>NC_048598.1:21958115-22708115 GCF_003668045.3 Cricetulus griseus
TTGATGGAGAACTACTCATCCAAGTTAGATTTGTTTTAAGACTATTGTTTATGTTTTCAACCATAAGACTAATACCTTAAAAAATTGGATATATCACAAAATTAAGTGGAATAAATCAAGGTAAAATTATGTTTAAAATTTATTTTTCTCATTTAGCTTTGTATATTTCTGATCTTTGAATTTAATGTATTTGCTATGGGATGGTTTTCATTCCCTATTAGAAAATGAAGCTCAGAAACATATCCTGTGGCCCTCACATTTGCCTTTATGTACACTTGATACCAATCTGAAGGTATTCTATAGCAATTTTTTTTAATGCAGGGGATTTAATCCAGGGCCCTTGTGTGCCCGATACATTCTACATAAGCTACAACTCAACCCCATGAAATAAAGTTTTAATGAATTTGAAAGCTTGTATGGGTGTATAAAAATTTGTACAGTAGGTCTTTTATGAAACTTTTTACTGTATTTCATTTGAGAATATAATAGCTACAGATGTAATCTATTGATGAGGAAACTTAATTTACATTAGTTATTATTTTGTCTGAAAAGTGGTATCCATATGTTCAGATTGAGCTGCTTTAAACTTGCTTTGCTTATATATAAAATTCCCCCATTTTATAATCTTCAGTAGTTTTTAAATATAGTTACAAAGGATTTTTTGCTTTTGAAATCACACCCAAAATAATGTACTCATTGGGAGTTACTCTACCTTTTATTGTTGTTCATTTCATTTTGGTTTTTTGAGACAGAGTTTTGCGATGTAGTCTGAGTTGGTCTTGAAGTCATGATCCTCCTTCCTCAGCCTCTTGAGTGTTAGGATTTTAGGTGTGCATTACCATATTAGGCCCCTATTCAGTTTTGATTTTGAGACAGGATCTTATGTTCATGTAGCCCAGTGTATCAGGCTTAATCTTCAGGCCACCAACCAGCTCCCAAATAAAGACAGAGACTTAGTATTAGTTATGAATGCTCCACCTTATCTTACTCCTGTCTCATTAGCTCTTATAACTCAGTTTAACCCATTTCTCCTCATCTGTGTTTTGCCTCAGGGCTTTTTACCTTCATTCATTCTGTATGTCCTACTTTTCTGCTTCCTCTGTGTGTGGCTGCCAGCCAGCCAGCTGCTGGTCTCCCTCTTTTTCTCATTCATTCTCTTAGATTCCTCCTCCTACTTACTATTCTCTCTGCCCACCAGCCCTGCCCATCCCTCTACTGCCTAGCTATTGGCCATTCAGCTTGTTATTAGACCAATCAGATGCCTTAGGCAAGCAAGTTAAAACAAATTCAACATATCTTTACATAGTTAAACAAATACAGCGTAAACAAATGTGACATATCTTTGCTTAGTTAAACGAATATTCCACAACAGCCCTGGTCCTCCAGGGATCTCATGCAGCCTAGACTGGCCTCCAACTCCTTGTCCAATGAAAAAAATGAGGACATGACTGCTTCTAGGTATAGAGGAGGGGTACTGTAGATATTAGGAGAGCACAGCCAGAGGCTTGTGGAAGGGTCCAGACGGAGCCAGGCCCCAGACTGAACTGAGCCATGAGAGGAGCGGGGTTGCGGGAAGAGTGAGAGACAGAAAGGAGGTAAGAGAGAGGATCCAGAGACCAAGAGGCCAAGAAATTGGGTTATGTAGGAGTCAGTGAGGTTGGGGAGGGTGAAGGGAAGCTCAGGGGCTGGAGAGGGTTGGGTAGGGGGCTGGCTGTGCTAGCCAGGGTGACTCTGTAAGAGTGGGGACTGAGGAAGGCTTGTGGCCAGAGTCTGCTTTGATATGTTAAATAGGCACCTTAGTTAGCCATTTGTCCTGAATTTGAGACCTACCATTCCATTGTCCTCCTGGGATCTATGTAGCCCAAGCTGGCCTCCAGCTCCTGGTCCTCCCGTGTCTGTCTTGCAAGTGCTGGAATTACAAGCATGCACAACTGTGCCTGACTCTTCTTCCCATTCCTAGGACTGTGATTTGACATAGAGGTTTTAATTGCAAAGAAACCCAATTTTGGTTTTTGTGCTTTTGGCTTGCTTTTATTTAACCTATAAAATGAATGTGCACAACACAGAGTAAAGACACTTTTGTAGAAGAGTCTAAATCATGGGTGAATGTGGTAGTGCATGCCTATTATCCCAGCATGGATTTCTGTGAGTTTAAGGTGAGTCTGGTCTGCATAGAAAGTTCCAGGCTAACTAAGGCTACACAGTGAGATACTATATTAATTAACAAGTAAACAAGTAAATAAATATTCTAAATCACATTTGTGTCTGTTTCTTTGTACATTTATATGTATTTTCCATAGAATAGATACTTAGAAATGGACCTCTTGGCTTAGCAACTCCATTAAGGCTAGTATTTATGCTTATAGAATTTCTTCTCACTAAGAGAACGTGTGTACCCATTGCTCTTCTCCCTTATGATAGATACTATAAAATGTTTGTGGAGTAAAGAAATGTTAATTCTAAAATGTCCCTGACTTTCATGCTTACTATTGAAAATCGGTGTATTTACGTATTTATCAGCTGTCTTAGATAGGTTTCTATTGCTGTGATAAACACCATGACCAAAACCAATTTTGGGAGGAAGGGGTTTATTTCATCTTACAGCATACATTCCATCTTCTAGGAAGTCAGGGCAGGAACCTGGAGGCAGTAACTTGGACCAGAGACCTGGGAGGAGCTCTGCTTATTGGCTTGGTCTCCATGGCTTAGTCCATGGGCCTGGTTTATATAAGAAAGTAGGTCCTCCAGGGGTGGCACCTCCCTTAGTGGGCTGGGCCACATCAATCATTAATCAAGAAAACACCCCCACAGACATGCCCACAGACCAGTGTGATGGAGGCAATTCCAAAGCCAATGTTCCTTCTTTTCAGTCATAATAGTTTGTGTTAAGGTGACAAAACTGACTCACCAGTCATTTATAGTTGCAAGTTTAAGACAGAGTAACGTGTATGTGTGTGGGGGGAGGGAGGGAGGGAGGGAGAGAGGGAGAGGAGAGGAGAGGAGAGGAGAGGAGAGGAGAGGAGAGGAGAAGAGAGAGAGAGCTATGTAGCCTAGGCTGGCTTTGTATGTGCTATGTAGCTGATATTATCTTCAAACTCCTCATGGTCCAACTATCTAGGATTACAGACATCTATAATGCCTAGCTGTATTTTTTTCTTTTCCTTTTTACTTATGTTTCTGAGTTTTATATCCAGACTTAAATAAAACTTACCTATTTATTTATTTACTTAGGAATGTGCCATGTCCTATGTATGGAGGTCAGGACAATTTTGTGGCATCAGTTCTTTCCTTCAACCTTTACATGGGTTCTGGGAATCGAACTCGGGTCATCAGGCTTGCTTGGCAAATAATGCCTTTATACACTGAGCCATCTTGCTGACTCTATGTACAGACTTCTGTAGCTCAATTTAAAGTAAAAATTCCTACTCAGACCATGTATACTAAACATAAATGATAATGCTGTTGTTAACATTAGAGAAAGTGCAGTTGACTTGGTGAGTTCTTTTGGATTTCTCTCTTTCGGGAATATCAGTGTATCTGATACCAGTTAATATTAGAAGATGAAAATCTGAATATGCATTTCCATCCTTTACCATGATATTCTAGTTTGGAATCCCGTTAAAATTGTTTAGAAGCCAAGTGTTTGCTACCTTGATGAAACATTCTTGGTTGTTTTGAGCTTTGCTTTTCCCCTTTAGCCTGAGGTTCCTGTTCCTCCTGTTCAGTACAAAGAGCCTCTTCTGTGTCAGGTGTAGTTTATGGTTAAGTGTGTCTTCCCAGATTACAAATTCCTTGATGAGCCAGGTGGTGGCGGCACATGCCTTTAATCCGAGCATTTGGGAGGCAGAGACAGGTGGGTCTCAGAATCTACAGAGCGAGTTCCAGGACAGCCAGGGCTACATGGAGAAACCGTGTCTTGAAAAACCAAAACCAACCAACCAATCCATATAACCACTTTTTTTGTTTTTTGACAAGAACCGTGACTTAACTATTTCATATTCTGTACTGTCAAAGATAGTTGCTGGATGTATATAAAATGGATATAGTGACACACTTGCTTTTTTTTCAGCTTCTTTGCCCAAAATGCAGTGCCAAGTTGGGTTCCTTCAACTGGTATGGAGAACAGTGCTCGTGTGGTCGATGGATAACCCCTGCTTTTCAAATACACAAGAACAGAGTGGATGAAATGAAAATGTTGCCAGCCCTGGGGTCACAAACAAGGAAACTGTGAATTTAGGACACAGCTTGGAATAAAAGCCCAGGAAACATACTTCTCTTGATTACTATCTTTCATAGTGGAGTCAAAATTTCCTTTGGAGTGTCCAAAGATAATTACTGAAGTAGATGTGTGCTGGGAGCTTATACATGGTATATGATGTATGTGCAATACTTCACTGGGCAATCCAGGCTTTTAATCATGTAATTTTGATTTGATATAAAAAATCTTTTATAACCAGATGCCATGTTACATGTTTTAAAGCTTTTGTGCTGTTTGGATCTAGCCTATGCTTTAAGCTTGCAGGACAGGTGTTCTATCTCTGAGCTACATCTGGACCCGCTTATATTTGTACAAGTTATGCTTTGTAGGATGTTGGTCATGAGACACTAAAGTACTAAAGTCTAGATGGATAAAATTGTATGCAAAACTTGAAACTTGGTTTTCAGAAATACAAAGCAGATTAATTTGTTGTATTTTGAAAAATTATTTCTGTGTCTCATTTAAGAGACATTAGTAAACCTACATATGCCTTTTGGTGACTCCTCCTTGGCAGATGTGAACAGACATCTATTCAGCCTATATAGGACACTGACCATGGACCAAAGAGATAGTTCCATCCAAGTCCAGCTTGGTAAATTGGTGAGTTTATTGGGGTTACTTCAGGAGCATGAGCAACTCAAAGCAGTTGCATTTCCAGCATGGGCAATCTCTCACAAAAGCTGCATTCCTAGAGCTTCCTGCTGAATTGCAGGCAGCTTACTGCAGGTCTCTTCTCCCGGTGACCATCACAGTTTCTATTACCTTTGGGAAGGACCCTGTGAATTTTGTAACTGTCTCGAGCCTTGTAAACTGTGTTAATCCCTCTCTTCCTTCTTGGGGAGGGGGGAGAGAGAGAGAGAGAGAGAGAGAGAGAGAGAGAGAGAGAGAGAGAGAGAGAGAGAGAGAAAGGTTGAGGCAGGGTCTCTATGTAGCCCTGGTGTGTTGTGTATGTTTGTGTTTGAGAATGTTTGTGTTTGAGACAGCGTGTCTATGTAGTTCTGGCTGTCCTGGAACTCACTTGGTAGACCAGACTGGCCTGAGAGAGACCCAACTGCCTCTGCCTCCTGAGAGTGCTGGGATTAAAGGTGTATATGTCATAAGGTATGGCCAGATTAGCTTTTTGGTTTTACTTGTAATAACTAGAATTTATTTTATTTGTTTAATTTGAACATTTACATAAAAATCAGAATTAGCTAAAAGAGGGATGGTCTACGGCTTAAAGACATTTTACTTAGTTGTGTCTGTGTATAAAACATTGACATGGAACTGGGCAGTGGTGATGCATACCTTTAATCCCAGCACTGAAGAGACAAAGGCAGGTGGATCTCTGAGTTTGAGGCTTGTAATCTGACATTCCTTTGTGGGACTGCCAGTCCACAAATAATGGCACAGAGACTTATTATTAATTATAGAAGCTTGGCCTTTAGCTTAGGCTGTTTTCCAACTTGCTCTTATAACTCAAATTAACATGTTTCTATTAACCTACATTTTGCTACCTGACTTTCACCTCTCTCTCTGTACATCTGACTTCTTCTGTGTCTTGCTGGTGTCAATGCATCTCTTCTTCCTGGCGACCTCTCTTTCCCCGGAAGTCCCACTTATTCCCTCCTGCCTAGCTATTGGCCATTCAGCCCTTTGTTAAACCAATCAGAAGTTACCTTAGGCAGAGACACATCTTTACAGTATACGAAGATTATCCCACAATAGAGGCCAGCCTGGTCTACAGAGCAAGTTCCAGGACAGCCAGGGCTATACAGAGAAACCCTGTCTCAAAAAACCAAAAACAATCATAAAAGACATTGACATGGAAATAATTTTTAAATAACTTGAACAACAATCCTCTTTAAGCATGCCTAGTTAGTTTGGGAGGGGTTTACTAATGATTCTTGAGAAAGACCCCTGTATATGACTGAACCCTTTGGAAGCTTGCATATAATATTTCTTAAACAAGAAGAAATTCTTTCCTTTCTGTCTTTCATGAAATGTTCTCACCCCTTTCTCCTTCATTATCTCCTCGAAGCATTTCAAAACCTGGTCAATCCATGAGAGTGCCCCTTTGTGAGTGAAAAATGGTTGAATAGCCATAATCTCATATGGCTCAACTTAACATCTAGCCATCCTACACCATATAGCAGACAGTAGCCCATTTCATTTGCATTTGCATTTTTCAGTATAATGTGTAATGCACACTGAGAACATGTGTGCATTATTGTAGGTGATATGGTGAATAAATCACTGCTTTTGGCTACATACATTCCAGCTGGAAGGGGCAATACCTTTTTGAAAGCTAATTGTACTGGAGGAATGGCTGGGAACCCTAACTATGTAAAGTCCAGCCAGTCTGGAGGTGGAGGCAGGAGGAATCAGTTAAAGGTCTTTTTGAACTTTGTAGGGAGTTGGAGCAGGGGCCAGCCTGGCTACAGGAACCTCAAACAAATCAACAGAAAAACAAAACAAAGTGCATGCATACTGCTTTGGGGCCATTGGACAACATGACCCTGAGTGTGACTACTTCCCTTGCTGGGTCAGTTGGTGCTACCAGGAACCAGCCAAGAGACATTGGTTCTCCGTGTTGTCATGCTAGGCTCGGGGAGGCTGGTGTGGGCAACTTCCTGGTGGCTGATCCTGGAGTAATTGCCCTACAGCAGATGACAGCCAACCTCTGGGCCTCTCCAGTGATTAATTTTTTTTTTTTTTACAATTTCATTTGTGTATACAATGCTTTCTGATCACACATCTCATTCTTACACCTTTCCCAATCTCATACCCCTCCAATCACCCTCTTACTTTCATGTCTTTTTGTTTCTCTTGTGACCCAATGAACTTAACTAGTACTATCTCTGTGAGCACTGATGTGGTCACATCCAAATTATAATCAAGACTGACATCAAAATCTTTCATTTCTGTATCTCAGTTTGGTTTCACTTTTCAGGGTAATATACATTTTAAAGATGTCACACCGAAGTGCTGATCTAACTAAAATCTAATAGTACTGATGAGACACAATATAACAAGGTGTAATTTCACCCATCAGTTTGTTTTTTTTTTTTAACCAGTGTTCATCTGTAGGTTACCACTAGAGAACAAACTAAAGCCTACTAACATCTCCAGGTTACATATCCATGACCAATAAATGGTTTTATTCTCTTAATGATCATACTTTCATAGTGAAAGTGAACTTGGAGGCCAGGTATGAATTTAGAAGTGTGAAGTATTCTTGCAAAAATGAAGTGCACTCCCAACCCCCAGTCTAGCCTCTGTGTAAATACGGCAGGTTTAGGAACAAGTTAAACATAACTGTTAAGATAAAGTCAGCAGACTCACAAAGTAGGCAGTTCTCCAGGACAAGACTGTTTTCTTCAGCATACGGTGTCCATCAGAGTGTGGAAGAGTGTTGCAGAATACTTGTTTCCACTGTGTGAGCATGTGTCCTTGTGATTGGTTAATTAAAGAGCTGAATGGCCAATAGCTAGGCAGGAGAGACAGGTGGGATTCTGGGGAGAGAGGGGAAGAGGAGGAGGAATCTAGGTGTGTGGATTATGCCAGGGAGGTGCCAGGGAGACTCTGAAGAAGTCCAACATTCAGTACAGAGCAGAGGTAACTGAGCCACATGGCAGAACATATATTAATAGAAACAGGTTAATATGAGTTATAAGAGCTAGTTAGGGACAAGCCTAAGCTAAAGGCCAAACTTTTATAATTACCAATTCTCCTTGTTGTTTTTTGGGGACTAGCCATCCAAAGATAGTCCAACAAGAAAGCTTGTTACAGAAAAGGGATTGCCATGTGAACTAAACACAGTGTTAATCTTATTTGTATCTTCATTTTTACAAGCCAACTAACTCCAGGTGGGCATTTTAATGTATTTTTAGTATTTATGTGTATGTGTGTACACTTATTCATGTCTATCACATGTGTGCAGGATTCCTTGAAGCAGAAGAGAGCTGTAACTAGAATTATATTGGTTGTGAGCTGCCAGGTGGGTGCTGGGAACTGAACCCAGGTCCTCTAGGAGAGCAAGTGCTCTTAATTGCTGGGTCATCTCTAGTTCCTACACAGGAATTTTAAAGACTGAAAATTGAATGTGGAACATATAGATATTAGATGTTATTAAGGAATTACTGAATTTGCTAAGTATATATGGAATTTTAAAATAGGTTTTGTTTACACAGATGAAACAATTTGAGATTTGCTGTAAGACATTCCTGTAAAAAATGAAAAAGGTATTGGGAGGGAGGACAGATGGAACAGGAGTGGCAAATGGTTGAAGCTGGGGTGGTAGTAACATGGGAATTCACCATATTGCCTCTTACATTTGTTAAAATAAATGTTGAAGTGTTGCTGTGTGTGATGGGGGCGGTCCTCCTGTGTATATGATGTCTTATTGGTTGATAAATAAAGTACTGTTGGCCAATAGGAAAACAAGATAGGTGGGACTAGGAGTCAGGGAGGATTCTGGGAAATGTAGGAGAAAGCGCAGAGTCACCATGTGAGCCCGGGAAGACAGGATGCTTCCATTGGTGTCCGATAAGATATGTAGATTTATGATAATTAAGACTGAGCGAGCAGATGAGAAATCCTAGTCATTGGCAAAGCAGCATTTGTACCTAATATAAGTCTCTGTATGTTACTTGGGACCATAATGTGGCAGTGGGCGGAACTTGGGCTGCCTGGCAGGAAGCACCCACAATGTGGCAGCGCTGGGGGGGGGGCGGCTTGGTGGAAAGACTTATTATTACACTGTGTACACAATGTAAGTGTTTGTAAGTGGAAATCCTAAAAAGCACACTGGACAAAGTATAACTGATGGAATTCGGCAAGGGGTTTGGACACAAGAGTGTGGTACAAAAGTCAATAGTGTAGCTATAGCTAAGATACCAAACAAAAGAGAGTGAAAAAACAACTATAAACTCTGAAGAAGAAAGCCTTAATGACCTCAGGATGGGCAAGATTTCTTAAAATACAAGTGGCAGAGACCTGACAAAAGACTGACAAATTCACTACACTGAACAGAGAGAAAATCCCCCATAAATAAAGACAAATGCTAAGCCAGAAGACATTCACAACACACACACACACAACAGTAAAATGAATAAAGTAGGCCACCTAAAGAATTACACATCACAGAGAGAAAGGAAACCCAATGGCACACTTTATAAAAGAGTGGACAGTTCACGGAACAATGTATAGTTGAATGAACATTAAGAAACACAGCATCCCTGAACTGTCAGAGAAATGTAAACTATAGTCACAAGTATGCATAGTAACACAAATTATAAAAGTCTGATCATATCTAGTGTTGGTGAGGATGTAAACTGCTCATTTTGCAAGTGACCCAGAAAACCTGGGAAGATGTCCTAGTAAACAATTCAAAGACCTAAGTGTCCATCTTAGGTAAACAAAAATTGTGATTACATCTATTCAAGGAAATATAGCAGTTAAAACATGGAGAGAGCCTCAAAGGTAATGCTGGTGACAGTGATTTGGAGAGCATCACAGTGGTATACATTTATGTGAATTACCCCACAACACTCAACATATGCATTTACAAACATTTAAACATGGTAAAAGTTAAAATGGACTAAAAAGATTTCTATAAAATTCATGGTAGGAATTGTCTATTTGGACAGAGGGAAATTAAGGTGGGTATGTAGTGATACAGTGGGAAGACAGTTCAACTTGCCTGTATATAAAATTAAACATTTCATAGACTGTGAGAAAAATTTAGATTTAAGTGAAAAAATGTTAACATTTGTTTGCTTAATGACAGGTATCCAAATATCTATCATAACTGCCCAGACTTTTTGAATAAGAGAACTTATAAAAATTAAATTTTACAAAAATTAAAAACTGAAAAATTGAAGTTCAATCATGATTTTTTCTTAAAAGACCACGGTGTTTGGTAGGTAGAGAAAACTCGATTTTATTTTAGTTTCTATGTCAATGAATTTGAAGCGCAAGAATGAAAGAGTTACAAGTTTCACCGTAAATAAAAATGTATCATTCCAACGATGGAAGAAATGACATTTATTGTATGGGGACTTTAAAAGTGCGTGTGTGTGCGGTGTGTGTGTGCCCGTGTGTGTGTGCGGTGTGTGTGTGTCTGTGTCTGCGCGTGTCTGTGTCTCTGTGAGTGTGTGTCTGTGTGTCCCGTGTGTCTGTGTCTGTGTGTTTGTCTGTGTGTGTGTGTGCGGTGTGTCTGTGTGTGCCCGTGTGTGTGTGTCTCTGTGTGTGTCTGCGTGTCTGTGTGTGTGTCTGTCTGTGCGCGCCCGTGTGGCGCACTGCACGTGTCCATGCGTGTGCGCTCCCAGCCGGCCTTGAGGACCTCTGAGCGGGCTTTCCCCCCAGCTTTCCTCACTGTTTTCCCCCCAGCTTCCCCGCATCCCGCAATGCAATCGGTAGAAACATCAGCCACGAGGAGCTCAGAGGACTCTGGGAAGCATTTCTGTTGTGTTTGTAACCATGGGGAAAATTGCACTCGGTCCTAGAGGGATCCGCGTTCGGTCACCGCTCCGTCTTGCGCAGTAGTCACCGGCCACAGAAAATGAGTAAAACTGAAAAAGAAACAATACTAACTATGGTCTTGAAACTATTTTTTTTCAAGTCTAGTTTACAGTTTCAGTTGGAATTTATGTGCATGGTTTTGTTCTAAAAATATTTAGAATCTTGAGTTGCTAGTAATAAAAGATTGACAACTTACTGCGAGTTTTGGAAATTCTTTAGGGGGCAAGTGTGGACGTGGGGCGTTTATCGTAGATATTTTCTTCGTTTAAATTTGTTTGAAAGTGGGCTTTCTGCGAGTCTGATCTGTGAGAAGGTTTTCCCCCGACTGTGTAAGGAATCAGTTCTAGCAAACGTGGAAACTCTTCGTGTCTGTCTTTATCTACGTGCACGCGGAAAACTTTTACAGTGACAGTGAAGTACTCACAGGCACCGGATCAGATTTGCTGTCGATTTCTAATTTTGCTATGAGATATCTACATCGTAGTATTAAGCACAGTCAAAGAACAAACCACTACGTTCAGGAGACTTTTAATGGTTTTAATTTCATCAGCAAATTTTAATTTTTAATGTTATCAGCACATTTTAACGGAAGCAGTTAAATCTGTGTGCTCGCTGCCCATCTTTAAAAATAAAAGGAGCAACAAGAACAACAAGAAAAATCCCACAGCGGGACAGAAAGTGCTGAAGTCACCCACAGGGAAATATTCACTCACAGGTCGGCTTGGTTTAACGCTGACGTCTCCTTCGCTTTTGCTCCAAGTGCGGGTGTGCGGTGAGCTAGTTTGCCTCCGCTCGGCCACCGTCCGTCAGCGTTCCGCAAATTTTGTCCGCCGGCCGCCGCCGTTTTGGATTACTCACCGATCCGAGTAGTGAGGGAGAGGCGTCTGTTTGGCGGAAGCCGGCTGGTGCGGCCGGGACCATGGAGTCGCCGTTTAGCCCGGGGTTTCCTCACGGGCCGGAGGAAGACTGGGGTGAGTGGGTCTGCGAATGTGCCCGGGCTAGCCCGGGGTTTTCCTCCGGGTTTCCGCCCGGGACGGTGACAGGTGTGGACGAGCCTGGCCCGGGGAGCCAGGCCACCGGCACCGGCTCGCTCGCTCGCTCGCGGGCTTCCGTCCTGGCCGCGGCGATGGTGAAGTGATGCTGTCATCGGAATGGCCGTGGCTTTCTAGCGTGTGCTCCTGGTGGAGGCGCCGGGTGACCCCGAGAACTCAGCGGGACGACCGTGGCTGCCCCGAGCTGCTTTCTCAGACCGTGGGCTGTGGGCGTGGAGCGAAGTGCGTGTGTGTCTGTGTGTGCGTGTGTGTCTGTGTGTGTGTGTACGCGTGTGTGTGTGTGTACGCGTGTGTGTGGTGTGCGTGTTCGTGTGTGTGCGTGTGTGTCTGAGTGTGTGAGTGAGTGTGTGTGAGTGTGCGTGCGTGTGTGTCTGTGTGTGCGTGTGTGTCTGTGTGTGTGTACGCGTGTGTGTGTGTGTACGCGTGTGTGTGTGTGGTGTGCGTGTTCGTGTGTGTGCGTGTGTGTCTGAGTGTGTGAGTGAGTGTGTGTGAGTGTGCGTGCGTGTGTGTCTGTGTGTCCGTGTGTGCGCGCGTGTTCGTGTGTGTGCGTGCGTGTGTGTCTGTGTGTCCGTGTGTGTGCCTGTGTGTCTGTGTGTGCGCGCGTGTTCGTGGTGTGTGTTCGTGGTGTGTGTGCGTGTGTGTGTTCGTGTGTGTGTGTGTGGTGTGTGTGTGAGCGTGGCATGTGTGAGAAAATATGGTTGACATACAGAAGAAAATCCTTATCTCTCAGCTTTCACTGCTGGCTTAAGGCAATATCTAAATTGGCAAAGAAGCAAAGGTCCCAAGCACATGACCCCTGTCCCTGATTGCTAGATCTAACATAAGCTGATGTAATCCTACTGCTGCCCAAACACAGCTCTGACATCGCTTGTTAAGTCTTTCTTGCTTGGTTTCGGTGTTCAGGAAGGATGGATGGAGTGGGGACGACAACGGACAAGTGTTGTCATCTAAATCCTTGGAGGAAGCTGTGTTTACAATACAGAATATTAACGGGATCCAGTATGAAGTCGGAATTCTGTAGGTCCTTCAGTGGACCCTGTAGTGAGACTACACCGTTCTAAAGCGTTGTAATTTTGGGCTCTTATTTTCCTAGGACCAGAGACCAACATTCTACCACAACACGAGGGGACTCTCAGAATGTATTGCACATCCTAGTTTATTTTCCGGTGACGGATGTGCTCTACAATCTATGAGAGATTTTGTTTTAATCCTTGGGTAGATTTTCGAAGACTTTATGGAAAAAAACCGTAGATGTCCATTTTTCCAGTGCGTTTTTCCAGCTAAATATTTTGGTATAATAACATTAGCTACTTGCTGAGGATTTTTTCAGTCAGCTATTCTGCAGAGCATACTACAGTGCTATTTATGTCAACAACTGTCCCTGTGAGATCCTGCCCTCCTTTAGATGCTGAAACTGGGGCTGACAGAATTTGTGCTCAGAGTCTTAGAGGTGTTGAATGGTAAAAGTAGGATTAGAACCAAGGCTGTCTAACTTTGAAGTCTGTGCCCCTGGTTTTTCTACTCTGTAACACTTTACAACTCTTTTCCAAAGGTGTATTCTTCCTAATGCTTTTTCTGTTTTTAACAAGTGGACTTCAGTATGTTGGGTAGTTAGGATTTCTTTTCTCAACCATTTGACCCTTATATTTTCATGGCATTTTAAAAACTATAACATGAAACACCTTGTGATAGCATTATTTTGTCTTGTTTTCTGATTCTCAGCTGCATTTTTCCTAACTGCTAAACTTAAGTCTTCAACAAAACATTTAGTTCTTTGTAGTTGGTGGATTGACTCTGTTCTCAGGTGCCCCATTTCTCCTTGAATGTGTCCTTCTGTTGTTTTCTTAGGTTTCCTTTTTCAGACTGTTAACAATCAACTCTCGTTTGAATACTTTCATCCATTAGGTGTTCCCTAAGTAGGATAGATTTTGCAGGCATTAGATACTACTGTTTACTAGGGTTTCTCAATAAAATGATGGATTCTCTGGGAGTTGCTGTTTTGGATGTTTGATTATTTTACTGAAGTGTTGATGTTTTAAAATTAGTTTTAGCTGCTGCCCTGTTAAAATTTAAAAATTAGATCTTATAATTAGTATTCTTATGATGAACAACTTGAACAATTTGAAGGACATTATCAGCATAGGGCATGATGGGATGTGCTTCTATTTATTTATTTTCTAAATGTGATTAATGAAATTTAGAGCTGGCATCTGCAAATGTCTTTTGAAAAGATCCACATAGCAGATATTTTGGGCATTGCTATCATGTGGCCTCTGTTGTAGCTGTTTTGCTGCTGTGAAAAAGCACCATAGACAGAGTAGCTAAGTGAGAAGGGCTGTGTTTCTGTAAAAGCTTGTGGAGACTCAAATTTGGATTTCACATAGGTGTATTTTGTTATTTCTTTTACTTAGAATCTTTTAAAGACATTGTTTTGCTGTGTATCTCAGGCTGGCCACAAACTTCTGATATTCTGCCTTAGCCTTCTGAATTGGGGGTTATAGGTACATGGTGTCATACCTGACTCTGTATATTGCTATTGTTGTTAGGTCTTTTAAGACGTGGTCTTGCTAGATAGCACAGGATGGCCTAAAACTTTCATAAGTCTCCTTCCTCTGGCCCCCTAATTATATTTAATGTATGACTTAATAATCTTTTTAAAAGTGTAGCTTTAGGATTTTAGAGTAATTGTACTGATAATACATGCAATTCCATACGATCCCCCCTACTCTCTACAACTTCCTCTACTGGTAACATCTTATATTACTATGCTGGTTAGTTGGTTGTTTTTGTTTGTTAATTTGACACAAGCTAGAATCATTTGGGAAGAGAGAACCTCTATTGAGAAAATTCCTCCATCAGATTGTCACGTAGGCAAGTCTATGGGTCTTTTTTTTTTTTTTTTTTGATTGATGATTGATGTGGGAGAGCCTAGCACTTTGTGAATGGTGCCAACCTGGGCAGGTGGTTTTGGGGTATATAAGAAGGCAGGCTGAGCAGGCCATGGGGAACAGCATTCATCTATGACTTCTGCTTCAGCTCCTGTTTCTCGGTTCCTGCCTTGAGTTCCTATCCTACTTCCCTTCATGTAGGCAGTGATTGGGACATGTAAACTAAATAAACCCTTTTCTCCCCAAGTTGCTTTTGGTCATGGTGTTTATCACAGCAATGGAAGGCAAACTAAAGCAATTAGTGTGGTACTTTTGAGATGTATGAATTAGTGTTGATCAGTTTTCTTCATTTTTAAAGACAAGTTCTCCAATTTGGCCTGGAACATTTGATGCAACCCAGGCTTTCTTGAATTCTTAGTGCTCTTCTCTCAGCTTCCTAAATACTGGAATTACAGGCATGAGCCACTGTGCCTGGCTTGATAGATTAGTATTATGTGAAGGATGAAACTTAATATAGAGGCTTTGACATGTGTAACACCATGAGCCCATCATAACCGTGTTGTCAAAGTAGGGTAGAGTATCTCTCTTTCACACATTCCCTGTGCTTCATCCATTCATCCCTCCTTCCTTCCACCTGATAGTCCAATACCCCATAATAGATCTTTTCATTGTCTCCACAATTTTACTTTTGTTGTAGAGTTGGAACCACGCAATATGTAACCTTTTCAAACTGGCTTCTTTACTTAGGAGTATGCACTTGGAGTTCCTCTGTGTCTTTTTGTGGCTTGGTGGCGTATTTCTTTTTAGCATCAAATAGTGCCAAAGATAAGGGTTTTGACAAATGTTTAATGACAGTGATCTGTCATTACAGTATCCTACACAGTGTGTAGGATGCTAGCTAGTGTGCTCAGGTTTTGATGCTAGCCCCCTTCTCGACTTGTAGACGACTGCCTTCTTGCTGTGTCCTCACATGGTGTTGAAGGAAAGAGAGTTATCCTCTTCTTACAGCATCATTTAGCCTTAGTAATCTCCTCAAGACCCTGTGTTGGATATAGCCATCTTGGGGATTAGGGTTTCAATATGAATTTTTGGAGGACATAATTCAGCTTAGAGCACATAGTTTGTATATCTATTACATGTTGATATATTGGTTGCTTCCAGTTTTTGGCAGTTAGACATGAAGCTGCTCTCAACATCTGTGTGCAGGTTTTTGTATTGATATAAGTTTTCTTATCATTTGGACTGATCCCAGGGAGCTCAATTACTGGAACGTATTGTAATTTGGTTTATAAGAAACTGCCAAGCTTGTATCATTTTGTGTCTCCACCAGCAGTGAGTGGATGTTTCTGTTTGCTGGCATTTGCTGTTGCCAGTACTTTGGAGTTTAGCCATTTTAACAGGTGTGTGGTGGTGCCTTGTTTTAATTTGCAGTTTTCTAATGTTACATGGTGTTGGGCATCTTCTCATGGCTAGTTTGCAGTATTAAACTTGCCTTCTTCCTCTCCCCCTCTTGCTTGAATCGTGCAAAAGCCACTTTCTTTTCTTTTTCTTTTTTTTTTAAAGTCACTTAAGAGATGTATGTCAAGATAAGAAGCTTCCTGCTGCTGCGGTTTCTCTCATGTCTTTAGTGTCTTCTTTGAAGCTTCGTTTCCTTTTCTTGCACTGACCAAAGTGTGACACTCCCCTGATGACACAGCTTCCCCAAAGTCTGGGTGAAAGCCTTCTGCACCCTGCACCTCAGAATACAGTAGGTGTCTTTCTTGTCCTTCTCTGTCATTTCCAGAACATACCCCTTTCCTCCACAGGCAGTGTCGAGGTGTCAGTGTTACCTTGTCACAGTATAAGTCTTCCACCTCTTTGTGTTGCAGAGATCTGCTGATTCTTTCATCACTTTCACTTACTTCTTGGAAAATGTAGTTACTAGCTTACTATTGCTTTCTCCAACATTACCCGTTAGTGTTCTTGGATATTTCAGTAGACTCAGCCAGTCTGTTCTCTGTCTTGTGACTGATGATCTTTCCCTAAAGCTTTTCTCTGCAGCCTCTGACACCTCCTCTTTCTTGCTCTGAACCAGAACTTCCAGTCTCTGTGTCTCATTTTCTCCACAACACACTTGTCTTCCCTCCACGCAGATGCTGAAGGTGGCGTCTTGTTCCTAGAGAGAATCCAGCCTTCTGTGTGTGTTTCAGATCGCTCATCCTTTATTAAAAGTGTTGCTCAAGGTATTTTTCCTGGTGCTTATAACATTTCTCCCATCTCTGTTAGAAAACAAATATGTAGTTATTTAACTTTTCCTATTTAGAGGGGAGAAAAGAAATTGCAAACTCTCCTTAGATGTTACTTCCCTTTTGCTGTCACCGCATTTCTCCTCTTCTTCCCCATCTCTCTCTTTTTTTTTTTTTGTACATAGAGAAATTTCTTAAAAATCCGTGTTCAATAGTGACCCCAATTTTTCCTTCTTTTAGCTCACATATTTATTTATTTATTTGTGTGTGTGTGTGTGTGTGTGTGTGTGTGTGTGTGTGTGTGTGTGTAGAGGGTGGTGTGGCCTGCATGTCCAGGGCACACGTGTGTGTGTGTGTGTGTGTGTGTGTGTGTGTGTGTGTGTGTGTGTGTGTCAGAATATTACCTTCGGGAGTTGGTCCTTTACTTCTGTCATGTGGGTCCTGGGGACCAAACTCAGAGCATCAGGCCTGGCAGCAAGCACCTTTACTTACTGAGCCATCTTGTGGCCCCATTTTCCATCTTATTGAAAATAATAAGACTCTGATCAGGCCGAGATAAAGTAAAAAGCAAGATGACTGTGGAGGAGTAAACAAATAAGGTCAGGGTCGAGGGTGGTAAGGTGGAAAATCTTGTTAGGAAGGCTAAAAATCACAGCTGCCATTCATTGTTGAGGGAAGTCTAAATATTAGTAGTGTGAAATTGGTGAAAAGGACATAGGAATAGGCAGTAGATTGTAATAAGAGTGATTTGTGCCATTAGTTTCTCATGGATTCTTGTGAAATAGTCTATAAACATATAAGTGTATTCATCTACCTTCAGGTTTTTTTTAAACCACAGAAGTTGAAAGATGAATACACCGATATCTGTATTTATCTTTTGCACCAACTGCTAAAATCCTGTCCCAATTACTTTGTGCCTCATTACTACCCACACTTCCTCTTTCCCCCGAAACACAAACATGTAGAATGAAACTCCTAAATACTTTACCAGATATTTCTTAAGAACAAGGGATGTTTATTTGAAAAAAAAAAACATGAATGCATGACAATATTTATAGTTCTAAGCCAGACCACAAGGTTCCTTCTAACCTTGCATTAACTATGGTCATCCATCACTTACAAGAGGAACACATTTTGAGAAGTATGCTGTGTGACCATCATAGTGTGGCATGTGCTTACAAAGATTGTCTGATACATATGTGCATATATAACACACACATAAATGCTATAGCCTGATGGGGGATGTCCTTCTGTATATGTTTCTCTTATTGGTTGATGAATAAAACACTGTTTGGCCAATAGAGGCAGGAAGATAGGTGGTACTAGGAGACGAGGAGAATTCTGGGAAAGGTAGGCAGAGGGAGACGGCGGAAATGCCATTTAGAAACCAGGAGGATAGGACACACATTCACTGGTAAGGTAAGGCCATGTGGAAATACTTAGATTAATAGATATGGCTTAATAATTAAGAGAGAGCTAGCCAGTAAGAAGCCCTAGCCATCGGCCAACACTTTTATAATTAATATAGCATCCGTGTATTTATTTGGGGCTGAGAAGGGTGGCGGGACCAGGTGGGACAAGAAAAATTCCAGCAACAATAGCCTATGGCTCTTATGGCCACAGTGAACAAAACAATCTGAAATTAAATAAAATATAAGAGAAAATAATGCAATTAAGGTGCAGTAGATGTAAGATGTATGTCTGCCAGTGTAACATAGCTCACCATTTTAATAAATAGAGGGAGCATACTATTAAAGTAAGGATAAGAAGTGTACTGTAGCAAATTCTAAACTAATAACATAGTTGTTGGTTGTCATTATTAAGATTATGTGTATACTATACATAACTGTGTACTTTGTGAGCTTCACAATGGTTGTTTACACATCACTACCACAAATACTTGAGCATGCATCATCATAAGACTGTGTGTTAGCCCTGATTTCTCTAGGTGATAGGGATTTTTCAATCCTGTTATAATTTTTTGGGGGCTGCTTTTATATATTGTTGGCCATATTTGTTTTCAACATCCCTTTTAAAAGTTTTGTTTGTTTGTTTTAAACAGAATCTTATAGTCTATGTAGTTAAGGATGGAGGACAACCTTGAACTTACGTCCTCTTGCCTCTGCCTCCCAGGTGCGAGGTTATAGCCTCGTGTAGGAGTCACTCTACTGATGGAACTACACCTCTAACTCTTCAACAGGCTCAGCTAGGTGTGGTTTCTTTGTTTTTTATTTTTATTTTCCTTCAAACAGGATTTATCTGTATAGCCCTGGCTGTCCTAGAACTGACTTTGTAGACCAGGCTTACTTCCAACTCAGGTGAAAGAGATCCACCTGCTTTTGCAATGCTTATACCATTAGAAAGAGCACCCCTTCCTTCTCCTTCCATGTGAATTCATTGAAATTTTTTTATCTTAATGAATTGTAAAGTTTTACTTTAATGTTTAGATTTTCTCAGGTTTGATCAGTGGGAGTTCATTCATGTTAGTGTCTTTGGTCTTTTGACATATTCATGTTTGTTTGTGTGTCCATGAGGTACTAGGGATTGAACTCAGGGCCTTCCTTGCACATGGTAGGCAGGAATGCTGCTACAGAGCTATGGCCACTGTTTTTTTTTTTTTTTTATGTTCTTGTCTTTTGCTGAGAATTTCTTTTTCTTCCTTCCTTCCTTCCTTCCTCCCTTCCTCCCTTCCTTCCTTCCTTTCTTCCTTCTTAAAAAGACACATCAAGATTTCTCAAATACGCCGGGCGTTGGTGGCACACGCCTTTAATCCCAGCACTCGGGAGGCAGAGGCAGGCGGATCTCTGTGAGTTCAAGGCCAGCCTGGTCTCCAGAGCGAGTGCCAGGACAGGCTCCAAAGCTACACAGAGAAACCCTGTCTGAAAAAAAAAAAAAAAAAGATTTCCCAAATACAAGGCTTATTTTGTATGTTCTGTGTTCCGAGTCAGCCTTTTCTCCAAAGAGCCCCTTAGTGATTTCCTTCTTGTGGAGGATGGTATTTAATATCCAGTATCTGAGCACATTATTTTCATTCTGTTGGGGTGTCATTGTCCTATTCTGTCAGCAGACTGACTGGGAAATGAATGCATGTCTCTATGCATACATACACACAAACATCTTTAATGATCTCCTTCTCTCCTTCATATTTATTTTGAGACAGTTGTTATTCTGTGGCCCAGGCTTGTCTGCAACTAGGATGTAGCACAGGATGGTCTGGAACTCGCAGATTCTCCTACCACTGCCTCACAAGAGCTGAGATTATACTTATGTACCACCATTCCTGGCTGTATATGAATATTTAAAATTAGGTCACTTACTAATTATTTCAATCCAACAACTTATAGTTGTAGCCTTCCCCTCTCCATGTTTCAGAATCCTCCGTCAGACAGTGAGATATCTCACTTGGGTTCTTTTAGATATGCTTCTTCATCTACTTCGTCAGTTAGCGGATTGTTAACTGTAATCCTGACTACTCAGGCAGTCTCTTCCATCTGTCAGGTTGTTCTCCCTCCCATCAGCTCCATTTCATTGGCGCCTAGGGAATATTGCCACCTACATCAGGCAAGCTGCTCTTCACCACCATACCATTTCTTTGGATACCAGGCACTTTCCTGCAGATGACTATGCATAAACCCCAGCAGCCTCATTGCTCGGTTGTCTTAGAAGCTGGCTTCTTTGTGTGGGGGAGGCTGGGGAAGAAAGGACGATTGGGATGAAAGGTAAGAGTCAGATTATGGATACGCATGTTTTGAATAGGAAGCTCATAGACTTTGGAAGTAGATCTAATACAGAGAGCACGGGAGAGGAGTAAACAGTGTTTCTAGGGTTTTTGGCTTGAGCCACTAAGAGAATTGAATGCCATTAAGTGACAATTAGAAACAGTAGAAGGTTTGGTAGAAGTAATGAGAGCTCATTTTGGAGTGGGCTAAGTTGGAGGTACCTTTTAAACAATCACAAGGAAATGTAAGCATAGTGTGTTATCCATGCTTTTTGACATTATCAGCTGGAGATATATATTTGGCAATGCCTGGTGTAGAGATCCTATTTAAAGCTATGAGTTCTTTGGCGTTTCAAAGAGAGAATGTTTGATAGAAAAATTTATGCTGAGTCCAGGGGCAGTTTCCAGTTAGAGAGACTGGCGGGGTTTGTGTGTGTGGGGGACCATTAAGGTAGGGTCAACCAGTGAGGTGGGAGGGAGATCAGGGGAATGCAGTGCTTTGGAGACTAAGAGAAGAAAAGGTTTCAATTAATAGGAAAGAATTAAACTGTCAGATGCCTCTTGGTTGGTCAGGAGAGGTAAAGACTGTGAATTTACCATTGAATTTAGCAGTATGGAGGTCACTGGTGACATTAATAGCTGTTGTGTATGGAGTAGGGTGCTTGACTGGATAAGATTTAAGAAGGAATGGGAAGACATGAGAGACAGCAAATGCAGAAAACTTGGAGGCGAGTTTTAGCTTAAGACACATCCTCACAGCCTTCTATATGCATGATTTTGGGCTCTGGAGCTGAGTTTAAAGTAGCCTCTTTTGACAACTGTGTCGATAGCCTGGCATTATTGCTATCTATACACTATTGCTGTTCTCTATTTAGTTGGTGAGAGAGTTCTGCTATTGGTCAGTGTCTTTGTTACTTTCTGTTACACCATGACCTAGAAACTTATAAAAAGAGGCATTTAACTGGGGAGGGGAGCTTGCTTACAGTTTCAGAGATTTAGTCCATGACTGTCATGGCTGGGAGCGTGGCTCAGGCATGGCACTGAAGCAGTAGTTAAGAGCTTATATCCTGATCTTCAGGCAGCAGAGAGAGAGAGAGTGAGACTGGTCTGGCATGGCCTTTTGAAACCTCAAACCCTACCCCAGTGACACACTTCCAACAAGGCTACATCTCTTAATCCTTCCTAAACAGTTCACCAGTTGGGGACTAAGCATTTAAATGTTTGAGTCTATGGGTGCCATTCTAACTGAAATCATCACTAACAGGTAAGTGGACTGGCAATGGAGTTTTAGTGCAAAGGAGGACCTGGGGCTGGGAAACTCTTTAAAGACTTAGGGAAGGGAAACTTTGCAGATTGTATGGAAGTATCAGGCCTTGTCAGCATCTTGACCTTCTTCTAAGTCTTTTTAATGTAGATTACTGAAGAGTCTTTTCTTGTTCATATTTTTCTTGGTTTATAAAGAAACTTCACTAGAAATTAGAATATAGTTCAATTTACCAAAATTTAGGCAAGTCTTTTATTATCTACATAGGCATTTTCTATGTACTTACTCCTGTGTGTGTATATTTGAGTGCATGGGTGTGTGTGTGTGCGCGCGTGTGCACACATGTTGGGTGTCTTCTTTGGTCATTTCCACCTTATTTTTTTTTTCAATAAATTTTAGAGTGTGTGTGTGTGTGTGTGTGTGTGTGTGTGTGTGTGTGTGTGTGTGTGTGTTGGGGTGAGGGTGACCACACTGAAGTGCATGTGCAGAGACCAGAGGCCAACCCTGTGGAGTTAGTTCTCCTTCCACCCTTACATGGCTTATGGAGATAGAACGCAGGTCATCACGCTTGTGCAGCAAATGCCTTTACTGCTGAGCCATCTTATCACACTTCCATTTTTTGTTTTTGTGTGTTTTTGAGACAGAGTCTCTTATTGAGACTGGAGCTCACTGATTTGGCTAGCAAGCTCTGGGGATCCACCTTTGTCTGGCTTCCCAGTGCTGGGATTACAGATATGTACAACTGTACCCAGGTTTTGCATATGTTATGGGAGCTAAGCCAATATCCTCATGTCATTGCCTAATGGAAAACTAATAGGTCTGCCACGGGGTGCAGAGCTTATTTCACTGTCAGTTTCATGAGTGACAGTTGCTTTTCTTTTTCCTTCTTTATTCAAGAGTCTACGTTGTTTGCTGAGCTTGGCTATTTCACAGATAATGATGAGGTACAGTTCGATGCAGCAAATGAAACTTACGTAAGTACTTACTGGAGGAGAAATAGTGAATAACTTGATGTTTCATCTGTACTGTTATTAATGCATGAGGATTTCAGGACAGTAGGTTCAGGCTAGTAGTTAAGTGACATCATTAATCAGGAATGTTAGTAGCCCTTTTGTTGTCTTAAAAACTTCCTTTTTAAGAGCTCTGAAAAATAGTTATATCCTTACCTTTGTTTTTGATTGGTCAGAGAACTATATAAAACTGATATTGTAGGCTCTTTCAGAGGACCCTGGTTCAATTCCAAGCACCCATATGGCCTTTAACACTAACTGCCTGTAACTCCAGTTCCAGAGTTCTAGACTCCACAGACACTGTACACACATGCTGCACAGACATACGCGCAGGCAAAACACATTGACATAAATTAAAAATAACTTATTGTAATGCTTTGGACCATCAAAATGGCTTATTTTTTGATTTTCTTTCTTTCTTTTTTTTTTTTTTTTGATTAGTGCATGAATAGCTGGTTGCTTATAGAATTCTGAACTTATCCTCAGCCTTTAATTGCTGAGCTGTCTTACTGACCTTAAAAATGGCTTTTAGGTTTGTTTGTTGAATTAATGAAGATTTTAGAAGTTTGAGAACCACAGAGTGGTAGGGGGAAAAAGAACATCATCTTATAGTACTTACCCCTTTAGAATGAAGTGGTTGGCTTACATTCTTTTTATTAGATTGAGTAGTAGCAATTATATCATTTACCATAAACTGTGTCTGACAGTTTTATTCCAAGGTGTGTGTATTTCATTCTAATAATTTCTGATTTGACACCTACAGGAAAATAATTTTGATCATCTTAACTTTGATTTGGATTTGATGCCTTGGGAGTCAGACATTTGGAGCTCCAGCAGCCACTTCTGCTCAGGTAACCATGCTTTACCTTTAAATGCCTAGCCAGAATCTTGGTATAGTTTGGTAATACTCGGAATTAAGTGGGTTAGAAAATCCTGGATAATAAGGTTTATTAAATGAAAAGGATGAGGCTAGGGTTACTAGCAGTGAGGAGCCTGATAGTGGGGTTCCCTGCATTTGATGTTCATCCTTCTGAGGAGGGGGCACAACTTGGCTAATGCTATATTTTTTAAGTGACCAAAATATTGTAATGACAACAGAAAGAACAGGAAATTGGCTAAAACATTGTATTTGTCTCCTATATGGATTACCTGGTGTATAATAATAAACCTTCACAGTCTGTAATTCAGAGCAGATCAATACACCATAAGATCCTTGTTATTTGAACAAAGTGCAACTGCAGTTTTACAACAGTTTACTTTGGAATTCAATGTTCAATTTAATTTTTAAAAATTTAAATTTAAAATTTTTGTGTGTTAGTGTTTTGCCTTCATATATGTCTGTGCACTGCTGTGTGAGAGCAGTGAGGGTGTCTGATTTCCTGGAACTAGAGATATGTGGGTGCTTGGAATTGAACCTGGGTCTTTAAGAGGATCAGTCAGTTTTTGTTTTTGATTAGTTAGTTCTAAATTGCTGCTCCATGTCTCTAGCCCTAATTCTCAGTTTTGTTTTTTGGGTTGTTTTTGGACAAAATTTATAATTCCCTTTACCCTTGGATAGCGTGATTACATGAGAGCCCTCTCAGAGGTTTTATTTTCTATGACTTCATGCAGCTTCTTAGCTGCTCAGGTTTTGTTCTGCAGTTTTGCTATTTAAGGCCCATGAGCCACCCTACTAAGGGAAAAAATATTAGATTTCTTTTTCTTTGAAAGAAAATAACATTCTCCCAACTTATAGCTTTTTCTTAGTAATACATATTACCTTCTTTGTTAACTAGATATGAGTTATTCCCTTGAATTGCCGTGTGTGTGTGTGTGTGTGTGTGTGTGTGTGTGTGTGTGTGTGTGTGTGTGTGTGTATGTGTAGTATATACATGCGTGTGTAGAGGCTAGAGGAATTGGGTCCCTTCTTCTCACTTAGAAACTTTTTTTTTAGGTTTATTTATTTTATTTTTGTGTATGAATGCTTTGTTTGCCTGTATGTTTGTGCACCATGTGAGTGCCTGGTGCCTTTGGAGGTCAAAAGAGGACATCAGCTCGCTTGGAACTGGAATTATGGACAGTTGTGAGCTGCCATGTGGGTGCTGGGAATCAAACCCAGGTCCTCTGTTAGAACAGCAAGTGTTCATAACTGTCATCTCTCTAGTTCCCTGTTACTTTCTGAGTTATTTCTTTGAGACAGGGACTCTCCCTGAACCCAGAGCTCATAGTTTTTGTTTGTTTGTTTGTTTGTTTGTTTTGTTTTGTTTTTTGCAAGAAATTGTTCTTCTTTGTTGTTTGTTTGTTTTTGTTTTTTGTTTTTTGAGACAGGGTTTCTCTGTGTAACAGCCCTGGCTGTCCTGGAACTCACTCTGTAGACCAGGCGGGCCTTGAACTCACAGATTTCCGCCTGCCTGTGCTTCCAAGCATTGGAATTAAAGGCATGTGCACTGATATTTTTAAGGGAGCTTGATAAGGTTGGATTTGAATATACTGAAAGGACCTGGAACAGGTTGTTACTGATAGGAAAAAGCTTATAAGAGAAATTGAAAAATATTTTCTCCGGTCTTCTAGTATGTTCCCTTCCCATGTGCCCCATCTACACTGTCTAAAAGGAAGCTGGCTTAGAAATATATTAATAATTAGCCCCACAGATTATAGGAATTGAGATAGAGTGTATATATAACCAGAATATTTTCCTTGAAAAAATCCCTTCCTATGTCTACTCTTTATATTCTTTTTTTTTTTTTTTTTGGTTTTTCGAGACAGGGTTGCTCTGTGTAGCTTTGGAGCCTATCCTGGCACTCGCGCTGGAGACCAGGCTGGCCTCGAACTCACAGAGATCCGCCTGCCTCTGCCTCCCGAGTGCTGGGATTAAAGGTGGGCGCCACCAATGGCTGGCCATTTTATATTCTTATTTTCTCAATTCCTGTCTTCCCTCATAGAATATGGGTTACAAGAGTGTTCTCCAGTCCAGATTCCTGATCCATAGATTCTGGAGACCTAATAAGATGTTTATTTTAAGCTTCTTAGATCTAGTTACACAGTAGTAATTAGAAAACTGGCTTGGCATGTAGCTCAGTGGTAAAGTGTTTACCTAGCATGCACAGAGCCTGGAGTTTGACATTCAGCACTCCAAACAACAGCAACATCAATAACCAGTCAACTGGTCAACCAGACAAACAAAAGCCAAAAATGTAGCAAAAAGCCAAAACTCTGGAGAGAGTATTGACTTTGTGTTTTCCATATTCTGATAGGAGGCAGGAAGTAAGTAAAATTAGTAAGTACATGAAATAAAGGGGGTAGATAGTAGGATTTAGATGGGTAGGATAGTAGGATTTAGATGGGTAGGATAGTAGGATTTAGATGTTTCTTTTCTCTTTCTGCATAACTGGCTTTTTGTATATGGTATAATATTGAAAACATAGAAACGTTTATAGAGTAGAAGAAGAGTATTTCACCTATTCTTGTTGCTCAGCCAAGAAAGGAAGTAACAAGTTGGGCGTTGGTGGCACACGCCTTTAATCCCAGCACTTGGGAGGCAGAGGCAGGCGGATCTCTGTGAGTTCGAGGCCAGCCTGGTCTCCAGAGTAAGTGCCAGGATAGGCTCCAAAGCTACACAGAGAAACCCTGTCTCGAAAAACCAAAAAAAAAAAAAAGAAAAAAAAAGAAAGAAAAAAAGAAAGAAAGAAAGAAAGAAAGAAAAAAGAAAAAAAGGAAAGGAAGTAACAGTTATGTAACTGGTTTCTTCTTTTTGTCTCTCCTAGAGTTAGTACAGATGCAGCTTCCTACAGGAGTAGAAGTGTACACTGCTTTCTGACCCGGAGTTTTTCATTCAAATGACACATTTTTGTAGCCTTCTCCTCACTACTGATTGAATTTTAAGAGACCATTTTACCTTCTTTTTTACTCATTGTTCTGAATGTGTATGGATTTGTGTGTAAAATGCATTCTCCATGTCTTTCAGTTAAAGATATTAAGGCAGAGCCCCAGCCTCTCTCTCCAGCTTCCTCAAGTTGTTCAGTCTCATCTCCTCGCTCCGTAGACTCTTGTTCTTCAACTCAGCATGTTCCTGTAAGTGGCTGGTCTTTTGTAATGAACTGGGTTATAATGCTGTCTGGAAAATGTATGTTTGTGAGGCAGTACATTCATGAAGTATTTTGAGGAACCTTATTCTTATGAGGAAAATGAGACTTGACAAGGGACTTGTGTGGATGTGCTTCCTTAATGTCTAATAGTTTTTTCTTATTGGTTTATTTTCTTTTCTTCCTGCATTTACTTTCCTCTCTATTAGAGGACACATTCTTAAGGGCATGGAAGAATGTAAGATCTGTAATTCCTGGCTCAGAGAATTTGGGATATGATCTGTTTAGTTCAGGAACTCCTACCATTGTCTTTCAAATGAGCTAAGATTTTCACAAAAGTCTGGTAGCTCCTTTGGAGTGTGTCTGTCTCAGCTTTGAGGTCAAGAAAATCAAGTACCTGATTAAATAATGGGGAAGGTAAAATATAAGAAAAAAAGTCAAATAAATATTTCATAAGTTTTATCTGTTTTAAATTGAGGCATCTTTATTCTGGCAGGTTCTGTATTTAGCCAGCTTCTAAATGTTGGTGATTCTGTTCAGTATATAAGGGAGACGAGAACCTTCAGGAGCTGGTTCTTTCCTCCTCCCATGTTGAGGATCAGACTGAGTTTTTTGGGCCTGCATGGCAAACATTTTTACCTGCTGAATCATCTCTCCTGCCCTCTCTTCACTTAATATTTTTAAGATTAGTTTTTTTTTTTTTTTTAAACCTTTTCTAGGCCATCATCATCTGACCTTAGGATGAAAGTCACTAGGATTTTAAATGGTGGTCTGCCTACCAACTCTCCACAGCTTTCCCAGTAGAATCATCTTTTGAATCTTTTAAGATTACAAAATTGGCTATGTTCTTTCCTTTAAAACTTTTTAATAACTTCCAGATATTTCAGGTATGAAATTCAAATTCCCTGTGTGCTGAGTCATGACCGTATTTACCTTTCTTGCATTGTGCTTCCCATCTTCACACTCCACTTAGCTTGAACCAGTGACTTTTTCTGAGAACTTGTGCTAGGCACTTTGCAATACTGGTCTGGGTTCTTACAATTTGGGGGAATTAAAAAAAAAAAAATTGAGACAGCATCTGACCCTGGAGCTATGTTAGTTACTTTTCTTGTTGCTGAGACAAAATACCTAACCAGGACAACTTAAGTAAAGGTTTATTTTGTTTCACAGTCTATCCTGGAAGGGAAGGCTTGCCACAAGAGAGTGAGGCCACTGGTCACATTGTGCCCATGGTCAGAAAGAGGGCAGATGAGTGTCCTGTTCTGCTTGCTCTCTCTTGTTTGAAGCCTAGGTCCTTAGCTCAGGAATGGTGCTGCCCTCATTTAGGGTGGGTCTTCCCATCTCAGTCTAATCAGAACCCCCTCACAGATATGCCTAGAGATTTGTTTTCAAGTTAGTAATCAATATAAACCATCACAATGGTCAGAGGAGGCTTCAAACTTGTGATCCTGCTGCCTCAGCATCCCAAGTTCAAGGATTGTAGGGTTCTGTTATAGGGAGAGTCTTATTGTGTTGCCCAGACTGGATTCAGTGTAGGAATGTGATACAATGTCTGGCCTTAGTTCTTTTTTTCCTTCTTTTTTTTTTTTTTGTTTTTGTTTTTGTTTTTGTTTTCTTTTTGAGGCAGGGTTTCACTAGACAACCCTGGCTGACCTGGAACTCATTTGGGAGATCAGGCTGGTCTTGGACTTGTAGAGATCCTTCTGCCTCAGCCTTCTGAGTGCTAAGATGATTAAAAATGTGTGCCAGGACACCCAGTCTGGTTTTCTATTCCTTATTATTTTTCATTTATATTTATATGAAATATTCAATAAAAATATATTTTATAAAATATAAATAACTATAAAGTATAAGTTATATAAAATAAATATATTTATATTTTATAAATATATGATATAATTATATAAATATATAAGCTAATATATAAATATATTATAAATAAAAATATATTTATTATTATAGTTATTACTAGTACTGCTATTATTCTTATTGATTCTCTTTCTCTTTTTCATCCTTAACTTTTTTCTGCCTTCTACTTCCTTCCTTCTTTCCTTCTGTTCTTCCTCCTCCTGTTTCTCAAAAGATTTTTTAACACTCATAAAGACAATCTCTAATGTTTATTTATCATTATTACTATTTTTTGTTTGTTTGTTTTTTGAGATAGAGTTTCTCTGTTTTGCCCAGGCTGTCCTGGAACTCGCTTTGTACCAGGCTGACCTTGAACTCACACATCTACTCGCCTTTGTCTCTGTGCTGGTATTAAAGATGTGTGCCACCACCTCCCAGCTGTTTTTATTCTTTTTCTCTTGCTTACATTGTCTTTTTGTTTGGAGTAACCTTAAAATTGCAAGTATATTGTGGAAATTTTGTCTAAGCCATTTGAGAGGCAGTTGCCCACTGGTGAACTGAACTCCAAATACTATAATGTCTACCTCCCATGAACAAGACTATTTTTTATTCAGCAATACAGCCATCAAAAGAAGGAACTAAACATTGATACATTACTAATAATTTGAGATGTAGCCCCCATTTAGATTGTATCAGATGCCCAGTACTGTCCTTTAGATCAGCAAAAGCATCCAGTTATATTGTATTTGGTTGTCTTAATATTTCAATTTTCTTTATTCTGGAACAGTTCTTCCTTCTTGAACTATGTGTTTTAATGACCTGTCACTTGGATTGCCAGATGTTTCCTCAGGATTTGATTCATATTTTGTATCTATGGCAGAATGTCACAGAAGTGATTCTGTGTCTGCCTTTTGTTTGTTTTAGTTTTGTTTTTTGATATAGGATCCTGCCTAGTTCAAGCTGGCTTTAAAGTTACTATGTAGTAGAAGATGACCTTCAACTCCTGATTTTCCTTTCTCCACCTTCCAGGTGCTGAGGTTATAGGTATAATACACCCACAGTCTACCTTCTCATTTATTTTTGATGATAAAACTTCAGTTTGGTGATACCATTTCAGCTTATTCTGTTACTGGCGATGTTTATTTCAGCCAGCTGACAGTACCTGCTAGAATCGCAGCTATGAAGTTACTCTTGCTCCCTTTGCTAGTTGCCAGTATTTTATGAAAAGCGTACTTTAAAATCATAAAAAGTACTGTTCTTAAAAAACGAACGTTTACATTTTTAGAGTGTGTGTGTGTGTGTGTGTGTGTGTGTGTGTGTGTGTGTGATGTATGGATGGGTCACAGGGTATGTGTGAAAGTCAGATCCTTTGCCATGTGAATTCTGCAAATTAAAGTCAGTACTCTGACTTTATGTTACTTGTTTGTCTGTTAATATTAGTGTGGACTCATTGTTTCCCTTTCATTTAGATTATGACCCATTGCTATGATTATTTATTCTGACTTTTGTGTTGTCTTGTATTTAGTCATTAGGGGTCCCTTCCTATTGCTACTGGGATATTTTACTATTTCACTGGGCTCAACCATCCTATGTCAAGGCTGTCTCCTGGGCCATTGACTCACCCTTGCCCTGACTTCTCAGATCACAGGTTTCCCTTGTGAATGTTTTCCTTACCCTTCTGGTACTCTGACAAGTCCCCCAAATATGGATGGTGGTTTTGCAGCCCCATCTAGTGGCAAGTGATTATATTATTCAGGAAAGAATATTTCCTTTGTGTTAATACAAATTTATCATAAGGTTTTATTTTTAAAATATAGATCTCAGATTAATTTGAAATTGCCTTAGTATGTGCTGTAAGATACAGGTTCAATTTTATGTTTCTCCAAATTATTATCAAAAGGTTTATCTCAGTATCATTTATTAAAACTTTATTTTCCCCTCACTGACTTCAGTTGCAGGCATACATTTTAAATTTATACAGGTGGTATTATATTAGATTTCCTATTTAAATATTTATTATTATTAGTTTATATTTTGAGTTTTGAGTCAGAGTCTTGCTTTGCAGTTCAGGCTAGCCTTGAACTCAGTGATCCTCTGCTTTAGCTGCTTGAGTGATGAGGTTATAAGTTTCCATTTACTTTTAAAGATTAATACATATTGCTAGGGCCGGAGAGATGGCTCAGTGGTTAAAAGTACTGACTCTTCTTCCAGAGGTCCTGAGTTCAATTCCTCACAACCACATGGTGGCTTACAACCACCTTGAATGAGATTTGGTACCCTTTGCTGACATAATAAATAAATAAAATCTTTAAAAAAAGATTAATTCATATTGCTCTGTATACATCAAATCTGTTGCATCTAACTGCACATTTCAATAAGCATTCACTGTATTTTGCCCACACCATGAAGAATATTGGGAAGTATGTCCAAGAGTAGAAAAAGTGGGTGGCAGGCGACAGACACTCAATTTGATATGCTTCCTCAGCGCTTCAGGAGTTGTTGTAGTCACTCTGCAGGCTCATCAGCGTGTTTGGGAGCCTTGGAGCTTTTCTGCTAATGATTGACATTATCTGGTTTTCTGGATTTTGCCAGATGGCAAATCTTTTTGTTTTTGTTTAATTTTTACTTCTTTGATTATGGTTGCTTTCAAATTGTCTCTACATTTTCATTATGTACTTTTTTTTTGAGACAGGGTTTCTCTGTGGCTTTGGAGGCTGTCTTGGCACTAGCTCTTGTAGACCAGGCTGGTCTCGAACTCACAGAGATCCGCCTGCCTCTGCCTCCCAAGTGCTGGGATTAAAGGCATGTGCCACCACTGCCCGTTGTACTTTTGATCTTCTATAAATGGTTCATTCTTGTCTTTTGATAGTTTCTCTATAGATTTGCTGTCATTTTTGTGTTATTTTTCAAGAATCAGATGCATGGTTAAGATATTAAACTCTGTGTTCTGTGATTCCTGCATGTGTGTTGGTGTATAAGGAGGCTGGTTCCTCAGGAATACCTCACCCATGTGAGACAGCCTCAATCATTTTAGGACCTAACTGACCAAGCAGCTGACCAGAGAGCCCCAGGGATCCTCCTGTCTGTACTTTCTTAGCACTGGGCTTCCCAGCTCTTTAGTGAGCCATCTCCTCATCTCTGAAGTTTCAAACTCTTGCTGAGTTGGACATTGCTGATCTCATTTCCCTATTAACTACCAACTTTGTAGTCTTTATTAAATGGAAATTCTTAATTTTCAGTTACCCCCATTTCCTTCTTGGCTTAATTTTTAAGTTTTTTTTAAAAAAGGTTTTGTTCTAGATTATTTTATTTTATATGTGTATAAAGTGTTTTGCCTGCATGTATGTATGTATGCCATGTGTGTACCTAGTGTAGCACGAATTCTAGTAGGTATTAATAATAAAAACCCAGAGACAGATATTCTGGTTAAAGCTGAGGATCAGAGAAGCAAAGCAACCAGCCACTAGAGAGTTCTCACCTCTACCAGTGCTCAGACCAAAGGGGGGATCCTGTCCTCAGACTGCATCTGTCTCCACCAAACCTCAGACTGCTTTGAGCTCCTGTCTCCTCCCAACTTAGATTCCTTTCTAGTTCTGGGACTAAAGGCATGGGATCCCAAGTGCTCAGATCACCTTTGTGTGAGCTCCATTTCTCTTTTAGACTAGATTGATTTCATGTAGCTCAGGGAGGCCTTGAATTTACAGAGATCTGTCTGTCTCTGTCACCCGAGTGCTAGAATTAAAGGTGTGTGCCACTACTGCCTGGCTTCTGTGGCTAACTAATGTGGCTAGCTTTGCACTCTAATCTTCAGGCAAGCTTTATTTGTTATATCATAAACAAAATATCACCACTCCTAGTGTCTGCAGAGATCAGAAGAGGGTGTCAGATACCCTAGACTGGAGTTTCAGATGGTTTCAAGCCACCCTGTGGATACTGGGAACTGAACCTGAGTTCTCTACAAGAATAACACATGAATAAAAGAAATGGGAAAGTATATTAATTGTAGCTCTAGCCTTATGATTATCAGTAAATGTATGACTGAGAATCAAGTAAGATCCAAGATTTGTGGGAAGAAGTGGAGAAACAGATGAATGATTTCTGTTGACTACATGAGTGTGGCATACAGATGCTGCATTTTGAATTACATCCTTGTGGTTGATGAGTGTTGACTTATCAGTAGCCACTAGACTTTATCTTTGCAGCACTTTTCTGTTTACATATAATCTTGTTCTTTTTCTAAGTAATTTGTTGCTCAGAGATTGTGCTCTTGGACATTAATTTGTTTGTGTTTTGCTGCAGGAGGAGTTGGATTTGTCTTCCAGCTCCCAGTCTCCTCTTTCCTTATATGGTGAAAGCTGTAATAGCCCATCCTCAGTGGAGCCACTGAAGGAAGACAAGCCTGTCATTGGTCCTGGGAACAAAACTGGTATCTATCTGTCTCCCAATTTCTGTTATTTCTGTTTTAGATAACTTAGGTTCCATTTAAAAAGATGAATATTGGATTAAGCATATATTTTTTAATTAGTGTATCATTTTATTTTATGTATATGAGTGTTTTATCTGCATTTATGTCTGTGAACCAACTGTATGCCTCCTGCCTCCAGAGGCCAAAAGAGGGCTTCAAATCCCCTGGAACTGGAATTTATAGATAGTTGTAAGCTGTTCCAGAATTCAGGTTTTCTTGAAGAGCAACCAATACTATTAAGTGCTGAGCCATCTCTCTAGCCCCTAAATTGGTATATGTTATTTTGTTGTGGTGAATGATTACTGTGAAGAGGACAAGGGGGGAAATCTTTTTGTGATGGTCCTTGTCTTTATAGATGAAGAATTCTTAAAATAGACACAGATTCTGTCATTTTCAGGAGAGGTTGTAAAGGTCCAGTTTAAGACACCAAATATGAGAGGTGATGACTCTTACCTCCTTAAAGTCTAGACTTTGTTCAGTAATTTTAGCATGATCCTTAACAGTTCCTGGTCCCCCTTGCCCAAACTGCAGAGAGGACAATCCCAGACTGAATGGACTTTTCTGCAGTCCATTCATTTAAAGAGTAGCTGGGTTTACATTCACTGATGATTGTTACTAGAAGTCAAGATAATATATAGAGGAAAGTATGTAATATTATATGTTTTCTTAATTTTCTTCAGATTGATTTGAAGTTTTTTTTTCCCTCCAGAACATGGACTGACTCCAAAGAAAAAAAATCAGATGAGTTCAAAACCTTCAGTTCAGCCCAAGCCTTTATTACTTCCAGCAGCTCCCAAGACTCAAACAAATGCTGGTGTTCCAGCAAAAACCATCATTATTCAGACACTACCAGCCCTTATGCCACTGGCAAAGCAGCAATCATCGATTATCAGTATACAGCCTGCACCCACCAAAGGTACCTGTGTAGACTATGGTGCTCTATAGTTGTTGGAAAGCAATACAAGGGTATGTCACATGGTTTATTTTAATTTGGGTTATAGTTTTTGCGCATGCACCATTGTGTCAGGAAATTTCCTTGTTCTGGGGATTTTACAGAGATGACTAATATTGTTCTTGGCCTTGTAGAGACAGAGCTCTACAGAGCAATGATATCTGTTGTTTCTTGTTTTCTTACAGCTTTTATTGTGATAATATCTGTATTTAAGGTACCTTTTATTTTTTTTCTTGTAGATTTCTTTTTTTCTCTTATTTTTTTGAGACAGAGTGTCATTATATATACTTAACTGGCCTAGGACTCTATAAGTAGACCAGTCTGGCCTCAAATCAACAGCTCTACCTGCTTTTGCTTCCTGAGTGCTGGGACTAAAGGTGTGCACCACACTTGACTGAGGCTTTTGATATTTTGAAACCACTTACAATGAAGAAAATTGGGGAGACCTTTTGTATTGCCATTTTATTCTGAGATTACTGTGGCTATGATCTTTTTATATTGTTTTGTCTTTAAGGGGTGGTTAGGGTTTAAAATAATAAGAACCATTTCAGGTCAAGTATGTGTTGAGCAATAAATCTGACTCTTAATTTCTGAGGAGACTGTGGTTTGGTCTGCAAGGCATTGAAGTAGGTTTTTAGAAGGCCTGACCACTGCCAATGAGCTCAGAATGGGTGTTTTTCTGTATTTTCCCCACCAGATGGCCTCATGTACTGTGAGTCTACAAGAAGTCTATCTAAAGAAGTGCAGGTTTGAGGGTTTGGTAATATTGAGGTATGGGACCTCTCTTAGGCAGCTTAGTCATCATTGTACTGACATTGATCTCTGTACACATGGCTATGAGAAAATTTATGCAGTATTCACTTCCCAGGATTGAATTTATTGGTACCAGTTAGCACTAGGAGTTAATAGGGCATATGTAAGTAAACATCAGTGTTACTTTTATTTTTATGGCTGTATTTGCATTTATGAGTGATTAGCTCATTTCTCTGAAGCATGATTTCAATGGGGGAGGCTTCATAAATTTGATCTTGTGTATTAACCTTGTCTATGAAATGACCATGGGCAATAGGACATTAATAAAAAGAACTAAACAAAAATAATTCCCAATAAAAGAACAAAACTAATAGACAAAATAGTTCAAAATGCCTTCCTCCATTTAGGATCAATACTCCTATTTTTTTTTAATAGGAAAATTAGCAAATCTATGGGATAGGTGATCTTGTGATTTGTATATGGATGTTAAGGTTTCATAAACTCCTTAAAATAAGGCACAAGATTTAGTGTATATTCATATATGGAGTTTTGGTATAGTACTTAAAACTTACCAGGACCTCAAAATGATTTTTGTCTTTTTAAAGGCTAAGAATTTAAGTTCACAAAGAATTTCATTATAGTTCCCACAGCTATTAAAACACATGACATTAACATGGTGGTGTGTGAAGGAGGGAATAGCCTCAAGAGTTTGCTTTAAATTGCTGTGTTTGAGTGGTAGGAGATCTCCTTTTGTTTGTTTGCTTTTTTGAGACAGGGTTTCTCTTTGTAGCCCTGGCTGTCCTTGAACTCCCTCTGTAGACCAGGCTGGCCTCAAACACAGAGATCTCCCTGACTCTGCCTCCAAAGAGCCATGATTAAAGGTATGTGCCACTACCACTGGTTGAGATTTTTACTCTTAACAAAAGACAGATTATTCGTTCCTAAGCATTTTATCAGTTCCAAAGATTAAAATCAAGCATCCTGAACTTCAATGATTTCACATGATCTAAAGTCTATATTTTGATGAGCATGTGCTCATATAAATTGTTTTTATAATCTGTGGATTTTGGTATTAGTATTATAACATGCAGATTAAATGTTTGTCTTTCATACATTATTATTATTAGTTTAATTTGAGAGTGGAATGAGAGGAAGAAAGGGCTGGAGTGATTGCTCAGTCAATAAAATGCTTGCCACATACGCATGGGGACCTGAGTTCAGATGCTTAGCACCCACATAAAAAGCAGGTACTCTTACTGCCTGTATGGAGATAGGCACATCCCTTAGAGGTCACTGAGCAGCCTGTGCAACTGATAAGCTCCAGTTTCAGGGAGAGACCTCTTAAAAAGTAAGGTGGAGAGCCACTGAAGAAGACTTCTGACATCAGCCTCAGGCCTCAACACACATGTGTACAAACATGAAAACATACATGTATGTACCACATGGAAAAAAAGGAAAAATGACAAATATGTAATATTTATAGGTTTAACTTCAAATTCTCTAATGTGGGATTAAAGTGCTTTACAATTTGGTTTCAATTTAGTTTTCTAACTTTATAGTATAACAGCATTATTTTCTATAGAACTTTGAGCTAGTCTAAATAACCTGGCATTGTCTATTGTATTCTGCCAACCTGAATTATTTTTCTACATATTTTTGCTTCTAAGTCTTCTGTGCCCTGTAAGAATGTTATAACTAGTGCAGTCGAAAGATGGTTAAAGCCTAGAATATCTGAAAATGCAGAACCAGCATGGGAAGTAGAGCTGTTACAAAGCCTAGCATTGTAAGGGTTGAGAATTGATGGTGGGAGTGTGTGTGGGAGGGACACAGTCAGGAAGGACAGAGAGGAAACTCTCTTGGGTGACTCTCTGTTCTGTCTTAGATGTTTTTTGATGACACTACAAATCACTGAAATTAGGGTATACTCACAGAGTGACATCTAGTAAGCAGGGATGCCAGAGTGAAGCCAGGTTGTCTGGCTGGCCAAATCTTGATTATGATATTCCTTCTAAATTATGTTAATTATGATATTCCTTCTAAAAAATGATGAAATGGAATCAGTTTTTTTTTCTCAGAATTCTACCTGTAATTTGAGATTTAAATTTGTATAAATAGTTACATAACAAATACCAGAACTAATGAGTTGATAATACATGGAAGCTACTATTAAACAGAAAAAGTATCAATAAAGAATGTATGCTAAACTGTTATTATGTGCCAGAAATTCTTCTAAGTGCTTCAATGCATTATCTTATTTAATAGTTACATATCTCTCAGGATAAGTATCAATATTTTCATTTTATAGATGAGAAAACTTGGTGCAAAGAAATACTTGACCAAGTTGACACAAGTATGTTATTTAAAACAAAGTAGGTAATTCATAAATGTTTGATATGTAGTTTGAAATTTTTGAAGAAAGTTAAAAAGAAAGAACTGACTATTAAAATAAGATGTCACATATAGATGCATTTAGCATTGAATCCAGCTGTCTTCCATTAAGGGGATTTGCAAGTAATGCTAAAGAGGATTTTGAGTATGCCAAAATGGATAAACAACCCTTTGGTGTGTTCTGTTATGTGTGTTTCCACACCAGGAACAGTAGTCACTATGTTCCCCTGCTAACTGCTGAAGACCTCAAACAGTCCTTTGCATTGTCGTCTGTGACCTGGTCAGCACTTAGCAAGTAATTATGGGAGTCTTTTGCTTTTGAACATACTGTAATAGAAATTTAGTATTTCAATAGTTTTGAACATGCCTAAAATATTTAGAGGATTCTTGATTTAGATAAAATGAAGACAGTTGGGAACTTTAGGGTGTAAGAGCTTAAAATGCAGCTGGAATAAGGGAGACAGCAGTGGCCTGGTAGGATATGAACCATGTTTGGTGTACAGACTGCCTTGGTAATTCTCTATCTCCCTAAGATGTAATTCTCTTGGCTGGGAAATAGGGACAGTGGACAGTGGACTATGAGATTGGATTATCCTTCCTTCCTCCCTTCCTCCCTTCCTCCCTTCTTCCCTTCCTCCCTTCCTCCCTCCCTCCCTCCCTCCCTCCCTCCTCCCTCCCTCCCTCCTTCCTCTTTTGTTTTTTTCAGTTATGGGGACTGAACCTAGGGCCCTGTTCATACTTGGCAAGTGCTCTACTACTGAAATTTATACATTCCCCAGCCTTCTTTTAACTTTCTGTTTTGAGACCGAGTCTTATTAAGTTGCTTAGGCTAGCCTTGAATTTCCTCTGTAGCCCTAGTTGGCCTTGAAGAAGCCCTAGTTGTGATTCCCTCCTCCCCGGCCTTCTTAGTAAACTGGGATTACAGGCCTGTACCGTCAGACTAAGTTTTGGATTATTTTTTACAATTAGTTTTAAGGAGTATTAACAGCCATTCACAAGTGTTATTTACCAGTGCTTTAAATCTGTCCTGGGTCTACAGATCTGACCCTTTCTTTGAAGTAATTCTATGTGTTTATTATCTCCCCTGTTCTTTGGACTAGACTCAAAGTTTTGCACAATTCTTAGCAGCGGAGGTGGGGGGTGGGGGTGGTGCTCTAATCATAATTTTAATTTAGAAGGTATGGAACATTGTTTTTGAGAATGTTGTTCCTTTTCCAAGTATTGGAGATGGTGTCTTAATACATAGGCCAGTCCCTGATGCATGAGCTGGCTTTTTGGAACCTATTCTCCATGTAGGGATGCCTTGCCCAGCCTTGATGCAGAGGGAGGGGCTTGGACATGCCTCAATGTGATATGCTATGCTTTGATGACTCCCATGAGAGGCCTGCCCATTTCTGAATGGAGGAGGAGTGAATGGTGGGGATAGACAGGAGGTGGGGAGGGAACAGAAGAGAGGAGGGAGGGGAAACTTGGTTGGCATGTAATGTAAATGAAAAATTTTAATAGGGAAAAAGAAAAAAATACATAGTCCAAAACTGGCCTTGAATCAAAATCCTCCTGTCTCTGTCTCCCAAGTGCTTGGATTTATAGCATATACTGTTATGCCTAATACAAATTCATTATGCATTTTCATAATCCATGGGAACTGACAGACACCATGATCATCTTGTATGGCTGAACTGTGTCTTTGTTGTTAAAGATTACTTTTGGACATGGTGGTGTGGACCTGTAATTCCAACACTTGGGAGGTTGAAGCTAGAGGATTGTGAAGTGAGGTTAAGCTGGGGCTACATGGCAGGTTGCAGGCCAGCTTTGAGCTACATAGTAAGATCCTGTTGCAAAAACTCCAAGGTTTAGTGGTAGAATGCCTGCCTGGGCTTGTGCAAGACCCTGGCTTCAAATTCTAGTGTCCCGAGAAGTAAGTATATTTAGTTAGAAATCCTTGGCTTCAGTTTTATATTATAGTAAGTATATCTTTTTAATGCCAGAATGAGTTACTGTCTTATTCAGTGTTGTTAAAACCCACTCTTTGTTCTTCTGTTATTTATTTATTACTTTTATTTGTATTTCTGGCTTAAGCATATACTTTTATAACTGCCCTTAACCTATTTCTCCACTTATGTGAATTTATTTTATAACAGAATTCAGTTTAGGGGAGAACGAGAAGATAAATATATTTGGCAGTGTCATTCCCCAGTAAATTATATGTATGTCAAATTTATGAAATTAATTTTAAGTTTTCTTACAAACTTACTACTTATAAGTTCTAATAACTGAATTGGGAAAAAATGGTAACATTTTAATTCTACCTCTGGTCTGCTTTTTGAGGTCACTGAAACAAAGAATTTTATTTCATAAATGTGATCTTTTTTTAGCCAAGACAGATGTTCTCAACAAACAGGTATTCTGAAAGTATTTTGATTTTCAGTTTTCCTCAACCCTTTGAAATATGAAGCTAAGCTTTATAAGTCATCTTAAACTGCCTGAACATAAAACGTCTTATCTTTTCCTGAAGAAAAATTATAAATTTATATTGAATTACAGTTTCTGGTTATAATAGTACCTTTACTTAGCTAGATAAATCCAAACTACCTGGATATTAGGCAAGCCTTTCAATACCTTATAAAATTGTAAAGGGAAGGAAACAGGCAGGTACAGTTTTCATAGATTAGTGTTATGAGTTATACATGCTTTCCTGAGGGTAGTGGGATGAGTTCTCCTCAGTGGGTGCAGGTTTAAGAGGATGACAACTGCAAAGACTAGGAAAAGATTTGAGGGTCATTGTTTTGGCAGGGATCAGAAACGTTGATGTTATTTATAGACAGACAGTCAATGTGCTGTTAACTAAAATTTCATCTCTGTTTTCTATTTTCTTGGCATTTGTAGTCACTTGACTCTTTCCTACATATTTGTGTATATATTTGTAAATTTTAAAGGATTTATTTTTTAAAATAAGAAAAATGCATATAGAACCAATAAACTTCAGAGGTTAATACTGGAAAATATAGATATGACAATGAATTTGTTATGTGTTGTTGTGAATATTGAAAAAGATAAAAATGAACTACTACCTGGTTTGTTCATGTCTCTAGTGAGTATTGTTTTTCCTCCTCTCCCCAGTATTGGGAATTAAACCTAGGGCCTTGTGCATGCTAGGCAAGCCCTCTACTCTTGAGCGACATTCCCAGTCCTCTTTATTTATTCTGTGAGATGAGGGTCTGAATGTACTTCTGAGTCTCCTACTTTAGTCTGCATAGTGACTATAATTACAGGCCTGCATCATCAAGGCTGGATTTAAAAATGTTCTTTTTTTTTTTTTTTTTTTTTTTTTTTTTTAAGACAGGGTTTCTTTGTAGCTTTGGAGCCTGTCCTGGAACTCACTCTGGAGACCAGGCTAGCCTCGAACTCACAGAGATCCACCTGCTTCTGCCTCTTAAGTGCTGGGATTAAATGTGTGCCCCACCACTGCCCAGCTAAGAAGTTTTTTAATTTAAAGTGTGTGTGTGTGTGTGTGTGTGTGTGTGTGTGTGTGTACTTGAAGAGGCCAGAAAATGGTGTCAAAACTCCTGGAGTTGGAGTTGTAAGTTGAAGTTGTAAGCTACTCATTGTGTACACTGGCAATCAAATTTGGGCTCTTTTGAAGAACAGTGAGCGCTCTCAACTCCTCAGCCACCTCTCCTGGCCATTTTTACTTTTTTTCAATTGAGTCTTGCTGTGCTGTGCAAACTATCCACAGGTTTCAGGCTGAGTGGTTCCTCTGCCTCAACCTCTCATCTACGTATGTACCACTATATCTGACTTGAAAATAGTTTATTAATGATAACCCAAAGGGAATGAACTTAGTTGGTCCTGTTACAAAGACAACATCAGAGTTCCCCTTACTGTGTGTTGCTGTTGGTAACACTTACTTAATGGTGTGAAGTTCTTCAGGGTTCATCTGTCTGTCTGTTAGACTACTCCCCGATGCAGTAGCTGTGCACAACTTGATTTCCCTTCTTTCCCTTAACCCAGGTCAGACTGTTCTGCTCTCTCAGCCTGCTGTGGTTCAACTTCAGGCCCCTGGGGTGCTGCCTTCTGCTCAACCAGTTCTTGCTGTCGCTGGAGGAGCCACACAGCTACCTAACCATGTGGTCAATGTGGTGCCAGCCCCTGTGGTGAATAGTCCAGTGAATGGCAAACTTTCCATGACTAAACCTGTCCTACAAAGCACCACAAGAAGTGTGGGTTCTGATGTAAGTACTTTATAAATGCCTGATTCTAAAGACAGACAGACAATTCCCTTCACTTTTGTTGTTTGTCTTTCTGAAGTTTGTTTAATTGAATGAAAGAAAACAGTGTGCCAAAATTGCACATTTGGTGTTTGGTGGGAAAGATTTTGATGAAGAGTGAAGTATGCATACCTCTGTAGTCTTTGTCTTTAGGACCTTTTCATCCTGGTCCTCAAGTCCCAACCAAATCATCCTCTAATGTTTTATGGATTCTTTCATAACTCCTGGTTGAAACTATTTTTAACAATTCCTCAGATGAGAGTCTGTAGGCTTCTTTTTAGGCAGGTTTTATATTTAGCTCTTTCTTGACTTGTTTTTACATTTATTTATTTTGTGTGTGTGTGTGTGTGTGTGTGTGTGTGTGTGTGTGTGTGTGTGTGTGTTGGCATGTATGTGAAAGTCAGAGACTAGCTTGGCAGGAGTAAGTTTCCTCTTCTACCGTGAGAGTCCAGGAATTGAACCCAGGTTTCTAGGCTTAGTGTGAAAGACCTTAACCAAGGAAAAGAGCCATCTTGTCCAACCTTCTCTTGATTTTCTGAAGCGTTTTTTTTTTTTTTTTTAGCACTTAATGACTCTTAAGAATTCTGTCTCTTTGTGGTTATTTGGAACTTCACTATCTTTGTAAACCTTAAAAGTTTCTGATATTGTAGGAACTTCTTATAAATGATACTTTTCTATGATGCCACTCCCTAAAGCTAGTTATAGCACCTGCCAGCTAACTCTTGCTCTCTTTCAGTATCACTAAAAATATCTCTTGCTGTGTATTCAAAGGAATTAATTATCAAAGGTTTTTTTTTTTTGGGGGGGGGGTCTATATATCTCTGGCTGTCCTGGAACTCAGTATGTAGACTAGCCTGGCCTTGAACCTACAGAGAGCCATGTGCCTCTACCTCCTTCCTGAGTGCTGAGATTAAAGGCATGTGCTATCATGCCAGTCTCAGACTGCTTTCTGCTCTGTCTACTAGAATTTATTTAAGCAGCATGGCAGTGACTGATCATTTATCTGTGAATGTACTTTTCTGTTGTGTAAGAATAGGTGTAATCTCAGCTGACAATATTGTGAATATTTGTAGCAAAATATAGCTAGGGAGTAGAGTATCAGTGGTTTAGAATAAGAGTCCTTTGGCTTATACCGATATGGAGAAAAGTGCATATCAAGATATGGAACAGAAAAATTTGAAGAGAGAGAGAGAGAGAGAGAGAGAGAGAGAGAGAGAGAGAGAGAGAGAGAGAGAGAGAGACTCCTTTTCAGGAATCTGCTTTGTGGTTGGCTGTGTCAAGGTAAAGCTGAATATGTCCTTCCCAGCTACCAGCTGTCAGAAACTCATTGAAGAAGAGGGGAAACACAAACTTAGCACTTTCCCATGAGGAGTGCACGGCACAGAAGTAGCTGCTGATGTTCTGGGTGATGTGTGGATGTTTGACACAGCAGAGTGCATTGCTGTTGAGTAAGGGGCATCTTGTCACAGACCAAGAAGAACTGGAGAGAGGAAGTGCAGGTCTGTTCACAGTTGCACTGTGGATTCGAATCTGAGTGTTCTCAACTTGATTACTGTAAAAAAGAAGAGAAGGATGTTCTGTATGTCCTGGACTGACATATAGAACTGTGCTTTGGTGGTTGGGGTCCAAAAGAGTTAGCAGGATCTGTAAAATTTTAATCTCTCTAAAGAAGATGATGTCTGTCAATACGTTGTCGGAAAGCCCTTAAACAAGGAAGATAAGAATGCCAGGACCAAAGCACCCAAGATTCAGTGTCTTACAACACAAACACTAATGTGTTGCTCTAAAGAAATAATGCAGGAAAACAAGGAGGAGGCTGCAGACAGTGTGAAACTTTTGCCCAAAAGAATTCAGGAAGCCAAAGGAAAGCACCAGGAACAGATTGCCAAGAGACATAGGCACTTCTTACTGAGAAAGTTTACTTCTAAGTCTGAGTCCAGTCAAAAATTAGTCTTTAAGAGTAACAAATAAATGACCAGACCCTGAGTAAAGTAAAAAGGTACTTGGTGACCACAGAATATAGGAACAATATTGGAAAGATAGCTATGGAAGCTGATTTTCTTTTCTTTTAGTACATGGGGAACTTCCCACAATAAGAAAAAGAATGACAGTAGCAAAAAAATCACAGATTTTTTTTTTTCATTTAAAATGTAAGGAAACAGTATGCTTTTCAAGAAGATCAAATAGGTTTAAAATGATAGACTTTTTCTTTTTTTTCCTTAGACATGTATATATTTTATTATCATTAAGACTAACAAGAGCAGGGTTATATATAAGATGTGACTCCCCAGGGCATGTCTGAGTATCCCCCAAATTGCTTAGGGTCTCCAGCCTTGGATGTGGTTAAATTTATGTCAGGCCAGTCTTGCCACATGGGGCAGGGGCAGCAGCTGATTTTTACAACAAAACTTTTCAATTCCACCCCTCCTGGAAAGGTTCCTTAGGAGATGTGGAAGAACCATCTTGGCCAGAGCTGAAGGGGTGGGGTGTGTGACTATGTGGTTGGCAGGGACAAGGGCTTTGGGATCTGCTCCCTTGTAAAGTAGGGCTTTAACTTCCTGACTGGCTTTCTGGAGTCCTCAAAGTAGGTAAGGAAGGGGTGTGGGTGGCTGCTATGTACAGAGGGCTTGGGTTTAGGGTCTAAGAAAGGAAGGGTGGTGAACAGGGAGGGCACATAGGGGTTAAGTCATCTTAGACCTAAAACCTGACTCTGGGAAATGGGGCTTACTCCTTTAACAGGGGTTCCTTGTCCCAGGCTTTCAGATATGGGCTTTGCTTCTCCAGAGTCAATGAGGACGTTTTTCAAAAGTTCAAAGATCCCTTGAAATTTCCTTAGAATACTTTTGAAATTAGGAGTTTGACATTTTCTTGTGTCATATTCCGAAATGAAACTAACACTAGAAAACATTTGATATTTACCTTAGAGCAATTGAGCAATAGTATGACATGATTATTAAAATAGTAACATAATTTTGATAATATCTTTTACAATTATAACATCCCAAGTGTTATGAATTCCAGAGGAACAAAAGATGGGAAAGGTGTCTCAAAACTGAGAGCTGGAGATATGACTGTGGCACAGTGTTTGCTTTGCTTGCAAAGGGCCCTTGGTCCACTCCTTAGTACCTACTCTACCTGCTCTGCCTCTGCCTCTGCCCTCCCCCAAGAAACCATGTCTTAGAAGAGTGTTTAAGGCTTGTCACTACAGAATTTAGAACTGATAGAATTATAAAAGTCAACCTGCACTCAGTACACTAAAAGAGAAGACTGAAAGTAGACATAGGAACCATCCTTTAGGTAAGGTAGGATGTCATGTGGACAACAGAATTATTCTGAGTTACTCCAGTGGGTTATCTGCAACAGGTGCAGGTAAGTGATGGAAAAGCCGCTTCTAATCCCAAGCTTTTGTATACAGCCAGTGTTTAGAAACTGGAGGCCATTGCTATCTTTTTAGACTGTATGTGATTAACAGGCATGTGAATGTTGACAATCATCATGGATTCACTGACCCATTTGTGATGTCCAAATATATTGAGTTAATTACATGTTGGCCTGTTAGCCAGGCATCTTTCATTAGTTGTTTGATGTGGAAGAACATCACATGTCCAGCTTTTGTAGAATACTCTGGAAAGTGTTGAGTAACTTGCTGACAAAGTCTCAGTTAACACTGAGGAACTGGAGGAATGTATTGTACTGATGAGTGTTATCTTTTATTGTTAGTAGTATTTATTGCTTTCAGTATTTATAGCTATCAGAATTTAGAACTCATAGAATTATAAAAGAAAGATTAATGATATTCTAGTTAACCTGCATTCAGGTTTCTTGTGCTCTTTTCACCTAGTTACCATATCAGGATGTCTTAGCCACTGTTCTATTGCTGTGAAGAGATACCATGACCAAGGCAGCTCTTATAAGAGAAAGCATTTAACTGGGGGCTTGCTTCCAGTTTCAGAGGTTTAGTTATTATCATCATGATGGGGAGCTTGGTAGCATGCAGGTATGGTTCTGAAGAAGTAGCTAGGAGCTACACCCTGATCCAAAGGGAGAGAGGGATCGGGTCTAGCAGGGGCTTCTGAAACCCTGAAGCGCACTCCCAGTGACACACTTTCTGCAAGAAGGACACATCTCCTCCTAATCCTTCTCAAACAGTGCTACTCCCTGGTGACTAAGCATTCAAATATATGGACCTGGGGGTGGGGGGCGTTCTCACCTAAACTATGGCACAGGAACTGAGTCAGGACTTTTCAGTTTGAGTTTTCATATTTATGTAAAGTAGAAAAGCATTAGTCTTGTCCTACCAACTGGCTAACCCATCTAAGGAACCCAAAGTAAACCTGTTCTAGAAGGAGCTGTAGGTAAGACTGTGATCCGCTGGAACAGCCACTGTGTTAGTAACATGCATTTTAAAACGTCTCATTAAATTTTAACTAGTGTAGATACAGCCTTGATTCAACATGTACCTCCTTCCAGTTTTTTATATTACGTAATTTTTGTGCTTTTAGACCAAATGGTGAAGAAGTTGTAATTCAGAAAAAAATTGTATCAATCTTTTGTGGCTTTGTAATGCTGACATGGCTGCTTTCCCCCTACCTGTTTTGAATTCTTTTGTTTGGCAAGCTTCTTTCTCTAGGGGCCTGCTACTGCCATAAGTAGCGTTTCTAGCATACCATATTCTGCAGACACCATTAAGTACCACATTTTCTGTTATGAAACAGTTTGCCTGGTTCAAATTATAATTTCAGTCTTCCTGCCTTTTGCTGGTAAATCTGTTATGTTTAACTCTTGGAAAACTTGCCTACATTTTCAAGAAGTATAATTTGGTTTTGGCTTTGATCCTGATGGAAAAAATAGACATTTCATTTTAGTGTAGACATTCTCTATGTAGTCTGTTAATAAATGCAATCATGGAATTATAAAATTGGCTTGATAGAGAGCATGCTTATCTTTCTTTGAAGGGCAGTTGAACATTGCCAGGTGTCATTATGAGCTTGAAAACATTCTCTTTAAGTCTGTGTTATACTTATTATTTCCGTCTCTTTTCATCACCATCTCAACAGTTTATGAACCATAACCACCCTGATTTAAGATTTTAAAATTAAAATCGACCACATACTTGGCAATATAGCAAACCTCAACAGGTACAAAAAAATTGAAATAACCCCCTGTGTCTTATCAGACCACCATGCTTTAAAATTAGAATTCAACAACAACGTGAACTACAGAAAACCTACAAACTCATGGAAATTAAGTAACACCCAATTGCACAATTCATGGGTCCAGGAAGAAATAAAAAAAGAAATTAAAGATTTCCTAGAATTCAATGAGAATGTGGACACAACATATCCAAACCTATGGGATACTTTGAAAGCAGTGCTAAGAGGAAAGTTCATAGCACTAAATGCCCACATGAAGAAACAGGAGAATAATCACACTAGAGAAATAACAGCACAACTGAAAGCTTTAGAAAACAAAGAAGCCAATACATCCCGGAGGAGCAGACGCCAGGAAATAATCAAATTGAGGGCTGAAATCAATAAAATGGAAACTAGGAGAACAATACAAAGAATCAATATAACAAAAAGTTGGTTCTTCGAGAAAATCAACAAGATAGACAAACCTTTATCCAAACTTACCAAACAACAAAGAGTGAACATGCAAATTAATAAAATCAGGAATGAAAAGGGGGACATAACAACAGACACAGAGGAAATCTAGAGAATCATCAGGTCATACTTTGAAAACTTGTATTCCTCAAAATTTGAAAATCTAAAGGAAATGGACAATTTTCTGGACAGATTTCACTTACCAAAATTAAAACAAGAACAGATAAGCAACTTAAATAGACCTATAACCTCTAATGAAATTGAAGCAGTCATTAGAAGTCTCCCAACCAAAAAAAGCCCAGGGCCAAGATGGCTTCAGTGCAGAATTCTACCAGAAAGTCAAAGTACAGCTAATATCAATTCTCCTCAAAGTATTCCACACAATAGAAGTAGAAGGGTCATTACCAAACTTTTTTATGAGGCTACAATAACCTTGATACCCAAGCCACACAAAGTCACAACTAAGAAAGAGAACTACAGACCAATATCCCTCATGAACATTGATGCAAAATTCTCAATAAAATATTGGCAAATCGAATCCAAGAACACATCAAAGAAATCATCCATCCCGATCAAGTAGGCTTCATCCCAGGGATGCAAGGATGGTTCAACATAAGAAAATCCATCAATGTAATCCACCATATAAACAGACTGAGGAAAAAATATCACATGATCATCTCATTAGATGCCGAAAAAGCCTTTGACAAAATCCATCACCCCTTCATGATAAAGGTCCTGGAGAAATCAGGGATAACAGGAACACACCTCAACATAATAAAAGCAATATACAGCAAGCTGACAGCCAACATCAAATTAAATGGAGAGAAACTAAATGCAATTCCTCTAAAATCAGGAACAAGACAAGACTGTCCACTCTCTCCATATCTCTTCAATATTGTCCTTGAAGTTTTAGCTAGAGCAATAAGACAACAAAAGGAGATCAAGGGAATACAAATCGGAAAGGAAGAAGTCAAACTCTCACTATTGGCAGAGGATATGACAGTCTACATAAGTGACCCGAAAAACTCAAACCAGGGAACTCCTACAGCTGATAAACACCTTCAGCAAAGTGGCAGGATACAAAATTAACTCAAAAAAATCTGTAGCCCTACTATATACAGATGATATATTGGTGGAGAAAGAAATCAGAGAAGCATCACCCTTTACAATTGCCACAAATAACATAAAATACCTTGGAGTAACACTAACCAAAGAAGTGAAAGACCTGTACCGTAAGAATTTTGAGTATTTCAAGAAAGAAATTAAAGAAGATACCATAAAATGGAAAGATCTCCCATGATCTTGGATAGGCAGGATCAACATAGTAAAAATGGCAATCTTGCCAAAAGCAATCTACAGATTCAATGTAATCCCCATCAAAATCCCAACACAATTCTTCACTAACCTTGAAAGAACAATTCTCAACTTTATATGGAGAAACAAAAGATCCCAGGATAGCCAAAACAACCCTGTACAATAGAGGAACTTCTGGAGGCATCACCATCCCTGACTTCAAGCTCTATTATAGAGCTATAGTCCTGAAACCAGCTTGGTGTTGGCACAAAAATAGACAGGTAAACCAATGGAATCGAGTTGAAAACCCAGATATTAACCCACACACCTACGAACACCTGATTTTTGACAAACAATCCAAATATATATGCTGGAACAAAGAGAACATCTTCAACAAATGGCGCTGGCATAACTGGATGCAAACATGTAGAAGACTACAGATAGACCCAAGCCTTCGCCCTGCACAAAACTTAAGTCAAAATGGATCAAATACCTCAACATAAAACCAGCCACACTGAACCTATAAGAAGATAAAGTGGGAAATACCCTTGAATTAATTGGTACAGGAGACCGCTTCCTGAACATAACACCAGTAGCACAGATACTGAGATCAACAATTAATAAATGGGACCTCCTGAAACTGAGAAGCTTCCGTAAGGCAAAGGACACAGTCAACAAGACAAAACGACAGCCCACAGACTGGGAAAAGATATTCACCAACCCCACATCTGACAGAGGGCTGATCTCCAAAATATATAAAAACTCAAGAAGCTAGTCTCCAAAACACGAAACAATCCAATTAAAAAATGGGGTACAGAACTAAATAGACAATTCTCAATAGAGGAATCTAAAATGGCCGAAAGACACATAAGAAAGTGTTCAACATCCTTAGCCATCAGGGAAATGCAAATCAAAACAACTCTGATATACCATCTTACTCCTGTCAGAATGGCTAAAATAAAAACACCAACATCAGTTTATGCTGGAGAGGATGTGGAGAAAGAGGAACACTCCTCCATTGCTGGTGGGAGTGCCAACTTGTACAGCCACTTTGGAAATCAGTATGGTGACTCCACAAGAAAATGGGAATCAGTCTACCACAAGATCCAGCAATTCCACTCCTAGGCATATACCCAAAAGAAGCACATTCATACAACAAGGACATCTGTTCAACCATGTTCATAGCAGCATTATTTGTAATAGCCAGGAACTGGAAGCAGCCTAGATGCCCCTCAACCAAAGAATGGATGGAGAAAATGTGGTACATTTATACAATGGAGTACTACTCAGCAGAAAAAAAACAATGGAATCTTGAAATTTTCAGGAAAATGGATGGAACTCAAAGAAACCATTCTGAGTGAGGTAACCCAATCACAAAAAGACAAACATGATATGTACTCACTCAAATGTGGATTTTCGACATAGAGTAAGGGATTGCCATCCTACAATCCACACTGCCAGAGAAACTACTAAACAAGACCCTAAAAGAGACAAACTTTGTTCCCTGGAGAAGGGGAAAGGGTCACCATCCCCTGAGCAAATTGAGAACATGGGAAGAGGGGGGAGGAAGAGAGTGAGAAGGGAAGAAAAGGAAGGATGCAGAGGTCATGAGGAAGCAGAAATTTTGAGTCAGGTGTAGATTAGAAGAAAGAACATATGATAGGTAGGATTTTAGTTGGGGCAGTGGCAGAGGAGGAAGGGAGGGAGAAGGGAACTGGGATTGTCATGTAATTCAATCTTGTTTGTAATTCAAATATATAAAAATAAACTAAAATAAAAAATTAAATTTATATTATTTGAGTTATTGGGATAAAGGATCATGAAAAATGTGATGAAATTATATCCTATGTATTCTATAGTGGGCTAAGGAAGAGGTAATGACCTACTTTTAATGAAATTGGTAGGCTGACACAATGGAAAGAAAATGATCATGAATTAGTACAGAACTGGAAAAAACCTAAGGCTAGGTTGATTGAGAAGTATTAACTCTATTGCTAGGAGACCCCAGCCATTTTTTTTTCTGCCTACCCATCCACTCTATGGACTATCTCTTAAACCCTTTAATGTATCACCTCTCACATGACATCCCTACAGAGCCATCATGGAAAAAAAGGGTCTGAGGGTGGGGAAGGGTTCCTTCCCACATACCACAGGAATTAGGAATGCTGAGAAGGGCATTCTCCTGGCATTCCAAACTGGATTTTGCATTTCTTTTTTCTAGAAATGGTGTTAAAGAGTTAGAGATTTTGGGTGTTGGATTGTTAGCATGGAAGTGATGTGGTATGATCCTAGTGGATGCTCTTGAACACACTGTTCTTTTCATCCAGTGGACAAATGTGAAGTTGGGGACTCTTCCAATTTTACAGCTAGGAGGAAGCAACCCTTCTCTTTTCCCAGAGGGACTCCTTACCTCTTCCTCCAAAGTTGCTTGTTGGGAACCAACCCCAAGAAATGGCCTTGATACTGCCCTCCCCCCAGGTGGTTATAACTTTGCATACTTAACATGTCCAGTAAGACATAAAGGAATAAAACTCACGAGAGACCCCTTAGCAGCCTGTCTTTCAAAAGAATATGCTTATAGTGTAAACTAACAGGCACTCTACCTATGTTGTTTTTCAGAAAAAAATAGCAAACTCTAGACACGTCCTCTTTTAGGACTAAATGTGACTTGATCTCCTTTGATCCCATGGCTGTCTTAGATGGAAGAAGACAAAGATCAAGTAGACAGTTTTTAGTGACTAAATGCTTTTAGCAGAAAGAGCACCAAGATCATGGAATTTCTTTAGGCTTCAAAGTCGAGGAATCTGTCAGAACGATTTCAGTAGGAAAGATTTGATGCTCTCAGAAGCTATCCAGATTTTAGAAGGAAAAAGTCACTTTGTGCTGACTAGTTTTTGGCTTTGCTACTACTGGTTACTGCAAATAAAAGAGAATTATGTCTTGTTAAAGTATTTACAGTTTCTGTTAAATGGAGTTTGGGGATTTCTAAAAATTTATCTATAGTAAAGAGTCTGGAAATTAATTTATGTTTGCAGTGGACTTGGGAAGGGCTACACACAGTCGCCCCCCCCCCAACATATCCACGTACTGTTTTGTGATGGATTCATGTTGTGTCACTTTAGTAGTCTAGTCTTGTCTTTTGGAGACAGGGTCTCATTGTGTGTCCCCAGCTGGCCTGGAACTTGCTATGTAGACCAGTTTGGCCTTGAACTCACAAATCTGCCTGCTTCTGTTTCCCTAGTGCAGGAACTAAAGGAGTGCACCACCAAGCCTGGCTAACTTTATGTCCTTCAGTTTGCCGCCTAGGTAAAGCTAGTAAGTAATTATTTTAAAGGATGCTGGCTTACATCCTAAATAATGGGATACTTCCCTTCTTTTCTCTGATTCTTACAGTCTTATCTTGGGGCTTACTCTACGAAGACAGTGCTTTGCCAATCAGCTCCCTGCTCAAAAGTAGCAACCTTCCCTAGTTCTGTGTCCATCTGTCCTGAGGTGGTTCTTTAATGCAGTGCAGACACACAGCTTTTGCTGTCTGACCCCTTCCAAGGAAATAGTAGTTTACACACATATGTCCTTAATATATCTTCCTTAATATATCTTGGAGATTTTCCCACATAAGTACTTAAAGCTGAAGGTTAGGGGATGGGGAGGGCTCAGTGGTTAAGAGCGCTGGCTGTTGTTCCAGAAGACCTTGATTTGATTCTCATTGCCAACCTGTTGGTTCATAGCTGCCTGTAACTCTAGTTTCAGGGGGTCAATGCCTTCTTCTGGCTTTCATGGGCACTGCATGCACACAGTGCACAAATAATCATGGAGGCAAAACAGCCACACAGGAAATAAAAATAAGTACGTCTTAAAAATAAAGAAATGCACTTTAAGAAAAGCTGAATGGTAGTCTATTTCATAGAGGTTCCATAATTCACATTTTGTAGTCTTTTCTTTGTGGACAGTCTTCCTTTGACTATTTTGATACATTATTTTGTTTCTATGCAAGTATATCTGAAGAATTCCTGAAGTTGGGATTGGAGGGTTAGAAGATAGGTACTGTCTCAGTTTTGATAGAGTTTACCAAATGGTATTCCAATGGATTGCTTTTAATTCTCTTTACCTCTGTGTTAATATATCTTTGCATAATTTATTCTTTGCATAATTTCTTTCTTTTCCTTCCTTCCTTCCTTCCTTCCTTCCTTCCTTCCTTCCTTCCTTCTTCCTTTCCTTCCTCCTCCTCTTCCTCCTCTTCATTCTCTACTCTCTTCTTCTTCTTCCTCCTCCTCCTCCTCCTCCTCCTCCTCCTCCTCCTCCTCCTCCTCCTCCTCCTCCTTCTTCTGCTCTTCTTTTTTTGGGCTACATGGCCCAGGCTGGCTGAGAACTTACTCTATAGCCAAGGTTGGCTTTGAATTCCTGAATCCTGTCTCCATCTCCTGAGTGCCAGGATTTCCTCACACAATTCTCTGTAGTCCCTTGTTGATGTGTTTGTTTGATTAATGAGTTCCTGTGTTATTTTTTAAACAACGCCATTGACATAATGCATATACAATAAGACTTTCCCCCCTCTGTATTAGAGATTCAACCCAGAGCCTTATGCATCCTACCTTGGGACTCTGCTCTTATTTTTTTGTTGTTGTTGTTTTGAAGTATACATTAGTAGTAGTTCACATTTATTTACAGAGCTGTAGAATCATCAATCTAATTCCCAAAGCCAGTCTGGACCAGTGAGTTAGCTCAGTGGGTAGAGCACTTGCACAAGCTTGGTGACTGGAGTCCTGAGTCTGATCCCCAGAACCCATGAAGAATAGAGGAGAGAACCCACTCCACAGAGGTGTCCTCTGACCACATGCTATTCTTGCTCGGAACTGAGCTTGCCTGAGATGATGGAATGTGTTTTCAAGCAAGGAAGCACCCCACATCGTCCCTGCTTTAGTTTATAATGTCTGCAGCTCATTTTTTTAGCAGCATCTTAGACTCAGGCTCTAAACATCATTTTGTTTGTAAAGGGTTTTTTTGTTTGTTTGTCAGTTGGTAACGCTTTTAAAATTTAAAAAGAAAATGTGGGCAGTTTTGAAGCTTTGCCTTTTAAACTGACTCAAGCCTCAAAAGGAGCTTAGCCACTTGTGAAAGTTTTGCTTTTACATAAGTCTCTCTTATATGCAAATCAGTGTTTGTTTTATAAGGAAAACAACGCACTTCCTAGTGTAGTGGCACTAATGGGTGAATCCTTTGCAGCTGTGGATGTTTTCCTTAGTTCTTTATTCTTTTTCCAAGGTATGGTGCTTGGTGGGAGAGCTCTCTGAAGGCAGAACGATCAGAAGCAGGAGTGGGCTAGCCGCTGGCCCATTTTGGTCCGTTTAACCATTTGATGTGTCTAGATGGGGGTGGGCCAAGCTTTCAATTTTGTTTTTGTGCATGAGGCTGACAGTGGTGAGCTAGCTTCCAGATATAGGCAGTTTCATAAGTTTCTGTTTCTAGACAACACATAATTAGAGTAGCCAAATAGCACATCGGCCATTTTGTGCTGCCAGACCCTTTATGTGGTCTGTGGTCCATGAAAGCCTAGTGGAGCTACTGATTAAGCTCCAGGAGGTTTGAAGTCCACTGACCTCAGTGGATGCCTTGGTTGGTCTATTCTCTAGCAGTGATTCGAATAAGGCTTATTTTGTTTATTAACTGTTTTTGAGAGAGTCTCATTGTGTGGCCCTGACTGGCATGGAACCTGCTCTGTAGATCAGGCTGACCCTGAACTCAGAACAATTCTCCTGCTTCTACTTCTCAAGTGCTGGGATTGAAGGTATATGTCATAATGCCTGGCTTGATTCTACTTACCTTAAAGGAATCTTGAAAACGATAGTAATTTCAACAAAGATTCTATTATGCTGCCATTCTTCCTGTCTGGGGACGATTCTGATACATCATATATACAAAAAGTCAGTGTACCCAACAGAATTTAAACAAAACGAAAGCAGTACCTCCTCAAGAACACCAAACAGTGTGTGTGTGCTTAGTCTAAAAGTCATTTATATGCCCCTTTTGGTCTAAGAAGCATAATTCAATATTATATATTCAGATAGCTAAAGACAGCTTGCTGAGAATTAGATTGGCAGCCCTGTACTTTTTTTTTGCTCCAGAGCATTTCATTTATTTATACAGTTTTTACTCTGCTTTTATTGGGAAGGCTGAATATTTTCAAAACTGTTACAATGGGTCTTTTTCTATGAGAAAAACAGACTATTTGGCCGCAGGTGGTTTTCATTTTTTTTGGTCTGAGGCATGTGGGTTGACAGCCTTTGAAATCTTCATGCTGTGTATAATGTGCAGGTGCTTTTTTTGTTTATAGAAATGCCTAATCCTTGTTTGAAATTTATTAAATGGTGTACCATCTGTAAGCCTCCCTAAATTCCATAGATTAATTAGCCTTTAAAGTTGCCTTTTATCTAACTTTTAGTATAATTTCTTCCATCTGGGAACCATCTCTTTTATGTGTTTGCTCAGTATTCCCTGTACTTTAGCACTCTAGGATTAAGTATTAATTATGGACACTGGCTTTCCCAGGAACAGTAACACTGACTAAAAGTAATGTTCAGTGGAACAAAGTGGTGTTGTCCTGAGAAAGTTTTGAAATTGATGAGTAATCAGTTTGTCATGGGTTTGCTCCCTCCCTTCCTTTCCTCCCCCCTTCCCCTTCCTCTCCAGTCCATGTGTGTTTGGTATTACTTTGATAGTCATTGTATTGCAGGCAGTTATTATGGTGCTTGGGAATAATAACACAAACAATTGTAGCCATATATAGAACTGGGAACGAGTGTGATGATGGGCATGTAAGATCAGCCTTCTTGGGGAAAAAAGTGAAAAGAAAAAAAGCATTCTTTTTTGACAAAGATACCCAAAGATATTAGACTAAGGTTGTGACACTAGAATTTGTATTTTTTTTTTAAAGTGTAACAAAAACGGTTAAATGTGACAATGGTAGATATTTTGGTTATTAAACAAAAATAGTATCAGATATGGTTTCAAGGTCTAAAATCTAAGTGAAAGAAAGATGGTTATCATTGATGAAACAACTGAAGCCATTGGAGTATTTTAGTGTATCTTCCAAATTATAAGAATATAAGGTATTCAGAGAACAGAAAAATTAGATGAGCACAACTGAAGAGGTGAGGACCTTAGAAATAGGTTAGGGGAGGAGATGGCATGAAGTGGGAATAAACAGTATGGATAAAAATGAGAAAATATTGTGGAGATTAGGGAGTAGTGAAGATTGGAGTTAAGGAAAGGCATGGTTAGGTAGTGAGTGCTCACATCAAAGAAGGTGAAAGTGCAAATGGGTAGTTAGGATGATTGACTGACGAGCTTGTTCTTGCAGTGGAGTGCTAGTAAGACACAAATATGTGAGGAGTGTTTACAGTTGGTAGCAGGATGAGATAGAAGACCATCCACATGACGGTTGCAGTAGTCTGTGGATGCATTCACTGATGCCTGTTCAGGAGAGTGACAATAGGAATAGAGAGAGAGTAGTATTTGCATAGAAATAAACTTGGTCATTAGCATATGCTCAATACTCTTTTAGTGAGTGAAGGATTGAGAGAGGATGTGGAGGCACAGATAAGGATTCACTGGACTAGGTTCATATATTACATATATTTTTTTCCATTTTTTTATTTGAATTAGAAACAAGATTGTTTTACATGTCAATACCAGTTCCCTCTCCCTCCCCTCTTCCCCTGCCCCCCCCCCCAACTAAAACCCTACCTATCCCATATACCCTTTCTGCTCCCCAGGAAGGGTGAGGCCTTCCATAGGGGGTCTTCTGAGCCTAGGCCCACCCCCATTTGTCTAGGCTCAGGGAGTATCACTGTATGTGGAATGGGCTCCCAAAGTCCATTCCTATGTAGGGATAAGTACTGATCTACCCCAAGAGGCCCCATAGATTTCCAAGGTCTCCTCACTGACACCCACATTCAGGGGGTCTGGATCAGTTCCATGATGGTTTCCCAACTATCAGTCTGGGGACCAAGAGCTCCCCCTTGTTCAGGGGTTTCTGTGGGTTTCACTAGCCTGGTCTGAACCCCTTTGCTCATCACTCCTCCTTCTCTGCAACTGGATTCCATTTCAGTTCAGTGTTTAGCTGTGGGTGTCTGCTTCTACTTCCACCAGCTGCTGGATGAAGGCTATAGGATGGCATATAAGTTAGTCATCAATCTCATTATCAGGGGAGGGCATTTAAGATAGCCTCTCCTCTGTTGCTTAGATTGTTAGTTGGTGTTATCTTTGTAGATCCCCAGACAGCAAAGTGGCAAGATACAAGATTAACTAAAAAAAAATAGCAGCCCTACTATATACAGATGATAAAGGCGTGGAGAAAGAAATCAGAGAAACATCACCCTTTACAATTGCCACAAACAACATAAAATACCTTAGAGTAACACTAACCAAAAAAAATGAATGACCTGTATCATAATAATTTTGAGTCTTTAAAGAAAGAAATTGAAGAAGATACCAGAAAATGGAAGGATCTCCCATGTTCTTGGATAGGTAGGATCAACATAGTAAAAATGGCAATCTTGCCAAAATCAATCTACAGATTCAATGCAATCCCCATCAAAATCCCAACACAATTCTTCACTAACCTTGAAAGAACAATTCTCAACTTTATATGGAGAAACAAAAGACCCAGGATAGCCAAAACAACCCTGTACAATAAAGGAACTTCCTGAGGCATCACCATTCCTGACTTCAAGCTCTATTATAGAGCTATAGTCCTGAAACCAGCTTGATATTGGCACAAAAATAGACAGGTAAACCAATGGAATCGAGTTGAAAACCCTGATATTAACCCACACACCTACGAACACCTGACTTTTGACAAAGAAGCTAAAGTTATACAATGGACTAAAGAAAGCATCTTCAACAAATGGTGCTGGCATAACTGGATGCTGACATTTAGAAGACTGCAGATAGATCCATATCTATCGCCATGCACAAAACTTAAATCCAAATGAATCAAAGACCTCAACATAAATCCAGCTACACTGAACCTATTAGAAGACAAAGTGGGAAATACCCTTGAATGAATTGGTACAGGAAACCACTTCCTGAACATTACACCAGTAGCACAGACACTGAGATCTGCAATTAATAAATGGGACCTCCTGAAACTGAGAGGCTTCTGTAAGGCAAAGGGCACAGTCAGCAAGACAAAACAGCAGCCCACAGAATGGGAAAAGATATTCACCAAGGTCATATCTGATAGAGGGCTGATCTCCAAAATTTACAAAGAACTCAAGAAGCTAGTTTCCAAAACACCAGACAATCCAGTTAAAAAATGGGGTACAGAACTAAATAGACAATTCTCAATAGAGGAATCTAAAATGACTGAAAGACACTTAAGAAAGTGTTCATCATCCTTAGCCATCAGGGATCTCTGAGATATCATCTTACTCCTGTCAGAATGGCCAAAATAAAAAACACCAATGACAGTTTATGCTGGAGAGGATGTAGAGAAAGAGGAACACGCCTCCACTGCTGGTGGGTGTGCCAACTAGTACAGCCACTTTGGAAATCAGTATGGTGTTCCCTCAGGAAAATTGGAATCAGTCTACCACAAGATCCAGCAATTCCACTCTTAGGCATATATACAAAAGAAGCACATTTGTACAACAAGAACATCTGTTCAACTAGCAGCATTATTTGTAATAGCCAGAAACTGGAAGCAGCCTAGATGCCCCTCAACTGAAGAATGGTTAGAGAAAATGTGGTACATTTACACAATGGAGTACTACTCAGCAGAAAAACAAAAAACAATGGAATATTGAAAGTCGCAGGCAAATGGATGGAACTAGAAGAAAGCATTCTGAGTGAGGTAACCCAGTCACAAAAAGACAAACATGGTATGTACTCACTAATATATGGATTTTAGATATAGAGCAAAGGATTACCAGCCTACAGTCCACACCGCCAGAGAAGCTAGGAAACAAGGAGGACCCTAAGAGAGACATACATGGTCCCCTGGAGAAGGGGGAAAGGACAAGATCTCCTGAGCATGGGGGGAGGGGAGAGGGAGCTAGGAGAATGAGAAGGGGAGAAGAGGAGGGGTGAGGAGGACATTGAAAGACCCCCGAAGAGGTACTTTCGTAGAAGGAGACCCGTACCCAGGAACCAGCGAGACCACGAACTTGGATGCAAACTGCAAGAGGCTTTATTGGAGATATGGGTACCCGGGCGACTTAGCTTCTGTGAGGCCAAGCGCCCCGAGCCAAGAGAAAGGGGTCCTTATATAGGGAAAAAGGCACAAGCTAGAAGCAGGGATTCTATTGGATAATCCTAATGAGGCATTGTACAGAGCTATTCCCATTGGTCAATGTAAATGAGGCGCTATACAGGGTTATTCAAATGAGGCGAAGTACAGAGTTATTCAAATGAGGTGAAACACAGAGTCTTTCAAATGAGGCGAAATACAGAATCATTTCTATTGGATGGTTCAAATGAGACACAGAGCCATTCCAGATCAGCATATTCTCAAGGTCTGGTGTCTGGTACAACAGACTCAATTCCCCCCCCTCCGCGTCCAGATGGCTGACCTTGGGGGCGGAGACCTTGGGACGGAGTGTTTCTCATCGGGCGGGGGCTCAGGGGCAGGGCTCCAGGCCGGCTCACTTGGTGTTCGTTCTCGTGCCGGCCCACCTGGTGCTCGCCCTCGTGCCGGCCCACCTGGTGCTTGTTCTCGGGCGTGCGGCGGGTGGCGGGGGAAGTGGAGGCCGCCGGGGGTGGGGATCGGGGAAGCCGCTGACAGGAGGAGGAGGAGACAAACTTGAGAAAGAAAGGGCTAAGGGGCAGGGGTCTTTCAGACATGAGGGAGCAGGAAGGTTGAGTCGGAGAAAAATAGAGGAGAGCAAAATAAGAGATACCATAATAGAGGGAGACGTTATAGGTTTAAATATAATTTATTTCTGGGAGAAGTCACTTACACAAGAAGCCGATGGCCGCCACAGGTTCCAGCTCTTAAGGATCTACATAAGCTGCTCTCTGACCTGAGGGAGGCAAGAGAGAGCCACCTCCCAGAGCACAGACCTAAACTCACTCCCCCTCATGTCGTCACCTGTGACCACGCCCAAACAGGCATGGGCAGCACTACTGGTGCGGGTGGGGTGGATATCTCCGTACCAGAGGCAGTAAATATATAGAATAAAAAGATAATGGTTACTTCTTCCTGTGTTTTTGTAGGTTTGCTGTTGTTGTTCTTATCTGTGTGTTTGTTCTGAGACAATCTCTCATATGGGCTGGCTTTGAGCTAGCAACACTCCTGTTTGTAGTCTAGAGTGCTCGGATTACAAGCCTAGCTTCTTGTGTATTTTGAGAGGTAGGTATTACTGAGAAAAGGCACTGAGAACAACTCTGCATGAGAAGTAATCTTCTGAGTAATTGGATCTAAGGTTTGGGAACTCACCAGCAGTGGTGATTAAGGCAGTATGTATATTTGGCCCTTCATATCCATGGATTTTGCATTTATAGATTCAACATTCTGAGGTAGAAAATAGAAAAAGAAAGTTGCACCCATACTATAAATGTCTAGAACTTTGCTACAGCATAACAACTGCTTACATTGTACTAGATTAAGTAATCCAGAAATTGTTTTGCAGTGGTTTTCAACCTTCCTAATGCTTCAGTCCTCCTGCCCTAACCTCCTAGAGTCCTAGGATTTTCAGTGTGAGCCACTCACATAGCTCCTTTGAGGAGCTTTCTGGGGAGTTTCTGAAGGGAAGGTTAGGTGCTCAGCACTGTGCTTCAGAATGCACCAGCGGCTAGGTTTGAGAGAGCCTTTTACTCATTTGATTGAGTTTACTTCAATTGAGCAGTATAATTAAAATATGTTTTAAAATAGTCACTAACATATATTTGAATAAGGTTGTTTAGCAATAATTTGAGAAATCAGCAGGTTTTGATATTTGATGTGGTCACAAAACCAGTTGGATAATTCCGTGTAACTTATAACTTTTCCTAGATTGCTGTGCTAAGGAGACAGCAGCGGATGATAAAAAATCGTGAGTCTGCTTGTCAGTCACGCAAGAAGAAGAAGGAGTATATGCTGGGACTGGAGGCCAGGTTGAAGGCTGCGCTCTCAGAGAACGAGCAACTGAAGAAGGAGAACGGGTCCCTGAAGCGACAGCTGGACGAGGTGGTGTCAGAGGTGAGTGCTGGTGAGGTAGCTGGCTGAGGTGGGTGTAAACTGACTTTTTTTTTTCTTTTTGATAAGTAAATTGATAATTACCTTTTAAATCATATAAAATAATAGCGCTAAGAAAATGGGGATGCAGTAAGCACAAAAATATTTATGATAGGAAAAACATTACAACCGTGAAATTTTGAAGATATTTTTCTCTGGGGGTCGGGGAGGGGTGTCCTTACTATCCTGCCTCTGAGTATGTGAGAATGCTTTAGTGGGTTGGTGAAGACAGCCTTGAAAGTAGGGAGACAAGTGACAGAAATGTCTCAGAATTCTCAAGTACCCACAGAAATATAAAGCTAAAACTTGTGCCAATTTGTTCTTTTAAAATTCTTTACTCTGTTGGAAAAGAGAATGTGGAAGGTTTTAGTCTTCTGCAAAGTACTCTTTCTTTACCTTTGAGGTTTTTTATTTTTATTTTTCTGTTTCTTTTATGAGAAAAGGTAGTCATACACCTTATAAAAAGGACTCTTAGTTACTGCTCTTTGGAATGTTGACATGTAGTTTCATCCTATTTCATTTTCTTTAGAACCAGAGGCTTAAAGTCCCGAGTCCAAAGCGAAGAGCTGTCTGTGTGATGATTGTGTTGGCATTTATAATGCTGAACTATGGGCCCATGAGGTGAGTATTCAAGTGTTTGGATATGAAAACTAAAATTTAAATGCTAGTTATTGCTACTATTTAGATTTACTTGTAAGCAAGTGGAAAACTCATTTGCTTTGAACAAAAATCAGCATTCTAGATGTGTAAAGAATAATTGGACAGGAGACAAATGCCTTCATGATCACAGGATGGAGCTGGGAAGAGAACCATGTTAAGGGATAGCTCAACATGATGAGTGTGATAGTGACAGTGTGAGCAGCAGAGTGTGAACAGCAGAATGTGGCTGGGAATGTGAGTTCCTTAGCATTATAGTTCATGGCATATTATAGGTGAACAGAACATTTTTCTGTTAAATGACTGAGTGATAAGGAAAAACCCAGGGACTAACCTGAACCTTGAATTCTGATACTGGTTTACCATGTGGGAAGTGTGGGAAATTGGTTTGTGGAGGTGTTGTTACACTGGTGTGATGTTGAAACTATTGGCCTTTGGTGATTTAACTCTTTCCTATCCTTGGAGGTAGGGAATAAGACTGAAAATTCCAACTCACTAATCAATGGTTAGAAATCCTGGCAAATTGGATTCTTTCCTTCATGATTTACCTCATTTCCATAGGCTCAGGTGTGGCTGGAAAGGATTTTTGTTGTTGTTGTTGTTTTGTTTGTTTTTTCTAAAGGTATTTCCTCATCAGTCAGGAAATCCCAAGAGTTTTATGACTTCTGTGCTGGGAACTCAGGAAGACACTAAACATATTCTTATAAAATCATATTCATATTCCTGAACAAACAGAAGCAAAGAATCAATCCTGGGAGGCTTTGCACATGGCATTTAGTGAACAAGTGAATATTAGACTATGCTGTAAGAGGGTAGGATGGGGTTGGTGGAAGCATTTTGTGAATTTAATGATCTTCACACCCATCAAATGATTCTCATTTCCACAGTAGATGAATCCATTATGAAATGAAGAGACAGATAGCAATCCCCTTTTATCAAGAAGATTTGTATTCAGAAAAGAATTAAATGGCTAGCACAAAAAGGGGAATTTAAGAATGGGAAAGAGTTAAGATGTTTGAAAATCCTGAAGAGCAACCAGCTGAGATCTTTTTCCATGAGGCTTAGGGAACAGAGTGACAGGCTGTGGGAATACTAAAAACTTCAAAATTTAAAATATGTTTAAAAGCTTAAGTTGAAGAAGAGTACAAGACAGAAGAGCTGGAAGATTTGAGGAAACAGAAGTTTCTTAACACTTTGGTATGTCTCCAAATACCAGGAAGGAAAAAAGACAAAACTGGCTGCAAAACTCGTAAAAGCAGAAAACTGTTTCTTCTAGACAATATTGGCATAAGCCAGAAACATCAAAGCTTGGAGAACAACAGGGATTCCAAGACTGAAACCTGTTGCATAACCAGATGTTGAGAACTAAGGTTTGCATTATTTAGGAGCATTTTTTGATTGGCCCCATTGTTTTCAGTCTCTTCACCTGCTGAATGGAGTCTGCCAGAGGCGAAGATGTTCCCAGATGTCCCTTATCAGTTCTACTTAGAAGATAGTTCTAGAACAGTCCAGAAACATTCTCTCTCTCTCTCTCTCTCTCTCTCTCTCTCTCTCTCTCTCTCTCACTCTCTCACACACACACACACACACTCACACACTCTCACTCACTCACAATCTCTTACCCTATAAAACAAACAAAAAAGCAACAGAGCTGGAAAGATGGCTCAGTAATTATAAAGGACCTGGGTTCAAGTCCCGACACTCACATGGTGGCTCACAGATGTCCATAATTCCAGTTCCAGAGGATCTTCCTCAGGCATGAGGCACACACATGATGTACAGACATATATGGGAATAAAATTTGTACATATAAAATAAATCTTTAAAAAGCCATAAGAATTCCTCTCTAAAACAATAACAAGAAAATTTAAGTAATTTCTATTATGTTTTAATTGGTTCAGATTATGAGCTCTATTTAAATTTTCTTGAATGCCACTGAATTAAATTTGGCCAAACAAATGGATAGTTTAACTAGAGATTTCTAAAAAATATTAATTTAGGAACTTAAACTCTTTTTTGGTAAGATCATATGCCATAAAATTAATTACAGTGTTTCAGATGTACAGTGTAGATGAGTCCTTTTGTGCCTTGTTATGGCCCATGTGAAAAAAACACAACAATTTGCCACGTATACCTTGAGAAATACCCTCTGGCCTGGCAGTGGGGGTGTATACATTTAGTCTCAGCACTTGGGAGGCAGATTTCTTTGAGTTTGAGGCCAACCTCTTCTACAGAGTGAATTCCAGGACAGAAGCCCTGTCTCAAAAAACAAAAAACAAAAACAAAACAAACCCTAAAACAAACAAAACAAAACAAATACTTCCTCAAAGTATTGGTGATAAAATATAAAAATACCTTCTATCTAAAGTAAAAGAATTTATAAAAGGTAATGTGTAACAAAATGAACTTTGTTGAAGAGTTTTGGGTTACTATATAGTCATCACACAGAAAAAGAAAATAAATTAAACAAATTTAACTGAATTAATTTTTCTAACCTTATTGATGTTTTATGGATGGTGCAGAAAGGATCTAGCTATTTTTGGCATGGAATTCAAGGAGTTGGCCCAACTGGGTGGTCTATAAAAATACAGACTCTGGGCAGCAGGAAATAGCTAACCTGTATGAATCAGGCCTGGTGGTGTAAGTCTGTAATCTTAGCTACACAGGAGGCAAGGCAGGAAGATCACAAGTTCCAGGTCTGTTTGGGCTACAGACTGAGTTCAAGGGCAATCCTGACATCTTAGCAAGACCATGTTTCAAAATAAAAAAGATTGCTAGAAATGTAGCTCAGTTGGTAGGGGGTTTACCTAGCATGCCCAAGGCCCTGCCACGTAAACCAGACATGGTGTCACACTCCTATAACCCTAGCATTTAGGAGGTAGAGGCAGGAGAATTAGAAGTTCAAGATCATTCTTGACTACAAAGCAACTTAAGAGGGCATCCTGGACTACATGGGACCCTGTCTCAAAAAATAATTTACAAAATCAGACTTTGATACTGTTGATATTTGAATTGTCATCTACAAAAGATAAAATGTATTAAATAAAAGAATAAATTTAAATATAGTAAAGTGAAAAATAGAGTTGGTCAGAACATTTTGGATAAAATTAGACATACACTAATTAGTAAAATAAAATAAGCAAAACACCAACTAACATAGACCAACTAAATTGGCTGAAAAGATGGCTCAGTGGGTAGATTTCACAGCAACTACTTTTGGACCTCAGTTTGGGTCCTTAGCACTGTGTAACAGCCAGGGAAGGAAGTAGGCAGAGACAGGCAGATCTCAGTGGACCCCAGTGGCTTGCTGGCTAGCCAGTCTAAATTCATTGAGACATCCTGTCTCAAAAAATAAGGTGGCAATTCAGTAGAGGAAGACACTTAGGATGACCTCTGATCTTCATACACCCATGCAAGGGGTGAATCTACACTCAGATGCACACACTTCCATACACATGCATAAACTACAAATACAAAGAAAAATAAGCAGAGTGAAATAGGCCAAGAGGTAGAAATTGCAAGGGATATGAAAAGACCGGAGGTTATACCATCATAACCAAGTGATCAGAGTACCATTACCAGTAATATAGCATCTGGCATCTGATGGAATGAATGCACAAAAAGAACATAATTACTACATCTGTGAAATACTTGTCCCCAAATACATTTCTCTGAATTTAATAATTAGAAAAAAAATCAGAAAAAGTCCCAAATGAAGGACACAGTACAAAAAGACCTGAATCTTCAAAAGTATCAAGGTTGTGAAAGTCAAGGAAAGGCAGAGGACCGTTCTGAGAATGGAGAATGGGAAGACACGGGCAAGTAAAACAGTATATGGAGCTGGAGCAGAAAATGGACTTAGCAGGACAGTGTGAATATGAGGACTGCAGGGAAGGCCGTAGAGTAAGATCTGGAGCTCCAAGTCAGGGTCTTATGTTTGCTTGTTATACTACCATTGCTAGAACATTGGCATTTTAGGAATCAGGAGAAAGTATTTATGAGCTACAGTACTACTTGTGCAACTCTTTGTGAGTCTAAAATTACTTCAAAAAGAGAAGTTTAAAATTTGAAGTATATCATGGACTTCAACCATGTACTCTTCTCTCTCCCAATTCCCACTAGTCTTCTCCCTTCCCCTTGCCTCCCTTCCATTGTATGCATAGCTGAGCTTTTAATTAAAAACAAAGCAAAACAAAAACTCCAAACAAACAAAAAGCTGAGCTGTAATTAAGGAGAGATAGCAATAAAGAAAAGGATAGCATAAAAAGAGAAGCTCCAGTACCCATCAAAGTGGAACCCAAAGGACTAAGGAAAAATGGGGAGATAGAATAAGCTAGGAATGTCCCAGACTTTATGGAAGAGAGCAATACTCAGCTAACAGTCTTAGGATAAATAAGTTCTGGAAACAAAAGAATGAAGCAGATAAAAAGAGATATTCATGCACAGATACCTCCCAGCGAGACTGTAGAACACCAGAAGCAAACAGAAGATCTTCTAAACATCCAAGAGATAAGATAGGTTTCTCACAAGATCATTTTTATCAGTCTGGTAGCTGACTGCTCTACAGTATCAAGGTCCTAGAAATCAGTAGAATGGTTTCTCAGCTGTGGAGAGAATTTACCCTAGTGTCTATGCCTGACAAAAGCATCTTTCTCAAGGGTGTAAGAGTGCAGGACTATCTGAAGACACACAACTGGACGGGGCTTGCTGTTAGCAGACCTCATTAAAGATCACTGAAGGATATATTTCCAGAAGAATGAAAATGGCCTCAACAAGGTTTAGGCTCGGGAATGGTTAGCTAACAACCAGAAATACAAACTGTGATTGAAGGTTTTTAAATAGCTAGTGATATGAAATAGTAGCAATGCCCAGTTAAAGCAAATCAAGATGGAAATAATTATAGATAGGGAATGACAGGATCGAAGTGGAAGTACTCAAAGTTTATTTTGGTTTGGGGGAGAAAGGTAGAGATATCATGTTTAGACTTAGTAAATTGAACTTTTAAAGTTTTGGGATAAATAGTAACAAATACAATTTGACTATCTCATTTCAAAAGGTATTGAAGGGAAGGAAACTAGACTACAGAAATCCATACTGTGATGAAGCTGAACTTGGTGAAAATGGAATGACTCTGTGTATTTGATGTGTGTGTGTGTGTGTGTGTGTGTGTGAGTGTGTGTGTGTGTGTGTGTGTGTGTGTGTCTGTGTGTGTGTGTGTGTGTGTGTGTGTGTGTGAGTGTGTGTGTGTGTGTGTGTGTGAGTGTGTGTGTGTGTGTGTGTGTGTGAGTGTGAGTGTGTGTGTGTGTGTGTGTGTGTGTGTGTGAGTGTGTGTGTGTGTGATGTACATGCCACAACACGTGTGGAATTGTCAGGAGACAACCTTGGCTATGCTCCTCACCTTTTACCTTGTTTGAGGCAGTGTCTCTTTGTTGTTGACTGTTGTGTGCACCAGACAAGGCAACTCATGAGCTTAGGACTCTCCTATCTCTGTTCATCTTGCATTAGGAGTACTGGCATTACAGATGTGTGCTACCATACCTGGCTTTACATGGATATTAGGAATTTGAACTCATGTCCTTGCAGTTGCATAGGAAGTACTTTATCCACTAAGCCATCTTCCTTGCTGCTGACTGGACTTTTATCTTTAGAAGGCAAATTTGTTGGCTAGAGTAGAGAAAAAAAGCAAAATTCAACATATTGCTGTTTAAAGGAGAAATAAAGAAACTGTGAGGCTACAGAAAAGGTCACAGTTAGAGGGGAGAAAAGGCTAATGGTTGCCTCAAGAAACCCAAAGTTACTTTATTAATATCAGAGAAACTTCAAGGGTCAAAACATTATTCTATGTAGTAAATCCCTAGACATCTCCCTGTTTGTAAGCTCGTCTTCTGTACTCAGGGAATTCATCAGCCCTGTTCTGACAGAGCCACAGCGTATCCCTGGGAAAGCAGCTTCTTCCTGGCAGGCTGGGCGGCAAGGCTAGTAAACCGGGTGTCTCAAGGACATTGTAGGCGTCACATTGTTTAAAAGAATTAACACGAGTTGGGAAGAGAGGGTTCTTTCTGCTCTCTTGTTCTGGGTTAGGTGATATGCCCTCCCTACATCTGGAATCTAGAGTTTGAGACATCCATTGTGGAGGAGGGAGAATAAATCATGCTGTGAAGGACCAGTGGCTCTCTGTGGGTCTGTAAGGGGTGGCAGGTTAAGGAAGCGGTGACAAAGAGCATTTGCATGACTCAGAACTGGTTGGAGGCAAAATGTCTTTATTCCAGAATTCTCTAAGTTGTCAGCTTTTCATTGTTTTGCAGGAAGAATTCTAGCTTCTCATCCTGAGATGAGCTTGTCCCCAAATCTGGTTCCAATTTCACCCCCCTGTGTTCGATTGTTGAACACATTTTTCTGTATGACATCACCATTTGGCTGAATGTTAAAAGACACTGTGTAACTTCGATGTCAGAATTCAAACCACCAAGTATAGATGGTTTTGTTCAGCCAGATTCTTAAATGTAATCTAATTCAAGCTCTTGGTTAAAAGTATGTTCCACATTTATCAAAATGACACATAAGCATCTCAAGTACATACAAAAATACATCTAAGTACCAGGTGTTACTGAATCAGAATTGTTGAGCTAGCACCGGACCCTTTTCTAGATAGCTATTTAAACTGTTTTCTTACAGCCTGGGTAGATGTCAGTCTTTGGTTTAGAGGGTGCCTGTCAAGTGCAGTGTTGGATTTTGAAGGCATGGAAAATCCTGCTGCTGACCTTTTTCTGGTCGGGGCTTTCGCATGAGCTGTGTCGAGTACTCCCAAGGAGCACGCCGTGGCTTTATCACACATGACCCAGCTGCCTTCTTCCCTAGACCTTCTTTACCTGGAGTAGGTAGATCCCTGGCATCACCTATAAGCTGAAACTTCTTCCTGAGAGGGGGTCAGTAAGAAGTTAGGCCAGGTGAGAACACTCCTGTCAGTGTGTACACTGACTTTTATTCTATTTTCTCCTCACTACTTATATTCTTAATAAATGTAAAATAAAGACCAGAGAATGGTTTGTCTGAAAGAGCTTTAACTACAGTCGTAGCTCTTAGCACATGCCGGTGTGATCATGCTTTGTCAGCTGCACATCATACATAGTAAAGGAATAAGTGGATGAGCTGTGGAACTATAGAATAATTCAAAGCTTGATCTGTGAACATACAGGTTAATTATAATATTATTTATCACCTAGGCTTCCAGGAGATTTATCATTAATGCCATTTTATCTCCAGATTTAAATTATTTTGTCAATTCAATAAGCATTTTAGGGGCCATTCTGCAGACTATTTTAATTGCTAATGCCTGCATGAATTATGGACATGTGCTACACAGGCTTTTTGATATTCATTTTCCTGAGTATAACCAGTGTTTATGTTATTTCCATAGTCAATTTATCACAATGTGACCTCTGAATGAGCTGCAGTTAGAGAATGTGTACATAGTCTACATAGTTTATGTGGTTTTCTGTATTGGCCCTTTTATCAGAATTCTTATTAAAACAGTCCTCCCTCTCTTCCTTCCTCTTTTCCTCTACCCTCCCCATATCTCCCCCTTTTTTCTGCATTAGAAAATAAGAGCTAGAAATAAGGCAACAAGAAGAAAAAAAATTATGAAGGTAAAGACAATTGATTCTAGAACATTCTAGGTTGACTGTATGTTGTTATCATTAGTGCTTGGTTAGTAAAAGTAGCTAGGTTTTTTGTTGTTGTTGTTTTATCAAACCCAATGCCAGATAGTAATCTGATTGCTTCATGAGTTAATTCATTTTTCCTCCTACTGCCATAAGGCATTGTTATTATGACCATTTTACAGATGAGGAAACTGACAACATGGTTGGGTAGCTGAGCTGGCACATGGTCTTCAGCACTAACAGAGCAAAGGCCTCTCAGTCAGGCAAGCCCTCACAGATGGAGCAGTAAGTTCTCTATTCAGCAGCTCTGCCTATGCTCCAGACGCAAAGCAGGAAAGTGTTTGCCTTAGGAACTTTTTGGTTAGATGTAAGTTTAACAGCAAAGTGAAGATGTGAAATATCCACAAATTTATTTTACTTTTTACTTAAATAAACAAAACAAAATCCAGGAGTGTTTCCTATATGCCAGGTCCTGAACCAGAGCAACACAGAGATTTTTACAGCCTTCATCTTATGTTATATTGAGACAATACATTTAACAAGTAAAATGGTCAGGCTGTGAACAGAATAAAATATGGTAGGGGAAATGGTTTTAGGAGTGTGTGCGAGTTTGTTGGGATGTAGTTTTAAATAGTGATCGCTGTTTAGCAGACATTGGAGCCAAGATTTGAGGGAGATAAGGCTAGCTGTCTGGATGTCTGGGGAAGAGCATTGCAAAGGCAATAGTCATCAATCGCAAAAGCCCTAGTGTGGGAAAGTGTGCCTTTCATTTTCAAGGGAGAGTAAGGAGATACGTGTGGCTAAACTTAAGTGAACAGGACAGGAGAACTAGGAGGTAATGTCACAGAGGCAAATTGGAAGGGAAGGGTCAGATGAAACAAGCCCTTGGTCGGTTTAAATATTTGTTTTTGTTTTTTTTTTTTTTTTTTTAATCATGCTAACAAAGGGAGCCGGCTAAAGGATTTGAGCTGTGGACAGACATAATAGTCTGACCCAGATTTTTTAAAAGATCACTGCAGTTGCTATGTTGTGAACACTCAAACTGGACAAGCAGGAAGACAGCTGTGTCACTAAGTACTCTGTGGTATCCGCAGGCTTTATAAAATATGTCCACATCTGTCATCTCATGTGACTCTGAGAAGAGCCCTGTGACATATTTGCTATTTTTCATATTTTGCTGTGAGGAACTGGAAGCTTAAAGATACGAAGTAACTTTCCCAGGGCAGGCATTTGAGTCACATCTTGAATCCAGATCTTTGCCTTCAATTTTTGTGCTCTTTCCACTTTTCCACATTGGACCCCAAAGGTCTCCATGATCTTCCTCAACTGAAAGTAATTCAGCTTTTCATGTGTGGGGCTCAGAAGAACAGCAGCATATGGTTTGTGGGGTGTGTGTGTGTGTGTGTGTGTGTGTGTGTGTGTGATGAGAAACAGTGTTACTCTCACCTGTAGAGATGGCTTCAATTTAAGATTGATCCACTTGTACCATAAAATAACGCCAGGCTTGCCAAGGGTATACTCAGACATGTGCCATTTTATGTTCAGCCACTTGGTATGAGATTGGCTATCTGAAGTCTTAAGGATTAAGTGGCTTCATGAATAATCGAAAACAGTTGTTGACATTTAGAATTTCGTGGACGAAAGAGTAACAGTTCTTACAGTTCTTGTAATGTTTCTTTCTCCCTTTGGAAGACATTGAAATCATCCATGTTTTATTAACCTATGCTTTTTAGGATCATTGACCCATAACATGAGCAAGGTTTTTTTTGTGTGTGTATTGATTATTCTGTGGATTATAACTGTTATGGCTCTTAGTGGGTAACATGTTTCTGATTGTAAAGTCATATTCTTGTTTTCTTAGTGTTTGTTAGTTTATTTCAAACTACTGGACAGAACCTGGTTTAAGTTAATTATAAAAAGTCGAGTTGGGGGCTAGAGAGTTGGCCCAGCAGTTAATTTTCTACTCTTGCAGAGGACCTGATTCACTTTCCAGCACCCAATGGCAGCTAGCAACTGTCTTTAACTCCAGGTCCAGGGGATCTAAGGGCACTGCACATTGTGTACAGACATACATGAAAGCAAAACATCCAAACATATAAAACAAAAATCAATAAAAATTTAAGGTTTGGTTAATTATCTTATCATTATTATGGGTTAGAAAATCACTCACCAAGCTGGGCGTTGGTGGTGCACACCTTCAATCCCAGCACTCAGGAGGCAGAGGCAGGCGGATCTCTGTGAGTTTAAGACCAGCCTGGTCTACAAGTTCCAGGACAGCCTCAAAAGCCACAGAGAAACCCTGTCTCAAAAAAAAAAAAAAAAAAAAAAAAAAGAAAATCACTAACCTAGCTGAATATTCTTGCTGTGCCAGACTCATCCTTCTGTGTTCTTGGAAATTTAATTTTTTTCTAATATAACAAAAATACTCAGGCCAAGAATGTAAAAGTTCATATTAACAATAATTTTCTCATACCCTTTTGAATATTTGGCTACTTCCAGAGCTGCCAAATTCCTCTCAATATTTGTAATATGACAATTCTCCTTAGACAATCCTGAAATCTGGCAGTGGAATGAAATTCTTTTAAATACTAATAGATACAAGGAAATTATAAATATTAAGTTTTTTCTCGTAGCTAAACTTGTTTCTCCCAGTTATTTCAGAGTTCAAGCATTTTTTTTTTGAAATTTCATGTTTGGCATTAAAATATCTATGAATTGGAGACCAAATAGCAATCCCTCCTCATAAAAAAGGAAAGCAAAGAAGACAATGGATTTCCTAGTACACTTATTATCTAGGTCATTAGGTGGACAGTAAACCCAAAGCTTAACCTATTTAAATCCTAATTTTTACCCTATCAGTGATTCCCATTGCTCAAAGTATTGTGTTGCCTCTGTATGATGAAGTGTGGTAAATGCACTGTGTGAGATTTGAGTTAAGAAATAAATGCAGATGTCCCCAAAGTAGCTGTGGGTGATTACCGGCATAGGTAGTGCAGAAAACAGAGGCCACTTTTGCATTAATAGCATACTTGTTTTCAAATAAATGTAGCTAAGCAGTTGTTCTGCAGTTGTTTATTATAGATGAAATAGACCAAACTGCTTAAATAAGCTCCAAGTATTTGCTGGTGATAGGTGTTAATACCGGCGAGGAATGCCAGGTCTCATATTGGCTTTAAGATGATTGAAAAGTGATGATTAGTAGAATCTTTAAATCTCCAAAGTATTAACAATACGGACTAGTTAACAAAAAAAAAAATCAATAAACCCCAAATTTTGTTACTTTGGCCATGTCCTTCTGTGTCCTCTTGTTTAACTGTCCCAGTCCTTCTCTGAACTGTCTGCTTCAGATGAATCTTCTAGAGAAGATGCTGTGAGAAGCACCGGTAAAGAAAGGTTCTCACTCACTGGCAGTCATCTGGACAGCTTGTTAAAGCACTGACTGTTAGCCTGCTACCCCCAGAGTTTTTTCATACAAGAATTTGCATTTCTTTTTCTTCTTTTTTTGAACTTGTTTTTATTGGCCTATTTCCCCCACTCTCCTTCCCTCCTCCTTTCTCCCCTTCCACTCTCCTCCCTATCCCCCCCATACTCACAATTTACTTAGGAGGTCTTGTCTTTTTCCCCTTCCTAGGCAGATCCATGTAAGTTTCTCTTAGGGTCATCTTTGTTTCCTAGGTGCTCTGGGGTTGTGGGCTGTTTGCTGGTTATCCTTTGCTTTATGTCCACTTATGAGTGAGTACATGTTATATTTGTCTTTCTGGTCTGGGTTACCTCACTTAGGATGATTTTAAGAATTTCATTTCTAACCAGTTACCAGGTAATGTCAACACTGCTGGGCCAGATGCCTCAGTTTGAGAGTCACTGTGCTAGAGGAAGGTACATTCTGATATAGAGGAAAACACAAGTATGTTACGTCATTTTTAGAAGGCAGAGCAGCATCTTGACTTCTCAGTTTAAAGTATGAGAGTTATATGAGGGAGACTCCTTGTAGGGTACAAAGCCAAGAACTAGGAACTCATCTAATTATCTGCTTTTTTGGAAGTAGTAATGAACAGTAAACAGACAACACTAATGTGTGATGTGAGGTTTTCTTGACTCCGTAGGTCATGCCGCCCTTCTCTGCCCCAAAGAAACACGCAGGTGCTATATTAGTTATGATAATGTTGGCTGTCGACTTGGGCTTCTTATTCTTAACCCATAACTACTAATCTATATATTTCCACATGGTCTTGGCTTACCAAACCCGCAACTCCTTTGCCTGCTACGTGACGACAGCTGGCTCAGCGTCTCTGAAGAGAAGAGGGCAATTTCCTGTTTGTCCCTGCTTATATACTGATTCTGCCCAGCTATGTCACTTCCTGCCTGTCTGTACAGACCTCCAGACCTCTATGGTTAGCTAGTGGCAGTTTCTGCCCAGCTATGTCACTTCCTGGGATCACATGATGACTTCTCTCTGCCTACACTTCCCAGAATCCTCCTTGTCTCCTAGTCCTACCTATCATCCTGCTTGGACAATCAGTGTTTTATTCATCAACCAATAAGACAAACATGTATACAGAAGAACATTCCCTATCACTAAGGCTTAAAATGAAGTTGATTGATTATGCCACCAGACCAGGAAATTGCATCAGCCACTGGAAAGATTATGATCCATATACGAAAGAGTATAAATTATCACAAGGACAAAGTGATTTGGTTTTACTGTATAAATTATTAGACTTGCTAAGTGTGGCAGACAAGGCCATGGATATCTAGCCTTATATTATAGCTGCCATCTCTTCTCTGTTGAGATGATCCTCTTCCCATTCTGCTGTCTGTGTCCAGTAACTCATCCCCAGCCTTACACCAGGCCCTCTTGAGCTACTGTGCTCTGCTCATGTCACTGTTCTGTCTGTTTGCATGGGATGCCTTTCCTCACTCTCATCCTCCTCCTCATTTACTGCTCGCCATTTAGGATTTCCTCACGATCCTCTCTGTAGAGACCCAGTTATCTCATCTATATTTTATATCAGTCTGCTTAGCCCTATTGACACTGGTCACTCTTCTGTCAGCCAACCAATCAATCAAATCAAATCTATTCATCTATATGAAGTAACTTGGTTTTTTTGTTTGTTTGTTTGTTTCATTTTTCGAGACAGGGTTTCTCTTCGAAACTGTCCTGGCTGTCCTGGAACTCACTCTGTAGACCAGGCTGGCCTCAAACTCACAGAGATCCACCTGCCTCTGCCTCTGGAGTGCTGGGATTAAAGACGAGTGCCACCATCGAAGTAACTTAGTTTTTATCTTTTTTTTTTTTTCCTTTGGATCTTTATCACCAAATAGGTCCCTGGAACATGATAGATATTTAGTACATGTTTATTAGACAAATTAACCAGACATTTGGGGAAATGTTATCAGCAATATAGTGCAATGATGGAGACCCAGTTCTGAATGTAGGTCCTGATTCCCTTCAAGTAAGAGGTCTTCTCTGAGTCCTTGGAGGGATCAGAGCATGCATCTGTCCAACAGGAAGCACAACTGAGGGGCTGAACAGATTTTGTCAACTTAAAGAAAAGTTACTAACTTATTTTTATAAGTAGAATTTTTCATATCATGTATGAAAGAATTAAAAAGCAAAAGTTTTTGTTTGTTTTTAAGTCTTAAAACACAGAAAACACTAAATTTCAGTCTTTACTTGGCTTCCTTCTAAAATCTTAACGTTTAACCCTTTTTCCCTGCTTTCTCACTTGTCTGTTCCCTGGGTTCAATTAGGTATTGTACTAGGCCTCTTCCTCAGGCTTAGTTAGGTATTGTATGAAGCCTCTTCCCCAGGCTCAGTTAGAAAGTCTACAAGGCCTCTTCATGTGCAGCAAGGATTGCAGTGTTGCATGACTGTTCAAGTAAGCATTCAGCCTGAAATAAACAATTGTAATGACAGTTTAATATTAGTTTTGGTAAAATTAAATTTTATGCAGTAGCCATATTTGGTAGTATACCTTTGAAGAGTTTATAGTGTGTCAAAATGACAGCATGCCATGTGATTTCTGTTGGTAAAGAATTGAGAAAGTGAAAGAATTAAGAAATCAGAAAAGGATTCTAGAGAAATATATATGCCTCTTGGTTTTATCCAAGCTGTCCATCCATATTTGGAGATTACTACTGTGGCCCCCCAGGCTTTTACTTTTAGACCCTGGGGCCTTAACCACCTTCTTCATGTCTTTATTTTCTACTTCTTTATTCTCAAAACACAATCTTTATGCTTCCCTAGAGAAATTCCCTTTGTGTTGAATCAGGATCATGACTAGGGTAAATTGTGTGTGTAGCTTTATAAAATAAAACACATTCAAAATGATACTGATAAGCCAGATTTATTTATTTAATGTTTTGTTTTTTGTTTTTGTTTTTGTTTTTTTGAGACAGGGTTTCTCTGTAGAGCTTTGTAGACCAGGCTGGCCTCGAATTCACAGAGTGCTGGGATTAAAGGCTCGTGCCACCATTGCTCAGCTTGATAAGCCAGATTTCTTAAGCACATGATTAATAAGTTTAAAGTATTATGCTTGTCACAATATTGTCTGTATGTCTGCCTGTCTGCTTGCCTATCTCTATGTATGTATGTATGTATGTATGTACGTACGTATGTATGTATCTGTCTAATCTGTGCTATCCCCCCCAAACACTATGCCTGTCACACTAATGAGTGAAAGTATTAGAGAGAATTGAAAGTAGGAAGTAAATGAAAACTTTTAGATATAAATTAAAATAGACTATAAATAGTTTCAGTTAACTTTGATAGCCTACTGTCTTGGCTAAGATTTCTATTGCTGTGCAGACACACCATGATCAAAGGAAAAACATCTAATTGGGGTGGCTCGAGTACAGTTGAGAGGTTTAGTCCATTATTGTCAAGGTGGAAAGCAAGGCAGCATGCAGGCAGACACAGTGCTGGAGGGTAGCTGAGAGTCCTACATCTTATGCAGGCAGCAGGAAGTGGGCATGGCTTGAGCATATATGAGACCTCAAAGCCTGCCTTACAGTGACACACTTTCAGCAAGGCCACACCTCCTAATAGCACCACTCCCTTTGGGAGCCATTTTCGTTCAAACCACCAGACCTGCCTTCTTGCATTGTGACAAGATCAATAATATACTTGAGTACTGAAAGAGAACAACAGCTCTTATTTCACTGGAAGGATTTGCCCGTTGAAAACATCTGTTTGCCGAATTGGGTTAGATTTTCTACTTCAGTTATGTGAGTTTAAAATTTATATGTACTTATGTAAGTTTCTTTCATATCTTTCTGTTACTGTAATAAATACTTGAGATAAATCACGTTGAAAACAGAAAGGTTTATTTGGCTGTTGATTTCAGAGGTTTTAGGCCATGGTCACTTGGCCCAGTTGCTTTGGGCTTATAGTGGCAAAAGAACATTATCAGAGACACGCAGTGGAAGAAGCCTGCTTATCATGGCTGCTGGGAAGAGAGAGACAGGGGCACAGGAGGGGCTAGGTTCTCGGTATCCCCTTCAAAAGCTTGACTCAATGTTCTGACTTCATCCAGTAGACCCTCCTAATGGTTCCACCACCTCCTAATGGGTCCAAGCTTTCAGCGTATAGGTCTTTGGGAAACACTTGAATATCAGCAACAGCAACTTATATAATGTAATTATAGGGCTTTAAAAACAAGTAAAACACTGCTTTATTTAATCAGTTTATAAAATGGACTTTTATACTTATAAAAATTATTTTTAAGTTGTTGGCTATGTACAGTTTACCAGGCCTAGAGTATGTAAGGACATCAGAGTTTTGACCTGTTTCTAGGCCATGACTTTTTGCTGTATGTATGGAACTACAAGGCAAATCTTGCTTGCTTTCTAGCTACACGTAGCATACATGTGTGCCATTGTAATTTTCACAGCTCCAGTTTTTGTTGTTGTTGCTTTATTTTTGTTTTGTTTTGTTTTTAGCATGCTGGAACAGGATTCCAGGAGAGTGAAGCCCAGTGTGAACCCTGCAAATCAAAGGAGGCATCTTTTAGAATTTTCCGCTAAAGAAGTTGAAGACACATCAGATGATATCAACCAGAAAAACAGCTACAGGTGGGACGCCTGTTGTCCTCATTGATTTAACGAACTGGAGAAGTCTTATCTAGTGTCACTTTACATGCAAATTGTCCATATGGGCTTTGGCTAGAGGAGCAAGTGAACTAATGATGCCATTCATTTGTTTTATTTTTAAGATCATTTTTAAGAATAAGTTTACTTTGAAACATTTTCTAGTTTAGGATTTTTGTTGAGATGTGATCCTATAATTGGTTTGTTGGTACTGACATACATATATGTTGAAATACATGTACTATCTTCAGTTTTTTCACTGTATTATGGCTTAGTACATGTATCTAGCATTTATGCCTATAGATAGATATGGTAGAATGATGCGGTTAAACCTAGTTGTGGTCATTAAGTAAAATTTATTGTTTTTGTTGTGTTTTCCTTTTTATAATTTAACCGATACTTTGGTAAATTTCCATTTTGCTTAATGATAAAGCAAAAGATGTACATGAAAACATAATTCCTATAGTCTCTTTATTAGAAGAAGGTATAGTGAATGTTTTTAGAGCTGTATCCTGTTTTGGTAATTGTGGTGATATCTTGGTTGTACTCTAACAAATAAAGCTTGCCTGAAGATCTGAGGGCAGAACTAGCCACTGGTTAACCATAGAGGTCTGGAGGTCTGTACAGACAGACAGGAAGTGATATGGCTGGGCGGAGAGAGGAATATAAGGTGGGAGGAAGATAGGAGCTTGGCCTCTTTTTGGTCTGAAGATTTTGTAGAGGTAAGAACTCTAGTAGCTGGCTACTCTACTTCTCTCATTTTTCATCTCTCACCCCCCAATATCTGACTCCAGCTTTTTACTAGTAAGACCTATTAGAACTCGTGCTACAGGGAAGCATTGCCCTGTATGTTTTGGGATTCTTATCAGAGGCAAATGAAACCAGAATCTTTGCAGTAGGCCGGGAGGTCGTAGTGCAGCAGTTGCTGCACTGTAATGAAGTGCTTGAAAGTTTAAATTAAAGACTGGTTGCCCTGAACTGTCTGCAGTGCTACACGGCAAGGGTCACAGAGGAACCACTCTTCCTTGTCTTTTACTCTTGAGGTTGAGTAAAGAGTTGAGGATCCAATAGCCGTGCAGGCGGGAGATGTCGTGACATTAGGAAGCATTACATATTTTCTGCTAATTTGCTTTTTACATGTTAGAATTTGTCATATTTTTGAAATGGTGACATTGGTGATAATGTGTCCCTTATATTGGTAGAGTTTATTAGGGTTTTTTTTTTTGTTTTTTTGTTTTTTGTTTTTTGTTTTTGTTGTTGTTGTTGTTCCAAAATTTGCCCAGGTTTACTCTCCATGTTCTGTAATTTTGAGTTCTGTGGTTCTCCACAGGTGATCTCTCAAAAACTCTGTTTTACGTTTAATAGTCTCTGGACTTAGGGTGTTTGATCAACTATGGTTAATTGTTAAAAATAAGAACTAATTATTGATTTGACACTTGAAGCCATACTTTGTTTAGGTAACCATTATGGGAATATTATTTATTCTAAAATAACCATAATAAGTAGGAGCCTTCATGTATTTGCTCACATTAGCATGAGATGAAATGTGGACTCCTGGAAAGTGTAGTGGTGAGCTCGTGTGCACTCACTGTAGATGTCTGGGAGGTGTAGTGTGAGCTCGTGTGCACTCACTGTAGATGTCTGGAAAGTGTAGTGGTGAGCTCGTGTGCACTCACTGTAGATGTCTGGGAGGTGTAGTGGTGAGCTCGTGTGCACTCACTGTAGATGTCTGGACAACCTCAGGGGAGAATTCTATCACCCTGAAGAAAGTTATAACTCATTGAGAAGAGCGTGTAAAAGTTTTTGAGATATGTAACCCATATCTGTGTTCCACACTGAGTCACCCCTGGCTGTGTGTGTCTGACCTACTGGTATTGGCAAAAACGGATAATAGATTTTTAGAGACCTGCAGGTCTGAAGCTTATTGTAGAAAACTTGAGCAAATGTTAGTTCATTAGTTTGAAGTTCTTGCCATTATTTTTATTGATTATTATCATTATCATTGGTAGTAGTAGTAGCAGTAATGAACATCAAGTTCTAAAAATAGTTTGTGAAACTTTTGAAAATTCCAAATATGAATTTGTTCTGAGCTTAGTTTTAGATGTTTGTATGTGCTGTCAGGACATCTATATGTATTTTCCTTTCAAAGAAAAATTAAATTTTAAACTAATACTATTTTACTAGTTTCCTATCTTTTAAACATATTTAAAATTTTAATTGACATGTAGTAATTTATAACAGCACTGTGTCTGTCATGTTGGTGTTAATAATGTGTAGTGATTAGACCAGAGTAATTAGTGTATCCATCATCTGAGGCAGATACTCATTTTTTTGTGTGTGCTGAGAGTATTCAAACTCTTCTGTAGTATGTTGAAATGTTTGAGGCATCGTGGTCAACCATAGTCTTCTGTGCTGCAAAACATTTAAAGTGGTCTCTCTTGTCCCGTCACACTCTGACACCCATTAATGACTCCCCTACCTTCTTAGACTCTGATATACACGATTGTGTTGTATACTTCTGTGATAGCAGATTCTTAGCTACTATGTATAAGTGAGAAAACATATTTTTTCCTGTGCCTTATTTCCCTTAATGCATTTTCCTGTTACCCTATCCTTGTTGGTGAAAATGGCAAAATTTCAGTCATTTTTATAAATAATTATTTTAGTATCTGTTGGTGGAAGTTTCTGTCCTTCCAGCAGCTACCAAATAAACACACTGAAGTTTATAGTTATTACAAATGCTTGCTCAATAGCTCAGGATTATTACTTATTATCTCTTACAACTTAAATTAACCTGTTTTTATTAATCTATGTGTTGCCACATGGCTCATGGCTTTACCTGTCCTCCAGCATGTCTTGCTCCCTCTGTGCCTCCTGGTGACTCTTCTAACCCTGCCTTTCTTCCTTCCAGCATTCTCAGTTTGGTTGTCCCGCCTATACTTCCTGCCTGGCTGCCAGCCAGTCAGTTCTTAACCAATGAGAATAATATATGTTCCCAGTGTTCAGAAGGATTATTCCACAGCACATATAAGTGAGAAAATATATTTTTTCCTGTGCCTTATTTCTCTTAATGCATTGTCCTATAGTTCTGTCCATGTTGGTAAAAATGGAAAAATTTCTATTATTTTTATGAATGAGTATTATTTTAGTGTCTGTGTTTTCTTTATCCATCCATCAGTGGACACTTAGATTAATTTCCATATCTTAGCTATTGTGACTAGTACTGCAGTAAACATGTGCATGCAGATAGATGTCTTTTTGCTCCTGAGTATGATGTTGTCTATGGCCTGTCATATATGGGCTTTATTGTGCTAAGTTCTTTTATACCTAATTTTGTTTTCTTCATGATAAGATGTTGAGGGTTTTTTTGGTATTTTTTTTATTAGTTCAAATTAGGAACAAGCTTCTTCACATGTCAATCCCTCCTCCCTCTCCCTTCCCTCCCCCCTCAACCCTTCCCCCAAGCTGCCCCCTACCCCATCCACCCTCCACTCCCCAGGCTGGGTAGGGCCTTCGGTGGGGGCTCCCCAAAGTCCACCACATCATCCTGGGCCAGGCCTAGGCCCTCCCCCATGTGTCCAGACCGAGACGTGGGATGAGCTCTCAACGTCCCTTCTTACACCAGGGAAAAATACTAATCCACTACTTCAGGGTTCTGAATCAGTCCCGTGCTGGCCTCCCAGGCAGCAGGCTGGGGTCATGTGCTCCCCCTTGTTCAGGCCAGCTGTTTCTGTGGGTTTCACCAGCCTGGTACCGACCCCTTTGATCTTCATTCCTCCCTCTCTGCAACTAGGTTCCAGAGTTCAGTTCAGTGTATATCTGCGGGTGTCTGCCTCTGCTTCCATCAGCCACTGACTGGAGGCTCTAGGATGGCATAAAAAGTAGTCATCAGTCTCATCATAGGGGAAGGGCATTTAGGCTATCCTCTCCACCATTGCCCAGATTGTCAGATCGTGTTATCCTTGTAGATCTCTGGAAATCTCCCTAGTGCCAGATCTCTCCTCGGACCTATAATGGCTCCCTCTGATATGGTTATCTCTCATCCTGCTCTCCTCTATTCTTCCCCCAACTCAATATTTCTGCTATGCCATTTCCTCCTCTCCCCTCCTCTTCTCCTTCTTTCATTCTGGAAGCTCCCTCTCTCCTACCCTTATGCTCCCAATTAGCTCAGGATATCCCACCCCTTCCCATTCTCAGGGGTCCATGCATTTTTCCCTTAGAGTCCTTCTTGTTTCCTAGTTTCTTTGGTGAAGAGGACTGTAGGCTGGTAATCCTTTGCTCTGTGTCTAAAATTCATATATGAGTGAGTACATACCATGTTTGTCTTTTTGTGACTGGGTTACCTCCCTCAGGATGGTTTCTTCCATTTGCCTGCGAATTTCAAGATTCCATTGCTTTTTTCTGCTGAGTAGTACTCCATTGTATAAATGTACCACATTTTCTCTATCCATTTTTCACTTGAGGGGCATCTAGGTTGCTTCCAGGTTTTGGCTATTACAAACAATGCTGCTATGAACATGGTTGAACATGTGTCCTTGTTGCATGGATTTGCATTATTTGGGTATATGCCCAAGAGAGGAATTGCTGGAGGTAGACTGATTCCCATTTTTCTGAGCAACCACCATACTGATTTCCAAAGTGGTCTTAGAAGTTTGCACTCCCACCAGCAATGGAGGATTGTTCCTTTTTCTCCACGTCCTCTCCAGCATAGATTGTCATTGGTGTTTTTGATTTTAGCCATTCTGGTCGGTGTAAGATGGTATCTCAGAGTTGTTTTGAGTTGCATTTCTCTGATGGCCAAGGATTTTGAGCACTTTCTTAAGTGTCTTCCAACCGTTTCAGATTCCTCTGTTGAGAATTCTCTATTTAGTTCTGCACCCCACTTTCACTATTTGCAGATGATAAGATCGTCTACATAAGTGACCCGAAAAACTCTACCAGGGAACTCCTACAGCTGATAAACACCTTCAGCAAAGTAGCAGGATACAAAATTAACTCAAAAAAAAAAAAAAATCAGTAGCCCTACTATATACAGATGATAAATGCAATGAGAAAGAAATAAGAGAAACATCACCCTTCACAATATCCACAAGCAACATAAAATATCTTGGGGTAACTCTAACCAAAAAAGTGAAAGACCTGTACAGTAAGAACTTTGAGTCTTTAAAGAAAGAAGTTAAAGAAGATACCAGAAAATGGAAAGATCTCCCATGCTCTTGGATAGGTAGAATCAACATAGTAAAAACGGCAATCTTGCTAAAAGTAATCTACAGATTCAGCGCAATCCCCATCAAAATCCTAACACAGTTCTTCACAGACCTTGAAAGAACAATCTATGGAAAAACAAAAGACCCAGGATAGCCAAAATAATTCTGTACAATAAAGGGTCTTCTGGAGCATCACCATCCCTGACTTCAAGCTCTATTATAGAGCCATAGTTCTGAAAACAGCTTGGTATTGGCACAAAAATAGACAGATATATCAATGGAATTGAATTGAAAACCCTGATATTAACCCACACACCTACAAACACCTGACTTTTGACAAAGATGCTAAATCTATACAATGGAAAAAACATAGCATCTTCAACAAATGGTGCTGGCACAACTGGATTTGGACATGCAGAAGATTGAAGATAGATCCATCTCTGTCACCATGCACAAAACTTAAGTGCAAATGGATCAAAGATCTCAACATAAATCCAGCCACACTGAATCTTCTAGAAGACAAAGTGGGAGATACCCTTGAACGAATAGGCACAGGAGACCGTTTCCTAAACATTATACCAGTAGCACAGACATTGAGATCTGCAATTAATAAATGGGACCTCCTGAAACTGAGAAGCTTCTGTAAGGCAAAGGACATAGTCAGTAAGACAAATCAACAGCCCACAGAATGGGAAAAGATCTTCACCAACCGTTCATTTGACAGAGGGCTGATTTCCAAAATATACAATGAACTCAAGAAGCTTCCCACCAAAACATCAAACAATGAAGATGTTGAGTTTTACTAAATGCCTTTTCTTCATCTTTTGAGACAGTCACAAAGTTTTTGTTTTCCATTCTGTTAATATAGTATGTTATATTTTTTATTTGTGCATGTTGAGCCATCCTTGCATTTTTGTAATAAATTATGATGTATTACTTTTTTGATATGTTGGATTTGAGTTGCTGGTACTTTGTTGAGAATTTTAATAGCTACTATGATCATCAGGGATTTTGGTCTGTGGATTCCTTTTTTGAATGTTTTTTTGTGGGGCCTTGATGTCAGGATAGAACAACTTTGGAAGAGTTTCCTTTTTTTCAGTTCTTTGGACTAGTTTGAGACAAATTTATTTTAGCTTCTCTTCCTCCTCCCCCCCCTCCTCCTCCTCCTCCTCCTCCTCCTCTTCTTCTTCCTCTTTCTCCTCCTCCTCCTCCTCCTCCTTCATTTTTTTGGAAACAGTCTCATTAAGTTGCTATGCTAGCTATTTGGTCTTCTTACTTATTATTGACCTGTTCAAGTTTTTCTATATCATAAACAGTATGATTTTTAAATGCCTCATTTTTGTTTCAGTATAGGAGACTTATGGTTCAAATGAAGGATATCGTATTGTTTAAATAAATGTTCTATTTGTTTGTCATTAGCACATTACCATTAGCAAATTGTAGTTGCATAGATTCTTTTTCAATGTTAGAAGAGAGTGTGTGTGTGTGTGTGTGTGTGTGTGTGTGTGTGTGTGTGTGTGTGTATAATCTGTATTTGTAACAGTGCAATTTATCAGCCAAACTGGGTGGGATACTTTTAAGAAAGAATATTGGTAATTTAGAAGAAGTTAGTAATAATGATTACCTCCAGGACGTAGACCATCAAGCTTAAGTGGCAGTTGTCTTCTAGTAAACAGGAAAGGATGCTTTCCACTTGAAGCATCAGCCACAACTTGTCTTTAGTCCAAGGGTTCTCATTAACTCTAGCTCCTTAGCATTGCACTTTCTTTTAGTGATTTATTTGCTGAAATTTCTTCTGTTTGTACAGAATGGATTGTAAACAGCCCAGAACTCTGACTGTCTTTGGGTTAGAGAAGGTCTGATTATCTCCAGATTGCACGCTGGCTTAGATTCTCCCCTTCCTTTCCTCCTTAACACTATCCAAACTACCTTTATATTTCTTCTATCAGATTTTTTTAATCAAAGAATTTTCTTCTCTATATTTTTGTCTGTTAGAACAAAGATAGCCAGCAAGATGTGCAGAAATCATTACTAGAGTTTATCATATGGAAGGAAAATTACAGTCAAACTATAGTTTTGAAAGCAATTTTGGATTTTGCTAATGTGACTACAGAGTTCCAGTCTTCTGTTAAGTATAACTGTGTGATTTTCAAATGGCACATGTGACAGGTGTGTGGGTGTGTGAAAGCCTCTGCTCTTGTTGCAGCAGTGACTTAATTACATTCAGAATGGTGTTGCATTTACAGGCACTGTTAACTCAGTTCTAGGCTGATATCTTTTCCTGTGTGCCGTCAGTACCTGTGTATTTGTTTTATTCCAGACATTTTACCTTTGTAACTCTTAATTGCCGGAAGAGAGGACATGAGGAGCCTAAGTGCAACCAGTAGAGGGGGAATGTTTCATGTAACTTCAGCTTTCACTTCTTTTCCCTCCATGTGTGCCAAACTCAGAAATCATTGCTTTTTTCTGAAATTAGTTTTCCACTTGCTAGGTGTATGTGTTGGGGGCGGGTATGTGTTCAAATTTAATGGTCACCATGTGCTCATCTTGTACTTTCTTCAACATTTGGCTAAATGAATCAGTCCTTAAAGGGCTTTCCTTTTTCATTGTTATTTTAATCTTTTTGTTTGTTTTTTACTGGCTGCTGCTTTATAGTCTTGTGTGGTGTTAGGGATTCAGTGCAGGGCCTTGTATAGGGAAATACTCTACCACTAAGATTTTCCCCAGCCCTGGTTAACTGAGACAAATTCTTGCTTTGTAGCACAGGCTGGCTTTGAACTTGTGAGCCTCCTGCCTTCTTCTCCCTTGTACAAGACTGTCATGCTCACTCCCTCAGTCTTTCTTGCTTCCTTTCTGATTTTCTTTGTAGGCTTCTTCTTTGTGCAAATCCCAAGCTTTAAAGTTTGAACTTGGTTTTCTTTATGCTAAAGTGACTCATTTGTACTGCAGACTCCATGTCTGTGTGTGATTGACTCTCCCACCATGTCTGTGTGTGATTGACTCTCCCTCCATGTCTGTGTGTGTGATTGACTCTCTCTCCATGTCTGTGTGTGTGATTGACTTTCACACTCCTGTTTCCAGGTCAGACTTCTCATACACATGCTCACAATCCAGTTGTCTCTTTGACTTTTTCTTTTAGCTTTTTAAACTTAATGTGCACAATAGATCTTTGTCCCTTTCCTTATTTAACTAATGTTCATTTTTGGTACAATTTCAAGATGCAAGGGTAAATTGAGGTATGTCACTTCCCTACTTTGTGACTTCTCTTTTATTCAGCAAGTCCTAATTATGACTTGGCCTCCTTGCAGCCTCCTCTTATGTCTGCCCACTTGCACACAACTCTGCAGCAGTCATCTTGAATCAGCATTTTTCTCACTTGCTTCTGTCCAGTATGTGTTTCCCAATGTTTCTATGCAGCTGGTTCCTTCTTGTCACTGAGGCCTTGACTTTATACCATCTCTGCCTTAGAGTATTTATCTGAAGTAGATACTGCCGAGCTTTGTTATTTGAGGCCTGAGTTTCTTTTACAATACTTAGCACAGTTTTGCTGAGTTTTATGTATTTGTTTTCTTGTGTTTGATCTGTCTTCCCTGTTAGGTCTTTGAGTATAGAGACTTCTCTTGCTCTCTCTTGGATTACCCAGCACATCTGCAGTATCTAGTAAAAATTGAATAAATAAATGAAAAGCATGAATCTTACCATGTTTAATCTTGTATGTCCATTTTTTGTATTTTCAATATCTAATTATAAACTCAGAGCATCTTATATAAAAAACTTCAGAGCAAATCTAAGACTTCTTAGTGAGATAGCCTAAATAACAGACTGAAAGAAATAACTGACAATAATAGTTCTGGTTCAGATTCTAATTTTTGGCTCTGGTTTTGTTTCTTATCATTCTCTTGGTATGAATTCGTGTGATACACAGTAGTATGATAGTTACAAAAGTATACTTTTCAAGTTAATAGAATAACTAGTTATTGCCATTTAATGTTTAGTAGTGACTCACAGTCATCCACAACTTTAAAATTTTTATTCAGTTTTTCAACTTTGTCACTTTTCTCCTGCCAAATAATATGTCTTATTCTACCGAATTTCACACAAACTTGTTTTAGGGAGACTGTTTGGTTTTGTTGTCACAGAATGGCAAATGACCACAAATCTTTAAGCCTTGTCTTGCAATAATGTTTTTCCTGTCAACTGGTAGCTCTTTCCCTTAATCTCATCACTGTGTTACCTCCTCTACTCCAGCAGCACTGTAGTTCATTGAATTCACTGAAGACACAGACTGTGTGCTGCCCATTAAATACACCTAAGCAAATGTGAATTACTCCGTCATGTCTTAGAAACTCAGAAAATGACAGTTCTGCTGTCTAGTTTATATTTTATTCTTTCCAGCATGTTCATTTCTATCTCACAGTATGTTCAATTTGTTATATGTTTATTTTAATGAAAAATGAATACTAGGGAGCTTTATAAAATTTATGATGTGCCAGGTGGTGGTGGTTCACGTCTCTAATCCCACCACTCAGGAGGCAGAGGCAGGCTGATCTCTGTGAGTTCGAGACCAGCCTGGTCTATAAGAGCTTGTTCCAGGACAGGCTCCAAAGCTACACAGAAAAATCCTGTCTTGAGAAACCAAAAAAAAAAAAAAAAATATGATTCAAGGAAACAATTTTTTATGTATGTTTCAGATATGATCATTCTGTTTCAAATGACAAAGCCTTAATGGTGCTAACTGAAGAACCACTACTTTATATTCCTCCACCTCCATGTCAGCCCCTGATTAATACAACAGAATCTCTCAGGTGAGTTTGTGGGTTATTGCAGAAACACCTGCATGGCCTCCCATTGTGGCTTCAGAACTTAGAAAAGCATTTCCTCAGGTTAATAAGACACCAAGAGAATCTGAATTACTTGTTAGATCACTGTAGGCCTGTCAGTTGTTTGGTTTATTTATCAGCCTGGCAGAGATGGTGATCTGTGCAATGTGCTGATTGCCTGTCTTTGTGTGTCTCATTTGAAAACTAAAGGATGAACTGAATGTTAAAGTCAGAACAAGGCTAAACTTGTGGACATAATATTCTCAACACACAGAATCCTTTTCTTTTTTTTTCCCCCAAAGTAAGAATGTAATATTGGACTATGTTGGTCTGGACATACCTTCCCTTATTTTTTTTGAGTTCTGAATTCATAATTGAGGAGGTTGCTTTATAACAATTCATGTCTTATTAAAAACAATATTAAATGTCTTAGCTTTTTTTTTTTCAAATCAAAAAACATTGTCCAGTAGTCAGGTATGTTGGCTGCTCTTTGGGTCTTATAGAACGATTAATTTCCAACAAAAGAGTAAACAGTTAACTTCTATTAAATAAATTTGATTAATCTGACTTACAGGTTGAACCATGAACTTCGAGGCTGGGTTCATAGACATGAAGTGGAAAGGACCAAATCAAGAAGAATGATAAATAACCAACAGAAAACACGCATTCTTCAGGTTTGTTCTGCCTGTGTTTGAAGAACGACAGCACAGTTGCTGGGGGCCTTCTCCCAATGGAGTTGCTTTCTTCGCAGGGAGATTTGGAAACTTAAACTGCTTTTCTTTCTCATTGTGGCTGCTTCTGATGCAGCAGGCATTGCCACTGAAAGTGCTCTCCAGCTTTTGTAGCTCTTAGTTCAGGTCTTACAGCAGCAGTGTTTCCTGGTCAGGCACAGTGCTGCTTCCTCCTGCTCTCTCCCCTCTCCCTCCCTCCTTCTCTCTGCTCCCCTCCCCCCGCCTCACTCTCAGCATAGGCAGTATAATAAATAATAATGTTTATCCCCCACCCCTCCCCCACTGCTTCTTAGAGCTTTTCAGAGAGGGTGTTTAAAACGCATGGCACATTGTAGGGAAGAACATACCATGGAGGCACTTTTGAACTTAGACATGTTCATTACAGGTTAACGGTAGTGCTGACTTAAGACCATAAGAAAATAAAGTCTTGTGTATTCCATACCCCCAACACACCCATACCCCCCAACACACCCATACCCCCCAATACACACATCTCTCAGTAACCTGTATTTTTAAAGCAAGAATAAAAACAGCTTAAAAAAATTAAAAGGTACGGTCAAGTAGAATTATATAGCTAGGTTGTTTGTTTGAGACAGGGTCTCACCAGGTATCCTTGACTAGTCTAGCACTTACTATATGGACCATGCTGGTCTTGAGCTCACAGAGATTGACCTGTCTCTGCTGTCTGCATGCTGAGACTATAGCAAAGTTTTTATACTGTCCAACTATTATTCCAAGGTAGACTGTGATGATGTCACATGGACAGTAGTGGACCCTATGTATATTGTTTTTCCCTATCCATGCATAGCTATGATAAAGGTTAATTTCTAAGTTAAGTACAGTAAGAGACTAACAGCAGTAATAGAGCATTTATAACGATAACCTGTAGTAAAATCTCCAGCATCATTACTCTTGGGCTTGAGGCCATTATTCAGTGAAGTTAGGTTATCTTTATACCAATACTATAGCATGACAGTTGATCTGAGGACTGAGAGGCCTACTAAACTGACTAACATGCATTTATTTATGCATGGATCTATATGCTAATCATTAGCAATTATCAAATAAGGTCCTTGGTGTGGATCCCGAAAGTGGAAACCTCAAAGTCATTCTTGCACATTGGTTCTGTTTACCAAAGAAACTTAATCTCCTTATTCCTCCCTTAAACATTTATTGTTTATAGAACTTTTACCCCCGGTCATACCCTGAGCCTCTTAAAGGAAATCAGATACCTAATTTTGGAGCCCTACTTCATGTAAAGATGGGTAAACACAATAATAATAAATTTCAAGAGAATTATGATTAAACTATTATATATCAAAAATACTTATTCTTGTGAAGTAACAATAAGGTCACTTTGTAATGTAATAATAGTAATATACCATTGAATTCTGATACCCTTACAAGATTGTTCGAAAGGTTAGCTTACAAAACTCCCAGGAAATTTAAGAAGACAGAGGACAGAGCAAATGCCGTGTGAAATAGAAGTTTCTAGTGTATCATGTTGGACACTGAATTGTTTGTTCTCTGGCCAAGAGAGTCGTGGGTTAGATGCCTTTCATAAGATACAGCCAATAGGTTGTGAGGAATTTGTGTGTAACTTGGTGAATAGTGGAAATTTTGTTTCATTTTGAGCCTTTCCTGTTTCTTTTATAAACATTTATTTATTTATTTTTATTACATATACAGTGTTCTGCCAGCATATACAGCTGCATGCCAGAAGAGGGCACCAGACCTCATTCTAGATGGTTATGAGCCACCATGTGGTTGTTGGAAATTGAACTCAGGACCTTTGGAAGAGCAGCTAGTGCTCTTAACCTATGAGCCATCTTTCCAGGCTCTACCTTTCCTATTTCTTAGGAATTTGTAACATAAATTTTGACAAATGAAAGTTGTTACGTGCCCAGTAATACTTGTACAGCTTGGTCATGAACTCAGAGTGGCTGGACTGGATGCTCTCATTCTTTCTGGAAACTTTGTGGAAAGTGCTTGAAATATCACTTAATAAGACTGTGTCAGATACACTCTTAGCCTACAATGTGACCTGAAAGATTCTAGACAACAAATCCAAGTATGAGTCATTTTGGGAAGTCTTTTGTGCTATTTCCTAAATCTCCTTCTGTCTTCCAGGGTGCTCTGGAGCAGGGCTCAAATTCTCAGCTGATGGCTGTCCAGTACACAGAGACTACTAGCATCAGGTAAGAAGGTGTGGAAGCTCGTGGCTGCAGATCTTGAACTGTATTGTATGTTAGTGACTTTGAAATTCAACCCTCCTTTTTGTGCTCCTCTACAACTTTTATATCAGTTCAAATGAACATATACCACTAGTTAGTGATCCCAAAAAAAGATCACCTCTCCCAAGTCTCTTAAAACACAGATTTAGTCAGATGTTTTTCAGTATAATTTTGCTGAAAATCCTAAGTACGCAGTGCTTTCTTGTTCTTGATTATTATCTGTTTTATAAGCCTCAGGGAGAGAAGTATTGCCTTTTTTTCTCTTTTGTAGGTATCTTGTTGAGTGATCACATTTAAAAAAAATATTAATTTATGTGTGCATGTGTGTGTCTGTAATGAAGTCAGAGGAAAAGTAAAGTCAGAGAAAAACTCTGGGGAGTTAGTCCCTCCTTCCACCCTGTTAATGCAGGGTCACTCTTGTTTCTGTTATAATGTGAACTCCATGCTAGCTGGCCCACAAGCTTCCCGGTGATTCTTCTGTCTTGGCTGCTCATATCTCGATAGTAGTGCTGGCATTGCAGTGTGGCCTTTCTTTAGCTTTTTGTTTTGATTTTCGAGACAGGGTTTCACTGAGTAGCTCTGGCTGTGAGATCCACCTGCTTCTGCCTCCTGAGCGCATCACCACTGCCTGGCTTGATCCAGCTTTTTTTATGTGGATTCTGTGGATTGAACTCAGTCATTAGGATTGTGTGACAGGTGCTTTTACCTTCTGAGCCATCTTGTCCACCCTGGCTGGGTGCTTATATACATCTTATCTTTAAATTTATATTTACATATGAGAAGGGTGGAGAGTTAAGGTTTTTTTTTTTTTAAATACTTTTCAAAGTCATGAAGAGATAGAACTAGACTTCAGACCCTGTCTGTTTGACTTAAAAATAAAAAATCTCTTGTTACTACTTAGTGCTACAGGAGATTTTGAAGATTCCAAAGAGAGTGCAGTATCCAGCAGTTCAATTGTCCTCATCCAGGTGAATGTAACTTGAAGGAAAGCAGTGTGGAAAGTGATACAGTCATGATTAAGGGGCTACCTGGAGTGGAGCAGAATTGTAGTCATAGACCTTCCTAACTCTCTGTGTGAACCAAGCAGGTTAATGCAGCAAGTATGAGACCTTATGTTTGCTCTTCCAGCACCCCAAACAATAATAGCAGTAAAACCATATTATTTGCATAAGTCCAATGTAGCAGAACATATGGCACCTCATAAATATGTCCCAATTAAAAAAAAATTGTTAAAATGATACCATTTTGGCTGAAGGACATTCTTAAGATTCAGATGTGGCCATAGAATGGAAGGAATTGGACAGACTGAACATGTTTGAATATTAATGATATTTTCTGTCTTCTCTTGTCAGTAGGAATTCTGGGAATGAGCTGCAAGTGTATTATGCTTCACCAGGAAGTTACCAAGGGTTCTTCGAAGCCATCCGCAGGCGGGGAGACACGTTTTACGTTGTATCATTTCGAAGGGTAAGTTCGTTTTGAAAAATAAAGCAAGCATTTTTTTCAGATGTTTTTTAAATTTGAATTAGAAACAGGATTGTTTTACATGACAATCCCAGTTCCCTCTCCCTTCCCTCCTCCCCTACCACCCCCCCCAACTAAAACCCTACCTATCACAAATCCTTTCTGCTCCCCTTGGAGGGTGAGGCCTTCCACAGGGTGTCATCAGAGTCTATTGTATCCTTTGGGATAGGGCCTAGGCCCACCCCTGTGTGTCTTGGCTCAGGGAGTATCCCTCTATAAAGCAAGCATTTTTGAACACCTGCTGTGTACAAAGGTGTCAGACTAAGTCTTGTGGAAGGTACGGGTAGGTAGAAGGCTGGATGAAGTCAGTGGTGCCAGTGCAGCAGTGTGAGTGAGCACTGTGATGGATGCAGACTTGCGAGCTGGGCAGCATTTGATGAAGCTGAACATGGCACTGATGCCAGGCTTCATATTGTGCATTAGAAAACACAAACTACACCTCGATTTTTATTCCTTATCACCCCTGTAGTATACTGTTTGTTTCTAACCAAAGGAAGGCTACATATTGTGCATTAGAAAACACAAACTACACCTCGATTTTTATTCCTTATCACCCCTGTAGCTATACTGTTTGTTTCTAACCAAAGGAAAAGTAAAAACATCATTTCCCAATGTTCATTTTTAAGCCAACACCTATTTGGTAGTTAAGGAACAGACTTCTGTTTGTCAATTGTGGAGTGTTTAAGTCTATGTTCCCAAGTGTCTTTGTTTCTTTTTTATTTCTTCATTAAATGTTTACATTTGTTGGTGAAGAATATGTTAAATAATGTCAGATTATAAGCACAACTTCTTTATACTAGCATTTTTTAATGTTAAAAATGTTATACTGCATGAAAAAGCACAGACACAGCCTATCTGCTTTTCCCATCAAACAGTAATACGTTCTTCATAGAGTTTCCATCTGACAGTCCCTTTGAGTTCTCTACATTATAGCCAGGAAAACAGAAATGATTAGAGCCCCTCAGGGATTTGCATCCTAAGCCATTTCTTTTTTAAAATCTATTTTGTTTTTAATTAATTACTTGTATATATTGGTATATGCATGTGAGTGTTCTATTAGTTACTTTCTGTTGCTGAGATAAAACATCACAACCAAGACAACTTATGGAAGAAGCAGTTTATTTGGACTTATGGTTCCAGAGGGTAAGAGTTCATGATGATGGAGTGAAAGCAGCAAGCAGCAGTAATAGTAGCTGCAGCAGGAAGAGGGCGGCTCACACAACCACAAAGCACAGAGAGAGAGAGAGACAGACAGACAGACAGACAGACAGACAGACAGACAGACAGACAGACATGGAAATGGCATGAGTTTTTAAACTCCCCAAAACCCACTGCCAGAGACATTCTTCCTCTAACAAGGCCACACCTACCTTCTAAGCCTCTCTAAACAGTGACACCAGCTGGGGACCAAGCATTCAAATACTTGAAACTATGGGGGATATCTTTTTCAAACTCTGACAAGTGCATTGCCCACAAAGTCCAGAAGAGGGTGTCAGATTCCTTGGAGCTGGAGTTACAGGCAGTTACAAGCTACCTGAAGTGGGTGTTGGGAATTGAACTCAGGTCCTCTGCAAGAACAATAAGCACTTCTAACCACTGAGCCATCTCTCTAGCTGCCCAAGCCTTTTATTTTTGAAGAGCAAACTATAGGGGGTGTATGGTTAGAAATAAGAATTCACTAACAGTAGAATGACTTTTTGTCTCTTAGCTGCTGTCGCCAGTCACTGTCACAGAATTTGTCAGTGGAATACTCAATGTTTTTCTAAATTAGAAATTAGTGGTGGCTCAGGGTTTCACGAATAGGGAAAGTAGGCTCTTGAAAAAATGATGTGACATCTCTCTGTGTGTGTGTGTGTGTGTGTGTGTGTGTGTGTGTGTGTGTGTGTGTGTGTGTGTGTTTGTGTGTTTCCAGTTATTATCAGGTATATCAGGAGATTTGGAATACTTTAGCTATGGCATCTGGTGATCATAGCCTTTTCAAAAAATCCCTATGCTCATCTTGTTCTTCCAAACAATTAGTATATTTCTTTTTGAGTGCCAGGGGGAAACTGAGAACAGAATTTCATTAAGGCTCCAACTGTCTTGACTCATGAGATCTAAGGATTTGTTCTTCTATGATATAATTATGTTTAAGGTTAAAGGAAAAGTAAACCTTTTAAAATGGATCTTGTACTCTTTAAGAACCCTATGAGTTCTGACATAATGACTGTGTTACTGAACTAACTACAGAAGCATGTTTTAATTGTCAAATAGCTTTTTAAATTTTAAAAGTAGTTCAGGATATGCCTTCATTTGATCAAAAGAGTATAACAAATAGTAGAGTCAGCAGCTGTCAACCATGGGTTGAAATCATTGTTAATAATGTCTTTCTAGGGACACACACACACACACACACACACACACACACACACACGCACGCACGCACGCACGCGCACACACACAAGGGTGGAGAAAGAAGAGACTTTATAAAGGAGACTAGGGTTTTTTATATAAAGAAGATAAACGATGCTTTTGTAAAAAAAAAAAATAGAAGAATTACTTTTTTTCCTATACATGTAAAAAGCTCTTTCTCATTTTTGTCGTGAACAGTGCTGTTGGGAAATTATTGATTTCTCCTTCCATCTTTAATGTTCAGGTAGTTGAATGAAGGGCCAGTTACACACTCTGTTTCTTTCATCTCCCAATTATAATTTATCATCTATATCTAGGAAGATACAGATATAAACCTACAACATCCTCTTTCTTTCTCCTTTCCTTTCTCCTCTCTCTCTCTCTCTCTCTCTCTCTCTCTCTCTCTCTCTCTCTCTTGCTTTAACAGTAGGGAAAGGGAGTTTATTGCACTGGCTATAAACTGTGTCATGAGACAGGAATCCAGTCCTTAAATACCTGGAGTGCTCATGTTTCTCTTGCTAAGATGAAAATACAGGAAGTAATGCATTACCTCATGGTTGGCATTTTCTCCCACTTTTTGGTGTGAAATAATTTCCTAAAAGTTTTGTTGGAAATGCATGGCATGAGCAGGAGGAGGTGGGCTTTGCTCCTGTTGGGCTCTTAGTCCCACTGACTGAAATGATGGCATTGGACGTTCATTCAGGAATAAGGAACTAATGAAGCCCAAGTCTGCTTAGTAAGAGCCAGACACTTAGTAAGAGCCACTAGCACAGCCAGGATGCTTTCTTTTACTGTATTTAACCAAGTGTCTAATAGCTACAGAAGTATGTGTGAGCATTGATGATTGTCCAGTGTACCATTATTTAATAGACAAAGCCCCCCCAAAAGTTTTGCTTCCTCCTCACACCCCACATTCCTGCACCTGTTAAATCTCCTTACTGTTGTGCTGGTGACATCATTTTCTCTAAAGAAGACATGTGTTTGGTTAACTACTTAGTCCTGCTGTAGGTTAGCAAGAAAGAAATTCTGACAGGAAAACATTTTCTGTTGCTTTGACTTTCTTCTGCCTGGTTTTACCTCCCTCATAGCAGGCTCTTGTCTCCTTGTTGACTTCCAGGCATTCATACTTTGTTTTCCTGTTAGTTTTTCCCCCTTTTTTTTCTTCTTTTAAATTTGTTTTCATATGATTTGGAGGGGCAGGGGTGGAGAATAGCTTTTCTCAAACTTCCAAGGTACTTTGAACGAACTATACATAAATAAGAAGAAAGAAATTAAATGCAGTGTTTCTTTTCCTTAATGTGTTTGTCTAAAAGGCTGTTTAGGGAGAGCATGTGGACTAAAGAGTATAGGAAAATGAAGTCAGAGCATGGCCAGAAGCAGACATTTGCAAGAGTAAAGTTAGGTAGGGAAGTGATACCGATGAGGAGGAAAAGAAGTGAGGAATGCTGTGGCCATAGCTGTCACTCCAGTGAACTTTGAAATGCCATCCTTGATGTTTCTTTCCAAGTCAGTTATATCTGCAGAAAGGATTTCAAATCTTGGGGCAGTTTCTCTTTAAGAACCGGTTTCCTGGTTAGAGCAATGATCAGTTAGTATCATGCTTGCTGCATAGCACAGGGATCCCTAGTCTAGGTCCACAGCATTCATTTAAAAACTAGACATGGTGATATGTGTCTGTTACCTTAGTGCTGGAGTGGGAAGCAGGTACAGGAGGATCTCTTGAGCTTATTGGTCCATAGCCAAATTAGCAGGCTCTGTGTCCAGTGAAGACCTTGTTTCAGAAATAAGGTGGAGAGTCATTATGGAAGACCCTTGATGTGGACCTCTGGCCTCCAACCCACACCCACATGTATGTACAGCACCCACACATGCCAGTTGCAGGGCCTGGGGAGGGATGGGTGTATCAAGCTTTCTTGTTGGACTTTCTTTGGACTGCCAGCCCCCAAATAATGACACGGAGATTAATTAATTATGAAAACGTGGTCTTATCTTAGGCTTGTTCCCAACTAGTTCTTATAAGTTGGATTAACCTGTTTATATTAATCTATATTCTGCCCTGTGGCTCATTGCCTCTCCTCCATACTGTATGTGCAGCTCCCTCTACATCTTGATGGCAAATTCCACGCCTCTCTGATTCTTACTCTGAGTTCCTCTGTCTGCTCAGAGTCCCACCTATCTATCCTGCCTAGCTATTGGCCATTCAGCTTTTTATTAAATCAATCACAGCAACACGTCTTCGCACACTGCAAATATCCCAAAACAGATAAAAGAACAAGTCACCTTTTATTCAGTTGGCTATAAATGAATGTCTATTATTCCTATTTATTCTATATTTCTTATTAAAAATGATAACTATTTAGGAATACTTTTGCATTTTTAGTTTATTTTTTGTTTTTAATACCTGTTCTTCACATCAAAAGCAAACACTTTTGTGTTCTTGGTTGTTTCAAATGTACGTGTGTTGTAAGTGGGGATCTGAGCTTTAGCTATATGCCTGTCTCAGAGATATTTCTCCCTCTTCCTCCAAACAGTACCATATTTGGAGGAGGATTCACTCCTTGATTGCTTGTAAAACGTTTATGAGAACATTGCATATACATGGTGTAGATTTTAAGCATTACCTGGAGCAACAGGGACTTACTGTATGATGTATAGAAATTGAAGCAGCACATGAAAATGACTCAGCAGCAAAATAGCACCTTGAATGTACACTAATCCCCACGGAGAACTGAGTTGGTTATTCCTGATTCGACAGCAATACCATTGGTTCCACTGTAGTCTTTTTTACATACAGCTGAATCAGATTTCTTAAACAGAAAATGGCTATGATCGGACAGTTGGCTACTGTCTTTTATGAAGACTATTGTGGGTGTCTTAGCTCTGATCCATTTTGTAACCAAGAAAATAGGGTTTTTTTTTTTTTTCCCATTGCATTCTCTTTTGATAAGCCTCATGCAAAGAAAAGCCCAAGGCCACTCTGCAAGAAAACCTGAGCTTTAGCTAGCTGTACCTCAGAGATGTTTGCTGGCCTGGGCAGGTCCTTGACACCCCCCCCCCCAATGTTATTACAACACACTAGCTTTGTTATTTTGCAGAATCTTTCTTATGCCCATTCCTGGTTGTTGGATCTGAAGCACTATCTCTCGTCTGTGTTATATGCCTATTAAAGGCAGGAAGCAGTATGAGTTTTTTGATCACTGCCCTGATACATAGTGCAGTGCCTGCCTGTCAGTGCGTATTGAGTATAGATATTGTAGGCATGCTTCACTGAGAGAAGCCCAGTGTTAGAAATGCACTGTATTTTAGGCATTTCGTTTACAAGGTGTTTTTCCATTGTTTGGTGTGGTGAAATTTATGATTTGTTAAAGCTTGCCTGAGGATTCAGAGAGCAAAGTCAGCCACAAACCATAGAAGCCAGGCACACACCTCTAATCCCAGCAGTTAGAAGCTAGGATGTAGTGGTATACACCTTTAATCCTAGGACTCGGGATTAAGAGATAGACAGATCTCTGTGAGTCCAAGGCCACCCAGATCTAAACAAGATTGATCCAGTCCTAGAGAAACAGCTCACACAAAGATGATCTCAGCACCTGGGGCCACAAGCCTTTAATCCCAGAACTACAGGGATATAAAAGACAGGAGGTCTTCAGTAGTCAATATCAGGGATTCATTCTCCAGCCACATAGAGGAGTATCCAGCCATGCTGAGGAGAGGCAGCAAGATCAGTCCAGTCAGCCTGAGGTAGTGATAAGAGCTCTCTGGTAGTTTGGCTGCTTTGCTTCCCTGATCTTCAGGTTGAACCCCAATATCTGTCTCTAGGTCATTTATTTATCCTGATTTTTTTGTGTTACAATTTGGCATAAAGAATGTGACTGTTTTACTAATCTAATTAATATAAGTGGTGCTGAGTCCAGCAGAGTTTAAGTAGTACTGGCCTCTCTTGTAATTTCTGGTTGCTTCAGCCAGAGTTATAGCAGCTTTATGTCTTGTCTCTAATCTAAGTCTTAGAAGTAAAGAAATTTCCTTGATGAAATGTTTAATGCTGTTCAGTGTCATCAAGTAGAACCTTAAGTTACTTTGTGAAAACATTTTGGAGCAGATGGATTGTCTTAGACCTCTGTCTGCTCTTTTGGTTGTTCTGGGTTTTTGAGAAGGGTTATTGTTTCATACTAGCATAGATTTAAGGAATATATTTGAGCACATGAGTCAGAAACTTAAAACTTTAGACAAACTGTAGAAAATGTTGTAATGATTGCAAAGTTTGCTTGGTGTTGTTATTTATGCAAAATATTACCAAAGGTTATTCCCATGGGTGACCACAAAAGCAATTCCTATATTAATTTCCTAACACAAGAAGAAAGTTTAAATTTCATGTATAAAACATATTAAGTGACTATAATTATGTGCTTATAACAAAATGATTATATGTATATATGTGTGTGTTAGTGTATATATGTTTAAAGTTAAGAGGAATTTCCTTAGTAGTAAAAATAAGTGTATAAACTTTGCTTTAAAAAGAAACTGCTGTTTTGTTTCTAATATTTATAACTTGAATATGCACATGGATCTCGGAGGCCAGCCATTTCCTGTCTCCACTTCCATGACCTTTCAAGCCAAATTCTAGCTGGAATAGATGATCTTGGAATAATAATTGTATCTTTAAAAATATCTTAGAAGAGGGAATTTTTTTAAAAATCCCTTGCTTAGAATGCTTTCTCCATTTTTCTCCTTAAAATATACTTTCATTTAGGTCTTGAAGTGCATTATAAAACAATAGAGCAGAATTATTTAAGTATCCACTTAAGTTTGGTTTACTTAATGATTATATCAGCAATGTTCTTTTTATAAATCTTTCTTATTTCATTATATATAAACTGATATCTTTAATATATTCACACTTCATACTTCACAAAATTGTTTCAATATAATATAAATGTAATCTCATTAGCTCCTTTTATGTAATCATATATTAATTTTTTAAAAAGATTTATTTATTTATTTAGAAGAGCGTGCCAAATCTCATTATAGATGGTTTGGTTGTGAGCCACCATATGGTTGCAGAGAATTGAACTCAGGACCTCTGGAAGAGCAGCCAGTGCTCTTAACCACTTAGCCATTTCTCCAGCCCCCTCATATAAGGTATTTCTAATCCTGTTTTATGTATGACAAAGTTGAGGGAGGTTAGATAGCTTTAAGAAAAAAAAAAAAAAAAACCAAAACATTAAGCATTAGAACAAAGGCTGTGGATGTTTCCTCATATCTATAATCTCGTTACTTGGGAAGCTGAGGCAGGAGGATTGCAGTGAGTTCAAGGCCAATCTGGGATGTACATACTGAGTTTTAGACCAGTATCTGGGCTGAGTAAAATCCTGCTTCAAAATAACAGTAACAGGGTGTGGTGTACATGCTTTTAATCCCAGCCCTCAGGAAGTAGAGGACAGCCTGGTGTACATAGTGAGACCCTGCACTGTAAAACAAAACAAAACTCCCAAACCATTCAACAGTAAGTAGATAAACAAATGATTATACACTGAGAAGCTCACACTTACAATTCAGGCACTCAGGAGGATGAGGCGAGAGAATCATGAGCTTGAGGCTAGGCTTGGTATCATAGTGAGACCCTATCTAAAAAATGAACTAATGCATTAGCTAATTAGTTATTTTGCATGATTAATGGTTTAATAATTGATACAACAAATTTTGATAGTTTCCCTTGCATTAAATTTCAGGATTTTTGTAATGATAACATCCCCCCCCCCCCCCGAGATACCATCTAAGAATGAATGCTTTTTCACATGAATAAATGAAGAAAAATGGAAGGGCCTGCAGTTTAGCATCCAGTGTGCCTCTTACTGATATTTACTGTGTGACTTTAGACAAATCACATATCCCTTGTATCTTCAGCTTTTTTATCTGTAAAGTGAGAAAGTTAGTAGGGACTGACATGAAATGTGCTCTACTTTCCTGTTTGTATGCATGTGAACACTGTCCGCTTAGAAGGCTGTGCCATGTTTTAGACTCTTACATGTTGCTAAAGTAGTTCCGTCTAGTGGAGTTAATACATTTTAAGAGTTTTGAAAAACAACAAACTATTAAGTTAAAAGGTAGTCTGTGTATTTAAAAATTTGATTTTGTGATGGTTGCCAGTTTTGTGACTTAATACCCCTACAGTGTACAATATATCAACTTTTAGTTCTTATTTCTTTAATGAAATTATTGTCCCATTTTACAGGTTAGGGAACTGAAGCACAGAGGGTTATTGTAACATAATTTGAACGTGGCAGAGCCGGAATTTAACTTAAGAAGTTTGACTCCAGAGTCTGTGTTCTTAATCATTTTCCTACATTGCCTTTTTGAAGCTTTTATTTCCATATCTTTAAAAACAATCAATTTGGAGTTTCATTCTATTACTCTCTATGTCCAAAACACATTAGAGTTGCTTTGGTTTATTTCCAAAAAGAACAAGACCGAGGCAAAGCCCTTTTGGAAAACCAGGCTACTTGCTATGATAAATTATTGTGTAGGAAGAATAAGTGCAAGCAGGAAAACACAAGGAATCATTGTAAGCACAGGAGGAGAAATGGAAGAGTAGAGTATAGATAAGGAAGAAAACATCAACTTGTTTATTTTGTTTAAGATTTGGAGGTGAAGGAAGAAAGGTTCAAGAAAGAGGTAATCAATAACATCAGATGTCACAGGTCTCTAAGCTTTATAAACAGAAATCACTGGTGATGGTGATTACAGTTCATGTTAATTAGAACAGAATCCACACCAGAAATGAGAGAGAATATGAAAGAAATCAAATGGAGTGTTTGGTAAATATGGCATTGAGTGGAAGAAATGATAGCCTGGGCATGGTTAAGGGAAACAGAACCCCACTCCCGTGCGAGCAAGGCAACTCCTCTGGGATTTGTCTGTGGTAGGCAAGCATGTTCTCCCTACAGACAGAGACCATTGTGATTGGTTTATATACATATAAATGTAAGAACAGAGTTATGTTTTGTGCTTGATAGATGTTCTAAAGGAAATTAAAGTCAACACAATGTTTGTTCCTCATCTGTATTAATATTTTTATGTTTAAAGCAAACCGTGGAAAAGTTGAAAAGTTTTTATTTGAGTAGAACTACAAAGAAAAAGAGTATATGGAATTAAAACCAGATTAAAAAATGAAATGATGTTTAAAGTGTTCCTGAGATACCAAAAGTCTTCTAAGTCATGCATGAGATGATTATTAATAATGGGGAAAAGTTTTAAAATATAAAAGGCAATAGAACTGTTTCTAATTAAATTTATATATAGTTTTGAGGTTTTCCTCATATAAAAGCTAGAAAACTAGCAAAGTAGCTCATGAAATTATTTTATTTTTCAATAGAACTTGGTACAAGCCTTTTGGTGATGTCACAAAACTTAATTATGAAGGAAGCAATTATGTCTATGATTTATGATTAAGGTCTAAACACTCGCATCATTTCTGTCTCCTCCCTACATTTGCAGTGACTTGTTCATTTTGGGCTCTTAGTTGTTTAACTGATGTTTACCACCTTCAGCAATGTTAAACCTTGACATTTTATTATTTTTTCCTGAAAAATATTGTCTATTAATTGTGTGATTTATTCCCACACATTGCTGCTAATTACTTTAAAGGTCCTGTTTGAAGAACTGTAGCATCTATAATATGGGTACCCCACCAGAATCTAGCAGGATAGATAATTAACTATAAGTTGGAGCCTAACATCTAATTAATTACTTGAGTGTTGGTTTCATGTCTGTTGTCTCTGCTAGGGCATAAATATACTGAGGGCAAGAAACCTCTCTGCCTTAGTCTTCTTTCTATCCCAACTACATAGCACAATGCCGGGTGTGTAGCACATATTCAACAAGAAATAAGTGAATGAACAAATGAACTGGATGCCAAATCCATCAATTTAATACTACCTTTAAAATAATTTTTTACCATCACCATAATGTGATAGAAAATGAGTGACAGAGCAGCTTCTTGAGCATTTGTGTGTATGTGTTAGTGTATATTCCTGTATGTGGGAGGTACATGTATAGATGCGGTGCACATACATTGTATGCACATGCGTGTAGAGGCCAGAGGTCAGCTGTGGGTGTTGTTCCTCAGGTGCTGTCCGATGTATTTTTTTAAAGCAGGCTCTCTCACTTGGCCTAGAATTCTCTGATGACCAGCAAATGGAACACCAGAGATTTTCCTGTCTGCTTCACCTCCCCACCCCGTACTGGAATTACAAGCACATATCACAGTGCCTAACTTTTTTTATTATTCAATAAAAAGCTTTTTTCATATAATGTATTCTGATCATACTCTTTCCCTTCCCCAACTCTTCCCAGATCCTCCCCACTGACTCACTGGTGAGCAGACTCTGGTGTTCATGCTCACATAGCAAATTCTTCAGTGACTGGGCTATCTGCTCAGCTCTGGAGCATTTTCACCAGGACTGTCTCTGCTTTGCTGACTGTAGAAAGCAATCTTTCAAAATGAGTGAGTTCAATGCATTTTCACAAGGCTGAGTGCTGCTCTGCCCTCCGGAGGTTCCAGTAGGGTCCTCATGATTCATGTTTGAGAGACTAACCTTGTGGACAGAAGCGATTATTTTCCAAAGATGTTTGTATCATTTTAACCTGCCGAATGACTAAGCCCCAAACTGATTAGTTCCAGATGCCTGTCCATAATATGTGTTTGTGATGTCCTAAAAGGATAGAACTGTGTTAACATTTTATTCCCCATGTAACACTTACTATGTTAAAAATTAAGAAAAATTTGTCAACTTAAATTGTAGACTAATTTTTGGATGATTTATCTAGAGTCATCTGTGTCTGATTACACAAGGCCTTGAAATAAATCTCTGTAGAATGACTGTCATTGTATGGAGAATGCCTTTGCAAGAAAGACAGCACAAGCTGAGCAGAGAACAAGTGGAAGGCTCTTCAAGTGATTTGATGACCTTGGAGTTTTTTAAGCTAAGTTGATTTTGTGACTAGGCTCAGCAAGCTGCACTCTTGCAGCTTTGTAAGTCTGAATTACTCAGAAAAATGTAACTTCTTTTCTTTGTCTTGTCCTTTTTTAAGCGTGCTGTCCCCAACATTCTGGGCTTTATTCTTTTTCCAACAATCCCTTCCTCATCATGTGCCTGCTTGACGGCTATGCTGGTAACCTCTATGCCAGGTTAACTCAAATGACATGGCCATTTCTCTTTATCTTCCTCTTCCAGGCAGCTGCCAAGATTTACAACTTGCTTGTCCTGGGGTTTTTCTTCTTATTTTAATAAAAATTTCCTTGAGCTTCAGAAAGCCTTGGGGTACAGCAGGAACTACCATGTAGTGAAGTTGAGAGATTTGGGGTGGGCAGAATATTATGTTTGGTATAAATGGTGACTCATTTAAGGGAGTGTGTCCAATGCAGAAGACCATTGGCTCTGACTCTAAGCCTTAGAGTGATTAACTGAACTTTTTTTTTAAAAAAAAAGTGTTTTAGGAATTATCACCTTACCTCATTGAAATCAACGGGGATATGGACTCTAAGGAAGAAGGTATAGAAGGAGTACAGGGGTGAGGTAGAATTGGATTTTGGACTGTTAGAGGAGGAGCCAGCAAGGAGACCGAAAGGGAGTAGGCTGCAAGTTTGGAAAGCCAAGAGGGGGAGACTTTATAAGGGTAAGCAGTGAACTCTCAGATATTGTGGCAGAGATGGGACAAAGATAAAAGTAAGTGTGTCCTGGATATATTAATGGTAAGTCATTGATCTCTTTAACAAGAGCCTTAGTGGTAGAAGTGAGAGTTAAAGGCTACAGATGGATTAGGGAGTGAGAGCAGCATAGCTGCTAAGAATTTGTCTTTAAAAGGGTAAAAGGGAACAGAAAAAGTGTGTTTGTTTGTTTAACTGTAGTACTAGCTGTGTATGTCTGAATCAGCAGATAGAACAATGTTAAAGAAGTGTAGAATTCAGACAAGTAGAAGAATTATCCTTTCTAAAAGTTTGTCTCCATTGGTTTCCTCCTCTTCACTACCCCTTCCTGCCCAGGTATTTTCATGTTAGGCAAGTGAGCTGCTACTGAACTACACTCTTCAGTCTTGCCTCTCTTCTGTGGTGATAGAGGCCAGGAGAGTATAGGATGCTGCATTCTAGGAAGACAAGAGAAGGCCTCTCTGAAGCTTTCTGTTATCCCAGGGAAACACAATGTGATGCTATCAGCTGAGTGTGAAGATGTTGGAGATCAGTGAGTTTCTGAAGAGCAACACAGCCAGTCTGAAGTGGTCGTGTAAGCCAGTGGGATGGTAAGCGTAGCAGAGTAATAGGTTGTTGAGCCTTGGTAGAGGGCCAGTTTGCAGTATGGAATAAGGGGGTTAAACTGAAATCTTGACAGGACAATGACAGATATGGGGCTACCTAGTTCTGCATTGAAGGTGTTTGTAATCTAGAGAATAAAATACATGTAATTAAGTGTAATGCAAGATGAAAGTTGTGGCATACAGGGTAAATATGAGTTGCTGTGACAGCACACACTAATTGTCTTGAGAAGGGGCTGTCCCGTACAGGGGAATCTTTCTGAAGCCTTGACGGCTAGGCCAATTCCTGATTGCTGTAAAACATTTTACCCAAAGCTATGATATCATAGTTCATGGGGGACAGGAATATTCTACGAGACATGATAGCATACCTGCATTATCACATCTTTATATTACAGCTTGCTTTCCTTCTGTTTCTGTTATGTCTTGGGAAAGTGCTATTTCCTTTTATTTCTCCCTCATCTTATTCATCTTTCCCAAGTTCCTGTTGTTAGAAATAGAAACTTTGTAAGTACTTACAGAATAAATTATTACTTATAAATACTATTTGTGAATTCCATTTGACATGGCTAGTGTCTTTCAAAGTAAATAAAATTTAATTTTATGGTATTGTAATATTTGAATATTTGGTATCCATCTTTAATTTTTGTTTCATCACTTTTTGGTTCATTAACCTGTGTAGCATTCCAGGGAGCTATACCACTTGGAAAATTCTAATTTTCTTTAAGAGTAAAAGCTGTGATTTCTTTGAATTTAATTATGTTATAAGGTAAAGCAAAGACCTATTAATTAACATCATTCATAATTAGAATTGATAGTAAAGTTTTGTAGCTATGCAATGTTATACATTTTTTAGGGAGAAGTTTAGTTTTGTATTTAAAAGCCTTTTTAAGATATAGGTGGTAAATGATAAACTAAATTGTACATTCTGTGCTTTCACACCATACACACCACACATGCAAGAACACATTCATGCATGCATGCATGCACGCACACATGCATATAATCCTTTCAATATTTTTAAGAGTAGAAATTCCCAGTTTTGATGAAATGCAGTTTGTCATCTTTTTATTTTATGAGTTGTACTCTTGCTGCTTCATGAAGTATTGCCAACTCCAGCTCACAAAGATGGTGTCATATAGCTTCTCTTCTAAAATGTTTGTAGTTTCCTGTTTTTCATTTAGGTCCATTTTGAGTTAATCTTTGTATTTATATTTTAAATTGTGTGTGTGTGTGTGTGTGTGTGTGTGTGTGTGTGTGTGTGTGTGTGTGTGTGTGGTGGGAGAACCTGCACACTGTGGTGCGTGTATAGAGACCAGGGGACAACTTGCAGGAGTTGGGTTCTCTTTTTTTCATCATTTGAGTCCTGGGGATCAAACTCAGATCATGGGGCCTGCTAGCAAGTACTGTTTCTGCTGAGACATCTTGTTGGCCATTGAGTCAATTTTTTATATGTGCAGCTTGTGACTCAGAGTTTCCTTTTTGCTTGTAGAAATCCAGTATTATATGACGTTCAATGTTGTGCTTTTGTCCACTGTCTTTTTTTTTTAAAGAATTACAGCAAAGGCAAGTTTAAAAGGTTATACCAGACTGGCAGTTGTCTTTGGCTTGGTAAGTTTGTACTATTTCCTGGAGCTTCATAAAAGGATGTCTTGTGGTTAAACTCCCTCAACCTCAAGCGTCCAGCCTTTAGACTCAACCAATGAAGTGTTATTTACATATTCTTTGGAAATATAACATATACTATAGATAATTATAGCAACCATGTAACGGGAGAGGATACTGCCAAACCAAAATTGTAGAAACCAGACTAGACAAATTCATATGGGTTAAGAAATGCTCGTAAAGTAAGAGAAACTAAAAACAAGGTTCTTATGGGAGCTGTCTGCTCCTCTCTGAGCTATTTGGGCTTTATTCCTCAACTTAGTTAAAAAAGAGCTTCATAGGGCTGGAGAGATGGCTCAGATGTTAAGAGCACTGACTGCTCTTCCAGAGGTTCTGAGTTCAATTCCCAGCAACCACATGGTGGCTCACAAACCATCCGTTATGAGATCTGGTGCCCTCTTCTGGTGTGCAGATATACATGGAAGCAGAATGTCGTGTACATAATAAATAAAATCTTTAAAAAAGAAAAAAAGAGCTTCATAATCAAACTTTAGAATGCATCTTTAAATATGTATGTATGTATGTATGTATGTATGTATTTCCTCTAAACAGTGACTTAAAGTATAGGAAAATAGAGTATTGTAGCATCGTTCAGTCTTGTTGAGAAATAAGAAAAAAGTTTGGTACTTTTCAGTTTAGTGGAAAAACATGATTGTTGTTTTTCTGTGTTGCAGGGTCTTCTGCAGCATATTTTTGTAGGTAATCATGTGTGAGATATGTTATTTATGATTTATTAAAGCTTGCCTGAGGATTCAGAAAGCAAAGTCAGCCTCAAGCTATAGGGATCAGGCAGTGGTGATACACACCTTCAATTCCAGTAGCCAGAAACTAGGAGGTGATGGTATACACCTTTAATCCTAGGATTTAGGATTAAGAGGTAGATGGATCTCTGTGAGTCCAAGGCCACCCAGATCTAGACAGGATTGATCTATTCCTAAAGAGAAACATCTCATACAAAGATGATCTCAGCACCTGGGATCACACGCCTTTAATCCCAGCACTAGAGGAGTATAAAAGACAGGAGCAGGGTCTTCAGTAGTTAGTATTAGGGATTCATTCTCCAGCCACATTGAGGATAAGAAGATATTGAAATCCCAGCCACGCCGAGGAGAGGTTACAGTCTGTGTTATGGTGGAGCCAGGAACGCCTTTCAGACTGAGGTAGAGTGAGAGCTAGTGCCCAGCTTTTCTGATCTTCAGCTTGGAGCTTGAACCCTAATATCAGTCTCTGGGTCTTTTATTTTTCATGTTACAATCATGTAGCATGAAGTCAGGAAGATCTGGGTTTTAACCAGCATTGTTGTGCTTACAAGCTGCAGGTCTCTGGGAAGATGCTGTCCAAAACTCCAGTGTCCTTACCACTAATACAGTAATAATAGTAGTTAACTCTTCTGGGTTGTTAGGAAATTAAAATAAAACACTACATCCAGCACTGGCACTGCTCTGAACTCAATACATGTTTATTTCTCTGTTTTGATGGGTGACCTTCGAAGCAGGGCTACTGTACAAAGAACCTGTAAATGCATAAGATAGGGCAGATGTGTTTGTTCCTTTAGATTTGGCAGAAATCATCTATGGTCACTCCCCTCTTATAACTCCCCAGAAAGATTCATTTTTATTATAGTCTTTCCTTATCAACAGCCTAAAAAATTTGCATGGTATTAAAACTGCAAGATATTTTACAGTAGCTGTGTTCAAGATTTACTCTATTACATAACTGGATTTATAAACATTTGATTGAAAATTTAGATCTTATCCCTTTTTAAGATTTGGAGGAATGGGATGCAGAACTTTATAAGGAACACCTGTTTCCAAACTGCTTGAGGGAGTTGGTACCCTTCTGCCTATGGGTCCTGGTCGTTGATCTCAGATGGTTAGACTTCGTGGCAAGTATCGATGGCCACTGAGCCATCTTTCTGGTCCAATTTTAGAATTATTTTAAATATTTCTTGTACTGATTCTAATTCAATGTTCATTTCACTTGTCTACAGAAGTTATAGAGCTAGTTAGAGAGATTACAGACAGCTGAGTGACAGTGGACACGTATTCTAGCTCTTCCTAGGACTTTTCAGATTGACTACATCACATCCATTTGAATGCATCTAGTGACATCAACTGAAAATTAGAAACTATACAGTCATCTGGCATTTTTATGCTGATCTTAGATGCAGGGGGTGCCATATGACTAATGTGACATGAGCTCATCCAGATCAGTACACAGGTTTAAAACGTTATTAAGATAATTGAATTCATATTATAAAGTTGTTCATCTGTTCTCAAGAAGCAGCTTCACTTGTGCTGAGGCTTTAGGGCATGTTTTTTAGTTATAAAGTTTATTTTTTTAGCAAAGTATAGGGATGGGGAGATAGTTGAGTTGGTAAAACACTTGCTGTTCAAGCATAGGTTCCTGTGTATAAAGAAGATGTAAAAATGCCAAGTGTGGTAATCCCAGCACTGAGGAGACAGAGACTGGTGGGTCCAGGAGCTCACTAGCTAGCCAGACTGGCCTAATTGGCAAGTTCCTGGCTAATGAGAAATTGTCAAAAAACAAAACAAAACAAAAACAAAAAACAAAGTGGATGGCACCTGAGGATTGACACCCAAGAGTGACCTCTGGCCCACACACACACACACACACACACACACACACACACACACACACACACACACACACACACACACACACACACACGTGATCACTACACACACGAATATGCATCTATGTACACACATGCACAAAAATATGAGACTAATAACTAGTTTTTTATGGTCAACCAAGTTCCTATGTGTTTATGGTTTCTTGTCAAATGACAGCCACTATCATTTTACAATTATTTTAGCAAGTTTGCATTCATCTGAGACTAAGAGCATATGGTATTAGCTATTAATGTTTATTGGAACAAAGAAATACAAAATAACATTTAAAAATTTACTTCCATTTTACCATGTGCAATGTGCCTAGTTTTAAATAACATTTAAATTTCTTTTACTTCAGTTTTGTGTGCTGTATGCCTAGTTTTAAAATGTAAACCAAGCAGAGTATATTTTCCACCTACCGCATCATAAATACTGATTTTACTGTGGAACAAGCATCTCCAAGAAGCTGAATCACAGTAGGAAATGTCTCCACCCCATTTCTGACTATTGGTCAATTTTTTATTGTCTTAAAGAGATAGAAAATATGAGAAATTTTCAGAGCATAATAGATTCCCCCCAAAAAGGTATATTTCCTCACATCTTTGGAAGAGTTGGTCTTATTTTTCAAACGCCTTTATCTAAGTTGTAACTATCTTTTTTGAGTAATTGCTATTTATGTATATATATTTTAAAAGCTCTTCTAAGTGCCTCTGTCCTCAGAGTTGTTATTTAATGAGGAGCTGTAATCAGTTTTACTGTCATTATTGTCATTCTTCAAAGTATTTACTGAATAGCCATCATGTTTCTGGCTGTTCTTGTAACAAAATATACAGTGATGGAAAAAAAGAGAGCTTGTATTTTTAGTATTTATGTTCTAAAGACAGATACTAAGCACATATATAAGTGAATATGCAATAAAATATTAGTTTGTGAGTGATAAGAAGGAAAGTCAGTGAGACAGAAAGGAATCATTCTAAGTGATCATTGAAAAATTATTTCTTATTGAGATTGCTCCACATAATTTTTTGGCTGGTCTTTTAAAATTGCTTTTGACTATTTTTGCTAGTGTTGTTTAAAAAGAAATGAAGAATTGTTTACGCAGAGAAATCTGAAAATCTAGCTCCATCTCATGCATTTAGCATTTGTAAATGGAGGTATCTACAGAGAAATCAATTCGTTGGTTAGTGACTGTTTTATTAGCAGTAGTAAAGTCTGCTGCTCAGGAAGTTGGCAGTTCTGCAGTGGCCTCAATGTGCGTAGCCCCCGGGGAACCTGTTGATGTAGCCCCGAGTTACAGGTTGTTGTTGTTATTCGGCTCTAGAGCTTTAACAGGTAGGCATTCTCTTACCTCTTCCTCGCTTAGTCATTCAGAATCTTGTATTTCTGCCAAGTAAAACAAATCTCAAACTAATAAGCTATAAGTAAACAGTAGGAGCATGACTCAGAGCCAGCGTCAACCTTCTTCCCCCGTGTACCTCCTGGCACTCCCAGTATGTTCATTTTGCCCAAACGAGCCGTGCTGTATAACTCCTGTTCTGCAGACCAACTCTAGTAATCATGTAATTAGTAGTGCTCTGGCATGTTCCCAGAGTCAAACCAAATGTGGACCTCTGTGTGCTTTCAATGGGAGATAAAAAGAAAACATACTCCCTACTTTTTCTATAGAAAACCTTAAAAGTTCAGTCTAGAAGGCATCTGCCAGATTTCCAAAACAAACACTGCGTGGTGTAGCATAGCTCAGCAATTTTCCAGGGGAAAATGAAGAGTAACATAAATTGCTTAAAAGTCCTAACCTGTTAGTCAGATCCTTTCTAATAAAATTTTATCCCATTTTGCTTCATTGTTTATTACATATTCACCAAACTTGTTACAATGTGCTACTGGATCATATATAAAAACAAGTAAGTCAAAATCTGTTTTCAAGGAATTTGTAATAGTGTGGGGGTGGGGGCAGAGGGACTTATCAATCCAAAATTACAGCAGTGTGATAGTCACTATAAGAAAAAGAATAGAATACCCTGCAGTTATACATGAACTCAATGTTTATGATGCAGTCAGTGTCCTGACCATTGTACATTAACAGTTCATCTAACCCTTGTAGCAGCCTCACAAGGTAGCGATTCACACTCTGTCGCCATGTCAGGTGCACTAACTTCAAGGAAGGAGAAAGAATCAGAAGCATAGAAAGCCCTTCTCCAGCTGATTAGAGAAGGATGAGGAATGTGAGAAGGAGTATGGAGTGTGCAGTGGGTTCTGGGAAATCAAACATGGCAGAATCATCAAGGAACTTGTAGGCTTTGCTTAAAGAATTTGTTTCTTAGGTAGAAGACAGATAGGAGCAGACTTGCATTTCATGAATAAACTGTGTAATTGTTTGCATAATCATTTATAAGGGAGTTTTTACTTCTAAGGAAGGAATTTCTTCTCCAGCTTGACTTATGTATTCTAAATTTGAACATAGAAACATAAAATTACAGGAGGCAGAGTCAGGTAGATCTCTGTGAGTTTGAGGCCAGCTTGGTCTACAGAGTAAGTTCCAGGACAGGCTTCAAAGCTGCACAGAGAAACCCTGTCTCAGAACCAACCCCCCCCCCCAAAAAAAAAGAAAAAACCATAAAACTAAAGTCTGGAAGCATCATATTTTAGTTTTGCAGCTCTTAAGACTAAAATAGTTATATAAGTTAAGGATTAGTAACATTGTAAAGATAGAAATTAAATCCACATGAATTTATATAACAATCCATGTTTTGGGGACATTGTCATACAAGTGAGGGTGATATTGACTTGCTACTAGTATGTGAACATTCCCATAATGTTGAGTGCTCTATGCTAATTCCCCATTTTCTCCCCTCCCAACTATTGGTTCTGCTCTTTACCTTCCCCCTTGATAAAAAAACAAAAAACAAAACAAAAAAGGTTGTTCTGTTTGACAGTTATTTAAAGGAATTGGAAAAAGGATTATCATAACTAAAAGCCATTTCTCTCTGAGTTATCCCTGGGATTTGATTTGTCTTCAGGAGTTTCCTCAACATTGTGTTTGCCAAGGATGAAGCCATCGTGATGCTTGATTGATTATACACAGGTGACTCTTACGTTGCTGACAAAATTATTTCCTAAATAACAGCTGTTTGATATTTTAAAGCATTTTTCTTTAAAAAATGTTAAATTACAGTTTTACTTTTCTGTTTTATTCTTGGGGGTGTGGCACGTGAGCTTTGGTGCATGTGGGCGTCAGAGGACAACTAGCACTACGAGGGTCCAGGAGAGGGGACTCGGGCTGTCAGGCTTGGACCTGTCCTGCTGAGCCACCTCACTGACTCTGTACCAGCATCCTAAGTTAAAAATATCTTCTCTTGCACAATATGGCCACCATTTCTGTTTGTTCCTTTTATTCTTAAACTGTTAAACTGTATGCCTTTTAAAGTAAATGTTTCTGACTTTGGACTTTGTTTTTCTAAGATAATAGGGAAACCTGCTACATTTTCTGAGGTGTATCAATGTCTGTTGAGAAAATGCCCAACTTATAGTGTTTGCTTGCTTTTCTTTTACCTTGCCAGTTTCATTTGAATAAATGAAAAGGATATATTTCTCCATGAATAAGGTACAGTTTGAGACATAAAATTGTGTTTTAATCATTATTTAAATTTTCTCCCCTGAACTTGTATCTGGAAAAATGTACTGTAGAGTTGGACCTATCTTTAAAATGGATGTGAATGTTTGGCTCTTCTAACCCATCTAGATTAGATTTATAAGCTGTTTTAGGGGAGACTTTATTTTCATAGTAAAATTCTGAACTGTAACAAGGTAAAAACAAGTTTGCTTTTTTTATATTCAGGCTCCAATATGTTACTAAAAAGCAGCAACAGCAAAGCTCATTGCCTAACAGGAAGACATCTGCTCATTTCCTATCCCTATCTCCACTCCATTCTCTTATTTGCCTTGTAAGGTGCTGCCTCTGCTTCAGAAAAGCTCCAGAGACTGTGCATCTGTCCCTAATGTTTGGCAGGCATGTGATTGTACAAGTGTGTAGTGGGCAGTGTAAGGGAAGTCCAAATGCTGTTTAATTTTTCAACCAGTGGTCATAATCTGAGCTTTAAAATATCTGCTCTTTATGTAATATAGCCATCATCATTCACTTGTTCGTTTTACACTTAAACTGTCAAACTGTACGCCAGACTGAAATAAATTATTCTAATCCTAGCCATGCCTTTTACTAAGAAAACATGCAAGTCCTTTGTAGTTGAAGATTTCTGGTGTTTGCATTTTGCTCCCTGTCCTAACACTATATCATGCTGAATTGGTGGTGGAATGCTTTTATAACTGCAACAGCTAAGCTCTGTGATTTTTCCCTTTCTTGAAAGTGGTTGGAAAAGCTGTTATAGTAATAAGCCTACTCCAGGAACTAGTGTTAAAACATGATGTGCAAATATGAATCATTTGCCTATTATTAGTACTGAGTCATAAAGTCTCCCACTCCCCCACCCCTGTTTTTGAGACTAGGTCTCGCCGTGTAGTCTTGGTTGGCTGGGAACTTACTGTGTAGATGAGACTGGCTTCAAACTCTTAGAGATTTACCTGTTTCTGCTTCCTGAATGCTGGGATTAAAGGCTACACCAGCGCATCTCAGCTTTTTAAAAAGAGAACTGGGAGACCGGAATAGGATGAAGAGGATTGAGATTGCTTTGTTAAAAAGTGTGTGTGTGTGTGTGTGTGTGTGTGTGTGTGTGTGTGTGTGTGTGTGTGTATGCGCAATTGTGCATGCGTGTGCACAATCATATTGCTGGTCTTTTTGTAGAAAAGCTTCTAAAATGTGATTGGAAACTCCACAGTTGGTAGATCTGACTTTAGAATGCCATGAAATATCTTTCTATGCTTGTTTTAGGCAGAAGACCAAGAAATAATGAAATAGATTTTCAAAACTATAAATAGGGTTGAAGAGCCATAATTTTGAAGTTTTTTGAAGTTATTAGGTTTTTTGTTTTTGTTTTTGTTTTTGCTCAGTTGTCTACAAAGTCTTCTTTTGTCATCAGAGATGTTTTCTAAAAGTCTTAAGAGAGTTAGTTACATATGGAATTCTTACCAAAATGGTCTGAATCAATAGGTAACTAGGTAAGTTTAGTGGAATTTGTTGTTTTGTTTTCAAGTTTCAAGAGGACTCTTATTGTTCAGAAATAATAAGCCAAAACTCAATAGTCTTAACAAAGTAAATGTTTCATTTATTTTAGAGTCTTTCAGTTGTTTTGAAGGTTTTTATGTCATAGCAACATAGCATGCATACCTTGGTAGAGGATAAACATTTGTATTTGTACCTGTCTTTTTTTTTTTTTTTCCTGGAAACAGGGTTTCTCTGTGTAGCTTTGGAGCCTGTCCTGGCACTCACTCTGGAGACCAGGCTGTCCTCAAACTCACAGAGATCTGCCTGCCTCTGCCTCCCGAGTGCTGGGATTAAAGTCGTGCGCCCCAACGCCCAGCTGTACCTGTCTTAATACTGTAATTTCATTTGATTTCAGATTCACATAACAATAGACAAGTCTCATTCACCCTGTTTTCCAAAGATCCATAGAGTTGTCTTCCTAGCTATGAGGATATTTGTGTGAGGGAAGGTTTTTGTCAACCAAATCTGACAAAATAAAATATAAGATGAAGCACAAACCATCACATTGAGGCCGGACAAGGCAATCCAACAGAAGGACAAGATCACCAAGACCAGGCCCAAGAATCAGAGAGCCACTTATTCACACACTCAGGAGTCCCATAAAAGTACTAAGCTGAAAGCTGTAATATATACATAGAAGACCTGGTGCAGACTTGCATAGACCCCATGCTTACTGCTTCAGTGTCTGTAAGTTCATATGAGCTTTGCCCAGTTGACTTAGAGGACCTTATTTTCCTGGACCCGTACTCTCCACCCCCAGCCCTTACACTCTTTCTGCCTCCTCTTCTGCGGGGTTCCCTGAGCTCTGAGGGGAAGGATTTGATGGAGACAGTCCATGTAGAGCTGTGTGTTCCAGAGATTTTTCTCTCTGTGTAGAGTCTGACTGTGGGTCTCTGAATCTGTTCCCATCTGCTGCAGGAGGAAGCCTCTCTGATGATGACTGCATAACACACTGATCTATGAGTATAGCAAAATGTCATGTCATTACGAGTCATTTTATTGATGCTTGTTTTTTTTTTTTTTTCTTTTTTTTTGAGACAGTAGTATTTGGTTTTATCTTGTCTCTGGACTATCTAGTCTCTGGTTCTTGGTCATCCAAGCAGTGTTGAGTATGAGTTTGTCTCATGGAGTGGGCCTTAAGTCAAATCAGACATTGCTTGGTTACTTCCACAATATGTTTTTAAATGTTATAGCTCTAGAATGAAGATTTCTAAGATAACTGAGGTGATCCTTGGGGTTAAGCCCAAACTTCCTAGGATATCATGGGTGCAAGATATTCTGTTACGTGTAAGTTTTTGTTTGGTAAATATTTTTATTGACTTATCATCTAGGTCATAATGTACATTTCAATGAAAGCCATTCAGAGAAAGACTGAACTTCATGATCAGGCCTCTTCAAAGTCCAGCTTAGTTTTGGGACCGAGAATACTTAAAGGAATTATGGCTAGAATGCTTCTAAAGCCTGCCTTTTAAAGTCTATGTCTGAGGGCTTTGGGCAAGAACCTATAGTATTAGTATTCTGTACCATAGTTTAGGAATGTACCACATATTTTAGAAATAAGATAGATGGTGGGTTGGATTTCTTGTTATGAAAATTGAATTACTCTCAGATTTTAGCTAGAAAAAAGATTTGCACCTCTGTTGCTAAGAGTGCTTATAGGCAAGTCGGGCTCAGCCCAAGGCACAGATTTGAATACTCAGTGCCATCCCTGTGGTTTCATTGAGTCCCTTTCATATTATAATGTCATGTTCACTGCTCTCTTTTCTGTATCACTTTTATAGAAATGTTAGAGTTTTTAATTTACCTTTTTTATCTGTTCTGGTGTTTTGCATATACTAAGTGTGTAAAGTATTCGATACCATACTTGATCTTAGTCAGAAAGCTGAGAAGCACTGAAAGTGTTTTTAATTAAATTGAACTAAAGCAAAAGTGATTCAAAGCCAAGCCAGCTGTGTCTCTCATTTTCTGCAGTATTCATGACAACTGTTACAACTGAGCACATCCATATATGAGTGAGTGTACTAAAGGAGTATGTAGCCATGCTGAGAGACTCAAAATTAAAGGTCAATTAAGGTTTGTAGTATTTTCTGTGTCCCGGATGAGCATTTCTCATATGGCTGTGCTGTAAATGCTTTATAGTGCCCAGGCAGTTCTCCTTCACTGCTCCCGTGATTTCAGTAAGTGGCTCACTCTGCAACAGCTGCAAGTTATTCCCAACATCTGCAGCGAGTGCTCATGTTCTCCAAGGCCATTGAAAACAATGCTCTCACCCCATTAACAGCCTCCATCATTCTCCACTGTTTTTCTAACCGAGAGTTAGGGAAGAATGAGTGCAATATATCTAGGCGTAAGGAGCCCTGGGGCTGCTTATCGATGGTCATGTACACAATGCGTTATTTGTCCTTCCTGTTTTCTGTATGTAAAAAGTTAAATAGTTCTTTAAGCATGAAAAGGTAGTTTGTTACACACACAAACACACACTTAAATGTAAAAGATAAAGTCTAATTTGCTAGTAAATGTAAAAATAAAGGGCTCTGGCTGAAAAATATTTCGTAAGTTTTAAATGACTAGGTAGAGTAATGTGAGCTTGACATCTACTGTCTCATTTTTCTACTTGGATAGTGGGGAAATTTTTCTCTGCAGTTTTCCTATACACTTCACTTCTGGGCATTCACAGAGTATTGGCTGTGTGTATTCCACAGCTTCCTCTAGTATTTCTTTTAAGGGCACACATCTGGAACTGAAGAAACCCAATTTATTATTATTAACTTTCTAACAATAATTAATAGGTAATATGGAAAGAGACCCCTTAGCTATTTTTGCCATCTTGTTAATCTGGCAGTTAATATTTTTAATAAGAAGTAAATAAGTGAAACACAATCTTTCACATTTAAATTGTCATCTCATAAGTTAACATTACAATTTATGTATTAGGAAGATTAAAATGCTTACTTATGAATATAATTTCTGTTTACACTTTTAGAACTAAGATTAAAAGTACTGGAGAGAAATGAAGCCAGATATTTTGACTAATATAATAAGTTATTATAGCTTATTTAAAAATATCTCTTTGCCCAGCACTCGGGAGGCAGAGGCAGGCTGATCTCTGTGAGTTCGAGGCCAGCCTGGTCTACAGAGCGAGTGCCAGGATAGGCTCCAAAGCTACACAGAGAAACCCTGTCTCAAAAACCCAAAAATAAATAAATAAATAAATCTATCTCTTTGGCTGGGCATGGCCTGTACTCCCAGTACTGGATATGCCAATGCAGGAAGATTGAGAGCATGAAACCTGCCCAATTGTATCAAGCCACCCTGAGCGTTGTAGAGAGATACTTAAAAAAAAAAAAGCCTTAATGTTATATGTTAGCTAAGACATACTCACTCTGTAAAATTTTTGTGTAGAACTTTGAAAAGTTTTAAATAATTTTTCATTCTTCTAATCATAGTAGTAGGATTAGATTGAAGATTCATTCACATGGCAGTTTCCACTATTCTTAACTTGAAGCCTAAAAGAATAATTACTGACATATAAGGATATGTATCTATTGACTATGCCTATTTTTATTTTAACATGTTAGGGTTGTTCAGGGAAATTCTTATTAGGGCTCTTTTGATAATACTGAAATTATTGTTTTTATTGATATGAAATTGTATCCTTATCTTTATTTGTAATCCTTCTTCTTGTTTTCTCAAATCTTCCTGTTTGGGATTAGGAAGGTTGCTCATTGATTAAGGCACCATGAGGACTGGAGTTCAGATCTCCATAACCATATAAGTGCCAGGTAGGCATGATGGCCCACCTGAAACTCCAGCCTTGGAAGGTAGACATGGGACCTACAGAGCAAGCTGACTAGGGAGACTAGCTATATTGGTGAGCCCTAGGTTTGACTGAGAGATCCTGCCTTAGCAAGAGGAAAAAGCACTATCCACTTGTCATTCATATATATCAGATGCTATAAAGATCATTTATAAGGCATTGTTTTCCCATTTTATTTAGCACCTAAATATTATATGGTTTAGAGTTCTGTAAAGGATTGGTGTATCTTTCTGACTAGAAGTACACAAAACGGAAGCAGAAAATTTGTGTTAAGTACAAGTAAAATTTGCTAGATAGTTAATTTTTCCTATTATTGTTGGATATTGATTTTCTTTTATTAAGGGGAATTCCAGAGATCTATCCAAGTAGTGGGCAGAGTCCACTGCTAGTAATTAGATCAAACGCCTTACATGAGTGAAGAGTACCTTCTAGTTTTAGGGTCTAGATGTCATTTTCCTTAGTTATTTTTGAATTATTGCTTTGGGTTGGGGTGGGGTGGGTATTATGGAACTATGCTCAACACAGTTGAATCTAAATCCAAGGGTCTCTTCACCTAATGGGTCTGGGGTCTACATGATCTCTTAAGGCTCTGTGACTGTGTGCACACAATTTTAATGTAATTTCTATCATATTTGTTTGATTTTTTAAAAAAATGTAATAGCAGACCTTTAAGGAAATCCTCTACATGACTTTGAGATCTGGGCTTTGGGATGTGAGAAGGAGATTCTTGATGTAGAGTGGCTTACAAGGAAATACCATGCTTACCCACTTACTTTAAAGGATACAGATAGACATCCCTAGGCTATGACTCAGGAAATCATAGAAGCTTTAGGAGCTTTGTGCCATGGACTGTGTGTGTATGTGTGTGTGTGTAATCGTTTATAATTCTGAGAAACAAAGTATTTTCTTCCCCAAATGCCACATTCTTTCATATTTATTTAACTTTGCAAAAAGTTCCCTATGCCTGGAATGCTGATTTTTAATTTTTTTGTTTCCCCTGTGCTGTGAATTCCCTTTTACTTTCATATATATTCATTGTTTATTATTACACATCATCTCTCTATATACTTTTAGTTCTCTGTTGGTGGATGAAGTTTTTCAATGACTTCCATGAATGCTAGAGCTTGCAGCCATTTGATATGTCTAAAAAGTGAACTAACAATCATATTCCCACTAAAAGATTTAACTTGTTTTAAGAGTGATGATCCAAAACTTGAGTGAGTGAGCTCCACTCACCTCCACCCCCTCCCCCCAAACCCTCTGGAATAGTACTACCTTTGTTTAATACCTTTCCAAGAGGTTTCCATCTGTTCAGTGTTTGTTGATGGGGACAGACACCGTGTGTAAACTTGCACTCAGTGCAGGACTCAGTGTGCATTTCTTCCAGTGCTTCAGCTTTGCTCCGTTGTTCGCAGCAGCTTTGTGGAAGGCTCACAGAAGAGAGTGGGCTCCACTCAGATACTTGTCACATTGTCTTGAAAGCTTCCGTGTGGGAGGCTCTATGTTAAGATATTGGGGTCTGTTCTTTAGAGACAGCTGTCTAACAGCTGGGCTCTGATGAGGAAGGCGAATGGTTTTTAACTAGTCTGATTGTCACTAGCTGGCCTCTTCATGTTACCATCTCTGATGAAGAACATATTTCCTAATTGGACACTCAGAACTTTCTCTTTTAGCCTATCTTATGTATGTCTGTTTTGGTTTTGCCATAATTTTGAAATAAATTTGCCATAATTTGAGAACATTTTGAAAACTGAGTTTGGCTAGACATAACAACTTAAGCCTCTTGGAATGTGGCTACTTCATGATCTCTTAACTTAGGATTTCCTTTAACAAGGGAAAAAGAAGGACCATTTATTCATTTTAGAAAGCTGTGGCGAGCGTTTGGTGGCGCACACCTTTAATTCCAGCACTTGGTAGGCAGAGGCAAGTGGATCTCTGTGAGTTTGAGGACAATCTGGTCTACATAGTGAAATTTAGACCAGCCAAGGCTACATATTGAGACTTTGTCTCAAAATAAACAAATAAATAAATAGATAAATACTAATGAGTTTTTATTTTTTTATTTACCTATATTCCAGGGTTCTAGATACAAAAAATTCAAACATCTTTTCACCTAGAAGTCATCTTTGTGGATCAGCCTTAAATTCCTTTAGTTCCTAGTGAATCACATCAGGCTGTAAATACTGATCAGCAATACTGGATGTGGTGGAATTGGCAACGTGTAGGAAATACACACTTAATTGTAAGCAAGACTGTGAAGATTTTAAAAGCTTTTATAAAGATGTAGGTGAGTAATAACTGTGATGATTGGATAGCCACAAGTTGACCAGGGCAATTATTAGTCATTTTTTATTAAATCATGTCTAGAGTGTGAGAAAATGGTATAAAATGAAATTGGGAGAGTCAGCTGTTCCTTGTATAGTTCATTGCCAAAATATCCTTCCTTACTGTTAATTAAAAATGACCACTCACATTATAGCTGTAAGTGAATGTTTTTCTTAAAAGTAAATAAAGTGGAAATGGATATATAAGCACAAAGTATGTGTTAATTGATTTAACTGTGATAGGTATAAGAGATTATGGGGACATAAAAGCAGACCAGTTCATTTTACCTAGGCATAGGTGGCAGAGGGAAGCAAGAGAAGTAGATAGGAATTGGTCCTAGAAGTTTAAAAGTAGAGTTGACACTTTCAACAACGAATGGCAAAACAAAATGTCAGGGATGCAGAGAAACGGCATCCCTCCTGAGATGCTCATGGGGATGTAGAATGATAAATTCAGTCTAGAAGCTAATGAAGCAGTCACACCTTAGACAAGCAAAAAGCCTATAAGCAAGAGGGTGAAAACATGAATTGGAACTTCATCAAAAGTAAAAACTGTTGTGATGAAAAGGATGCCATTAAGAAAGATATAAAGCAGTTTACAGAATGGTAGAAACCACTTGCAAGCCAAATATATCATAAGAGGCTTGTACCCAGACTGTGCAAGGAAGTCTTATAACTCAATAATAAAAAGGCAACCTAATTAAAAACGGGAAAGAAAATGTAAGACCAACATGGGTGCCTGACAGTAGATGAATGGATGAAGAAAATATGGTATATATACACAATAGACTATCATTCTGCCAGGAAAATGGTTAGAACATATAAAGTGTGAGAAACAAAGATCCTCACTTCATAGTAAGAGCACTGTAGACTCAGTAGTGAAAAGGAAGCAATTTATTTTGTGATTTTGCAAAGTCAGGCATTAGCCCCAAATGGCAGGTGAGCTGATTAGGGTAGAGAACATTCTTTATAATCCTGAGTTCATGATCCTTCCTTGCTCTCTCATAATCCGAGTGATCAGGGGGGTAAAGGCACATGTCGTCTGGGTCTCATCTTTCTCTGTCTCCAGTGTTGGTCTTTTTCTCAACAAAAACCATGTGGGTTCATCTCTGTACTCTACATCCTATTTTTCTTAAAGCCTATCAGGCTCATGTCTTTGAACAAGCTTGGCTGTTAGTAATTTTCCCACTGACTATTTAGTTCGGGTGGGGTAGCATTAGCAGCAGAGTTCGTGAGGCAAGTGCTTTACCACCAAGCCACAGCCCATCGGGTTAGCAGAGTTTGTATGGTGGTCGATAGCTAGAGTGCCAGCAGGGGTCAAGTGTTTTCTGTTCTTCTGTATTTGGGCCCACGCTTCTGAAAATGAACCATCAGATTTGCTTACATAAAGAAACTTAAATTTTATTTTATTTGTATGTGTATGTACAGACATACGTGTACACACACACACACACACACACACACACACACACACTCACACACACACACAGCTTACTGAGTCCATTTAGTATTGCTGGTCTGTACATGTGTTTAGGGGGCTTGGGGTTGAACTACCTATGTAAAAGCTTGTCCCTAGAAAAAACTGATTTTTCTGCTCTCAGCAGCCATTAAGCACCTGTAGCTCTTCATCTAAGGGAGGGAGTCTTTATCTGTGTAATTCAGATAAAAGTGGATTTTCTTCTTGGCATAGTGCTCAGCTTCTAGGGTGAGCAGGTATTTAGCTTGGCTATTTTGGTAACCTAGGATCCTGAGAGAAATTTGTTCACCAAAATAGATGTCAAGATTATTGGGATTTGTGATTTCAATTTTAAGGGCATTAAGTGAATTTAAAAGACATCATTTTTGGTGTTTTTTGTTAGTTTGTTTGTTTGCTTGTTTGTTTTTCTTATTTTGTAGTTTGACTTGTCAGGGACTCAGGTTTCTTAAAATGTGCTCTAGGGACATTGTATAGTCCTTCCCATTTGTGTGAAATCAAGATTAAAAATTACCCTGGAAGTAATGTGGTGGGAGTGGGAGGTGGGGGCAGAAGCAGTGGCAGCAATTATATTGGAAAGAAAATGCCTACTTTCTATAACAAGGTTAGGGGAATAGCCAGACCCTAAGATCATGCAAGGAGGAATAAGTATACATATAAAAATAAGTGGGATTGATTTAGTGTCTTTTCTGTTGTTGTGATAAATTACTATGATAAAGCAACTTCAAAAAAATGAGGTTCATTTTAAGTCACTGTTCCAGGTGACAGTCCATCATGGCAGGGAGGTCCTAGCATCAGGAACTTGAAACAGGTGGTCATATTATGTCCACAGTCAGAAGAGAGCAATGAATACATCCATGTACGGTAGTGCTTAGCTTGCTTTCAGTTCCCTTTCTAGATCAGGATCCTTTCCCTAGGGAATGGTTCCACCCACAATGGGCTGTCTTCTCAATTCAAAAAATGTAATCAGGAAATCCCCACAGATGTGTTCAGAGGCCCTGTTTCCTAGGTGATGTTAGTCTTTGTCAAGCTGACAACACGAATCAACACAGTGTCTTTCTCTCGCCTTCTAGAAAGCTAGAATCACTTACATGAAAGCGTCAGCTAGAACTGGAGGTATAACACAGTGACAGACCACCTGTTTAACATTTATAAAGTTTGATTCCTAGAACCAACAAAAAGATGGAATGAGAGAGGGAGGGAGAGAAAGCTAGCTAGCTAGACTCATTTTTTTGTGTGCTCTACTCCCATCCTGCCATGTTGCCTACACAGCCACATGGCATTTGGGGAGCTTCCTACAAAGTCTGATATAAGAACCATATCTCAAGGCAAACAAACTTGTTTGACCTTATTAGAATTTTGAGCTCATTTTTCCTGTTGACATTGCCAGCATTATCAGGATTGCGTTATGTGTCAAATTTTTTCTCTTGTCAGAATAGAAATTTTGTCTCCTCCTTGGGACATCTGTTGTACACTAATGGTTTTGATTTATTCTTCCTCTCCCTGGTACATATTAGTGGTGCAGATGCATGCTTTATATTTCCTTTTATTGGCCTGTAGTTTTATTGCATACATTAGTGGCACAAATAGCACATTCATTTTGGCTATTTCTACTAACTGTTTCAAGTTTGGGGATGAGTAATCTACTTTGCTTATGTTTTTAATGTGGTGAGAGGCTCTACATCATAGGCAGTTTAGTAGACTTTAAATGATGACATTCCACTTAATTTTACTACCTCTAATTTTTCTTGCAATTTTTGTTTTCATGGCATCTTACTATGTGTGTCTGTCTGTATGCTGTGATGATTTCAAATTTCCTAATTGACATTTCTTTAGTGAGTAGATACTTTTGGTTTCTAATCAACAGTTTGTGTAACTACAGGAAAACAGTTTCGGTTCCAAATGTTGTGGAATTAAATAGTAACCTTGACAGGCCACTTCTCATTGCTGCTCTAGCCCTTTTAATTTTGAGGTTCGGAAGCTTGAAATATAGTTGGTAAGAGGATGAGGTGTAGTGACAGTAGAAAATGGGAGCGTCTCGAGATAGGAAGTTAAAGCAAATGCAGTGCTGTTTTTGGAATAAGGATGGATGTTATTTTTTTTAATCTGGTTTTCGTGGTTGTTGTATTTGAAAAACAACCCCATCGCAGGAATCCAGTGGGTATAAGCCAAAGTTTAAATGTTAAGAGCCCATTGTTGTTAGTGTTGGCCTGATACACAGAACGTTTTGATCACAGTAGGCCATCTCGATCCAATCAGAGCTGCTTGGTGTCACACGTGGAGCCTTTGCAAGGCAAGGCTTCTTACTATTAGGGAGCAGCATTGCATATTCTAGGCATCCCTTCCTGTCAAAGATAGAGGCTCCCACGCTGAGCCGGAGTTTCCTCATGCAAGAGAGACTGTCTCATCTACTGTGACATGCACTAGCTAAAGTGGAGATTTTTTTTAAATGGGTGTTTTATTCAATTATATAAATAATCATTTCACTTGTCAGCTTTTGATGTAAGATCAGTGTTTTGTTTTTAAGTCTAAATCTGCTGCTCAGCACCCTGTATTTTCTTTCTTCCATAAACTATATTCACAACCCAACTGCCATAATTTCCAGGTATCATTTATAATTATTTTCAATTATGATAAAAACTTACAGATTGTTAAACAATATGGTGGAAACTTAGTGTTTTCTGTGTCTTTAATAGTTTTGCAATGAGAAAAATAGAATCAACCTATTTACTTTTATCAAGCTGTGTCATCTCTATTTTTATTTAGTTTACCAATTTATATAATGTTGAAAACACAATCACACTAACAAGTCAGCAATTAGAAAAATTAATTAGCAATTGGTTTAGTAAGTCAGTTTGGACTCTGTGGATATGTATTTGTTAACTCTCAGTTGGGCCTTAATTTTATTGTGAGTTATCGTCATAAATTCCAGTTAAGCAACATGCCTTATACTTTTGCTCAGTCTTTCTCTGATGCTTTTGCTTCATCAAAAAGATGAAATGCTGTTTAATGCTGTGCCGTCCTCAGACTTTGACTATCTCTAACAAGGTACACAGGAAGGGAGTTGGAGGACTGTAGAACTGGCATCTTGGACCATGTGTTACTGCACAATACTGGAAAGCTGATGCTCTTTCTCACAGTGCAGTGCTTTGGTATTTGTCTAACAACCTATGGAAGTATGAATAACAAAGCATTGGCTGTAATTTTGTCTCCATGGTTTTAGCCCTGAAGATGCATACGCTGGAGTTTATCAACCCTATACAGGATTTTCAGAAGCCCATTTGAAAATGCCTTAAAATAAGCAACAAGGTTTTGAGTGACAGTGTTGAGATACATTTATTTCTGGAGCAATATCCTTTTGCATTTTGTTTTTACTTCTAAATAGCTTAACTTTTGTTGTACTTGGGTTATTTTGTGCTCAGATTCATCAAATTACACCTCTACTTTTCCAGGATTGAATTTCCTCCACTAGTTCTTTAATACAGATTTAGATGAGGGGAAGGGGCTCCGTATCAAGAAGTCTTAATAATAAATGTGGCTTTTCTGTGCAGTTAAAAATTAACAAAGTGTCAGATGTAGTGGTGCTCGCCTTGAATCTTACCACTTGGGAAACAGAGACAGGTAAGTCTCTGTGAGTTCAAGGCCATTCTGGAGTTCCAGGCTTGCCCAGGCTACATAGTGATACCATGTCTCAAAACAAAGTTAATAAAGCTATCCCTGATTATGTTAACCTTTATTGAATTTCTGTTGCCTTGTTGACCAAATATCTTTAGTACTGACCCACAAACAGATACAGTAACTAGTTAAACCTAGCTTTAGAATGACAGAAAATGCAGTAGTGACTTAGGAAAGTCAATTTCTATCTCTGTCTCATCTATAACTTTTAAATATATTATGGCTCCCTGGTCACCAAGGTCCCAATCTCCTGATTTTTTGCTCTGTAATCCTCTGGTTACAGCCTCCATCTCAGAGCCCACTGTGGCTTCTCTAGCTATAGCTGCCATGTAGCTGCTTTCTAGGTAGCAGGAGGGAGAACATGGGTGGCCTTCCATCATTACTCAGCTCAGAAAAGTCCTTTCAACTGGACTAAGTTGCCTCGCCTGAATGCAAAGGAGTCTTCTTTCTGCCCAATTAAGTATCACAGGTTCTGTTTCTATTCAAAAATTATAGTAGCAGGAGAGCATATATTGGAAACAAATCAGTTTCTCTCTCAGTGCACAGTTGTTTCGGCAAGAAAATAAAAACCACCGTGTGTGGCACGGTGCTGAATATATGGTAGGTGAGTGTGCTCAGTAAATGTTTTCTGTGATGAGTGGTGGAAGTCAGCAAATACTTGTTGACTAAGTTCCTAGTTTCTACAGTTACAGCTAATAGGATTAATGATCTCATAGAGTGAGATGAATACAGGAAAATAATTCAAAGTTCATTTTTGGTTAAAGGATCATTTTTTTTTAAGGAAGTAAAGGCACCTGTTCAACAAAGCAACTGTGCTATCCTCATCATATATGTATGTGTGTGTGTGATATTTTTATATAAAATACTCTTAGAATCAGTAGTACACTAGCTTTGGTTCCCTTCAATTTGATCAGTAAAACAAGCACTTTAAGTTCTAGGCTGTATCATATGTGTTACCCTTGGTTCTGTCCCCAGCACGGAGAAAAAAACAAAAAGCTCAGGTTCCCACCTATAATCCCAACAGAGGGAAGAGGCAGGAGGGCTCAGAGCTAGCCACACTGCATAGCAAGTTCTAGTCCAACTTTAGCGATGTAGTGAGTCCCTCAAACAAAGAAATGCTACCCTACAGTTTTTGCTTACTTTTAATGATGAGAAACAAGACAGGTTAACTTTAATAATGTATATAAATATGCTGTGTGGTTCTTCTTTTTCATAAACAATAGCATAACTTTTTGCTTCCTGCTACAAAACATAGGAGACATTACATTTTTAAAAAATCATGTTTAGAAACATCTAGGTCTTTGCAACAAACTCATAATTAAGTCTGAGCCTGACTTTAACCCTTCACCAATGCAATCTAAGTGTGTTTGTTTTTACAGTAACCTTAATTTAGGCCTTGCAATTTGAGGGTTGTTTTCTTATTCAATTTAGACCATGGAACAATATTTTAATTATAGGAATTAAGCTATTTATAATTTTCATAACAGGAAGATGAGCAAATTGTGTTTCTTCTAGGTTATAATTTACTATCTTGCTCTCAGAAATGTGTGATCTTTGTGTCTAACAATGCACTTAACAAACCAAAACGTAAAGAAAAAACACCCATCCTTGCTAGTGCTGAGATTGTACAGTCCCTCACTCTTCTCTCCACACTTAAGAAGTGTGTTCTCATGGAGCTGTGGCTTTGAATCCCATGAAGCACAGCAGTTACCATGTGTCTCCACACAGCTCTGCCCATGGCTGTCTATTTTAACTGTCTTTCACAGTCTAGGTTTTTCCTTTGCTTTTCAGATAACTTCATTTCTCACTCTCAGCCATATCAAATCCAACATTTTGAGGCCTTTGTCCTTATAGCAAATTTGTTGAGTGAATAATAGAACAGTGACTATAGGAACAACAACAAAAAGCAATGCCAAGTACGTTCAGCTGAGGTTTTGTCTTCACTTAGTGTAGCATGCTCCCTTAAGTAGAAAGAAATACTGTCAGAACTTTTACCCCTGTGGTAATTTCATGTTTTTGCTAGGAAAGAGTCATTAATAATACTGGTTAATATTAAAATCATAGGCCATTTATCACCTGCTTTGGACTATCTATAGATGGAACTACATTTTCCAAATACTCAACCTCCCCACTGTTCTGCAGCCGGCCTCCCCTTGGTTTATTCTTACTGTGAGTGGGTCATCAAATGTTGGTTATGTCATTTTTTAGAGCTGTGTAATTTTGGTAGACAAACTGAGTTCTTTCAGCCCTCCACTTTAACTGTATGCTTTCTGTGGATGTGTGTATGTACAGGTGTGTGTGTATATGTTGGTGTATGCATGTGCATGTGTGTAAAGGTCAGAGGCTGGTCTCAGGTATTGTTCCTTAGGACAAGGTTTTTCACAGGCCTAGAGCTCTCCGAGTCTGTTAGGGTGGCAAGCTGTTGAATCCAGGACGCCTTCTGTGTCTGCTTCCCTGGTGTTGGGATTACTGCACATCCTCCATGCCTGCCTTGTGTTCATGCACTCAGCCTAAGCCACTTCGCCAGCCCACAGACATTTTAGTGTGCGCTGTCACAGATTAAATATCTAACACTATGGCATTTTACCTCAAAGGAAGACACAACGCAGGCCGGGAGGGCCCTTGGCCTGGACCTGCTTTATCCTTTTACATATTGGTAATTTAGGAGAATTTTGGAGGACAAAAAGTTTCTCTCCTTTATAAATGGTATGAAAATGACTGTTTAAGTCTAGACAGGAAGTCACTGAAGAGGGCCCTTAAACATTGTGATCGGGCTGCTGAAGGGTAACTCTTCAAAATTGATAGCTTCTGGCAGGGGGAGGGTGGGGAAGGACTCAGTTATCTTTGAGGGGCTGGCCATGGGAGCTTGACCATGCTCCAGTGAATATATGAGCAACACAAATTGGACTCCTTCTCCTTTTCTTATTTCTTCTTCTTGGAAGGGGTGGGGGACGATGGCAGGGTGGAGGTGGACCTGGGAAGCAAGAATAATCAGGGTGTATTGTGTGAAATTCCCAAATAATCAATAAAAATACTATGTTGGAAGAAAAGAAAGAGGGAGAATGAATGTTTAATTGTAACTATACCATCACCTATTCCAGCCCTGTGTTTCTGGAGGACTGGACACTGAAACCTGGACAGAGGATGCAGTCTTGTCCAGATCACACAGCTCTTTTATGCTCAACTAGAGTTAAGATCTGTTGTCTTGATAACTTGACCAGTACTCTTTATGGTGTCCTAATCACGCATCATTATCAGAATCTAGGAGTATTCAAAACCTGCCACAGTGTGTCTGGTAATGATAGCCCTCACCCCCAGTAAATATGTACTGCATTAAGATCACATGTGGTTGATTATTTCTAAGCCAAGTTCTTACAAAAACTAATTTTTCATTACCCAAGTGAAATTCTGGCTTCCTAAAATTATAAATTTAGAATGTTCCTGGACTAAGACAATTACATATAAAAGGCTGTTCTTTCTTAATTTTAGGATCACCTGCTGTTGCCAGCTACTACCCATAACAAGACCACAAGACCAAAAATGTCAATTGTCTTACCAGCAATAAACATAAATGGTAAGTTGAAATTTCAATTTGTTAACAAAAGAGTCCGTTGCTTAACCAATATCCTCTGGGTTAATGAAAGGACATTCAGACAAATTTATACATATATTATTTTGGAAATGTTTCCCCACTGTTTATTTTTACAAAACATTAATTTTAATTTCATTACTCTTAATTTTAAACCATTATATTTCTTAAGATTTATTTTCATTGTTTTTTAAAAGTATATGTATTAGGGGAGGTATGTGTAGATGCTCACAGAGGCCAGAAGGAGCATATTGGATCCCCTGGAGCTGGAGTCAAAGGAGGTAGTTAGTTGTAAGCACAGTGAAACCACTGAACTAGACCACTCCGTGGGTAGAAGAAAACTTTGTGTGGAGCATCAAACTGCTGGCTGTCTCCCAGAGGGCAGAGAACAGCAGGTGGTGGGAAAACCCGTATCACCCTTATCAATTTTAAGGGGACAGGTGGCCATGGGAGGAGAGGTGCAGCCCAGAACAGCCTGGGATTTAGCATGAGGACTTTGATCTGTAGTAGGCTGTTTGGGAACTAGATGTCCTTGCCTGTGGTTGATGACCACTGGGGCAGACAAGGGAAGTTGTGGATTTCCTGGTAAATAGAAATCTGCCTTAGAAGATTCCTAAGGTTTCTGTTTACCCAGTAACAACCCTTCTGTTTACTGGGTCAGAATCCTTCTGTCTGACATTGTCATCAGCACTGCCGTTTGGGGGCCACTTTGGACCTAACTGTAGTGAGCTACCTGACATGGGTGTGGGAACCAAACTCAGGTCCTCTGTAAGAGCAGTACATGCTCCTAACTTCTGAGCCATCTCTCCAGATCCCCAAATTATTATACTTTTCAAAATAAAGAGTAATTTTTTTTATTTACACTGACAAAACTGGGAAAGCTAGCATGCTACTCTATAGACTTGCTATTGAGCGTCTCTCTAGTCATATGTACAATGTATAAAATCTTTGATAAATGCTAATGGTGACCTTTTCAATTATAGCTTTGGAACTTAAAGTAGTTTCCTGTTCTAGCTTAATACTAATAAATTCTAGACAAGTCACTGAAGCTTGTTTATGTGCAGCCTTGATGAGCTTGCTATTAATAAGATTGCTATTGGACTTGTTCTACCTGCTAGCACTAGATGCTACACTAAACATAATACTGATAGATACTCAGGGGCTAGCCAAAGATGACGAGGCCCAGTGATTCTGCTTATAGTCTAGAGCAGTGGTTCTCAACCTCCTAATGATATGACTGCTAAATACCATTCCTCCTGTGGTAGTGACCTCCAACCATAAAATTATTTTCATTGCTACTTCATAACTGTAATTTTGCTACAGCTATGAATCCATGTAAAAGGGTTGCTCAGCCCTCCAAAGGGCTGGGACCCACAGGTTGAGAAACATTGATCTAGAGGGAGAATTAAGCACAGCAATCACTATACTCCAGAGAGATTCCTATAAGTAATATGGGAATATTCTGCTCATTGAAACAGAGTTTATCTAGCAAAACAGCATAATAGAACTTATGATAAATTTTCTGTCTAGTGATTAGAACCCCAGAGTATATGAGGAAAATGTAATCGAAAAGCCCTTTGACGTAGCCTGCAAGTGAACCAGACTACATTCTGATTAATAGCCATAATCAAATTATCAAATACCACTATACAATAAAACGCTGAGCTTGGGATAGAGCTTAGTAAAATGCCAGTAAACATCAGGCATTTTTATTTCATATATAAGGTCATAAAGGACTGTAGAATCTCATGATTGAACGAGCATATAGACAGCTAGTTGAAATGCCTAGAGACAGCCTCTGGGTATAAAGTAGAAATAGTGTGTTTATTACAGCACAAAATGTTAGGATACATCCCGAGTCTCACAAAGACATTCAGAACATGGGCCAGCAAGATGGCTCACTGGGTAAAGGTGTTTGCTGCCAAACCTGGTAGTTTAAGTTTGCTCCCTGGAATCCACATAGTGGAGGGAGAGAACCTACTTACCCAAGTTGTCTTCTTGCTTCTACATGCATACCTCTAAAGATATTCATGAGATAATCACACTACTACTCAATGAAGGATAATTTACTCCAAATGTATTATGGTATTTGTGAAATCTCATCTGTTCTTATCCCATAGCTACTTGGATTTCTTTGCTTGAACTCTATGACTCTGCTCAGTTTCTGTTCAGAGAAGCTTATTTTCTCACCCATGTAGAACTGACTTGATTCCGTTCTTCTGAGGTTGTGCTCTTATGCAATACAGTGCCTGGTTCTATTTTATAGCAGTGAGCTGTCCATTTATATCAAGCCAGAAACAATAAGATGCTGTTTGACTCTGTTTATCTTGGCCAGGGAACTAATTTTTAAAGATAAATCTTTCCTGGATTTGGGAAATACAATTGTTAGAAGATCATTTCCTTTTTAATCTGTTCCAGATTTTTTGCAAATAAATTCTGAGTATTTTTCCTTGTAAGATATCATAAACTTAGAAAATTTAGATTAAAATTCAAGAACTACTGACAGAGAACACACCGTATGTTAAGTTTAGTGCTACACCACAGCCTTTCTCAGAACAGTGCCTTTACCCTTTTACTGTGAGGATCTCTCTCAGATTAGAGCTTGAGTTTATTTTGCTCTTCACCAACCTCAGCGCCTGCAGGGAGGTGGATGGTACCCTCGTTCACCATCACAGCTCACAGCTTACACCTGTCTCCTGCAGTCAGTCGCCCCACGTCTTTCACATGTGAGCAGACTTTACTCCTCTGACTTTTCTTCCTGGCAGTCCTCTTCACCATCTTCACCAGACTGCAGCACTGTCTTCCTCAACTCTGCCTGGCCCTTGGCCGATTGATCCAGGACTGTGCCCCTTCTTGATGCAGTTATCTGTTTTATGCAACCCCAGCTCCCCATCCGTGTAACTGTACTCAGATCTTGTCACAAATCACACATTCCTCCTCCTCAGACACCCCACTCTGACCATTATTTAGTCCCTTCCTTCAGTGTCTACACTCCAGCTGTTCTCCCTCATAGATCTGCAATCCTTTGACCTCGTCACCTTCCCTAAATCTGTCTTGTCCTTACTGGACATACTTCTTCCTGACCCAACCTAGATTCCATGGTTCCTTACTATCATCACTTTTATAAATACTCCTGGATCCCTAGCCTCCTTCCTTCCTTCATAACTCCTGCCTGACCAAAACCCCACCCTAGTTAAATCCAACTCTTCTTTTTATGCCTGATGTCAGGCATTTGAAACTAACTAGCAAGTGTCATCCAATCAAGTCAAATTGACTGACTTGAAGTTTATGACCAGGGATTTCAGTGGGGCATTCAGTGCTCCCAGTCCTTGCTAATGAATTCACTTTCTTCTCTCAGAAGCAAGAATTCTTATTTCCATTTCTCAAATCTCCACTATATCCGTTTCCCAACCCCTCAGCTTGTAAACTCACCAAGTGCTACACTGAAGAAAAATAAATGCAAGGCTCTGTCACGTGTCTCCTACCACCAGCCAGCTGCAGCTCCACCCACAACCTCTGCTCTTCCTCTTGGGTTCCAAATCTGCTTTACTATGTGCCAGACATGCGTTGTTGAGGAAGAAAATTAACTTCTCTGTCCTTTGGCTTTCTTGGAGTGTTTAATAAAATGTATGTCATAACATTTCTGAATTCATAAGTTTTATGTACCTTAGAAATAAAAGTGAGTGGTGGTTGATCCCTCTCTGATTTAATGGTACCCATAGAATTTTGGAGAGGGTGGTAAACACAGAGAGTAGAGACAAAGGTTATTAACTGGTTTCTATAGTTCACTAGATGGTGATATGTGGGAGAAGGAATTTGATTTTCCAACTTGAGCAAAGTAAATACTTCTCCAGGTCAGTATTTGATTTTAAATTATTATGAATGATGATTATATTTTGTCAGTTGAGCTGTGAGGGAAAAAAGAAAGGTCTAAGAATCAGAAAGAAAGTAGGATAAGAGCATAAAATTTATGTCATTTAGAAGTTACTGGTCACAGGCCAATAAGATGACTCAGTGGTTGAAGACACTTGCTGCCAAGTCTGACAGACTGAGCTTAATACGCAGACACCTCATGATGGAAGGCAATCCTGCAGGCTGTCCTCTGACCTGATTGCCACATGTGTGCCATGGTGTGCACTCACATACACACGAATGTGATAAAAGTTCTAAAGAAATCACCGCCAATACCATTCATTGTTCTTCGTTTTGTATTCTCTATATTATTTAAATTTCTTTGTCTTTTAGAGAGTTGAAAATAGGTTAGTAAGCTGTAAGAAAGACTTTCTTTGCCTGAGGAGGAAGTCTTCCTACTGAAAATAAATTGAAATAAAGTAAATGTTGCATATCTATTCCAAAGGGTTTTAAGAACTGATTGCATAATTGGCCGAGAAATGAATTGGAAATGAAAAGCCATTCAATTATTTTCATGTATGTTATGGTTAAATTGCACGTTTCCTTCACTCTTGATAAATAATTAAACACAACAGAATGTGGAAGAGGTTTTTTATGGGAGCTACTTTGTAAATGTCTTTCCTGGAGGGATGAAGCTGCTATCAGCAAAAGTGTTTTCTCTGACTTGTTCTCATTGTCTTCTTCTCCCTCTGTGCCATGGAACTTTTAGTGCACATACAGTAATGAAAACAAGCAACACTGTTGCCCTAATTCTGCCAGAGTAGAGCAACAAATGACTACCAGGCTAAAGGGTAATTATATTTAGTCTCAGAGTGGTTTCCATGTAATGGAAATCTAGAGCTTACCAGCAGTGGTATGCAGCTGCCAGTGCCAGCTCCTGAGACAGACACAGTTTTAGTTGGAGAAAGCATAGCAGAAGGTTAGGAAGCAACTCGGCCAGATGCATATGTTGGTTTTTATAATATGAGAATGTTGATACACTATTCTTGTGTGGAAGCAGCTCTCCCAAAGCAAATTATTTGGAAACTGTTCCTTTGATGCTGCTCAAGCAGCTGGCTGCCTAGTAGGCTGAATTGTGCTGTTTACTCTTACAAATGTATTTGTCCTTAGAGGTGTACAGGTTGCCTGTCTGCATGTGTGTTGGGGGGTGGTATTTGTAACCCTGCATTTCCATTGTAATCATCGTAATTCATTCCATTTCATAGTTGCATCCAGAAAGTTAAGTGATTGGGGCTGTTAAAACAATGTATGAGCATAGTTCTTGACTTTTTGACTTCTGACTAGTACTGTTTTCCCACTGAGAATTTCTGTTGAGAACAGAGGGAAAAAGCACACTAGCACACTTTTCTTTCAAAGTGCAGTCATGGACCACTAATTATGCATAGCTAGAAGGCAAGGTGATAAAAATGTCACTGTAGTTGGCAACATCTTTGTGAAGACCAAAGTTGGACTTCCAGCCTTGAACAGATACTACTGTTTTATACCGAAAAGACTATCTACTAAGAGAACCAGAGTCAAACTCAAGATTTGAGTACAATTCAACTCAGTTTGTTGGATCTTTTTATAGTTCATCCCACCCCCAATGAAGCTAAGATACCGTCTGAGCCCAGGCCAGTAGTGATGACTGAGATTAGCCTCACATCAGAAACAGCATGGGGAATCACTTTTTACAGAGACATCCATCAAGTACCAACCATGTACTCCATGCTTTTGGTACAGAATAAAAAGTTGGTACAGAATAAAGAAAAAAATACTTTAACAGAGAATAGAATTTTGATGACTGATATCATTTGATACTTTTGAAAGGTGGAACTTGAGCTGAACTATAAGGATAAGGAGAATATAAGGAATATACTCATGTGAGGATTATATCCAGCTACAACTGACAAAAACTAAGTAAGCTTGAACTTAAACCAGGCATAGATTTGTTGAGAAATACATAACAAAGGCTACAGGGAATAGGCCTGGCTGCTAATATTGATTTAACAGCTTAAGGATACCAAGACCAAGAAGGCTGAATTTACTTGGCCCTTCTCAGATAATCAGATCATCAGATCTGTATTTCAGGCAGGAAGAAAACAGAGCAGTATCTTTGAAAATGAACATCTTTCAGAAACTTCTAGTAAATTCCATTGTATATGAACTGTGACAAATACTTAGACCTCGCTTCATGTTAGGCTCAGAAATATAATACTTTAATGAGGTGCACAGAGATCTGACAAAGGAAAGGACCAGTTCTTTGAGTTGTTCTAGGGGATGGGGGTTGGATTAGATAGTCAAATGAGCAGCTGCTCTTTGTTGTTGTGTTCCATCACATGCTGAATTGGACTGAGCAAGTTGCCCGGGAGAAGGCACAGTTTTAAAAGGGACTCATATGACAAGAGAAGAACAACAAATGTTTACTGTAAGGGATGCATCCAGATGACTTCAGTCTTAATGAATGAAAGAAATTACTTTAAGTATAAATCATAGCAAGATGAAAACTGTCGAAGAGACTGGGTCAGTCTCAGAGTATGGGCCTAGCATGTGGGAGGCCCTGGTTCCATATCAAGCACTGCAAAAATAAGAAACTATTAATTCTTCAGAGGCATGTAGCAAAGAGAAATAAGGAGAGAAGATGAGCTTGGAGGAAGGGTAGGGCGAATTGAATTTGCAGAGAATTGAGCTTGAAGACATTGCAGCAATTGAAATTATTAGAGACCTGGAATGGAAAAGAGGAAAATTTTCAAAAGTAATTCAAAAGACAAAAGTCAATAAGTCTTGGAAGCTGGTGGTTTATAAAGAAGAGATTTCCCAAGACAAATCCATGTTAACTTTTTTATCGGCACCCTAATGTTGGTGTTTCATGAGTGCTGTCAGGTCCAGTGAGATGACTCAGTGGGTAAAGGTGCTTGGTGACAAACCTAAGGAGGTGAATTTGATTCCCATGACCCACATGGTAGAAAGAGAGAACTGACTCCTGTAAGTGGTTGTGTTGGGAGGCAGACATGCATACATGCCCTGGACCTGTAACAATTTTTTTTTTTTTAAGAGAGGACTGTTAACGTGGAATCATTGGAATCATAAGATATATAAATTGTGAGATAGGTCTGTTTTTCCCCTACTCAGCCAATTGTCTTTTAAGATCTGTCATGTTTTCAGGTATATCATAGTTGTAACTTTTTAGTGTATTTTGTGTGGATGTACCATAGCTTGCTTTTCCATTCATTGATAGATATTTGCATTGTTTCCATCCTGTTTGTTTGTTTGCCTTTATGATTATTTATGGGGAGAATGATTGCTCTGCTGAGGGATTAAACCCAGAACCTTGAGTTTACCAGGCAAAGCACACTGCCAACAAGTAATCTACATGTCCAGCCCTTATTTTTTTTTTTCTTGTTGAGTTTAAGAGCCACGCATGGTGTTATATGCTTGTAATCTAAGCACCTGGGACACAGAGGCAGAAAGATCTGGAGTTCAAAGCCCCTATCGGCTGCATAGTGAGTTGGAGGCCAGTCTAGAATAAAAGAGACCCTGTCTCAAAAACATAGAGAAAAGGTTGTGATATGGGCAGAAATCAGATTAGATGGGAACTGTAGAGAGAGAAGGAGTTTAGTTGATCAGTATAGTAAGAAAATGATGAGAGTTAAGGAGTTTTAGGTAGAGAAGTTACACTGGTCCTCTGTGCATATTTGACGTTTATTCCAGGTTGCCTGCCCCCTTGCCAGCTGTAGTGTCTTGTTGCTGCTTTTTTTATCCTTGAAGACACTACTGAAATCCTACCACTGCTAAACAATTTCCCTCATCCCCATGGGCCACCACAATTTCTAAGCCTGGTGTTACCTTTCCTCCTATTATACACTACCATACCTCTCATTTCCAACATTATCCTAGTCAAAGATGTTCATCTTGAGTGTGTGTGTCATTCATACTGACTGGTCTCCTCCCTTTCCCTTCCCTGGTGAATACCATGCTACTTAATTTTCAGAGGTGCTGCTTTTCAAGTTGGATATTCTCCCATGTTATGCTTACATATAGAATTTCTCCTGTAGCCCCTCCCTGCCTTTCATTTCCTCTAGCCGCCCTTATTTCCCCCTTTGTTCTTACATAATCAGTATGCCCACTTTGAATTCTCAATGGCTTCTTCCAGTTAGCACAGCCTTTCTGGAATCACTTCTGCAAAGAAACTCTGAAAATAAACCTGGGTTGTTTTGTTTTGTTTTGTTTTTGTTTTTTTAATTTTTTATTTTAATTAGAAAGATTATTTTACATGTCAATCCCAGGTCCCTCTCCCTCTCCTCCTCCCCTGCCTCCCCCCAACTAACACCCTACCTATCCCATACCCTTTCTGCTCCCCAGGGAGGGTGAGGCCTTCCATAGGGGGTCTTCAGAGTCTGTCATATTCTTTGGTATAGGGGCTAGGCCCACCCCTTTGTGTCTAGGCTCAGGGAGTATCCCTGTATGTGGGATGGGCTCCCAAAGTCCATTCCTATGCTAGGCATAAGTACTGATTCACTACAAGAGGCCCCATAGATTTCCGAGGTCTCCTCACTGACACCCACATTCAGGGGGTCTGGATCAGTCCCATGCTGGTTTCCTAACTATCAGTCTGGGGACCAAGAGTTCCCCCTTGTTCAGGTCAGCTGTTTCTGCAATAAACCTGGGGGTTTTTTGTTTGTTTCTTTTTGTTTTTGTTTTTTTGTAAACCTGGGTTTTTAAGTGGGTGAAGCAGCATCTGTGGCAGAGCTGCCTCTGTGCACTTGATAGAATTCTTTGCTTCGATGGCAGGTTGGCAGTAGCACAGGAAAAATGTCTTCTATGGATAGTTTGTCTTATTTACTGAGTATTTAGCCTATAGGAACATTCACAAGACTCTGGGGCTTAGATTAGAGCGACCTGCACAGGTCTTGTAGGGTTTTGATCCTTCCATGTCACAAGGTGCTAGTTGCAGAGCCCATTGTACCCAGTTGACTTCTAGAAGCTCCTTTCCTTTCAGGAAGATCTCTTTTACTCTTCCCTGCCATGTGGCAAAAGTCTGTTTCTACTCAGACAGGTGGCTTAGCTTTAAGTAAATAAAAACTAGAGGTCAAATTCTGCTTAAGCCAACTGTTCTATACTTCCTACTAGCTCTAAAAATCCAAATTCTTCATTTTTACACACATCAAAGTGGACCTATAATTATACTGGATAATTAAGATCCTTGCACTTTGTCAGAATAGTGAACCATTTAGAACTGTTCAGTAAGCATAGGTGTAACTCCTCTGTGGATGCTCTTTTGCAGTACCAGCTGGAAACTCTAGGTATCAGAACTTTCTGTGGAACGTTGCACAGTTCTATCAGCTCTTGCAGGCTAACTTCTTCATTATTTAAGACATCTGGAAGCTGAGGATGTAATAAGCCAGCATCATTTCACACATGTACATGTCAAATATATTGTAATTTTTGCCCACTTTAGAACATAGTTTTCCACTTGACCTTTTATAGTAAGGATCACAGAGGCACCAAAGATTTATATTTTTAGAGTTTTTATATAAAATCTTAACTGAACATGTAGCTACAGACTAAGTAGATATTCATGTATGTGTGTGGACTTTGGAGATGTGACTCATTGGGGATGAGTTGCCTTTGGACTCCATCAAATACCCAAAAGGATATTGTCTCTACAGCTACTATGATTTTACAGAAACAAGCATCCCTTAAATGCCAGATTTAGACTAAATAATGAGGCAAATACAAGCTATAAAGTAGCTTGTTGAGGAAGGAAGCGGTAGGAAGGCCATGAACACAGTCCCCTTAAAGACTCCTAAACACACTTTGTTCTTCCACTCTAGTCACTATATAGGACAGAACTATATCAGAAATCTGATCTACTGTCATCATGGGAGTATAGATTAGGGCAAAGAAAGATTAGTGTCCATGTATTCAAACCATAGGGCATTAGGACTGATAAGGCTTTAGTGCAAAGTCATCTGCTAATTCCCTTTCAGGGTTTGGATCCCCTCTGAAATGTTTTGTTCAGTGGCCAACCAGTTGATATATAATTATTTCCAGGGATAGTCTGTCTGCTTTAAATAGCTCTGGCAATTGTAAATTGTTCCTTTTCTGTCTCTTCCCTAATCCACAGTATTAGAGATGAATTAATCTTTCTTCTGCATGATAACCTTCAGCTGTCTACACATTGCATACCCTCTGAATCGCTACATTCCAAGACCAGCTTTTAGAAGTCTGTTCTTTCTTTCTGTCATGTCACCAGGCCTGCCTAAGCCATTTTCCTTCCCTTCCTTTCCCTTCCCTTTCCTTTTTCTTTCTCCCAGATACAGTTTCTCTGTGTAGCCCTGGTCTTGGAATTTGCTATGTAAACTAGACTGACCTTGAACTCAGATCTGCTTGCTTCTGCCTTCCAAGTACAAGGATCAAAGGCATATGCTGTCACACCTGGCTAGAAGCCACTTTTCTTTGGATTTGTTTTTCTAGCACCCCTGTTCTGGTCATTGTCTTTAGAACGGATTCAGTCTTGTCCCATCTCTTGGGAAAGCTGATGAAAGATGAGTGTAATGGAGTACCTTCAGGTTCTGTGTGGTCAATTTCTATTAGTGAAACCAATGTGGGTTTTCCATTTAATTAAGATTGTGTTCTCTTTCAAATACAATCTGTTAAGTTCATGTGTCACTGCTAAGCCATCTCTAACCCCTCTTCCTCTTTATTGCTATTTTTATTGATGATGACATTGGTGATAACAACTACTATGGTGACTTAGGGCTGAAATTAAGACTTTTTTTTTTTTAACCCTGAAACATTTTTTTCCATGAAATCCCTACTTAACAACTACTCAAAGAAGACTGCCATGGGCCTACAGGCTTTCCCCAGCTTGATATGCCCAGAATCCTGAACTCTTTCAGCTTTTAACATTTATCTTACATGTAATCAGTAGTTCATTTGTCTGACTTCTCTCCTAAATTGTAGATTGAGAATCTTATTTGGGGCCAGCAAGATGGCAGCAGGTAAAGATACTTGCCACCAAGGCTAACAGCCTAAGTTCAATCCCCAGAACTTGCATGGCTAGAAGGAGAGAACTAGCTCCCACAAGTTCTCCTCCGACCCTCACATGTGCACTGTGGCCCATGCACACGCAGGTACACACAAAATAAATACATGTTTAAAATATTTTATAAAGAACCTTACTTGTTTTTCTTTGTTATTCCTAGTACCTTATAAAATTAAGTGCCCAATACATAATAAATAGGGGCTAAAGGTATTGTTGAAATGAATTAAATGTCATATTAGTTACTTTTCTTGTTTCTCACACCAAATAGTTGACAGAAGCAGCTTAAGGGGGAGAGATTTATTTTTGGCTCACAGAACAGAGTGCCAGCCGTCTTGTTGGGGAAGGTATAGTAGTTTGGTCTCAGGTGGCAGCAGTTTGCAATTACTGCTTCTTTACATCTTGGAGATTCAGGAAGCAGAAAAATCTTAGGCTACCACCCCTCCCTCTCCCTCAACAACATTCTTTCTCCTGCTAGGCCCATCTCTTAAAAGGTTCTACAGCTTCTCCAAACAGCACCCTGATCTGGAAACCAAGTGTTTAAACACATGAACCTATGAACAATATTAATATGCAAACCATAACAAATATAAATGCCATCTATGTAAACCAGGCACTGCTCTTGTTTTTCAAGAAAATATATAATTAATTAAATACACAAACACATACAATGATGCTTGTACTGAATTATGAATGAGGCATTCTAGGCATAAGAACAGTATAGATAGGGATATCAGAGAAAGAAAAGACATTCACCCTTTTGGAAGATTAAAATAAGCTTAGTGTAAACCAAGCAGGCAAGCAGAAGCCAGTTCATCAAGACCTTGTACATGAGGTAATATGGGATTTGATTAATCCTATGAATTTGAGAAGCTACTAAATGTTTTGAACAGGGAAGAGGCAAAGCTAGTATGGTTCAGATTTCCCTAAGGCTCGTGGATGCACAGGAGGGCATACAGGAAACAGAAGAGGGGCTGGGAAGGATGCAAAGGCTGACAGGTGGGGAGAAGGCTGCAAAATGCTGACTTCTCGGCCGGATGCAGCCTTTGCAGTCAAGAATTCACAGCAGCTGTGGATGCCTGCACCATGTCTGTACAAAAATGGGTTGGAGGAGAGGCTCAGAGGTCCCATACCTCATTACTGATTTACCACTGGTAGATTCAGGGAGAGGAGGGCATTGCCTTTCGATGTATACCCACTGATGACCCTACAAGGTTCCAATGGATAGTTCCAATCCAGTGGTCACTCAGATGTCCTTGATTAAGCTAAATGGGTCAAAAACAAAACTGAAAGTCTTGAATCTAGGAAAAGAGCTGTTGGGTTATTGCTAGGGATGGTAGGATGAGGGAAGAGAATAATAATAATCATAAAGCATCCTATACATGTTTGAAACTGTCAAAGAACAAATGTTAATAACAGTTAAAAAAATACTCCCTAATAGTAGGGTAAAGGATTATAAAGGATGCTGCTTTTTTTTTTTTTTTTTTTTTTTTTTTTTTTTTTTTTTTTTTGAGACGGAAATTGGGAAGTTATCATCCAGGCCATAAAAAAAAAAAAAGATGGATAACTCATCTCAATGAAAACATTCTTTATGCATATTAGTTATCTATTTCCTAAATAACAAGTTGCCCCTATACGTAGCAGTTTAGAAGAGGAAATCTTACCTCACACTGTTTCTGAGGGTCACAGAGCTTAGGTTGGTTCTAGCTCCGGGTGTCTTTTGAGGTTGCAGTTCAAATGTTGTCTGAGCCTAAAGTCATGCTGGGTCTAAATGGAGTGCTCTAAGTGCGCCCGCATGGCTGTCGGCCTCTCCCTGGGGCTGCTTATCACATTGTTTCCCTCAAAGCAACTGGTCCATGAGGATGAGAAAGTGAGCAAGTGAATCTCCCAGAACGGAAGCCACCACCTTTTAATTTTAACCCCACATAATGTCATTTCTCCTGTATGCTTTTGGTTACCTAGACCAACCACACTTGAGTCTGAAATATTTTCATGTTTTATAGAGATAAAAGGACAGAATAGTTCACATAGCAAACTATTCTATTACTCATTTCTTCCAGTTTCCTCTTACCTAGAAAAAATAAATAAAACATTTGCTTGACTAAGAACTAAGATAGTTAAGATCTCAGTGTAATTGTTAAGTTCCTTTGCAACCAATGTTTAGTTTGCTGCCATAAAATAGAATAATTTTTCTCCATGTTTGTTTTTAGTGTAATGTGATTGCAGTTCAGCATGGTTCATGCTTCAGAGTTAGTAACTTTACTGGGAAGCAGGACACACAGACATCATAAAGAGTCTTAGAACTGGAAAACATAGTCTACAACAAACAGCTTCTTGATACAGATAAGGGAAAAAAATGGTGGGAGGTAAACAGCTGATCCAACCCAACTACTTACATAGCTGAGACCTGAACATATCCTTCCAGATCCCAGGATGAAGCACTGTCGCTAAGTGACAAATGTAATCATCAGCCATGAGGGCCTTTTTTTCTATTATCTGCAAAATCCAGGGTCATTACAGCTGGGCTGCACCTTGAGGTGGCAGGCAAAAATGGTAGGACATAGTGTATCATTGATAGCAATTCCTGTACTGAAGACCCAGTTACTTGGATACCTAAACTACAGCAAGGACCAGTGTTGATGTTTTCATAAAGCTTCAATAGTTTGGAACTTTAAGTTCAGGTTCAAATCGCCCCTTTTGAGCACCCACTATGTGCATTATATATTTTTCTATGTTCCTTGGCATATAGTTTACATCTGGTTCTCACAGAGACCATACAAAATAGGATTAGGCATACTTAACTATTAAGGTAACTGAGAAGGTTCAACTGATCATAACTGGACTTCATGGTCTATCACAGCCAGTATTCTGTAGACCAACCACTTGTTGTTAATATCTTTTGCCTTTCTCTTAAGCACAGTGTGTAAAGACAGTAAAACTAAATGCCAGTTTGTTACTATAATTGCAGAGTAGCAGGTACTGTGTTGATGATCTCATCATCCATGATGGGCAACAAAGAGGAAGCATTTCAGGTCACAGTAAGACTTGCTCACAGAATAGTTTCTTGCAGTTTTTATGATAAACCAGAAGAGCTGTTTTCATGACTGTATTAAAGTATGAACAAGCATGAGGACTATAAAGTACAGCTTTTCTGGGATTTTAACTTTATCTAATTAAAGACCTTTGTATAAATTCATTCCATCTGAATCTAGGAGACATCAATTTCAGAGTTTGTTTACTTTTCCTTGGCACTTAAACATTCAAAGCCCCCTTTTAGAAAACATTTTCCAAAAGTAGCCATCAGTCACTTCCGTAAACCAGCCTGTACAAAACCAAGAAACCAGTTCTGTATTCAAATATAACAAGACATTTAGTAGTAGGGAGAAAGAGTTTGTCTCCTCACATTTTTGTCAACATTTCTTTATGTGTGACCATTTATTTTTCCAGGAAACGGGCTCACACTAAGTCTGTGAGAGCTAATGGGAACTACTAAAAGAATTGAACATGATAAATCTCCTGTCCACCCATTTTAAGGATGGTTATTTTTGCTTTTTGTTTTTTGTTTTTTTTTGCTTTCTAACAGTTGGGCTAGCTTGTTGGTGCTACCTTCTCCATTTCATTCCAGGGAGTCCTATCCTGCATAAAATTAATCAGTAAATAGCTTTGTAGACAGTAAACTCAAGTCACAATCCTGAAGTTCTCATTATTGTGTTAATAGCTGAGAGATACCAGGATGAAAAATGCATACACCCCAATATCTACATAAACTCATGTATAATGTTTATATATCCAATTATCCTCATTTTAAAGGACCTGTTCAACTGTTTGCATATTGTCTTATCCATTTTATTGTGTCTTGGAGACTTGCTCATGAGAAATGTTTCTGTCATGAATACAACTCAACATTTTTTTGCTGATAAAGGAGAGTAGTATCTCCTTGGGATCCTCTCTATTTAGCAGAGGAGAGGTATTTCTCTAAGAACTAAACTGGAAAACATCTGCTATTAGTCTGTTTACCTAACTGTTCATCGTTGTATTTTCAATGAGATTTATACCCCCTGCCCCATTTTTCTCCTGTTTCTACCTTTAGGTAGAGAAGTCTCATGGGTCTTTCAGAGTTCATGTCAGCACACACTGCTACTATGATATTGTCTTGCTCCCCTGCTTGCCTCTGTAGTCTACTCAATGCCTAAGCATTGATATTGCATTCTGAGCCCATGTTTTCTGGAGATATATATATGAGATTTTTCCTCACACATATGTTGTAATCACATCTTTATGCTGAGAATGTCTCAGGAACCAAACAGATATTATGGGTAAGTCAACCTGGAACACAGTCTTCCAGTCTACTAAGCTAAGGAATTTGTTTTTCTCGAGTTTGACTTAGTCCTACTATGAAAGTAAATGCAAGAAAAAGAGAAAATTAGCAAATGCAGTTTTTAACAAAGGAACTTGGTAAAAAATTTATTTGGGCCAGTTTTTATTCAGAGACTTCCTGACAGGCCCTCTGTGGTCTTTGTAAAATCTGTAAGGTTGCTATCATGGAGGAGCAGCTGTCCACTTTGTTGAGGAGTAGCATGACTCCTAATGTCATCATAACTGGTAAAGAGCCATATGAAATAGTGAAATTGTATACAAGGTAATAGTTGGAAATTAAGCAGAGATAGTCTGAAAGGTACGTGCTGGTGGCTCTGTAATCTTCAACTACTCTAGAAAAATGTTTAACAATGTTTGAAGCCACATGCATGTTCTTTTAATGTGAGCAAAATTCATCCAAGCAGGTGCTTCTGTTTTGCATGAGGTCTCCCTGGAAGCTGCATCAATTCTGGTGGGCTACCTGGGCCGAGGACAGGCGTGATAGTGCATGCCTTTAAACCCAGCATGAATGCTGAGCAGAGGAAACAACATAATGCCTGCCCCCTGCCCATAACCAGCATGACCTTCCTCCAGGTCTGTAACTGCAATACGTGTTCCTACCTTCCTCCTTGTTCCTTACATAGATCCCCATCACAGAGCCTAAGGAAAACTTTGATAGGAACAAGAAGTGGTAGCCAGTAGTATGCACCTGTATTCCTGCTGCATGGAAGGCTAAGACAGGAGGATTACAAATTCAAAGTCTAAGCAACAAAACAAGACCCTGTCTTAAAATTTAAAACAGGAGGCAAGGAGGCCTACCATACATGGGTTCTGGAATCTGTCATCAGCGCTGGAGAGAGGAGTAGAGACAGAAGGCAGGCGGCAGTTGGTCAAGGAAGGAGCAGGAAGTTCTTTACCAGGAACGAAAGCCACTGATGCCAGACTCAAAAGCAACATAGATCTGTGTACTGTTTGTTGTTTTTGAGCTCTGTGGTTCCTGTGGTTCATAGACTTTCCCTGTGCTTGCAAAACTTATAATGACTGCACCACATACTTTCCCAAAGTCCCTTTAAAGAAAATAGATGACTAGCGCCCACTGTGAAGTCCTGAGATGCTCGGGAGCATAGAGACGAGTGTTAGTTTCTCCTATAGTAAGAATTAGGTGTCTGTTTCTAAGCTGTCTCTTCATTGCTTGTCTGTTTGGTCTTAAGTTCAGCAGTTCCCTCCCCCCATATGTTTTACAAGCTTGTGTAAAGAACAAATGTCTCATGACATCATGTTTTGTTGTGTTATATTCTAAGAAGTGAGATCATCTCACCACTGGGGACCCTAAACTAGGTTCCTAAGCCTGGTAACCCATGTTTTCCTAAGAAAGAGTCATAACCAGCTTCCAGAGTGGAACAGCACTCAGCACTAACCACTCCCAGGAAGATTCCTCACCCAAATAACATTTTTTTTTAAGAGAAAGAAGCATAATGGTTTATAGCTCCTTATGTGGTACTTAGTACAGTCCCCTTATTATTATATCACAAAAATCTGATATTTTCTCATGACAACAAATTCGGACCTCAGTTCAGATTTGACTCTGCCACTTCACAGCTGTGTGTTTGAGGAAATGAATATAAACACCTAAGACTCGTATTTGTGATGTAGTAATAAAGGGGCTCAATCTGGTACCTCATAATGTTTTGTTTGTGTTTGTTGTTGTTTTGATAATGTCCAACTTTATTTTGTTGTTGTTGAGACAGGATCTTGCTATGTAGCCCTGGCTGACCTGGATTCACTATGTAGTCCAGGGTAGCCTTGAACTCACAGAAATCCATGGCCCTCAGCCTCCCAAGGGCTAAGATTAAAGTTGTGCACCACCATCATCCACAGTCCTAAAGGCTGTTTTAAGGATTAAATGAACAGTGTATATTGGTTCCTTTCCCACCCATCATTACTATAAACCATTGTTTCTTTTTCATGAAGTATTTTATTGCTTTTGTATGTTTAGTTGTGCTAATTTCTGAGCATACATAACCACAGAAGTATGTATGCTGTTTTTCAGTAGTGTAACCAAAGTTAGTCCCAACAAAAAGCAGAATACAAATTGGAAGCAATGTAGGAAATGTAGCAAATTCTTCAGTAATCCCTTCCTAATCCTTTATTTCTCCAGAACCCTTCTGAAAGGCCCATTTCTGCAGTAAGCTGTACCATCGTGTTGCCCAAAAAGTGACTGTTGGCCTAAGAGCCTGTAAGAGCCTGATCCGAGTATTCTTCTTTTACATTAGGCATTTTTTTTTCAGAGATGCACCAAAGCTGCTAACAGTGTACCTCAAATATCAAGTGGGATATATTTTATACCAGGGACTTAGGTAGAAAGAATTCTTCTGTTTTTATCTCAACTGGTAGATATGAGTCAACAGAGCCCTTAGCTCCTGGGGAAACTGAGGTAGAACATGGCAAGTGTGGACCAGTCATCTGTTCATTGTTGCTGCCATCCCCACCGTCTCTGTCCCCACATCAGCACCAGAACATCCTGTTCCAGTAACTTCCACTTCTGATCCTGTGACCCACCCACTTCTTCAGAGCCCTCAGTGGCTCCCTCTGCCGCTGGGATTCACCCTAAGCTCTGGGAACACCTCTTCCTTGCCTCATCTGCTCCTGTCCCACCTCACACTTCCTTCTTCAGCAGCACCTTGCACTGCGTGTCACCCCAGACTTGATAAACGTCCTCATGCTTGCCTACTCCAGAGTTTCCCTAGCTCAAAAGAATCCTTTAAGGTCAGGCTCAAGTGCATCTCCTTCAGAAAGCCCTTCTTGTCGCCTTTCTACCACCCCACTCCTGTCTGGGGAGGCACCGTGCCTCCTTGTTCTTATTGCACCATATACCTGCCCATCTCACACTTAGGCCCTGCTATGTGTGTTTACATAGCTGCTGCTTTTACTGGATGTCACAAGCTTTGATCGGGGGCCAGGTCTTACTCATCTCTGTTTCTCCAACACCCAGCACACTGCCTAGCACATAACAGCTGCTGTATAAATATTTATGTAACTGAATCATATTGATCATAGGAGCAAACTTTCATTGGAAGAACATACCTGTTGCCTTAAAAATCTGGGGAAAAACTCGCTTATAAGACCCTATTAAATGCTGAGTTACATTAAATTGGGAATTTCAGTCTCTGCTTTAAAAATAAAGGTTAAATTACGCATATTTGTAGCTTTTTAAAAATTGTGAAATATCTGTTAGTGCAAGCCCCTGGGTGGTGACTGTCCTTTGGTTGTTTAGGGTATGTGATGCCCAGCTGCAGACTAAGGTAGCTTTGTGTGTTTGCAGGGATTTTGATGGGATGAGCTAAAGGCATGAAAGTAAAAAGTCCCTGCTGAGCTGGGGAAGAAGTTAGCTTTCCTTAGTTCTTCTCTGCTTTAGAGTTTTGGGTTTGGTTTTTGTTTCTTTGTTTTGTTTTTGTCGTTGTTTTGTTTGTTTGTTTGTTTGTTTGTTTGTTTTAATCTCAAGAAGAGAAGGCCCTCTGAAGAAATTTATGGCCTATACTTTCTAAGTCATAAATCAACCCAGTTTCTAGGCTGTAGCTTGATTTCTGTGAAACTAACCATAACCCACATAAACTGGCTGTGGATCCAGTTGCTTAACAGGAAGGACCCCAAGGTTTTCACTAAGAAGCCCTGAAAACAATGTCAAGGATTCAGGTCAAAATAAAGAACCAAGTTACAAGAAGCTAATTGGTCAAATTTGCCTTAAAAATGAAGAGAGATAGGAAACTTGCCAACATTTTTAGTGTTTTTGTAACACTTAATGAGGACTTAAAAATGTTAATGCTTGCCATTGTTTCTTCTCTGAAAATGCTTGTGCTGTGATGGAGATCTGCTGCTACAGGAGCTCCCTCCTCCCTCTTCTTCCCTATGTCCTGTTTCCCCTCCAGCTCCTCCTCCTCCTCCCCTCCTCTCCACCTCTCTTTCTCCCTTATCTGTGAATGAACAAGGGGGGGAAAGTTCTGGATACTGTTTTCTGAATAGTAGATAAATCTGCTGGTTTCCAATGCAGCTAACCCCCCCCTGGATTTTTTTCTCATCGTCTTTTTTTTTTAATTTGAATTTTTTTTATTTGAATTAGAAACAAGATTGTTTTACATGTCAGTTCCAGTTCCCTCTCCCTCCCCTCCTCCCCTGTGCTCCCAACTAACACCCTACCTATTCCATACCCTTTCTGCTCCCTTGGGAAGGTGAGGCCTTCCGTAGGGGGTCTTCAGAGTCAGTCATATCCTTTGGGATAGGGCCTACGCTCAGGGAGCATCCCTCCATGTGGGATGGGCTCCCAAAGTCCATTCCTATGCTGGGGATAAGTACTGATCCACTACAAGGGGCCCCATAGATTTCCAATGTCTCCTCACTGACACCCACATTCAGGGGGTCTGGATCAGTCCCATGCTGGTTTCCCAGCTATCAGTCTGGGGACCAAGAACTCTCCCTTGTTCAGGTCAGCTGTTTCTGTGGGTTTCACGAGCCTGGTCTGGACCCCTTTGCTCTTCACTCCTGTCTTAACATCAGTGTTAGTCACATTTGGGAACACTTCAGTCACACTTGTATGAACAGTAGGGAACACTGCAGTCACACTTACATGATCAATAGGAACACTGCAGTCTTTCTTTTTGTACAGTGATGTTGCAAGTATTCACTCCTCAACTCTCACACTGCCCCCAGGAAAGCAGCAATCATTGTAAATTACATGATTGAACAGTGGACAGTGTGTCGACTTCCCCTCCATAAGACCATGAAGTAGATAGTAGAAGGGCAGGCTAGACCCCAGGGTTGCTGGTGCTCTGAGACTTCACCTGTGCAGAGGCACCTTTCATTCCTTGCTGTATTGAAAACTGTGTGTTGCTTGCTGTGACTGGTGCTTGTCATAATTAACTCTTGAAATATGGTTAGGTATTAGTTTCTCTGTTACAGATAATGTTACAAAAACTTGCTAGCTGGTAACTAGTCTTCAGGTCTATGACTATTGTAAAGCCTGGCATTTCCACTCTGCCACACCAACTCCATATGGTAAAAGTCCTCACATGTTATATCTCCCCACATTCTGAAAACCTTTCACAAATACCATCACAGTTAGTCCTTAAGAAATGTGCACATGTAACTTGCTCTCCTGTGCCTTGAAATAAATAAGCTGTTAGTCAGAGTGACATCATAGAGTCATAGCCTGAGCTCTCCTGCTCATACCTTCCCTGTGCATCTCATCTCATCTAAGTAAAGGACTCAGTCTGGGTGACCAAGAAGGAAGCGTGCTTTGCTGGCCTCCTTATTCCCACATCCTGTAATGATCTTTCCCCAGATACTCACTTGGTTACCTTTCTCAGTTGTGTAGACCCTGAGTCAAGAAACTCCTCTCAATGGCCTACCCCAGAGGACTTCTTTGCCTCCAGTGTAGCCTGTACCATTTCCTTTGTATCCATCCCATGCCTTCCTTTTACCCCTAGTCTTCCATCATTTTCAAATATACTATTTATTTCTCTTATTTCCTGTCTGCTTGTACCTCACCATTAGAATGTAAAGTCTGTGAGAGGAAACCTTTGTAGGATTTTTTCCCTTTCACTTCAAACACCTAGACCAGACTTGGCCCAATAGTGATTCAGTAAATATTTAATGAATAGAAGTAGACTAGAAAGTGGAAGATCAAAGAGGCTTTTTCTTAAAATGATGTGTCCTGAAGGTGTTTGAGCTCAATAACCCTAGTCCTCTGGTCTACATCTCATGCTTCTTCAGTTTGGAGTCTTAGTAAGCTAAAATCCAGAAAATGTTCTAAGTGGTAATATAAATAAAACCCAGTTAATTGTGAATACTTTTTAAGTGATTTGCATCTTAAGCAGTTGTTCCCAAGTTACTATCCTATGGAGGATGTAGACTATCTCTCCTTTGGACTGTCTTCGAGAAGCAGTAATAATGAGAATAAACTACAGAACTTAACCTAAGAATTTTTGGGCCTCACATTCCCAAGGTTTAAAATGGGAGAGAATGTCATTTCTAAGACTGGCACAACTCTAACTTGAATCATCACAAAAGTGCACGAAAATTTATAATTTACTTAAGTCTGTGTATATAACTATTGTGTAGTAGGACATGGATATTTCTATAACTTCCCTTAATTGCCATGTGCTTGATTCTTCCCTTCCTTCTAATTGAACAAAATGTAGGCTTTTTGTCCCGCTGTTTTAAACTGAGGATGTCTGAGCTTCATTCAGCTAGCTCTGCCATGGGGAAACTCCAAATGCTGCTTCCTCTGGGTTACCCGCAGGCCAGACATGCCACAAAGCAAGCCAGGAAACTCAGGCGGTAACAGTCCTGTCTGGCTCAGGAAAGGAAGTATGTCTACAGCATGGCCCTGCACCCCTTGCCATTTCCAATTAAGAACATACCCCCATAAGTCAGGCCATTGGCTGTCCAACTGCACAAATATTGGTAAATAAGGTTAAATGCAGTGTTTGACGTTGTCTCAGCCTGGTAAATTTCTTTGTCAGAATTCTCTTTGAGAGAGAATAAAATGCAGCTCCTTGCAGATTTTTATCCTTCTGAGAAAGAGGCAGCTTCTCAAGCTCATTTCTGACTATGTGCTGTTATGTCCACAGGTTGAATAAAGATTGTAATTCTCATTCCTATTGGACTACTTCACAGTGTCTTAAGACACAGTGAAGCTGCAGCTGAGGCAATGTAGAACAAGTCTGAGAAAGTAAGAACCCAAGTTAGGTGCTAAAGCTGGGATCTGATCTGTCATTTATGCTGAAACTTTTATTTGAAAATAAAATGCCAGCACCCTTGGTCAACCTTGTCTTACTCTATTTCCATTAGATCCAGAAGGAATTAATCTTTTGAGCACTTTTCTATATGTGCACATGGGTTCAGGCAACTCTGTGAATTTGTTTGGACAGAAATGTCTTTAATTTATTGTAGCAGTTATTCTTGTCACTGTACCAGGGAATATGTTTGAACCTAGGAAGTCTTACTTTTTCCAAAATGCCACTCCATTCTTTCTCTGCTTATTCTAGAAAGACTTTTCGTTATAAGGTATGTAATTATCCCATAAAACAGCAATAAATAGAATCCTAAAAATAAGTTTAATAATTTCTGTTAGATGTAAGCATGCTGTTATAGTCTTCTGCAGTTCTTTATATCCCACCCTGTGAAATGTTATTAGTGCCTCCCATATATTCTTCCTCAGAACCATTACATGAAGATAGTAACTGTTACATAAACATTTAGAGCAAATCCATGTTACATGCATGAATGTGGATTGATAGTTGATACATTGACTAGGCATCTTAGCTGAAAACAGTTTACCCTGACTCTACTCTAATATGCTGAGTCCTCCGCCATCTGCCTTTATGAGCACACTACCTGTGTCTCCCACCTACATATTTTGTAGGTTTTTTTAGATTTATTTGTAAAGTATTTTGCCTGAGTACCACATGTGTGCCTGGTATCCAAGGAAGTCAGAAGAGGGTATTGGATCTCCTGCAACTGGAGTTACAGACGGTTGTTAGCTGCTCTATGGGTTCTGGGAATCAAACCCAGGTCTTGTGTAAGAGCAGCCAATGCACTTGACCACTAAGCCATCTTTCCAGCCATCCTACTGTATATTTTTACATAAGGTGCCACAAGATCCCTGATCTCACAGCTGCTGCCGCTAACAGATTAGAGTGAATGTGAGGAGGAGCATGGAGAGGATCCACATTTATTTTAAACTTGATGTTAAAACTCTTGGGAGACAGCTGCCTGGCTTTTACAAAAGACAGGTTTTTGTTGAGTTAATGAGCTCTAGTAGGAGGTGTTCTGTCAGCAGGCACAAGGAACCTTTATGGGGTTCAGAAATTCAAACGACATCCTTGATTTAAAAAAGAAATCTTAGTGGTGTGAGTCCCATAGTTACCGCCAGGAATCTCTGGGAATCTGGCCTTGAAGCTCTTCTCAGACTGTATTTGGAATACATTCCACTAGGATCTAGGGGGGGATGGAGCAGACCCAGTGCAGGGTCTTAGCCCAACTGAGGAAGGCTGAGCTGGGTCCCAGGAAAGTTCTCCCAGAGACAATCAGATGCAGCAGGGAGTCTAGTCAAGCAGGAACTTGTTTATTGTCCCATAGCAAGGATCTTTTAAAGGAAAAAAACACAGGGCAGGAAAACAGCCAGCCAGTGGTTTAAGGTCAGCCTATCATGCACTAGGCTTTACCTAGTGAGCATAAGCTGTTCATGCCGTGACCTTATCTGGTTTGACCTAGGCAACCAATCACCTTTTTTTGTAAACAACTCAGGACTCACCCATCTGACTTCCCCCTCAGTGCCATCTTTTACTGGCCCATGTGCCCTACAACACAGTTTCTGTTTTTCAGCCATGTTTGTCATTTTCACAGTTGACTGGAACACCAGAATGTTACATTTACTCAATTATGCCAGTTTTTTATTTCATATATAACTTACTATATAGCTGTTCTTATCCTTAAAAACCCAACAAGCCAACAACAAAAAAAGTTATTTGATTCCTGTTCATGACATTTATAAAACAGGTAAGAGCAGGAAATTTCTCTACATTGGACCTTATCATCTCCCCCTCTTTCTTACTCTTTCTCAGTGGATCAGACATGACATCTACCCATCCTAGCATTTTATAACTTACTTATAATTTTCTAAAATGCTGCTTGGCTTCTTGCCAACAGTGATATATACCAAGATTTAGTCTCATGAGCATTACTGTTTCCTTTTTCTGAAAGAAATGGGACAGACAGCAGCAACTAACAATGTTAAAGAAAATGTCACTCATGCCACCGGTTGAATTCAGGAAGGAAGACTTTATTCAGTGATGGCGGTGACAATGTGTATAGGGACCTTCATAAGGAGGTCTTGCAGTTGGGGGAAAGGGATTAGGAGCTTATAGCCTAAGAGAAGGGTGCCCAGGAGGCATCAGTAACTGGAAAATTCCTAAGACGAAGCATGAGATCTAAGAGGGCTTCTTGCTAGATGGACTCATATAGTAGTAAATTACCAATACGGAGTCAGGTAGAAATATAAGGGTATTTAATAGGGAAAAGCCTTACTTACAGAGCGAACCAGCCAGCCGGTGGTAGTCTGTACAGCAAGAAGCAAAAAGAGAAACCGAAACCGAAAACGCAGTCCCCCTACTCACTCTGACCACGCCCTCACAAGCCCTCAGGTACTCTTGTAGCCAGCCCCTAAGAAGGCGTGGCTACAGCTTCCCCTACAATTCCCCTTTTAGTCTAAAAGAGGATTAAAACTTAAGAAGATAACTATCTATTTTAACTAAACCCTAAAGTCATAAACAATAGGAAGCTATTCCTAACTAGGTATATACACTATCCTAACTGACAACAATGGGGAAAGGGGGCGTAGCATTTTCCAAGTTACTTCCTGCTGAAATGGGACGATGATAGTCATGTGGGGTCCTGTAGAAAGAAAATGTTAGTATCCAGTCCATGTTAGATGGGATTCACTTGATTGAAGATCTCGCTTGAAATCCTCAACTTGATTGAAGTCAGTACCCGAACCTCTGGCCGGAGTGTCAGCTGAAATGGAGCAAGTTGGATCCAGTGCAGTCGAGGAGCTGTGGCCCATTTTCTTTCCAGGGTGTCCAGGGATTGCTGTCAGGCAGGTCTTCATTGGCTGTGTGGGACTCAAACATAAACAGTTAGCAGAGAAATGTTTGCTTGTGTATGTACACATGCTAGGGAATGCAACCATGAGAGCATAACAATTATGAAAGGGTGTACACCTTGAGAGAAAGATCCAAGAAAAGACAAAGACAGTCCCCAAATTCTTCTTTTATTCTGTATTACATCAATTGGCTTCTTGATACAACACAGAAACACTAAAGCTTAGTTAAATAATGTGCTTGGATTTTAGAGGAGGAAAGCCAAATCCACCTCTAAGTCCAGCATTGGTTTAATTGAATAGGGACTAGGAAATAAAGAGAAATAGAGTTTTTTGAGAGACAGCTGTAAAGTTTACCGTATGGCACATTCCTTCTATTTGATGGTTATAGCTACCTTTTCTTCTTAAGTATCTACCCATGCAGTGTCTTTTGCCTTCTGAAGATGAGTTTTCCTGTGAAGATAAAAGCAAAACACTTCCCTTTCCTTTGGGAGGCTTCTATTTAGTTTATAAGATATACCTTAGTAGAATACCTGTCATTTGTCCTTGTTGAGAGGTTTTTCCTTTTCCAGTCGAATCTTGATCAACTTTGATGGTATCCAAAGTGTTTCTTCTCCTGTAGAAACCAATGCAAAACCCCTACCCCAACGTAATACATGTCCTGGTTTCCATGCAGAGGTTAGTACATCTTTGAAGTATACTGGCTGATTGAGTTCAGCAGTTTTTTCCGTAGTCCAGTGTCTTTCTGCAGCTGTTTGTCCTTTTTCATTGGCATTAAGAAAGTTTAGTGTTAATAAAGCATTATGCAACCTATGTTTGGGGGGTTTAGTCTTCCAAGCTTGTTTGTTGAGCATCTCCTTAAGTGTTCTATTAGATCTCTCAACCACTGCTTGTCCTGTAGGATTGTGTGGTATACCAGTAACATGCTTTATGTTATAATATTTGAAAAATTGTTCCAATTTCGTAGAGACATATGCTGGAGCATTGTCAGTTTTTATTTGTGCAGGTATACCCATAACTGCCATCACCTCTAGCAGGTGTATAATAACAGAATCAGCTTTTTCAGAGTTAAGAGCAGTAGCCCATTGGAACCCTGAGAATGTGTCTATGGTATGATGCACATATTTCAAATTTCCAAACTCTGCAAAGTGAAAGACATCCATCTGCCAAACCTCATTTCTCCGAATGCCCTTAGGATTACAACCTGCTGGCAATGGAGTTTGATTATAAAAGGAACAAGTAGGACAGTTTTTCACTATCTCCTTGGCTTGTTGCCAAGTGATAGAGAAGTCCTTTTTCAAACCTTTGCTATTTACATGATGTTTCTTATGAAATTCTGAGGCTTCTAGCACACTTCCAATTAATAAACGATCAATCTCATCATTGCCTTGTGCTAGTGGGCCAGGCAGACCCGTATGGGATCTGATATGTGTAATATACATAGGATTACTTCTGTTTCTGATAGTTTCCTGTAATTGTAAAAACAGAGAAGTTAATTCTGTATTATCAGGAACAAATTCTGCAGTCTCAATATGTAACACGACTCTCTCTGCATACTGAGAATCAGTAACTATATTAAGAGGTTCTGTAAAATCCTTAAGTACCATGAGAATTGCATATAATTCTGCCTTCTGTACAGATGTATATGGACTTTGAACTACTTTACTTACCTCACCTGCTTTATAACCTGCCTTACCTGATTTGTTGGCATCAGTGTAGAAGGTAAGAACTCCAGAAATGGGAGTTTGTCTTACAATACGTGGAAGAATCCAGACTGTCTTTTTTATGAATTTAATTCTGTCAGTTTTGGGATAGTTGTTGCTAATTGTTCCCAAAAAGTCAGTAAGAGCTATTTGCCAATATTCATTATCTTTCCATAAGGAAGAAATTTCTTCATTAGTTAAAGGTACTATAATTTCTGCTGGATCTTTTCCAGTCAGCTGGCGAAGTCTTAATTTACCCTTTAAAATCAAATCAGAAATCTTTTCTATATATGTCTTTAACTTTTTATTCTGTTTATGTGGCAGAAATATCCATTCCAATATAGTGTCTTCCCTCTGCATCAGAATTCCAGAAGGGTATTCTCTGGATGGCAAGATAACCAGAATACAGTCTAAATTAAGGTTTATCCGATCTACATGTGCATTCAATATTCTGTTTTCTACCCATTGTAACTCTTTTTCTGCCTCATCAGATAATATTCTAGGACTGTTTAGGTCCTTATCACCTTTAAGGGCCATTTTTAAATGCTTTAAGTCATGTCCTTCTACACCAATAATTGTCTGTAATTGAGAAATTTCCCCTAATAATTTCTGAAGAGAATTAAGAGTTTGATACCGATCTCTCCTAATTTGTACCTTTTGAGGTCTGATTCTCTGTAAGTCTATCTTGTAACCTAAATAGTTAATAGAATTTCCTCTTTGTATCTTTTCTGGTGCAATCTGTAATCCCCAACGAGGCAGAACTTCCTTCACCATTTCAAACATACGTTCCAAAGTTTCCTTATTAGAATCTGATAAAAGAATATCATCCATGTAATGATAAACAAGAGATTGTGGAAATTTCTTACGAATTATTCCCAAAGGTTGCTGTACAAAGTGTTGACACAAAGTAGGGCTATTTAGCATTCCTTGTGGCAAAACCCTCCATTGATATCTCCTAACTGGCTGTGAATTATTAAGAGTTGGTACAGTAAATGCAAATTTTTCTCTATCATTTTCCTGTAACGGTATTGTGAAAAAACAGTCTTTTAGATCAATGACTATGATAGGCCATCCTTTAGGTATTAAGGAAGGTAATGGCATTCCAGGTTGCAGAGAGCCCATTGGTTGAATTACCTTATTTATAGCTCTCAGGTCTGTCAGCATTCTCCACTTACCTGACTTCTTTTTGATGACAAAGACAGGAGAATTCCAAGGACTGGTAGATTCCTCTATGTGTCCAGCATCTAGCTGTTCCTGTACTAACTTTTCTAAAGCCTCTAGCTTCTCAGAGGTCATAGGCCATTGTCCTACCCAAACTGGTTCATCTGTAAGCCACTTCAATGGCAGGGCCTTTGGCTCCTCTGAAGGTCCATCATTTGTACCTAGTTTCTGTACAGCGTGGATGGTTGGTAACCGTTTTCCATAGCGTCTTACCAGATCTTTTTCATAATTTGTATCTGACACTGGAGGAATATTAATCTGAGTATTCCATTGCTGTAAGAGATCACGACCCCAGAGATTTATAGCTATATCTGCCACGTATGGTTTCAGTATCCCTTTCTGTCCTTCCGGTCCAATGCAGACCACTGAGTTAACACTCTGTCGAACTCTAGATAGAGTTCCAATTCCTAAAAATTGTACATTTGCCTCTCTAAGAGGCCATTTCTGAGGCCAAGACTTTTGAGTAATAATAGTTACATCCGCCCCAGTGTCCACTAAGCCAGAAATAACTTTATTATTAATTTTAACTTTTAACTGAGGCCTTTTATCATTAATAGAAGCTTGCCAAAATATGCGTTTCTCATTTTGTCCATTCACACTTGATTCTTCATCACTATTCAAACTACCATCTAGAGCAATATCTTTTTTCACAATATGCAAAGAACTGTCTATTGTTCCTGTGAGAGATTGTCTTCCACTGCTATTGGAAATGACCTGACCTTTCTCGATGTGGGGGCCTTCTTGAGGCCCCCCTCGGGGTTTCCCGACCTTAAGGGGTTTCCTTGTATGTCCCTGGTCGATCTACATTCATTGGTCCAGTGTCTGCCCTTACCACATCTTCTACACAATCCAGAAGGCAGTGGCCTTCCATATGAGGCATTGTTAGAATTCATTTGTCTACAATTTCTCTTAGTATGTCCCATTTTACCACAGTTGAAACATCTAGGTTCCTGGAGCCTTCGTGGTCTCCAGGGGAAGGCTCTTCCTACCCAAGGTTCTGGTTCATAGTAGTAGTAACCTCTAGCCTCTTGGTATCTATGTTGACCTCTGTAAGGTGCTTCTCCTTGCCAAGCCCTTACATCCTCACCTCTAGACCTTTTAATTTCCTGTTGCCGTTTTAAACCTTTGGAGATGGCTTCTCCTACCCAAGCTCCAGTATCTTGCACATTATAGTCAATGTTGGCTGCATACAAAACCCATTCTTCTAACGGAGCTGATCTGATCTTTAAAGGCAAAAGTATTCTTTTGCATATAGGGTTTGCATTTTCATAAGCTATTGTATATATAATTGATTGTCTTGTTTCTGGATCTGTTACCTGTAATTCTACTGCCCTAGTTAACCTTTGTAAGAAGTCCTGGAACTGTTCTGTAGGTCCCTGTTCTATTCTGGTATAAGCTTCTAGACGTTCTCCTGGCTCACGAACCTTATCCCAGGCATTTAATGCTGCTTTCCTGCAAAGAGACAGTATATCGTCATCATATTCAGCCTGAACCTGTGGGTCAGCATAAATACCCTGACCAAGAAGCTTATCTAGAGGCGCTTCAAAACCTTCCTTTATGCCCTGACGTTCAAGGAGCTTTGCCTCTTCCCTTACCAATGCCTTCCACTGGATTTGGCATGAATTCTCAAGTACAGCTGCTACCAATCGTTCCCAATCTGTGGGTGTCACCCTGTTAAAGGTTGCCCATGAATGTAATAGCTGTTTTACGTATGGGCTATGGAGACCATATGAGACAACTGATTCTTTAATATTCTTAAGATCCTTCGGCTGTATAGGTTGCCATTCATAAACCATTCGTCCATGAGGGTGTTTCTTAGAAGCTGGCTTTTCTACCATGGTAGCTGGGTACACTAATGGTGTACGAGTAACAACCTTAGAAGAATAGTCACGATACCTGGGTGGAGTAGGTGCCTGGGATTGGAGTGATTCTGCTTCTGAGGCATCCCACTGATCTTTAAGCCTAGCAATGATATCCTTTTGAAAAGTTTCAATCTCCTTAATCATAAAAGATTCTAAGCACGTTAGTGAATCTGTAAATTGCTCTAACTGCTCATCTACACGTTTTTCTAGGTCTTTCATACGATCATCCTTAGACAGCATCTGGATGGCATGGAAACTGCCTTCTAGGTATTGGAGTCTAGATTCCAGGTCATGATTTGCTGATTTTGAGTCCTCAGCAATCGACCGTATGGACCTATGTAATCTGTCAGCCCTGTACTGTAAATTATCTTCCAAACATTCAAATCTAGACTCAAACTTCTGATCTGCTACCTTGGATGCTTCAATGACTGATTGAATGGCATTGTCCAATTCTTCAACCCTATGCTGGGTATTTTGCACCGTTGCATCTAGTTGATGAGTAACATTGCCTATCTGAGTTTCTAGCTGGCTACAGATATTCTTTAGCTGGTCATGGTCTTCTGACAGCCTAGCCTCTAAGGCCTCAGACATGGAGGATCTCTCTGTGTTTATCTTATCATAAATACGCTGTATCTCATCAGACAGCTCTGTCTTTAGTGTATTGGACACAGAGCCAAGCTTATCATCCAATTTCTGTTCCACTTGCTGCACAATTGTGGTCTGACCTAATCGTAAAGCTGTTATTTCCTGCAAGCAGGTGGTGAGGTTATCCTTATCCCTATTCCTGTGTCCTCTGGCTAGTAATACTATTTGTACCAGCAAGCTAACTGCCATTATGGCATATAGGCCAGTAATTGGCACATTAACATCCTCCTCAAACAGTGAATTCACGTAATAAGCAAAAATATTACCAATTTTAGCAAATGATAAATATTCCGCCATAATTTTACCTGATTTCTACTCCAGATGCAGTAAATATATTTGATCAGCAGGTAGCACAGGTGTTCAGTTATTCCGAGGCGTTTGGCAGCAGTCGGTCAGCGGTGGAGAGCGGTCACAAAAGCGGCTGCGCTTATCTCTAGGCAGCTAGAAACTGGGTGGATGACTGAGCAGCACAGCTGCTGTGGGTCAGCTGCTAGCCGGGAACGCCTGTGGAGAGTGGGTGCTTTCCCGGCCTAGGCGGCGGGCCCGATGGAACCCACAGCCTGTCCCAAATGGGGTGTGGGTTTCCAATATCCCGCTTCTGACAACCAGATATAGTAGTAAATTACCAATACGGAGTCAGGTAGAAATATAAGGGTATTTAATAGGGAAAAGCCTTACTTACAGAGCGAACCAGCCAGCCGGTGGTAGTCTGTACAGCAAGAAGCAAAAAGAGAAACCGAAACCGAAAACGCAGTCCCCCTACTCACTCTGACCACGCCCTCACAAGCCCTCAGGTACTCTTGTAGCCAGCCCCTAAGAAGGCGTGGCTACAGCTTCCCCTACAGACTCAGCAGAATTCTTCCTGAAAGCCAGCCAGGGTTGGGTGGGTGTTGTAAATGACCAAGTACCACGCTGTACACTAGCAAGATACTTGCTCAGGTTGAATTCTACAAAAGCTGAAAAGGTGGGGCTCAAAGGAGCCTGATTAACAGAGAGGAGAGAGGCTGCCCAACCTGCTAAGAAGAAGGATTCTTGAGGACTCAAAGGGTAAAACCAGCACCACATCAAGAGAGATGTCTGTATGCCACTTTATAATAACTCAAAAATGTATTCTCTTAAGGAAGCAACATTGTTATAAATCACAAGTGAGGCTTTTTATAATTTTGCACAGTATGTATCAAAATTCATAGAAATGGGATAGTATTTTCTAACTGATTTTTTTTTTTATGGAGATCAAAAACATTCCACAATCTGAAATCAATCATTTAGTTGAGAGTCTGAGAGAAGGTTAGTAGCCAGGGTGCTCTAACTTTTTGGTATGGGCATCAGAGTAGTGACCTCTTCCAGCTCCTCTTGGTGGCCTCCAGAACTTACTGATTGCCTTGAAGACTTTTTCCTTAGTGCTTTGTTACGCTGGTTTCCAGTAGCAGAAAAGGGGAAAATTCTTTCTCATTCTCTTCAGAATGAGTGTTTTCTGATTATTTCATCTGCAGGAGTGAATGCTGGAAATGCCATAGTGTGCTTCAGCCATTGATCAAACTTAAGACATTCACCAGCTGTTTCTTGCCTCAAAGTGGTATCTGCATTAGCTGATGAGTTTTAAGATTAAAACAACAACAACAACAAAACCCTGCATGTTATACAAGATAAATATAGTGTTTTTTAAATGCTAAAAGAAAAATCTTGAGTGACTTAGTACTGGACTATATTTTAACTAAGAATGGGATTGAGGGACTGCAATAGCCGTCTCAGATCTGGGCATGCTATTTGGATCTACTGATTATTGTTGCTTTGTTTGTTTGTTTGTTTGTTTTTTAAGATAAGGACTCAATATATAGTCCATGCTGGCCTGTAACTCTTGACTGTCCTGTCTCAAAACTGAGGTACTAGATTACAGGCACAAATCCAACTTGCTTGCCTTTTGTTAGTAAGATTTGCTTGCAAGAAGAGAAGCATGTTGGCCAGGCGTTGGTGGCGCACGCCTTTAATCCCAGCACTCGGGAGGCAGAGGCAGGCAGATCTCTGTGAGTTCAAGGCCAGTCTAGTCTCCAGAGCGAGTGCCAGGATAGGCTCCAACGATACACAGAGAAACCCTGTCTCGAAAAAAAAAAAAAAAAAAGAGGAGGAAGAGGAGAAACATGTTACAAAACACTAAGGGACATAATGAAGTATTTATCTAAATTATTTATTATCAACAAAGACTCGGGAGTCAGATATTGGGGTAAAAATCTATTCACACACATGTATATACAAACATACATGATATGTACATGTATCTCTAGGATATATATTTGAAGCGGCCTTCATTTTTACTCAGCATACTTCTCTGCGTATTCATTTTAAACCGCCCTCAACGCCCTTTGGGTTATTTGTACACACTCCTCTATTCCAACTCCTCTATTCCAGCAAATGCTGACAAGTAAATCCTGGTTTTGTTACAAGTGAATGTGTGATAACCCACCTCAACCTTCTCTCTGCCTTTAATCACTTTCCATCCTAAAATCTTCCCATCAGAGAAACTTTTTAATTTCTTTCTTTCTTTCTTTCTTTCTTTCTTTCTTTCTTTCTTTCTTCCTTTCTCTCTTTTTTTTGTTTTCAAAGGACATTTGTGACAGTTACTGGGAAGTCTTTGTCCCTACGTGTGCCGTCTGTGTCACCATCTGCATTGTGACAGTTACTCATCAGTATTCTTACCAGTTGCTGAAGGAGAGCGTCTGCTCTTACCACCCTTATCCCCTTTCATTTCACCCTACTCCCAGTTTTTGTCAGCCATTCCTTAAAGAAGCCTAACTTCCTTTCCTTTGCCTAACATAAATACCAGCATTGGAGTTCTCACGGAAGCCTTCTTAGAAGTTGATACTCAAAGTAGGACTTAAAGGACTGTTAGGGTTGGACTAAGTAGAGACACTGAGTGGGTCAAAATAGCAGAGCAGGGCTTCTCCCTAAGCAGAGTAAGAACACCAGCAGTGTGTGGTGTGCTGAAGTGTCACAGTTAGAGATGTACTGGCAGAGTAGAATTAGCTTATGGAAGTGAGAAGCCACCAAGACAGATGACATTATAGCATGCCTTTATTCAGTGTGCTTCTGGCTCTTGTGTTTTCCAGTTTGTTTTCACTGAAGTTGTCTATTGTGTCTCCAGATTCAGGTGTAGATATCTGTAAGCATAGCCTGGCACCAGACACATTTGCACAGAACAAACTGCTTCTTTGGGGTTTGTGGCTAATTCTAGATGAAAATCTGTCTTTGGCAATGGAGAGGTGGCTCAGCCGTTTTGGGCACTGGCTGCCTTTTCATAGGACATAGGTTCAGTTCTTAGCACACACATTGGCAGCTCCAAACCATCTATAACTACAAATCCCAGGGATCAGAAGCCTTCTTCCAGCTCTGCTGTCACCAGGTACAACGTGTGGTACACAGACATATGGGTAAACACTCATACACATAAATGACAACTAAATAAACCTATCATACACACACACACACACACACACACACACACACTTCTCTACAAAGCACTGGTCAAATCTTGTTACTTTTAAAAATTAAACTTTATGTAAAATTTTGGATATTTAGTACTGTTAATGGTCAGAGTTCTGGTTTTTGTGTTAGTCATCTCTCAACAAATAGCCCCTTGGCAAACTGTGCTTAATTCAGTTATTGTGTGTTTACAAGCTGTCCAGAATTCCACATTGCCTGGAATTTTTCCACCCTCAATGTTGAGACACCTTTCCTGGCTGCCTGGCCCTCTGAGCATTCAGAAACACATTCCGGGGCTCGTGCTTGCTGCCTTTCATCTCTTTTCCTTTTAGTTGCCTGATGGATTTTTAAGTGTAAAATATTTGGTTCATGCATTCTACCAGACTTGGATCGGTTTCTGTCTCATTCTGTGTGCTTCAAAAGTCCCAGCACACAAGGTGGATATTTTTTTAAATGTTGTGGTTTCCATGTATGTATCGGTAGAAACATAAACTTAGAGAACCTTCACTTAAGTGTGACTCCATTTTTGTGTTCTATTTTCCCAGATAGGTATGACTCTCCCTCCCTCCCTCCCTCCTCCCTCCCTCCCTCCTCCCTCCCTCTCTCCCTTCCTCTTTCCCTTCCTCCTCCCCTTCTTTCTTAAGTATGTATTTGGAGAGGGAAAAAGGTTTATAAGTCTTTTTACATAACTTGGTTCTCAACTCCTCAACAGGGTTTACCATGTTCCCTCTCATCAGGAGCCCATGACTTTCTCTTAGCAGAACCCTCCACAGTGAAGACATCATCTTTAAAATGTGTGCTCTGTTCCAGCCACTCACATCTTGACCCTGTTTCTCTCTAAGAGCTCTTCCTCCCCTGCCCTCCAAGGCTAACTGAAGTTTTCACACCCTGCTTTGATCATTTTAGTCACATTGGGTAGCAAATTGTTGGTATCAGTTGAAGGTGCTGTCCTTTCTAGAGGTGTTCACCTGGTAACAGGGCACAGAGTCTTACAGGAATAGCAGGACCCTACAGTAAGTGGTACAGCACCATAGGGACCTAGGCAAGATCAAGCTACCTTGAACCAGATATGGTAACTCACATCTTTAATCTCAGCGTTGGAAAGGGTGAGGCAGAATTGCCTGAAGTTTAAGGCCAGCCTTGACTGCAGGATGACTTTGTTTTACATAGAGTTACCATGAGCCTCTTTCTCAGTCTGTCGTCCTTTAGTTGTAGCAATTCAAACATCGGTAATGGTAAGACTGCCTTGTTTATTGTCTGATTATGTTATATGAACCCCCTCCCCCTCACCCAAAGAACTGTCTTATAAGATCGCCCAGAGCAGACTAGTGCTGCCGTAGTCTCTAATCTTTAAAGATGGTGGGAACCTTGCGACTCCTAATGGCATATCACAAAGTATCCAGGGTTGGCAGCATAGCTCAGTGATGGAGGCCCTGCATTCAGTCCCAGCATTGCAAGAATGTATCTAGCATGTCTTGCGGAAGGGTTTCCTCAATTCTGCTGCCTTTATTTACTGTCTAGATCTGTATAGTCTCCCAGCATTGCTTCTAGTTACCATGCCCTAGCACTTGTCACCATCAGGAGGAGGAAGGGAAGAACAGAATATATTTTAAAACCACCTAGACCAGACCCACTCTGAGCCTCCTGGATGGGTTGAAGATAACAATGCCATTTCATCCATAGCTAGGGCTGCTAGGTTGGGAATCCAATTGCAGCTTTAGTTTTCCATCAGAGCTTGTATTTCTAGGTCTTTCATCTCCTTTTGATATTTAAGGCATTAAAGAACTCTAGTTATCAGTTTAAACTACAGCAGGTATATGGATGTAATGTCTTCTGCAGGTGGTTTAAACTATATTAAAGAGCCCAATCCCGATCTTAAACTGTCATCTGGATTCTGAATTAATCCTCCCCCAAAAAAACCCAATAAAAATTAGTAATATGTATTTCATGTCTCTGACATGTGTTTCCCATTATTTGGTCTTCTGTGCTGTATACACACACACACACACACACACACACACACACACACACACACACACACACACTGACTGTACTTCCAAAAGGAAATGGCTGGTGTGGCGCCTTGAAATCCGAACTTGGTCACATGTTCTAAATGAAATGATTCCAAATACATTAGCAGAATGTCTTTCTTCCACCTTCTACTTTCTGGAAAATAGTTCAATGTGAAACACTAGCTAACTTCTAGACATTCAAATTTAGTTGTATAAAGAAATAATTTGAAATCCATTGCATGGAGTCATGACTTGGAAAACTGATGTTAAGCTGCTATAGCAATGACCTTGAAGAAGAGGTTAGGTAGTGCACAGCAGCAGCCAGCTGTTCTTCACCTCTGGTAAGGCTGAAAAGAAGGGAAGTAGCTCCATTGTAATCAAAGAGACTTAAAAGAGTTGTAAGGGGAAACTTATCAATGAGAGTGTTTTAGGCAATGACTAACATATCAAGGCACAGGCATATTTTTCCTTGGACTTAAAATATAAGGAATGTATCATATGTAATAAAATGAATAGGTTCGTGGATTTATCTGATGGTGTCTTTTTAAAATTTTACCATTAAGAATCTAAAAGGCTCTTCTTCTAAAACATAAAACGTTTTTAGTACAATTTCAGAGAATGTAGAGACTCTCTGAAGTCTGTATATTAGACCGTCTTTGAAAACACCCAAGACTAGATTCTCAAGCTGTCCCACCTTCCTGTGTGACAAGCTTTATGGCTCACTTTCCCCAAACATAACAGTGGAGACTAAAGACCAAATGTCAAACTTTGGGTTTTCTTCCAAAATGTTTGACCTATCTAGTGTAAAAGTTCAAAGAAATGATAATGGGATAGGAAGAATGGTAGTTTTAATCTGAGCTCTTTGTCACTAAAAAGTATTCAACACTTAAAAATTGCAGCCTGGCTTTGTATGATCATAATAGAAAGGTTGTGTGAGACTAGGCTATACCAACAACACAGCCCCAGATTCACAGATGAACATGCAAAATCAGATGCCACGTCGACTATTGAACAGTCTTCCAAGTTCTCAGAGCTTCTGGTGGAGTGCCGTGACTAATTCAGCTAGGATTGAGAAATATTATCTGTTTATAATTCCCTTGTCATTTCATTTACTACACGTTGGAAAATGACCACCCAGAATTACAAACGAGGGAGTAATTTGGCCCTGACCATGAAGTACAGAACTTTGATCCTCTTATGAATCAAGGAGGAAGTATAGTACATATCTGAGTATTTCAGACTCGTGGTAGTAGAGGCTGCAGAGATGAGCACACGCTGCTTTCCTAGAGAACTGAGTTTAGTTTCCAGCAGCCACAGCATTGAAGCATTTATTTAGTTACTCTGTATTAATAAAAACTAGGGAATCAGGTATGAGTCAGGTGGTGGTGGCTCACACCTTAAATCCCAGCACTCGGGAGGCAAAGGCAGGCAGATGTTTGTGAGTTTGAGACCAGCCTGGTCTACAAGAGCTAGTTCCAGGACAGCCTCCAAAGCCACAGAGAAACCCTGTCTTGAAAACAAACAAACAAACAAACAAACAACCTGAATGATCAGAGAAGTGGCAGAGAAGCGAAGAGTGACCTCCTCTTTCTTTCCTCAATCCAAAAGGGCCAGGAATCTTTCTAAGCTCCCCCCTACTGCTTCCTGTGTCTCTCTAAATGTCCTTGGTCCTGCAAAACCTCTATGGCTAATTTTGGTCAGCTAGTAGCTAGCTAGTAGCCCTATGATTCAAAGTAAACTTTATTGACAGTCTCAGGAGTGTCGAGTGTGATCAAAATATCCCACAACAGTCAGGTGGCTCATAATCACCTGACCTCCAGATCCAGGGGATCCAACCCTTGTCTGGTATCTGCTCTGTGTGTGTGTGGGGGGGGGGGTCGTGTATGCCCATGTGTGCTCACACTCATAATAAGAATGATGAAAAACAATCTTTAAATTCATAGTAGTGTTACCTTGTATATATATTTAGCAGGACTCTACATAGTTTTATGTTCCTTACAGATACCACTACTGTCTATAAGAACTAAGCTCCCCCCTTCAATCTGACATTGGAACTGCACTTCAGCATGGAATCAGGAACTCTGGAAATGTCTGTTGCCCTACTATGGTAGTGATCCAGTGATCAGATGTCCATGAGTTCTTCTGTCTTCACTGCTAAATTCCCAGTTGGGAGAATCAGTGGAGTTAGAAGCTGTACTGGTGGAGCTGGAGAGATGACTCAGTGGCTAAGAGCACAGGCAGCTCTTCCTGAGGTCCTGAGTCCAATTTCCAGCACCCACATGGCAGCTCACAACCACCTATAACTGTAGTCCCGTGGGATCTGATGATGTCTTCTGATGTGCAGATGTGCGTGTAGACAAAAAAACCCATATACATAAATAAACAAATCTTTGGGAATGGCCTTCCTGATAAAGGTCTCCTTTATCACATGGCTTGTCCCTTGACAGTTCTTTCCATCATTGAGGAGCAAAATGAGGGCTTAAATATTCTTCCCTGTGCCCTGCTCTGTGGTGCTCTAAACCTTCTGATCCGGTTGCTCTAAGTGCAATTCACTGTGTGAAAAGCATACAGAACACAGTGGTATCTGCACTTAGGTATCATGTGATGTTAGCTCTGACAGTGATTCCAGCCCTTATTTTAAAAACCATAAATAGCCCCTTCAGTATTTTGTAAGTGTGTGCAGGATTGGGATTTATTATGGCATTGCATACATTCTTTTTTTGTTGTTCCTGTTTCCCCACCCCAACTCTCCTGTCCCTGCTACCAATCCTCTTCCTCTTCCCAGGAGCCCCTACAACTCTCAAGTCACATGTATTCTATTACTCTTTCTCTCTTCCCCCCTTAACCCCTTCCCACTTCCTGGTTCCCATTCTAGTTTCAGGACATACACCATCCCCCATACACGCATACCATAAATATATACACATGCATACAATTCATATACAAAAGAAAACACACAGTATTTTCTTTCTGAGGCTGACTTGTTTCACTTCACATAACAATTTGTAGTTTCATCCATTTTCCTGAAAATGTTATAATGTCACTTTTCTTCCTGGCTGGGTAAAATTCCATTGCATATATGTACCATGTTTTCTTTATCCATGTACCTGTTGATGGGCATCTTAATTATTGTGAATAATTCAGCAGTAAGCTCTCTCTGCGGTAGGATCTAGAAACCTTTCTGTGGCATACCCAAGAATGATATAGCTGGGTCATATGGTTCGCCTCTGGATTGGTTCCTATAGTGGATGTGCAGCTCATACTCCCACAGTCAGGGCAGAGTATTCCTCTTTCCTCATGTCCTCACTAGTGCTTGTTGTTGCCTTCTTGATCTCAGCCATTCTGACTGGGGTGAGATGGAATCAGCTTTAATTTGCATTTTATTGGTGGCTAGGGATGTTGAATACTTTTAAAAATACTTGTTGGGTCATTTGTGTTTCTTCTTTGGAGAACTGTCTGTTCTGTTCATTGACTAGATGGTTGGGATTTGGGGTGAAGTATAGCTGGAAAAAGTATTTTTGGGAGGTTGGGGTTAAGATGGGCTCTCTCTTTTCTCTGCTGATAGTTTCCTTTGCTGTGCAGAAGCTTTTACATTTTTTTTTATTTAATAAAGTTTTACTTTTCCAAATGTACAGCTGATTGAACCTGTTCATGAATCTTCACCAGCAGCTGGGGCATCTCTGCCCTTTCTGTTTCTGTGTAAATTACTTGGGCTCTCTGCTTTGAAACCAGTTTGATAAGTCCTTTACTAAGTAGTCCTGGTCAAGGAACCGAGAGTCTTCAGTCTCTGAGACAGAAACTGGAGGAATAAGCTTACGGTTGGGAACTTCCTTACACAGTTTGTCATATGGAGCTTGGTTAAAGCTAAAGCTAAAGGACTAGATTGTTGAGCTTGTCCTGAACTTTGCCTTTGGACTACTTCTTTTTGGCCTTGCCACCAGACTTGTTTATTGGGTCTTTGTCTTTTTTGACCGACTTTTTGGAATCTTTCTTGTCATCCTTGGGCAGCGTGATGAAGCTCAGGAAGTGGCGATGACCACTGTGGGCTCCCTAGCACAGGGGAGGAGGAGAGCAAGCTTTTTAATTTTAAATAATCCCATTTGTCAATTCTTAGAATTATGTTTATCCTTCTGGAGTGCTTTCAAAAAAAATCTTGCCTATGTCTTTGTCTTAAAGTCTTTTTCCTCTAGCAGTTTCAGCTTGTCATATATTTTCTATTAAGGTCTTTGCTACATTTTAAACTGATGCTTTTGTTTGTTTAAGAGATGGGGATGGAATTTCATTCTGTATGCAGAAGAAGAAGGTTTCAAAAAGGTTGTCTTGTTTCCAATGTGTCTTTCTAATACCTTTATCAAATAGGATAATAGGACCCAGAATCAGCTATGTGAGCTGATTTCTGGGTCCTCTCTCGTGTTCCATTGGTCTGTGTTCCTTTCCTCTGTGACAGTACATGCTGTGGCTACTCTGGCTCAGGTATAATGTGAGGTTAGATACTATGATATCAAACATTGTTCTTTCTGCTTAGAAACAGTTTAACTATTTGGGCTCTTTTGTGGTTTTCATATGAATTTTAAGTTATTTTTTCTAGTTCTGTAAAGAATATTATTTGAGTTTTTTAATCATAGTGTATCTGTGTGCAAGAAAGATATCACCACATATAGACCCTATTTGGTACTATAGTCATTTCCATAAAATTCTGCTAATTCATGAGCACTGAAAGTCGTTCTGTTGTCTAGTATATTCTTTAGTTTCTTTTGTGCCTTAAAATTTTCATTGTAGAGTCCTTTTACCTTCTTAGTTAGACATATTCCTAGGGATTTTCTTGTTGTAATTGAGGCTATTTTGAATTGAATAATTGTTCTTAATTCTCTTCTTAGCAAATTCATTGTTGGAATATAGAAAAACTAGTGGTTTTAGCGTGTTGATTGTGCATCCTACTACTTTGCTGAAAACACAGATCTCAGAGTCTTGTCAGTCTTCACTGTACCTTGAGTACTGTACCTTTTATGTCCAGAATGGTGTCACCTAAAATGGGGTCAGATGAGCTCTCACTTTGCTGTTTATGTCCCTTCTATTTCTTTTCTTATTGCGCTAGCGACGACTTTGAGAATTCTGTTGGATGAGAGGAGAAAGACATCACCCATGTATCATTCCAGGTTTTAGAGGAAATGATGCTTCCCTTGTTTAAAGTTGGCTGTACGTTTGCTATATATTGCCTTTATATTGTATGTTCCTTCTGTTCCTCCTTTCTTCAAGACTTTTATCATGAAGGCATATAGAACTTTTGTCAGGTACCTTTTATGTGTGTGTTGAAATGGTTAATTCATTTCTGTCTTTAAGTGTACTTACATATTCTGAAATATTTATTGATTTGCTTATGTCGACCCAACTTTGCATTGCTGAAATAAGATCATCTTTGTCCTAGTGTATGGTCTTCAAATGTTTTCCCTTTTTTCAGATGTCCTGGGCTTAGTCTTCTATTAGGTTTTGTTTGAAGCCTTTGATGTTTGCTGGGAAGGTTGATTTCATCCTTTGACTCTTAGTTTGAGATAATTTTGCCAGTGGGTTATCTTCCTTCTTTCCTCCCTCCCTCCCTCCCTCCGTCCCTCCCTCCTCCTCCCTCCCTCCCTCCCTCCCCCTTTCTTCCTTCCTTCTGTGTTTTCATCTCTGTTTTTAAAATAACATAATATTTATGGATTCTTTGTGAATGTCATATCATGCACCCTAATCCTACTCATTTCCTAGTCCTTCCATAGCCATCCTCCACCTTTGTAACCTCCCTGCCAAAAGAAAATAAAAAATTAAAACGACTACAACAACAAGAAGAAGAACATCTCGCCAACCCCTCTAGGCAATGACCGGCTCCTCTATCAACCACAGACTTCTCTCACACCCGTCACAGCTATTGTATGTCCACTCTGCTGTGCATGTGCCACTCTGCTCCTCCGTCTTTCCCACTTTGTCATCACATGCTCACTCATCATAGTGGCATTTGAAGCTGTGGTGTGTTATGAAGTATATCCTTTTGCCCAAACAGCTTTACTTGTATATGTTTATTGCAATGAGTCATTGGTCTGGTTCAATGCCTCTGGTTTCTGCTACACCATCAATACTCAACCCTCACAGAGACATCTCTCAGATGTCACGCTATTGTCCAGAATCATGGAGCTCCTACAGCTGTGGTTCCACTGGACCGGTGGGGTCGATGTTGGGGAGGCCGACTCAAAGCCCTGGATATAGGCCTGAGTGATAGCTAAGTTGGTCAGCCTGTCAGCTCTCCCTTGCCCACACCACTGCTGGTGCCTCAGGTGGCAGCATAGGCCTCTCACATCAGGCTGTTCCCCACCACCATCACACCTCCAGTTCCACCCCTCTCCACAGCACAGTAACCACCCAGTTTCTCTTTGTCTCCCATCTCTCCAGCACATACTTGCTCATCATTGTGGTGGGCCTCCTCGTTATGTTTCTTGGAGACAAGAAACAATGAAGTTTGTTTTTTAATCCAGTCAATCTGTTTTATTTCAATGGTTAGTTAAGTCATTGCTTTTAAGGTTATTATAGAGAGGGGCTTGTTATTCCCATTAGTTGTTTTGGTGGTGGTTCTGGCACCAACCAACAACCGTAGGTTGTTGTGGTTGTTTGAATTATTGGTAGTTATCTTCTTCCTCCTGTTAGTATTGGGGATTTGCTGGTTTCCTGTGTTGTGCATAATGAATTCCTTCTCGGCTCTCCTTTGCTGTCATGGCTAAGACTCTTTCTCCTTTCTGTGTCTGTAGTATTCCTGTAAGTGTTTTCTGCAGTGCTGGCATGGTTGTCATTGATTGTCTTAGCTTGTGATTATCTGGAACTGTCAAGAAATAACTTGGTGGTATAATGTTCTTGCTTGGCAGTTATTTATGATTAGGACTTGAAGTATATCATTCTATGCATTCTTGGTTTTTAGGTTTGCCAACAATAAATCTGTTGTTTTCTGATATGTCTTACTTGTATATGAATAAACATTTTCTCCTTACAACTTTTAATATTTCTTCATTTTGAACTTTATACATCTGTAGCAGTTAGCGTAGTCAACTTGACAGAATCTAGAATAATCTGGGAGATGGACCTTGGACATGGCTGTGGAAGATTTCTTGATGGTTTTCATAGAGGTGGATGACACTCACTATATGGATGGGGCTGTTCCCTGGATGGGATCCTGAATGGGGAAAATGGAAATTAAGAGCTGAGCAGCAGCATGCATTCATCTCTGTTTGATTCTTGCCTATGGATGCAGTGTGGCCAGCTGCCTCAAGCTGCCTCAGGCTTCTGCCATCTTGGCTTCCTCTCCATGATAGATGTGCCTTGAACTGAGCCAGAATGACTCTTCTTTAAGTTTCCCTTGTAGGAGTATTTCATCACAGCCACAGAAAAACCAAAGACATCTTAACTATGATACATAGGTCATGGAAAGGTTGTCTAGTCATAGCTCTTTGGGGGCTCTAAATGCTTGTGTAATTGGATGTCCATTTCCTTCTGTGGTCTTGGATATTTTCTGCTATAATTTTATTGAGTAAATAGTCTCTGCCCTTAGGCTTTAACTACCGCCTTCTGCCCATGGGTTCCTAGTTTGGGTCTTCTAAAGACATCCCAGCATTCTTGGGAGTTTGGATCATGCTCACTGTATGTATCACTTGTGTCCCCAGTAAGGTTTAGCAACAATGGTGCTAGGGTACTTGTTGGGGAATATGTAGTTTATAGTTTTTTGGACTTGAAGGTATGAGTATATATAAGTAGTGAAATGGGGAGGGGGCATGACAGCAAAGTAAGAATGAGAAACAATGTGGTTTGAGGGTTGAGATGTAGTAGAGAAAATATTGTGAGTAGTCCCGAAACCTTTCCAGGGGACGTACAAGTTAACCAAAAGTGAACAACTAAAGATCAAAAAGTAAATAATTCTTAAAATAAGGAGTACCATGAAATGGAAGATGTAAGGGCCTTCCTATTTCTTCCTTGTTAGGGTGATGTGGTTTCTCCCTCCTTCCTCTAGCTGTCTTGGGTATCAGTCTCCACAGGAGGGAAGACTGATAAAGCTCCTGCTGCCTTTAAAAGTGTAGTGATGGCTCACACCCAATTGACCGCCTAACCCTGTGTCTACTCTGCAGATAACGTCATCAACGGGCAGGACTATGAAGTAATGATGCAGATTGATTGTCAGGTGATGGACACCAGGATCCTCCACATCAAAAGCTCCTCTGTCCCTCCTTATCTCCGAGATCATCAGAGGAACCAAACCAACACCTTCTTTGGTTCCCCTCCAACAGCCACAGAGACAACTCATGTTGTCAGCACCATTCCTGAGTCCTTACAGTAGTGCCCGAGCCTGGCCAACCTGAAGAGCTGGTGAGCAGTGCTGCTCTCTGCCTCCTTGGCAAGTGGAGAACTGCCTCGTACTGGACTCAGGGAAAGAGAGAGAACAAGAAGCCACTCTGATTTTCACCGCCTACTCGCCTGTGTAGAACGTGCTAGAGAGCAGTCCTCTCGTGGCAGAGCCACCGTATCACAGTGTTGCCTGCCGTTGGTTATTCTGATGTATCTTTCTTCATTGCTTTCCTATTGGATATGTTTTGTTCTTAGTCATCTTCCTCCAGATATTTTGTCCACCTCACTTCCTGGCACAGTAAAGTGATTTTTATTTAAAGCTTTAGAACACATGCTCATGGGGTTTCCAACAATTGGCTTTTCCCTCCTTTACTTCAAATCCATCCAGAATATTATACTTGAGAAAACACATTTCAAAAATCCGAATAGCCAAAAACATCCCACAAAGAGTCAAAACAGTTTGGGGTAATGGGATTATCCCCAGTTGATAGTTTATTTTTACTTGTGATTTGTGGTTCAGCCCTGGACAAATAACTGTTGTGGGGTCAGAGCATGAGCCTCACACTGGAGAGAAGGGGCGGGAAGGCGTGTTGTGGAATGTAGGAAGAGGCGGTGACTCCATTTACTTGTGTGTTTAAACACTGGGGGCTGAGATGGCAACAATGTAAGCTGAGAGCCACTGCTACCTTTCTCTCTTGGAACTCTGCTAACCAGCACAGATCTTTAAGAACCTCAGGGCAAATGTTTCTTTCTGATGATGAATCCTCCACCCAGGACACACCTCTGTGAAAGCAGACTCAGCAAAGGAACTTGGAGGTGACTTCAGATTTAAGCAAGACTAGAGAGTTTTTTTCCCTTAAGGACTGACAATGCACACAGCAAGCATGGATTACCACTGAGAGGCTGCACCATACTGTGGCAAAATATTGCACTTTCTCCAGTGGAAAGATGAGGGAAAAAGGGAGGGAGGGAGGGTGGGAGGGAGGAAGGAAGAGGGAGAAAGAGAGAGGGGGGAGAGGGAGGGAGGGAGGGAGGAAATAGAGAGAGAAAAAAAATCTGTGACTGGGCACACACCTTTGATCCTAGCACCACTTAGGAGGCAGGGCAGGCTCTGAGTTTGAGATCAGCCTGGTCTACATACCAAGTTCCAGGACAAACAAAACTATATAGAGAAACCATCTCTAAATAAATAAATGAGAAAGCAAAAGTTATGTTCACATGTATTTTATTGTATTTTGCCTGCTTCCTTTACCATAGCAAGCAGCTAAATTTATATTGTAGTGTACGTTGTACACTGGCATATTCACAGAAATGGGTGTCAGGACTCCTGCCGTTTCTCGTGTGCTGCCTTCCTTCTGAAGTGAGAACTCCCTCAGAGCTTTCTGATACAATTTCCCCAGTTGCTTGCAAGCCTTGGTCAGGTGTTCCCCATCCAGTCCACACAGCCCTCAAGGGTTAAGTGCAGTCAGGTCATTTTCTGCCTGGCTCCTCACCAACAACTGTTCTCTGGGCATTGTTGCTATCCCCCAAGCTAGTTAGATGCTCCTGGGGCAGGGCCACTTTTGCTGTATTGTCTGGGAATCTGGAGTTCTAATAGTGCAGCCTCCTCTTTTTCCACAGTGCAAACTGTTGGGATTCGATGCCACAGTTCATCCTGAAGGGCTCTTGAGTGACTTTCAGACAAGACCTGGTTTCCCTGGGAACTGGTCTTCTAATGGGTGCCAAGAAACAGACAGCAAATGTATGGAATACTTTTAGGGGTAGCCATTTGTGAGGGAGGTAGGTCCTCTCTGCCTGTGAAGTAGCCCAACAAGAGGGTGTGGCCATGGCTGTAGGCAGCAGCAGCATGGATCTGCTGGTCTAGCAGCGTCTGAAGCAATTCTGGTGGTACCTCTCCCTCTCACTGCGCCACACAAGAGGAAGCTATCCAGGAGCTTCTTTTGCATCTTTGCTCTGTTGTGTTCATTTCACCAATTTCTCAGACCAAAGGCCTCTGTAGTGTCACATTTGCTAAGGCTGATGCCTCTTCTACAGGTGACATTAGGGATGATGGTTGGGAGGAAGGCTCAATCAAGGAGCAGGCAGATGTCCCGGTGGCCACAGCACAGGTCAGGGAGCCAAGGAACTGGGAAGGGATGTTCAAAAGTAGTCTGAAGCCTTGGGGCCTTGCTGTCTCTGCCCTCACTAGCTCTCCATGTCTTGTCCTCGCCATTCCTAAGTCCCTCTTTGGCACAAGGAATGGGATCTTCCTTGGGTAGTTCCAGGATACAAGGGGAAGACACTTGACAGATACTCAGACATATCCCGCTATTTAAATTGCTGAAAGAGCGATTGTCTTTGGGCACAGTAGTTTTTATCTTAATGTTTGCACAGGGCCCACTGGAAAGGGAAATTAAGCAGAGATTCAGGTTTCATTTTTTTATTTTGGTGAGATTGCCTTTAGGGGTGTATAGCCTGGAAATATAGGAGCTATATGTATATATAATATATATATATATTTTTAACTTATTAAGTTTTGAAATGTGATTTTGCAAGATTGTGAAAAAATTAAATAAATTTGAGCTAGAGAACTGGCTCAGTGGTCAACAGCACTTACTGCTTTTCCAGAAGACCCATGTTCAGTTCCCAGGTCACATCCATCCGTAACTCCAGTTCCAGAAGGATCCTATGCCTTTTCTTGACCTCTGCAGGTACACACACACACACACACACACACACACACACACACACACACAGGCACACACAGGCACACACACACACACACACACACACAGGCAGGCAGGCAAACACTGCTACACATAAAACAAAAATGAGTAAACCTGGCTTTCTAAATTAGATATATTCCTGGAGGAAGTCATTCCACCTGATGATCTTGTGCCCTGGGCTATGGATCATCTGTAATGCTGGGAAGTGATAATGGAGGCTGACAGGGTGGTCTTTTATGTTTGCAAATCCCAGTTTTTAAATTCAGTAGAAATAATTGGATGTTTCCTCCTGATAACTACTGAGTCAAAACTGCTTCTCTCTGGGGTTAGCTCAGAAAACAGCTCCCTTAGAATGGAATGTTAGCCCACTTTCAGTTAGGAGGCAAAGAGAAAGATATCTGTGAGAAAAATGTTGCTCTTACCATGCTTGTAGTACAGCCGCTTCACCATAGACTACTGGCTAGAGTTAGCTGTTTTTAAAATTTAAAGTTCCATGGTTACAGGTTCATAGCGTCTTCTTCTGGCTTCTTCCTTAGGAAGTTGCAGCACAAAGCTGGCACCTTTTTGCCTTTCATGTTGGCAAGAAGTAGATGCTGGGCCAGTGAGATGGCTCAGCTGTTTCTTGCTGCCTTTCCAGAGTACCCAAGTTCCATCCCACCATGCACCTCACAGCTCATGTAACCCCAGCTCCAGGAGGTCCAGCTGATCTGCATAGGCACCGGCACACACATGGCATCCACTCACACAGACAAACACACACAAACAAAAACAATAATGTACTTGAAAGTGATTCAAACAGACTTTTCTCTCATGTTTAAAGAGACACTGTCCTGGTTCAATCCTATCGGCCCAAATCTCTGTCCTGGACAAATATTCCCCAGTAGTCACAGTAGCGAGATGCTATTAGACATGACTGCTGTGACTAGAACATTTGACATGGGAGAACTCCCACAATTTCACAACTGTAAGACTGTATTTTGGTCTCACCATTTTACTATGAAACGTGACAGAAATATACTATGGAACCAAACTGGGGACTGTGTTTGCCTTCCTCCCACATTGAAAACTTACAGCCCAGCCTCTGCTTCAGTAGCATATGAGAAGCAGCCACTTGAGAGAGCCAGGGTCTGATTGCACCTATGAGAGTGTTCTTCCCACCTCAGCCTAAGCGGCTGACTGCTTCCTTCAGTAGGTGAACAGACCTGAAAGTCCAAGTGAGACATTCTCATACCATAGCTCTGGAGCTCCATCACAGGAATCAACCTCCCAGGCACTCTGCATATTGCCACAGTTGCTGGAAGCTTATTGCCATCTAGGGACCTATATTCTTTACCCACATGGTCTTTTCACCACTTGAAAGCCATTTTAACTTACATAAGTAATGATTTTTCCCGATAATATGAACATAGTATGTCATCATTTTAACCAATAAAGTAAAGCCTAGAAGGAAGATAATGAAATGAAGACATTGTCATTCCCGCCCTAATAGCACTTGAAGGGAGACATTCCTCCCCAGTCCCCACTACAGGAATTATGGGTGATTTTTAAGTAACCACTGCACTACCTAGGAAGATATCACCAGAGTCCAAAAGGAACTATGCACATAGAAGAAATACAGTTTTCTCCTGCCTAAGAAAATTCTATTAGTACTCTATTAGCTTATATTTTTAATAGCTAAGCTTAAAACATAAGTTTATTTTGGATATTGCTAGAACTTTCAGCAGTTATTATATGTCAGGTATTCATAGAATCTATGAAAAAAAAGAATGACAAGCCTGTGTGATTAGGAAATTTCCTGAGTCATGTCATGGCTAGCTCGTGTCACAGAATGACCCTGTGTTCCGCTAACTGTAAGCATTGCACATTTAGTGCATAAAAAGACCTGCTTATGTCGGGGTTCAAGAACTAAAGAGTAAAAGTCATTTGTTAAGGTCAACAAATACCACACGGGTGCACTTTCTGTCTCAGTCGACTTGGTGGCTGTAGGTAAATAAACCAGGAAGTGTGGCATATTCCCCAGTATGCTAATCCCAGACTGGAAGGAGCAGATTGACTTCAGGGCAAGGGCATATCGATTAAGCTATCTTAACTATCAACTCTGGCCTCTGAGCAGTTATTAGGATTCAGGAGATGATGAAAGTTATGAAGCACTCTAGTCTTTGAGATTCTAGATTTTTCCCCCCTCATCATGGTAATAAGGTTCTACTAAGGCCAGTAGCACAGTATCCATGGTCATCTAAGAATGTGTGGGAGATGGGTTAGTAGCTCAGATGGAAGAGGACTTGCTTAGAATGCCTGATGCCAGGACTTCCTTCACCAGTACCACATAGTCCAGGCATGGTGGAGTATGCCTTGAATCCTAGCACTTGGGAGGTGGAGGTAGGAGGATCAGGAGTTCAGGGTCAACCTGGGCTACATGAGACCTGTCTTACCATGTGTTTAAGAAATGCAGTAAAGATGTATTATTCTCTCCTTTAATGATTATGTCTGTTTATAAGAATAATGGCAACAGACTATTTCGTACCCTCAACTAAGTCTTTATAATGTGATACCTGTTCTTTCTCTAAAATCCAAATAAAGAGTTTTAAAACTTGGTTTGTCTGTCTATGAATTTCAGTATTAAGTGGTTAGTAATGGGAACGGAAGCCTAACGAGGCTTTGTGGTTTGTGTGTGTTTAGATGAAACACCAAGCTCCTTTCTACTGCCTTCCCAGGATGGGCCAAGTAAAATTTTCCTTTATTGTGTCCAGACATTTGAACTACAATCACATCATGGAATAGAATAATCTAAAACCTGTACCTTAACCTTGTGCATCCTCGGGAAACTGGGTTACAAAATTACAGATCCAGTCTTTACCAAAAGCCCTTTCCCAGCTTGAAATGGCAGTGCCACCATGAATGAAGCTCGTCACTGCAGACTGACAGCAATTTAATGCAGGCATTTACTGGGCCTCAGACTACTTCAAGTTCGTTATCTTATTCCAGCCCGCTGCAGCATGTTTCCAAAGAGAGTTATATAGTTAACTATATAAGCCAGTATTTGGACCTATGCCATTTAGCTTTGATACAGATTATTATTATTATTTTACCTTCTGAGGCATAGAGCTGGCATAGGTTTTTGCCCTGGAAGAACTCATGTAAGGTCAGTTTGGAGCCAGATACACAAATACATAAAGTTAGAATAACATCAGGATTCTCTGAAAGGCTAGGTTAGTCAACTTTATGTTTCAGTAATACAATGCCTGAGATAACTCAGCAAGAAGGATGCATGGATACAGTGCATATTGGGTGTGTGGTAGGAGCCCATGACAGAAGAGGATTTTTTATCTCAGGAAGCAATGAGAAACTGAACAAGAGACTGAGCTCCAATATCTCCTTCAAGGGCACACTCCTGGTGACCTAACTCTCTCCCACTAGACTCCACATCAACTCCCAGTAGCACCACAGGCTGGTAACTACACCTTCAACACACCACCTTTGAAGAACATTCAGGATTCAAGCTATAGCAAAGACAAAGTAGCATCCATTTCAGAATATACCTTAATAAACTTTATTAAGGGAACCTCATCTAGAATGGCGGCATCTCAAATCCCTTCTGTGGAGGTTAGCAAAGATTAGGAAAGAAATGAACGGTAGGAAAGAATCAAGACCAGGCAACGTGGCTGGAGATGCCCGCACCCCCGAAGTAGTCTCACAAGGAGGAGCTCTGGTGGCAGAAGAGCCATAGGACTTTGATAAGCTATGATGATGAGACCTTGCTCCCCTTCCTTTTCTGAACCCTCCAACCAAAGCAGGTGTGCAGCTCTCTATCTCTGTTGTTCTGTGAGAGAGGGAATAAGGACAGATTCAGCATGGCTCAACTAATGAAGAAGAAAGCATGCTGACAGTTCAGCAAGGCAAGCAAGTATAAACAACAACAAAAAATAGTTCCCTCCACTCAACCCATGATCACCACCAAATTCTTAAAGGAGTGTCTTCTGGGATTTCCTTCTCTATGTGGGATGTAGGTCAAGCCAGTTTTTGAATCTCAAAGGATAACCACAGATGACACTTGGTTGCCCAATGCATGGTGTCTTAAATAGAGGACTCTTCTGTTGTAACCCTGCAATTTCTCTGACTGTTCCTCTTTGGATAGAGATTCAGATCTAGTGTTTTGCTTACCACAAAATCTATAGCACATTTCATTACATCACATTCATGCAATAAGATCTATACAAACACTGAAGAGAATCCTTCCTTAGTTCAGTTAATGTTAATAGCTGTTGCTTATTGAAGACATAACTTTTACACCAGACATTGTGGTAGGCATTACAAGCATCACCCATTTAAGCTTTAAAGCAGTCTTAGTCACGCTGGAGAAATGACTCAGTGGTTAAGACCACACTGTCTCATCTTCCAGAGGACCAGGGTTCTATTCCCAGCACCCACATAGCAAGTCACAACTGTTTCTAATTTCAGTTGCAGGGGATCCAAGGCACATACATACACATACGTGGAGGAAAAAAAATATATACTAAAAGTAAACATAAAAGAATTTGATGTCATTGACACCATTATCCACGCACATCGCAGATGAAGAAACAGAGGGATTAACTTACCCAGGATCTCACAACTAGCAGATGTAGTAAAGCTGGAAGTTGACATTAAGTCTGATGATTATAAAGCCACACCTTCTTCATTGCCATTCACCCTTTGAGGCTGTCCATAAAGGATGACAACAGGTGACAAAGCAGAGAGAAAGAAACCAAGCCACACAACATGCAGCAGGGTGTTGAGGCATGTTCAGGAAGGAGGAGCATCTATAAGAGGCCAGGGTCCAGTAGTGCTGAGGAGGTTGCCCTGAGTGACTCATTCCCTTAGAAGACACACACTCAATGCTGACTGTATGGAGAGCAGTTGCTGCATTGCGTCCTCTGGACATTGGCTTTTGTGGTCTCCATCTGTATGAGTTGCGTAGTTGTATGATATAACATGCAGCCCTGTTCCCAGGATGTACCCACTGCCTGCTCTTCTGATCACAACTTTCCCTTGCCTGAAGGGTTTTCCTCACCGAATTAACTCCTAGTGAGGGTATTGGACCTTAAGATGGTGAGAGATTACTAATCAAGCAATACATTGGTTCAGCACTGAAGGATATATCTTACAGTAAATGCAGCACACTATAGTAATAAACGGACCATTTTATAATGTTAACTGCTTGCAAGACTCTGCTGAAATCCATGCTCCCTTAGATGAAGAATCTCATAAGACTAATTTTAAAAAGTGCTGTCTCCAGTTGTTTACAGGCATAACCCATAACACTGTAAAGAGTGAACTAGGTATCCAGGAAGAACTCAGAGCCTTGGACACCATCTCTGACTTTCATTTCCTAGGGGTTGAGCCTGACTTCTCAAGTCTGTGGCTATCTCCATTGTCTGATGGGATCCTTGGACTGTTTCCTCACAGATGGTGGGGTAGAAGAAATGACCCTGGAATGTGAACCTCTAACCACAGACTCTAGTGCTGCACCAAGCTTGAGCCTCCATCATTGGGCTGTGGGAAACTGCAGAGACTAGACAATACTCTTTCTGGAGATGATACTTAAACAGGACCTCTTCCCTGGTTCCATGTGGTCACCCTGTGTTCCCACAGAAGAAAAGACAACTTCCAAAAGTTGCTGGTCAGCCTAAAAGAAGAAAATTAGACCCAAGTTGGTCCCAGGAGAGGTCTGGGAGTGGGAGGTGCACTGCCCAATGTCTTAGCATAGCCACGGAGTTCACTCCCTCATTTGACTACTGGTCCCAGGATATAAATGGTGTGTTTACCACATTGCCTCTGGTTTCAAGTTGCTGGAATTCCCCTCTGCTACACAGCAATTTTTCACATCCGACCAGCACATTGCCCCATTGAGTCTGGCAGCCTCTCAGAAGACAAAACCCAACAGCCCCCATACAACCAGCCAGGCCCTTTCCATCAAGCCATCAGCTGGGAGGAGCTAGAAATTCATCTTAATTTGAACAGCCTGGGCAGGAAGGGGGGCTGAAGCATTGAGACCTTTGTTGTAAATAGCTCTGTAGCTCACCATGCTGGTGAGCTCTTCTGGAGGCACATTGCAACTGGCAGCTCACCTGGGGCTCATTCCTCTCCCCAGGAGCTATCATCTGGTTCATGCCAGCAGAGCAGGAGCCAGGCAGAAGGAGAACTGAACTCACAGAAATTAGATATTTTGTCCTCCTCGTCACCTCTGAAGTAGATGTTTGTTAAATACCTGTCATTCCTATAACACAGTGATGTTCAGACAGGCAGGAATCCTCTCACAGTCTCAGCCACTGTGTTAGGTCCAAGAGTGCTGTGTGGGCAGTGTGTTCTGGACATAGGGTTTGGGGCAGGTTAAACTAATATTTTGAATTGTGTTGTTGTATCTTTACAAAGCCAAAACATGCATTGTCTTTTCAGAAGAATACACAGTAAACTGGCATTTGTCGTGTGTGTTTACATGTCACCACTTGCCAGTAGGTGCAGAGCACTAAAAATGCAGAATGCATGGGGCCCAGCACTGACACAGGGCTGCCAGAGAAAGAGCAGCCTTCTCTTAGCTTTCCATTCCTCTTCTCATCCCCTCCCACTGCCTTTTCCCTCTGCCTTCAGTCTGCCAACTTAGAAGCTGATCGGCAGCTACAGCCCCTAGATTGCTGCAGCCCCGGAGAACTTGCTAGAAAGGCAGCTTCCACTGAGTCAGACCCTGTGGTGGTCTGAATGAGATGGCCTCCATAAGCTCATATATTTGAATACTTGGTCCACAGATGGTGGAACTTTGGGGGAAGGATTAGGAGGTGTGGCTTTGTTGGAGGAAGTATGTCACTGGGGGTAGCCTTGTTAGAGGAAGAGTGTCACAGGGGGCACGGGCTTTGAGGTTTCAAAAGCCCACACCATTCCCAGGTAGTTCTCTCTGCCTCATGATTATGTCTTGAGATGTCAGCTCTTAGTCACTGCTCCAGTGCCATGCCTGCCTGCCTGCTGTAACACTTCCCTCCATGATGGTCATAGACTCCAACTTTCTGAAACTGTAAACACCAAATTAAACACTGCCTTTGCCTTTGTCACGGTATCTTATCACAGCAATGGGAAAGTAACCTACCCCCGAGGCTGGCTAGGCCCAGTAATCTATTTAAACAGGCCCCTGGAAGGGTCCACATAGGTGTCTGAGAGCCCTCAATGAAGCAGCCTGTCCAAGGTCTGGAGCTAAGGACACCCAGGCTCTGCCACCAGGAAACCCTCTGCAGCTTCTATCACAGGGGTCTCTGCAGCTTCTACCACAGGGGTCTCTGCAGCTTCTACCACAGGGGTCTCTGCAGCTTCTACCACAGGGGTCTCTGCAGCTTCTATCACAGGGGTCTCTGCAGCTTCTATCACAGGGGTCTCTGCAGCTTCTATCACAGGGGTCCACAGGGGTCATCATGAGCATTTAGTTTCCCAGCCTTTGTTGGATCACGTGGCCTCCCGCTGCCCCAGGTGGCTGCATTCCCAGCTGAAGTAACAGGAGTCAGGACCAGGTCCTTGACCAGGTGCACATACATGCTCAACCAACTCAGCAAGCACCCAGGGCTTGGGGTCTGTGAAAAGTTCAGGCCTTATGCTGGCCTGCCCTGGTTACCTGGCTCTGAATCTGGGGAGGAGAGACACTGACTTGCTCTCCTCCAGATCCATGGCTCCTGGACATTGGGCTTCTGAGGCATCTTGCTTGAAATCACAGCCTTTTCTGAGGAAGGAAGGAGGATATCTCTTGGGCTGTTGATAACCCTCACTGAGATACAGGCTGGGAGAGCTCAGGTGTACCTGGAAGGGGTCCTGGGCTTCCTCTCTTCACAGTTCTCCAAGCTCGGTACAGTATGTCTGGTTGGCTACAGGCTTTCACTCCCTTCAGCACAGTTCTCTGCATATTGGTGGTTCCAAGTCTTTGTGATCGGTTGGAGTCATTGAGAGTCTGCTGGAGGCTAGCTCCCACCCCCAGACATTCTGACTTCATTGCTGTAAGGTACGAGCGTAGGAATATTGCATTTCCCCAGATGACTCTAATGTGAAGAAGAGTTTAGGACAATGAGTTATGTCTTTTGAGACCTACATCTGATGTTTATGAAGCAACACAATGCAAGACACTGGGGGTACAGCCGGGTTCCAGGAACTTGCAGAGAAAGCTGTGTTTAAATAATCGGAGTCAAGCCTGAGCAAATACCTAGTAAAGAAAGGAGAGAGTAAGCGGGGCGGGTGGCTATTGGATTCTCTGGTGGAGATGACGTCAGGCATTCCTCTGTGATGTTCAAATGGGAAACATGAAAATAACCATGGCTGCAAATGGAGGTTTCTGTGAAATGGCATGTTCTTGGAAAGAGAGGAAACAGGACCAGGAGAAGGAGAAAAGAAAGAGGGCAGGCTGGGGGCAGGGAGGCCAGGAGAGAGATAGAGGGGGAGGAGGAAGGAAGGAAGGGAAGGAGGGAGAGAGGGAGGGAGGGAGGGAGGGAAGGAGGTGAGATTCTGCTCCCAGGCCTCTGGCCTCAGAGGAGCTGACTAGAAATGGTATAAACAAAGGGGAAGAGAAGAGGCTTGGGTGGTGTGGGGATGGTGTGAAAGAGGACAGCAGCTGACCCAGGAGAAGCCTGAGGCAACATGAGGATAGCTAAACTAAGAGAAAGAAGAGGGATTCCACTTTGTTGGATCACAAGGCCTCCCATTGCCCCAGGTGGCTGCATTCCCAGCTGAAGTAACAGGAGTCAGGACTAGGTCCTTGACCAGGTGCACATGCTCAGCCAAGTCAGCAAGCACCCAGGGCTTGGGGTCTGAATCCGGGGAGGAGACACACTGACTACTTGCTCTCCTCCATGGACATGGGGCTTCTGAGGCATCCTGCTCAAAATCGCATGCAGACAGGAACATCAAGCATGGTAGGTGACCAAACCCTCCCAGCCTTGGGCTCCTGGGGATGGGAAGGCTTCCTGGGAGGAAACTTAGCCTGCAGCTTCTGGTCAGATTGGTTCTCGAGGGAAAAAGGAGCCAGCAATGCCTGCCTTCCCTTTCCTCCTCCTGCTGCCCCTGAGAGAGGACTCCATCCCTGGAGTTGGGAGGTCAAACCCTCCCTCTTTGAACTCTCTGGGGAAGAGAGGGCCTGTGCTTCAAGAGCAGCCTAAGAAAGGTGCTTGAGGGACAGGCAGGCAGGCTGGTGGCAGCCTAGGCTGCCATGCATGTTTGTTGGGGTGCAGAAAAACAGCTCAAACCCAAGCTTGGCAACACTCTGGTTCTTATATCAGATCCTAGTGACTTCTCTTGGGAGAACCATCGAAAAACCAAGTCAGGGGGGGAAAAAGAAAAGAAAAAACTTAAAACCAAGGAAAGTTACACAAGCTCTTAAATTGTTGGAGGAAAGATTTTATAATGACTGTGTGCAACATCAAGAGACTTTCTCATCTCGGGATGTGCTCAGAAGCTACCTGCTGTAATAAGCCACTACAAAATAGGAAGGCCAACCATGTCTGGGGGGGGGGGGGAGAAGGTTCTGATTTCCAGTGTGCCTTGGTATAGGCAGCGAGGTCCCACCTTCCCTAGAGAGACTAGCTGGGAAGATGCAGAAACGACACATCCCGTTCTGCTCCCCACCATTTGAAGGTGTTCTCCTGAGAGGCTCAAGTACATGGCCTTCTTGGGAGCCCATCATCAAATGTTTCAAGATATTAAAAGTATCTACCTGCCAGTGTCGCATCACTGCTCTTGGGCATGGTAGGCCTCGGTGTGGTTGCTCCGGCTGCACCCTCCTGCTGGCCTGGCCTGTGAGCTATATCTGAATGCCCTTGAGAGTCACACTATAAGTTGTTGAGCCTTGAATCCAGGAGATACTTTGGGGGCCCCTGTCTTTCCTGTCAGAAGTTTCCTATGGGAGAGAGGTTCAGTTCCTGGCAGGCCACCCAGGTTTCAGTGCAGCCTCCTCTCCATCTTGACCGCTGGCCTGGATGTCACCACAGAGAAACAAAAAGTAGATGGGCTTCCTCAGAGTTCAAAAGGCAGCAAAGCCGGGGAGCCATGAGCAGCCACTTGCTCTGATATTTTAAGAGAGAAGAAAGGAACGACCCCCCTCCCCACCCCCAGTCAAGAGCGTGTCTCCTGCAGAGCCACAGAGGGTGGGATGGTCTGTCCTGCAGGAATGCTGTGACCCAAAGGGCATCCCTGTGAAGGCCCTTTCTGTTTTGAAAATGCATCATGGAAGAAAACAGCCCCTCCACAACAGAAGTGGCCTTTGTGAGTGAAGGAGTCGGCATGGGACTAGGGTGTGTGGAGGCAGTGAAGAATTCCTCAGCCAGTGATGGGGGCTGGAAGGGTGGAGTGACCCAGAGGCCACTGGAGCCTGGTGGGTATCAGGGGCTATTGAGAGGATGAAGTGACTCAAAGGGTAATGGTGTGGCCACCAGCCTAAGGATCTGAATTCAGTCCCTGGGATCCTTATGGCGGAAGGAGAGAAGCGACTCCCACAAGCTATCCTCTGACCTCCAAATGTGTACATTGTAACACACACACAGTGTAGCACGCGTGCCCACAAATAAACAAGTTTGTTTATTTTTAAATGTTAAGGTTCTATTGTCTGACCAGAACCAGAACCAGAACTTTCTGGTGGCAACCAGGACATCCATCCGCCAATGTCCTTTGCTGAGCTCTGACAGGGACAAAAATGTTTTCCAGAGACAACCAGGCTAAGGAGGAAAAGATGCAGGAATGAGAGGCCCTGAAGTGGCCTGATACAGCATATGCTCAGACACAATTGAACAGGTTTGGGGGGGGGGGGTCACAGGGGAAGATAGGGGTCCTCCTGTGTGTGGATGAGGCCTTGAGAAAAGGGGAGAATTCAGTCCATGTTGACTGGGAAAGACAGTTGAGCAGAGGCAAGCAAGATCCCTCAGTAGGGAGAAACTCTGTTTATAGCTATCGCTGACCACGCCCTCTTGGGTGTGGTGAGAGTTATATAACAAGGGTTTAAGAAAGAGGGAGGGGAGCACTCAACTCTCTCGCTTAGCTGAGCTGACTGCGAAGCATTTTCTGGGTCCCTCCTGCTCAGGTGCAAACCTGGTCACTGGTTCCCTTGCCTGAGTATTTTCCCCTGTTAAACTACCTGTTATTAGCCTATGTCTGACTCCACTTTGTAATCATCAGTATCCCTCAAGGGCCCGGTAGCCTCTATGGCAAAGGCCTGTAGTGCTCAGGGAAGAGTCAAAATGGCTAATAGATAAGGCCTTACAACTCAGTCTGCTGCCTCAGTGCTAAAACTGGTCTTGAGCAATCAAAAAGGGTTCAGGTGGCTCCTTGAAAATAGATCTGTTTCAAGAGTCACGCTCGGGAGGCCTAGGAGGGACTGCATAGGACTCAGCTTGCAAAAGTAAGTCCTTTGAAAGGCACAGAGCACTGCAGTGGTGCTCTATTCTTGGTCGTCAACTTGACTGCATCTGAAATGAACTAAATACTAAATGGCTGAGCACACCTGTGTGGGATGTTTTACTAATTAAATCATTTGACCTGCTTCTAAAGAAGATCTTTGAATTGGGAGGAACCACCTTTAATCTGGGCCACACCTTCTGCTGGCAGCCTGCATGAGGACATGAACAAGGAAGCTTTCTCTTTCACTGGCTTGCTCTCATTCTTAACAACAGCCGTCTACTCCTTCACTGGCATTAGAGCCTACTTCTTTGGGATTCCAGTGTAGACTGAAGATCAGCTGAGACACCCAGCTTCATGGACTAAACAACTACCAGATTCTTTCATTGGTAAACAGCCATTGTTGGACTATCTGGACCACAGCCTATAAGCCATCTAATAAATCCCCATCCTATAAGTTACGTTCCTCTAGAGAACCCCAGCAAACACAACTGCTTTCAGAACCTCCTTTCTTCGGAATATTGAGCTCCATGGCCCTGAGGTACAGGAATCCCTTTCCATTTGGACCCAAGAAGACTTTGAGGGAGTCTTTCAGTGACTCCTCCAGTACTGACAACTCAATAGAATTAGTATTTGTGGAGCCCTTCCTTCTATGATCCTAAAGAAATGTACAAAGGATGTCTCTTAGCCATAGCTTGCTAGACAAGGGGTGGTCGTGGTCAGTCCATGTACTCTGCAGCAGAAGTGTTGGGCCAATCAGGGAGTTTGAGCTAGAAACAGGGACACAACTGTGGGCACTCACGCTGAGAGAGCTGGAAGAGGCTCCTTGTTCTGCCATGTGGGAACAATGCAAGAAGAATGGGCAGGGTGAAGTGAAAAGGGTGCCTCTCAGAGCCCTCAGGGATGCAGAAGATCAACACAGATCCTGCATTTCCTGTCCCAGTCTGTGAGAGCATAGCCATTCCTCACCGGAAACCAGTGGGCTGCCTGTTGTATCCTTCTGACAGCTGCCCTCTGTTTGAGTAGGGCAGAGTGGGTGGGGGAACTGTGCTCTGAAGCCTGGATCCGTGTAAAGAGCACACCACCTCAGATCTCTCCCAGTCACAGGCTCAAAGGCCAAATGCCAGCTTGTCAGAGGTCGGAGGGCGGTGCGGGGCTCTTTAGAGGGCAGCAGGTAGATCAAGCGTCTTTCTCTCCAGCCTCAGCCTTGCTTCAGTCAAGAGCTGGTTGCTGTGGGACTCTGGAAAGTTCACCAGAGTTCTCTGGCCCATTCTTGGCTCTTGCAGCTGTTGGCAGCTCTCTGACTCCCCCAGGCACTGCCAGATTTTCCTTGGTGCTCCCCAGGCCAAACCATCTCCTCCAGAAAGAGCTCAGCTGAGGTCACTTGGAAAGTAACCCCAGAATGGGTCCCTGCCCCACATTGCCTCAGCCAACTAGCCTTTGTTCTTGTATTCTTTCCGGCTCACTCTCTTGTTGTCCTGGCCATGTTACAATCGGTCACACTATGGTTCCCAAACAGGAGTACTATGCAGCAAAAGTTTATTATGGCTTGTTTACATCCAGTGACTCTGGGAAAGCATTAAAAATTGAGCACCCTGGGGACACTGTGCCGTGACATCTTTGTAACCATTGGTTTCCAGACTTCCAATGGGAAACTCTGAGGAGAGATGAGCTTCATCCTACAGCGTCACACATTTATGTTCTGACTTACTCCAGAAACACCTGCACACGCAAATGTACATGAATACACACACACACACACACACACACACACACACACACACACACACACACACACACACACTCCAGCATGGCAACTTACAAAGAAAAGGGAACATTGAAAACATAAAGTAGACCTAGTAGAGAGGCAAGGCCAGTGTGAACACCATAAAAATCCCACATTTCCGATGAGCCTTAAGCTTTCCAACAGCTAATATGAAAAATGAACTTTGTATGAGATGAACTTTGGAAAATTGAGGCAGATTTTGAATGTATTAGTGGAGGTTGCTATTAAATATAATGTTTATAGTGGACATCTGGTTTTGTTTTGTTTTGTTTATTTTTTTCTTTTCTGCTCAGCAGCCCTTCCTAGAGGAACTGGTCCTTCCTAACTTGGTGTGATGAAGGTGGGGCTGTCAGTCAGAACCCACCCTGGGTATGAGGTATGGCTGGAATCCAAACTCATAATCAGACACTCTTGTGAGAGTCTGAATCTTTGCTGGAGTCATGGGGAGCTGTAGGTGTCTAACTCAGAGGCTCCTGTGAGACGGTCCCAGGGCTCTGCTGTCCGTGGCTGGCCCGTTCTGTCCTTCCCAAGATCTGATTTTCCACATTTGCTCGGAGACTCTGAACTTCTCTGTTTTTCCAATAAATTCCTTTTGGCTTAAGAGAGCAAGAAACTATTTTTGTGGCTTGTAACCAAGGACTTCTAAAGATAGGAGGCTGATAAAAAGCTTGTGTAGAATATGAGAATGCCCTCAAAAAGCAAATGTTTCATTCTGCATTGGCTTCTTAGAAAGTCACAATTCCAGACCTTTATTGGTGATTTCACAAGAGTTGGGGAGCCGTTAAGCATATAGGAAGAAGTTCTGGGTGTTGTGTTGCTCATGGGAAGCCAGAGAGAACTCTGTGGTCAGGAGAGCTTAGTTCATCTTTAAATTACTCAGGACATAGTCTTCAGAAAATAAGATTGATGAATACCGCTCTTCTAATACTAATACTGTGTTCAGTGAAACCCCAAGTGACCTCATTTCCTGCAAGCTGTTTTACTAGTTAAACTATGAGACATAGTACTGTTTCTCTGGATTTCCTAAAGAGGCAGCTGCTCACCCTCAGGCCTTGGCAGTGCAATAGGTCCTGGAGTAGAGACTGTGGACTCCTATAGGGATCCCCTCTTTGTGTCCATAGTCTGCCCTCCTTGAGCCTCAGTTTCCCTGAGTTTCATCATGACCACACTGCCTGGCCGGTGAGTACTGATGAGAAGCCTGTGGGCAGGAAGGCTCTGAGGAAAAGAGGAATTGAGACTGGTTGCCTGAACACTCCCTGCAGGAAGCCCCGCGACTTCAGTCAGGGTCTGTTTTGTGCCATCTCTAATTTGCCTTTGCAGATTGTGTGGTCTAAATCAGCTCCTCATTCATGCAACAGATCCCTGATGTACTGGCATTATAAGTTAGACTCAGTGCTGAGAAGGGGCCCAGGTGAAAGAATGGGCCACTTTTTCATCTGAGTGAGAGACCCATCCCTGCAGGAACCACCTGTTCACAGATATGACAGAAGGCAAGCACAGACATTGCTGGCCTCATGTTTAGGGCTACCTTTGCTGTGCCTGGGGGAGTGGACATGACTTCACTTGGATAAGACCTTGCAGACAGTCCACGTGTTGAGGAAGACAGGACACAGGGCTGGGAAAGTGTCCTGACTGCAGGGAACTGGGGAAGTATCAGAGGATATGAAAATGAGTTTCAACTAAGCCTGCCTCACATTCCAGAGGATGGATCCCCAAGTTTGAGCCAATCCATGGCCAAGACTCAGCAAGGAATGGTCCGGAAGCCTTTAAACTCTTTACTGATATTTAAGATCATAAAAGTATTCAGAGTTGGGGGTATGTTTTAGGAGAATATTTGAAGGATTCCTTTGGAAATAGCTGTGTTGGATCCTGCTGTCTTTCTGGGTGGGGTATGCCTCCTCTTTATGCAAGGCTGTGGGAGGATGGCTTTTAACACACATATGGGGACATTTAATCCATGTTCTTGTAGTTTGGAGGGGGCACAGTGGACCAGCAACCGACACCCATTTGGATAACATAAAATGGGAAGATGGACCGACGGACTATTTCTCAGTAATAATTACTTAGCTGGGATGAGCCTGCACTCCCAGACTTTGTCAGGATAAATAATGTGTGAGAATTTTCTGTGGGCCGGATGCGGCCACATATGAGGTCATCTTGGGTCCTGTCCAAGTGGACCATTCAGAAGAGCAGAGGAGACAGCACAAGATTTCTCTGGGTTTGGGAAAGGAGGATGGCTGACTGGAATAGATGTTAGTCACAAGAAGAGAAAATGGCAGAGCATCCCTACTAAATTGTAGTGAATTCTTCCAAGGACCACAGAAATGCTCAGGCAAGCTTCTGAAACATCTCAGAGACCTAGATCCCCAGAGCCTGACAGACAGGCGATGCTCTCCTATCCTGACACTCTGCCTCCTCCTCCTTCCTCATTCCATCTCCCCCCACCACCCCATCGACAATGCCCTCCTCACCAATTCAAGGACTCTGCCCACAGCAGGCCCAAGTGGAGTAGTAGCTGGTGCAGCAAACTAAAATCAGGTTCAGTGTTCTGTTTTGCAATTTTTTTCTTTTTAAATGTTTTTTGAGTTTTATTTTTTTATTTTATGTATGAGTGTTTTGCCTACATGTATCTATCTCTGTGTACTACATGCATACCTGTTGCTTGCAGTCTAGAAAAGGACATCATATCCCCTGGAACTGGAGTTACAGATGGTTGTAAGCCACCATGTGGGTGTTAGGAGTTAAGCCCGGGTCCTTGGGAGAGCACTCAGTGTTTTTAACTGCTGAACCATCTCTCCGGCCACTTGATGTTTTGATTATAAAAATTGATTGACCAGTGAGGCATGGTAATGTTCAGCAAGAAATCTCAGCACTTGGGAGGCCGAGGGAGGAAGCTCTCAAGTAAGTTCTAGGCCAGCCTGGAGTACATAGTGAGACACCACCACCCCATATATAATATATACAGATAAACATACACGCGTATACATCATATACACATAGATACATATTTATACATAGTGTGGGGACAAATTAATTACTCATATGAATCTATATGTTGCTGTAGTTGTTTGAGTGACCATTGGACTTGTTATGACCTGAGACTTTTCAAAGAGGTCACTGAACTTATCCAAGCTCTTCTACAGGAGCAATAAATAAATAAATAAATAAAGCCATCAAATAAATTATGGGATATTGATCGGGATAAATAGTGGCCTGATGACCATCCACACAATCAAATACAGGTCCATGTGTCAGTAGCAGGTCAAAGAAGGCCCACAAGAAATAGGTGGGCCTGGGAGGGTGTGTCTGCATCCCAGCATGGCGGGTGAGCAAGGGGAGTGTGGAAACAGTAGGAGTGTGCATGGCTGAGCACTGACTTCATAGTACCACTTCGAAGTGCTCTGCCCAAAGTAGCTAACTGAATCTTTAGACTTACCATCATCTATATTTTTTTTAAAAAGCTTTTAGATTTATTTATTGTATTTTATAAGAGCTTTTAGATTTATTGTATTTGATGCATAAAAGTGTTTTGCCCCTATGTATGTCTATGCACCACAGTGTCATGGATGGTTGGGAACCACCATGTGGGTGCTGGGAATTGATCATGGGTCCTCTACTCCTAACAGCTGAGCATCTCTGTAGCCCAGAACTAAGCTGACTAGTGGGAGAGTGGGCAGAAAGAGGCATTCCCACAGAAAACAGCGGTCTGTTTGGCAAGGCCATTGCAGGACAGAAGGCAGGGAGGGAGCCATCGACATGAAAAAGACTTGACCAAGATGAGCACAAGGAGCTTTGTCAGAGGCCAGGATTGGGCAAGGTGTTAATGTTGCAGGGAATTGGGTAAATGCTATGCAGGAAAGCTCTACTGATTTTGTAATTTTTCTGGAAATCTAAAATTAGCCTCAAATAAAAAACTTGTAAGAGGGGAAAGACTTAAGCTATGAAACCCTAAGTTTAATGTGTGGACACAAATTGTCCAAACACCCCAGTTGTACAAGATGTCTCACTCAGACCACTAGGAAGCTTAATGTGGGTCAGTGGTAATGAACAAGTTTAATGGAACTTCCTTAAACTTGTTAAGTAGAAGTTATGTAGAAAAACATCTCTTCCTGTCAGAGATGGTTATGGAATGTTGGCGTAAAATGGTGAGCTGACTTTAGAGTTTATCAGCAGAAAGGGAAATTCGAAGCAAATATAACAAAAAGATGATGGTTATGACAACTTGGACATATGTATATGGGGAATTCTTATACTTTCTACTTTGTGGTGGCTGGTGTGTGTCTGTGTGTCTGTGCATGTCTGTGTGTATGTGTCTGTGTATGTGTATGTCTGTGTGTATACATCTGTGTTTGTGTCTGTGTGTATGTGTGTCTATTTGTGTATCTGTGTTTGTGTGTGTGTATGTGTCTGTGTGTGTATATGTCTGTGTCTGTATGTTGTTTCTCTCTGTGTGTGTCTGTGTATGCATATGTGTATATCTGTGTTTGTGTGTGTGTTTCTGTGTGAGTTATATCTGTGTCTGTGTGTGTGTTTCTCTGTGTGTGCGTGTCTCTGTGTGTGTTTCTATGTGTGTGTGTATGTCTGTGTCTCTGTGTCCGTGTTTGTGTGTGTGTGTTTCTGTGCCTGTGTATGTCTCTGTGTATGTTTCTATGTGTGTGTATCTGTGTCTCTGTGTGTATGTCTTTGTGTGTGTGTGTGTGTGTTGTTTCTCTGTGTGTGTATGTCTCTCTGTGTGTATTGTTTCTGTGTGTGTCTGTTGTTTCTGTGTGTGTATGTGTGTCTGAGGGGAGCTGAGATTGATGTCAGGTGTCCTTTTCACTCTCCACCTTGCTTTCTGAGACAAGGTCTGTCACTGAACCTAGAGCCGGACACTTCGGCTAGATTGACTGGTCTTTGGTCCCTGGGGTGTCTATCTCCACTCCCCAGCACTAGGATCCCAGGCCTGCACCACTATGTTTCCCTTTTAATGTGGGTGTGGGGACACAGATCCAGGACTGTCTGCTGTGCAAGTACTTCACCCACCAAGCCATCTCCTCAGCACCCTGGTTTCTACTTTTTGGAATTATTTTTATAATAAAAGCTAAAACTACTAAGTGCTTATTAATTTTTCTTATGCTTTGGCTGTTTTATTATGTCTCCAAACAGCCCTCTAAGACATTCATTACTGACATTTTTTGTTGTTGTTGTTTTCTGGTTTTTCAAGACAGGGTTTCTCTGTGTAGCTTTGGAGCCTATCCTGGCACTCGCTCTGGAGACCAGGCTGGCCTCAAACTCACAGAGATCTGCCTGCCTCTGCCTCCCAAGTGCTGGGATTAAAGGCATGTGCCACCAATGCCCGGCTTCATTATTGACATTTTAAGAGGAGAAAAATAGGACTTAGAGAATCCTAATATCTTGTTGTAAGATCACAAAGCCAGCACACACTGGAGCTAGGATTTGTCTGACAAGGCCCACTGTCCTCCAGAGTGCTATTGAGGAGACTCAAGGAGATAGGAGAAAAATAGGGCCTTTTGCTTGTATCTTAGGGGACCAGGAGACCATCAAGGAAATTCAAAGGAGGAGCTGGTTTGGGAAGTCAAGATAAGGAATTTATCTTTAGATGGCAATAATGGCCAGTGTTTGTTGCTGTTGTTTTTGAGGCAGGGTCTCTTATCCCAGGCTGGTTTTGAACAAGTTTGGAGTTGAGGATGTCCTTGAATTCTTGATCATTCTGCCTTCCCCTCCCTAGGGCTGGGATTACAAGTGTGCACTGCCATATGTAACTTGTTCATGTTATGTTGGGGATGGAACCCAGGACTTCATGTGTTCTAGGCAAGCATGCTACCCACTGATCCCCATTCCCAGCCTGATGGCTAATGTTTTTCACAGGCGGGCTTTACTTTCCTTGAACATTTCACTGTGTACTCTCCTTGCAGACAAAGTCAGGCCTGTGTTTTAGAGACAACCAGACTCACAGTGGCTAAGGGACTTACAAAAGCTCACATAAGAACCAAGCAGGGAGCCAGGACTTAGACACAGCCCCAGAAGAAAGTTCCCTTCACCCAACATCCCTCCTCACAAGTTAGGAGCAGCAGGGAAGGAGACATATGTAGTCACCTGATGGCGTTCCCATACATTGACCAAGCAGCCTCACCAAGTGACCTCAGAATCTCTGGGACCACCCAGGCCCAAAGGCAGTCTGTGCCTCTGCTCCTTGTTGCTCTGCCTGCTGCTGGCCTCTACATCTCATCTAAATGCTGAGACATGCGCATATGTGTCCTCTGCTCCTTTGCAAATGCCCGCTGAGCTCAGGCTTGAAGTGTCCTGTGACAGCAGTTCTTCCCTCTCCCTTTCCCTATCTCTCTGTCTCGTATCTGCTTTACTCATTTGCTTCCATCACAGCAGGGTTTCTCATACTTTCTCCATTTGAAACCCCTCTCCACCTGAGAAACCTGTACACATCCCTGGGTACACAGGTATATAAAATAACTATACAAATAATAAGTACTGATAGTAAGTCATACATTTGTCTGAAAAAACAATTTTTGTTGCACTTATTTATAATTTACCATTTAAACTGGTGAGTATTAATTGTCCACTTGACAAAACCTAGAATCATCTGAGAAATAGGACTTTGAGCCCGACAGGGATAATGTTAAAGGATGGGAAAACTTGTCCATTGTGGGTGGTGCCATTCCTTTGGTAGGGGATCCCTGGCTGTTTCAGAGTTAGCCATGCATTAATTCCTTCTCTGCTCCTTGACTGTGAACACAATGTGACCTGCTGACCCCTGCTGCTGTGACTTCCCAAAACAATTGACTGTAACTGTAACCATGAACTATGATAAACCCTTTCTCCCCCCAAGTTGCCTTTTTTCAGGATATTTTAGCATAGCAACCCAGAAAATGAAACATTTATTAATGCTTGACATTTCAGAATGTAGGGCATCTTCAGGGTTTTCAAAGTTGATTCACATTTTTTATTTTATAATCATTATTTGCCAAGAATGCTGTTTTAGCAGAAACATATAGTCCAAAATGGCAGAAGAATATTCTAGGGTCATTATAGAAATAGTTGGAAATTCTAACCTAATCCCAAGCCAAAATTCATTTGGTTATTTTTTTTTTATGCAACTCAAGTCAGTAACTCCAGCAGCAATTTGATACTTATATACTGGGGAATAATGGTAGGAAATTACCAACTTTTTTTCTATAATCCACCATGTTTCTATAAGAGCAGAAAACTTTGTATATGCAAAAAGAATGCAGCCCATAACATACAGGTCTCAAATCAGAGCCGAGGTACTTCGGTGTAATGCATGGCCCAGTAGCACATACGATGCAAAGCTATTGTGTGACAAGGCTGCAGTGAAGTCACAAGGGTAACAGGGTGAGTACTGGCCAGGAACACCTTAGAGTCACAATGTGTTTGCTTCTGAATTAATTGTTGGTAGCTGCGTGTTCAGAACTGTCTGTTGCCAGATTGTTTGCAACCCTTACATTCAGTGGTGCGACCCCATGAACTAAGAGGCTGGATTCTAGGATACAAGTGCCTGAATGGCTTTGTCTTATTGACGCAGGATTCTCAGCAGGGGTTCCAGGACTGCTTTCTCTCTCTCTTTTTAATTATTAAAATGATTTATTTTTATTTTATGTTTTGCCTGTATGTATGTCTGTGTGTGGTGTCAGAGCCCTGGAACTAGAGTTACAGACAGTTGTGTACTGCCACGTGGGTGCTGGGAATTAATTGAACTCTGGTTCTCTGGGAGAGTAGCCAATGCTTTTAACAGCTGAGCCATCTCTCCAGCCCTCCTACCTCACCCCGTGCCAGGAATGCTTTGTAAATGAGTGAGTGACCGCAGAGAAGAATGGCAGCGTGAATGGAGGGGTGGGCTGGGAACCACACAGGAAGACTTGAGCAGCAATGATGGGTGACCAAGGGCAGGAGGCTGAGGCCCACAAAGACATAGGGGCAGCTGTGGCTCTCCAGAGAGAGTGGGATGGACAGTGGGCCTTGTGTGGTGACCTGATGCCATTCTCTCCCCACCTTCTCACCTCTGCCTCCTACCATGCCACTCTCCACATTTCTCCAGGTGTTCTGGCTTCTGCCTGTGCATTAGAAGAGAATTACATAGGGGACTGCAGGTCTCATGTGGGCTCAGTCTAGACTAGGGGGCGCTGCAATTCTCTTTGCCCCTTAGGGAACCTCATTCCTATAAGAAAAGTCCTATCTGGGGGCACATTTGGGATGAAACAGTGGACAAGATTATGGGGAGTATATGCCTAAGTGAAATTGCTGGATCTTGAGGTAGACTGATTCCCATCTTCTCGAGAAACCACCATACTGATTTCTAAAGTGGCTGTACAAGTTCACACTCCCACCAACAATGGAGGAGTGTTCCCCTTTCTCCACATCCTCTCCAGCATAAACTGTTGCTGGTGTTTTTGATTTTAGCCATTCTGACAGTTATAAAATGGTATCTCAGAGTTGTTTTGTTGCATTTCCCTGATTGCTAAGGACTTTGGGAGCCCATTCCCTTGGAGGGATACTCTCTCAGCCTAGCTACACTACATGGGGAGGGCCTAGGTCTGGCCCCAAATGATGTGACAGACTTTGATGATTCCCCCATGGGAGGCCTCACCCTCCCTGGAGTGCGGATGGGGGTGGGGGTTTGGTGAGGAGCATGGGAGAACAGGACAGAGAGGGAACCGAGGGAACCGAGATTGGTATGTAAAATAAGATTGTTTTAAATTTAAATTAAAAAGATTATGGGGAGTAGAGAAGACAGGCTGTTTGGTGGATTGACTGATTGACTGGGGGAAGACTTCTTAAGGAAGGCTGCAGACAGTCACACTCAGCTTTGTATTTTCAACAGTAACTAACACAGGCCAGAGGTTGGGTTAATGGCACTGTGTGTGTGTGTGTGTGTGTGTGTGTGTATGGGGGGGGGGGCGGGAGGGATGAGACAGGAGAATTGTAAATATGAGGTTATCAGATGGTAGAAAGGGGGCGGTAGGGAGGGGAAAGAAAAGGGCAGAGGAGAAGAAAGAGGAGAGGGAGGGAGGGGAGGGGGGGAGGGGAGGGGAGGGGAGGGGGAGGGGAGGGGAGGGGGAGAGAGAGGAGAGAGGAGAGGAGGAGAGGAGAGGAGAGGAGAGGAGAGGAGAGGAGAGGAGAGGAGAGGAGAGGAGAGGAGAGGAGACACCACTGAGCCAAGGACAGGAGAGGGAGTGTCTTGTACCTCAACTAGGCCAGTTTGGCAATAGAATACTCTGCCCCCCACCCCCACCCCCAGACAGAACCTTGGTAAGCTGCCTAAGCAGATCTGGAATTCACTCTGCTGTAGCTCATGTGGCCTTGAACTTGCAGTCTTCCTGGGATTTCAGGTGTGTATCAGCAGGCCAAGTGGTAAGAATGTTTCCATGGAACACCAGACCCAGCCTCCTTCAGAAGCAAGGGTTTAATTCCTAGTTTAATACATCCCTGCTAAACAAAAATGACCTGGGAAAGGATTTTAAAACTTCTCCTTTATTTAAAAAAAAAAAAAAAGCATTTTTTTTCTGAGTTTTAAGAACTTCTCTAATACACAAAAAATTTGCTGCCACTTAACACTTCTTTCTTGAAGCCTTCACTCCTGCTCCTGGCAGTCTGGCTGCAAGACCCCGAGGAGGAAACTCTTCAACCATGTGCTCAGGAGCTGGAGGTGAGCGCTCAAAGGAAGGAAGGTAGGTTACTGGTCAAAAGGAGAAGCTCATTTGCACAAAAATAAAAACTGTGGAGGATGAGACCAGCACATACATGTATGGATTGATCTACAATCCGTATAAAAAAAATAGACCCAAACTGTCATTTATCATTTGTAATATTATACAAAATAATATATATTTTAAAACAACACACACCCACCTACACCACTCTCACACACAGACATGCACACAGACAGACACACACAAGGTGCTAGCGGCCCCTCGGCGCTCCTCTTTGTGGGGTCATGTGTGTCAGTAGGCAAAGATGACATGGTAGGTGACCTGGTGGCCATTGTCCCAGGCATAGAGGAGGCGGTCCTTGGGGTTGTAGTCTATCTGGGTGGTGTAGGAATACTCATTCTCGAAAAGAAGCCTGGGGACAATCTGTGTGTTGGTGTGGGTGTCAAAGGCATAGGAGATATTGGCGTTGCGCTGGTTATAGCTGTCCACAGCATAGAGCACCCCGCAGATGACAAAGCAGTTGCCATAGAAATTCCTCCGGAGCCCAGTGCGCCATGTGGTCTCCTTCTGTGTGCTCAGGTCCACAGCATTGAGCTTGCTCAGGACAATAACCTCCTGGCTGAAGCCCTCGTCATCCAGAGCTGGGTAGATGAGCCACAGGCCATTCTCATCCACAGCAAAGTCCACATCTGAGTGGCCCTGCCACCGCCAGGGTGTGGCCTCCTCATAGGCCACGTCATGGAGCATGGCCCAGGCAGCTACATAGCGCTGTTTCAGATCATACTTGATGATGTTTCGGGTGAAGGCCCGGTTGTAGTAGAAGGCGCCATTGTACACCACGTGACCGGTGCCAATCCAGCTGTACGGAAGCTTGTAGGAGTTGCTCCAGCGACCTGTGTTGACCAGAAGGTGAGAAACATCAGGGCAAGTGGTGCCTGGGATGGAACTAGCTTTGGACTAGGGTCTGCACACCTGGGCTTGTGTCTTGGAACTACCACTTACTAGTGCTGAACTGAGGGTCACTTACTACTTTCACCCACCCAGCATCCCCGGCTGTCACACTGCAGCAGCAATCCCACCTGCCTTGCTGAGCGTTCCAAGGGTTCCCCACTCATCTACCTGACTGAGATTTGTAAACTGCTGAGGGTCAAGGTGAAGAGAGGATATTTTCTAGCCTGGCTCAGACAGAGCCAAGAGGGCACCGAGGGGGAGAGCTAGTCAAAGATGTGACTACCCTTCCAGGAAATGCCCCTTTGCAGTCCATAGAGGATGTCCTGCTTCTCATGTATCCTCACTATGCCATGATCAGAAGAGGGGCAATGAGGCTGGGAGGGTACCTCCACATCAGAGCTGAGCCACAAACCTTGTTTGAAGTTCTCCAGATTTCGGAACTCTACCAGTGTGTTGCCGTAGTAATAGTTGGTTACATAAATCCGGTCGTCCTTGGCTAAGGGGTCCTTCATCCAGGCCCCTTCATTCCGTCCATATGTGTTCTGGGTGGTGGGCCCCGTGATTGTGGAGAGGGTGTCCTTGCACCTTCCTAATGGAGAAGAGATGCATACATAGAAGGATTGAAACAGTCTAATAATACCCTAGTCCTTAAGTTCTGTTGGCCCTTTTGGATGAACTCTTGGCAGTCCTGTGGAACCAGGCATCCCAGTATCATCTGACGATGCTCCCACTATATAGTCTGCATTCTACTCCCACAAAGCTACCCACAGCCATCACTGTGGGCCACTGTGATGCTACCCTGCCTCTGTCTCTTTGATCCTATTCTATAACAGGCAAAGACACATAGTCATTTTTGAGTACCATTCCATCTCCCAGAAAGCCATCTGCCCTGTTCTGTTGAGCCCTGCTAACACAGTATCACAAACATACCTTGATTACAGGATATGCCTGTGTGAGTGTGCGTGTTTTAGTTAGTGGGGACTGAATGCATGGCTTCATGCATGCTAGGCAAGCACTCTATCACTGGGCTAGTCACCAGGCCAGTAAGTGCCTTCTCCACCATGCCCGTATCTCTCTCCTCTCTCCACCCCAACAAGAGCATAGGCACCAAAGGAGTAAGGGCTGTGGCTCTTCCTGTGTTCTCAGAATTCAGAACACAAAGTATCTGGCACACCACAGGCACCAGCAGATGGTCTGATACTCGGGCGTAGGGACTGGGAACAGAGAGAAATATGAGCAGAAAGAACTCAGACAGGCATAGCCAGGAGCACAGACCGGCATCTCACCATCCTGGGCGGGCTCCAACTACATGGTGGGCATTCATGTCCCTAGGGGGCTGTATCAAGTCCATGATCTATGTCCCCACCAAGGAAAGGCTGTCTGGAATTCTGCAGGGTTGCTGGAGGGACAGGGTACCCAGCAGCTTTATTTGTGGGACCCTCCTTTAAAGTTCCAAGTTCCAGTCTTCCTCAGTGGAGTAGGAATCCAGCAGTACTCCTCCAAGTGGCTCTTTGCAATTGCTCACTCCCCAGGAATGGCCTTCACAGGCCACTAGAACTATGTAGGACTCTAAATTGAAAACATGAAATGCTGGATATGTGACATTATGGAACATGGGCTTGAATGATACTGAACCCATGTAACTACCAGGGTATTCACTCTTCCACCCCTGTATTAGCGGGTTCCGGTGAAAGAGGAAACAGATTCATGAGGGCCCCCTAACCATGGGCATCAACAGACACCGTCCTACCTGTCATCTAGACCAGTGGTCCTAGTGAACAATAGTGATGAGAATGATTGGTTCTTGACACTTGGACAAAAATAAGATAGGCCTATAGTTTGGATTCAGGGTTCTCTACATTCCAGGTGACCCCCTGTCCAATGTATTCTAGGCTGTTGCATGAAATCTGTGTTCCAGTGATCTGAGGCAGGAGGAATGCAAGGCCCATAGCTAGCAGGGCAGGAAAGGACAGTGGTGCCTTGGCCCTAGCTTTGGGGCAGAGATCGGGTAGAACTGGGTTGAGCAGCGTTTTCCAGGCAGGCCTTACAGTTAGGTGCAGATGGCTGGCTTTAGGCAGCTCAGAGTGGGGTTTATGGGTTCAACTCTGACAGAGTCGGGAGAGATGCTGTCTCCATTTGACAAACAACAGAAACCACCCACCAGCCTCATTCGCTCTGGTCTGAGCTCATTTGTTCAAGACAATAAAACAGAAGTCTCCAGCCGAGCCTGGCAGCAGTCGGATGGAAAATATCTCATTTCCTGGCGCTGAGCGGGACCGTGACTGCCAGTGGAGAAGCCACACTCCCCCTCACTGAGGTGAGCCCTCTCGTGCCATCCCCAGGCAGCCTACTTTCTCGTACCTCTGTCCTGCCAATTCCCTGCCAGCCATGCCCTGGAGCCCCACAAATGCCACGTGAGAGAAAATGTTTCTGTCACAGTTGCCCTGGCCAGGCCCGTTTCTCACTACACTTTAAGTCACCAATTGCTCTAGAAGCCAAGATGAATTGTTTATTTTGGGGGGATAACCAAACATTTACAGGGTCCCATCTCAGCCCTGAGGTGTTCAGTGGCAGGGACTTAGTGCAGAACTGTCAATAGGCCTGGGCTTGGAGCCAATGGCCTGGCCTCCATTTTGGCCCTGCCACTAACTCCAGTGTCTGTGTTGGCCCCATAATGGCATAAAGCCTTAACTTCTTCACAGTACACAGTAAAAGCACCTGGAGATTCCACCCTGACAAGAGAAGGCAGGCTGAGTGATTTCCCTGTGGCTGTGTTAACTGTCACCTTGACAGAGTATGGAATCACTTGGGAGACAAGCCTCTGGGCATGCTGAAGGGGGGTGGTCTCGATTGTGTTGGAGTGGGATGCCCTGCCCCCAGCGGGTAGTGCAGCACCAGGCAGACATTACTCTCTGCTTCCTGATTGTGGATGTGTCATGGCCAGCTGCTTTGGGATCTTGCTGCCTTGATTTCTCCTCCCTAAAAGGTACCTTGGACTCTAAGCTGGAATAAACCCCTTACCATTAAGTTGCCTTTGTTAATTTATCACAGCAACAGAAAACATAAACCAAGACAGGCCCTAGGAGACATCCAGGCTCTAACCCTTCGGACTCATAAAAGTGACACAATGGCAAAAAAGTCTTTTCCATGGCAAAAAAGACCTTGTATAACTGAGTCAAGAATCTTGAGATTATCAGGGATTATCTAAGTGGGTTCTAGATTTCACCACAACTGTTCACATACCAGTGAGGCAGGGAAATGGGCTACAGAAGAGGAGTAGGCAGTGTGATGATGAAAGCAAAGACTGGACTGGCGTGGCCACAGGCCACGGAATGCTGGCAGCGACTGGACTCTGGAAAAACAAGGCCTGGGTTCTCCCCTGGAGTCTCTGGAAGGAACATGACTTCTGACACCAAGGATTTAGTCCTATAAAACTAATTTGAGACTTCTAGCCTACAGAGCTGCTTAGAGAATAAGTGTCTATTGTTTTTAGCCAGTAGGCTTATTGCAGTTTGGCAGAGTGGGAATGGATATAGATGAGGTCAGTTTCTGGAGCAAGGGAGGTGTCCCTGCTTCTACAGGAAGAGAGGAGTCCCAGTCTGCAGTGGTGCAGTGGTGATACCTGGGTCTCCAGGACAAATTTCCCTAGGTCACTGAGGTGCAGAAAACCCTACAGAATGGATGAGTCCATACAGGAAGGTGGGACTGACGTGTGTGGCTTCAGAACATTTGAAAACAGGATCCAGAGGAGTTAGAAGACCACAAGACCTGGACATATCACCATGTTCAGAGTCTAGGACGTTCTTGTGATGGCTAATATGGCCAGTTTGAAGGAATCCGTATAATCATGGGAAGGGACAAGACTTGGGCAAGCCTGTGAGGGATTATGGGATGAGCATCATTCCATGGGCTGGGGTCCTGAGCCAAATAAAAAGGGGGAAGCAAGCTAAACACCAGTATCTATCACCTTCTGCTTCCCGACTGTAGATACAAAGTGATCAGCTGTCCCAAGATGCGGCCATCATTGCTCCTCCCCACCTCCTCGTGATGGGCAGCACCCTCAAATGTGAGCCAAAATAAGTCCTTCTTTCCTTAAGTTTGCTTCTTGTCAGGTATTTGGTGACAGCAATGAAGCAAGTCACTAATATAGTTTCAAGGCTCCCACCCATGGGCACAGACCATCAGCCTTGGCAAGAAGGAAGACATAGCAGGTGGTTCATGGACCCTCGGGGAGGAGAGCTCTTTCTGTGCCGCTCTTGGTCTCCGGGGAGCAGGGCTATCATGGAGGACGGTGGCAGACGCTAACATTCACTGACCACTTCTTTGTGTTCTAAACCTCTTGCTCATCTATCTCATCGACAGTCCTTCAAGGCAGACAGCCCTTACTACAAAGCATATCAGGGTCTGCAGGGAAGGACCTTCCGCCTTCAGTATATGCACTTGCTTGCATGTCATATCTTAGATGATCCCAGCAGCAAACTATGTCCCCTGCCCCACTCATACTTCTGTGAGGTACTCCCTGTGGGGTGTTCCACAGGGAGTATGTACTGTGCCTACATACTTTGGGCCTCTCACGACTTACTGCCTTACACGCTTGCTTGCCTTTACCTCTCAGGGATGTTGTCGTCCTCCTATTCTAGCCAAGCCTCCCTTTGGGTCAGACACTGAGGCCATCTGTAGCGCCCCCGCCCATCTCAGGAGGTGCCACAGACCACTGTGCCACAGTTCCCACCCCATCCCCATATGTGACTTCGCAGACCTCATTCCCCTCCCAGACGCTCCATTTGCTACCAGCCCAGTCTGGTTCTCCAGCATGGCGCATCCAGTGGCCTACTTGCCGTTTGTCCCTGGGTGTCCATCTGCCTCCTCACACCTGGTTATTAACAAGGGCACTCACTCGTCCCCATTCACATCCTACTCCACTGTACTTCCTGACATGATACCCATTAACCAAGCCAGAAGCTGGGGCAAGCCTGACCTCCCCTCCCACGCTTCTTCCAGTGGTCTGAGCTGCATCCATCATCTCTCCTCTCCCTGGCCTGGCTCACGCAAGTGACACCAGTTCTCTTGCTGCTTGCCTCTGTCTCCTTGCTGCCTGCCCACTCAGGACCACAAGGGCTGCTTTCCCACGACACACATCCACTTAAGGCTTTAGTAACTTGCCGTCTCTAACTCAGATGAAGCCCCAAGTCCTCTAGCATTGCCATTCTTATTACTTCTTTCTTTCTTTCTTTCTTTCTTTCTTTCTTTCTTTCTTTCTTTCTTTCTCTTTCTTTTTTTCTTTTCTTTTCTTTTCTTTTTTTTGAGACAGGGTTTCTCTGTGTAGCCCTGGCTATCCTGGAACTCAATCTGTAGATCAGGCTGGCCTTGAACTCACATGGATCCACCTGCCTCTGCCTCCCAAGTGCTGGGATTGAAGTTGTGTGCCACCAACACCTGCAGCCATTCTTATTTCTTACCATCTCTCTCTATTCAGAAGTGTTGACTCAACTGTTTCTAGGAGGCAAGTGGACACTAAGATGAGCCTGCCAGGCTGCGTATGTGACAATCTCTGTGACAATCTGCCACAGAGATTGGGGAACGGAGCAACAGCTGACTCATTCAAACGTTAAGAACACACATACAAAAACACATCACAGAGTGAACTCAGCCCTAAGGTTGCCAGCCTGAGGTCTCCTACCCATTTCTATCTGTCTGTACCAGGTAGCCTCATGGGGAGATACCCAGAGATGGCCTGATGAACCTTTGGCTTGTATAGTAACATAGGGCCCTTGCTCAGAGGGTTTGTTCCATGTTAATGTTCTGAAGCTGCTATTTTTGAAATCCTTAAGGTGTGGTGATTTGAGTGAAAAATACCCCCCAGAGGCACATGTATTGTTAAGGGGAGTTATGGAACCTTTAGGAGGTTCAGAGTTTCTGGAAGAAGAATGCCACTCACTGGCAGCATGCTTTGAGAATTGCTTCACTTTCTGTTAGGTCTCTCTGTTTCCTGTGTATGGAAAGAAAATGTGACCAGGAAGCTCCTGCTCCTGCTGCCTACTGCCGTGTCTGCCTGGTCATTATGGATTCTAGCCCTCTGGAACCGTAAGCCAAAACACACTCTTTCGTCTTTACGTTGCTTTTGATCACAGTGTCCACATTGCTTTTGATCACAGTGTCTTATCACAGCAACAGAAAGATAACTAATATGGATGCGCAACAATTTATCCCAGACCAGTGTGTGCCGGAAGCCTCCCCTGACAAGCCTGGCTCTAGACAGAGTTACCCTGTCACCCTGGCTGCTGTCCTCCTCCCTTGGTCACCCCCATTGAGAGAGTGATCATGCCTCGCTCTGTCTGGATCCCCATGGACTGGCACTGAGGGGTGTAGCCTAAAGTGCAAGAGGACTTATCCTCCTGACTTTTGCCCACAGCCTGTGGGTAGGCAGTTGTCTGTCCTGTAGGAAGAGTCTTGGGGCCACAGAGGCTGTGGGAAGATCACGTCTGCATCCTTCTCCCTGACCCAAGGCAGGCAGGCCTGGCCCCTCATACCACTGCCAGAGTGGTTGGCCAAGCCATGGGTTTTCTCAGGCTGTGTTCTCTGTGGGGGAGACATTCTTTACAGACCATGATAGATTCGAATATGAGACACATGCATACTGGTGGTGTCATAAGCTTACTGTTCTTTGTGTCCTTCTCTCCTCCACCACTGCCCCTAACTGGCCCCTTCTAAAAATCCCATCAGGACTTGGCACTGATAACGCCTAGGAATCTGCAGAGCTGTGGCCATTTAACGCAAGCACTCTAGTTCTCCACGGCAACTAGGGCTGCTGATCAGAGGCATTGGGTTCCTGGGTCCTCAGTCTCTCTTGAGCCCAAGCTGCCACTTGACATTACCAGGATCTCTCCTCTCCCTGTCTCAGAGCTATACTATAGGGTCCAGTAAAAAGCAATCCCGTTTACTTGTGTAAGAAAATTTCCTGAGGATTTAAAGCTTCCTCGAGGACAGTGCTTGCTATCTTAGGCCATCACAAAACCCGGTCTAGAAACCTGGGATAAGATATTCCTTTTAGAGGATGGGAATGTAGCTCATAAGCATGAAGCCCTGGGGTCTATCCTGGGAATTACATAAACCCTGGGTGTAGTGATGCACTCATATAATTCCAAAACTCCAGAGTGTCAGGAGGACCAATCCGATGCACTGCCTTTAAAACCACATGGTAAGGTCAGTCTTGGTGGTGCACGCCCTTATTCCCAGAACTTGGGAGGCAGAGGCTGGAAGACCTTCATGAGTTCAAGTCCAGCCTGGGTGACATAGTGAATTTCAGGACAGCCAGGGCTATGTAGAGAAACCCTGTCTCAAAAACAAAACAAATCTAAACAAAAGGCACATGGCAGCCCATGCTTATAATCTTAGCAATTGGGAAGCTGAGAAGGGCAGAAAGATTGTGAATTGGAGGAAAAAATCGTTTGTGCTTTGTTTTGGTTTGTTTTCAGGGAAAGAAAAGAGAAAAAAAAACAAACCACATCTTAAACTGTGCAAAAAAACAAACAAACAAAACTGCCATCACCACCACCCACCACCACCTCCACCCCCAAACAAACCCAAACAAACAGCAAGCAGTGGCCTGTACCTGTTTCGGGCAAATGACTTGTATTTATTTAGCTGATGACTGGGAGATGTCAGCACATCAGTACATCGTGTTCTTGCTTAGCCAGGCACAGAAAGTCTGGCATCTGCAGAGTTACCCATGCTAACAGCAGCCAGTGAGAGACACTTGACAGCAAGGGATGGCTAGAAATGATTACCCAAAGAGCAGAAGGAATTTAAGAGCCTGAGGATGGAGAGGACTGCCACAAAACAGTGCCATCCAGATAGGACAGGGCCCGGGGCCACTGTGACCACACAGCCTCTATGGGTGCAGCCCAACATGGAGAGAGGAGGTACCCCGCCTTTTCCTGAAGAGCTGTTGACTGTTGATCCTTGCGGGAGGGGGACTATTCAAGAAGAAGGGCTTGAGAGAGGAAGGAGGGGATAACGGGGGGGGGGGGAATAAAGGAGGGTGAATATAACCACAATTCATGTATGTGAAACTATCAAAAAATAAAGGGAAAAATAATTTCTTCCCTGGATCACTCCATTGTTCTATCTTTGGCATTGGAACAAAACAATGCATCTGTCACTGTCCAAGTTTTTTTTTTCTGGATAGATAGAAGAGATAGGAACCCCAGTGCCTTTGGAACAATAACCCCTGCCAAGGTCTTCAAGACTCAGTCCAGGCAAACAGAATATTGAGCAGCAGGAGAACGTGTCCCCAGTATCCACCTCCTGTCATCAGGCAAATGGAGGTCAGAACACAGGGATTCTCAGCACACCAGCTGGACTAAGAGGGCCAAAAGTTGAGAAGTCCAGATAAGTACCTGTTGGCAGTTACACTGGTTTAAAGGTCCCTTGGTGGAAAAACCTGGGAAGGCAGGTAGGAGAGACTTGGGGGTGGGACCCAGGCTGGAGACAGTGGGGGACTCCACTTTTGCCTAGCTTGTCTATGAGAGCAGAGGCCCCCAGGCTCAAACCCAGTAGCCTTAGGACCAAAGGTATGTGGACCTCATCTGCAGGCTACCTTCATTGTGAGTTTCTCAGCTGCTGGCACAGAGCAGTGGGGACAGAGAGTGAAACAGCTAAAGGAACTTCCTCTCTCACCCAAGGCTGGGTAGAGGGTAGAGTTTGGGGCTAAGGGAGCTGGACAGGTGCTGGGTCTTAGGGCTGTGGTTTCAGGGTGGCCCTCATATCCATACATTGGGGAACAAGCCTTTGGCTCTTGCAACCTATGGAAGAAAAAGAAGAGAGGTGGAAGGGCAGAGGGGGAGAAAGGAGAGGAAGGGGTGAGGGGGGAGGAGGGAAAGGATGAGAAGAGTAAGGAGGGGAGGGATGGAAAGAAGAGGATGGGAAAGGGGAGGAGAGAAAGGAAAGGTTGAAGAGGTGGTTGGGAGAAAAAACACTTTGGCTCAAGTATGAGGATTGGGGTTCAGGTCCCCAGAACCCACTTACAGTCAGGTTAGTGTGGGGGGTGCCTGTAGTCCTAGCATTCGGGGTGGGGGCAGAGACAGTGGATTCCAGGAGCAAGCTGGCTAGCTAGGCAAGCCTGCCTCAGCAAGCTCTAGGTTCAAGAAGAGACCCCACCTCAATAAATAGAGTGGAGTGCTATCAAGGAAGATACCTGGTGTCAACTTAAGCCTGACACATATGTGTGTACACACACCCATATGCACATGAAAGCACACACACACACACACACACACACACACACACTTACTTTCTCTTTCTCCAGCACTGCGTCTGCCACCCAAGAGCTGCCTTCTTGCTGAGTTTCCTCTAGGTGAACCTGCCTGAGATTCTGCCCTGAGATCCTAACCTGGGGAATCTTACTGTCTGTGACAGTTTGAGTAAGAATGGCCCTCATAGGCTATTATGTTTGAATACTTCATCCCCAGTTGGTAGAACTGTTTGGGAAGGATTAGGAGGTGTGGCCTTGTTGGAGGAGGTGTGTCACTAGAACAGGCCTTGAGATTTCAAAACCTCTTTGGCATTTCCAATGTTCCTTCTTTCTCTGCCTCCTGTTTGAACATGGAGATGTGAGGTTTCATTTGTTCTTGCCACCATGCACGTCACCATCACGGACTCTAACCCTTTGAAACCATAAGCCCAATTAAATGCTTTCTTTTACAAGTTGCCATGGTCATGGTGTTTTGCCACAGCAAAAGAAAAGTAACTAAGACACTACCTGTCCCCTGCTCCTACCCTGTCATTTTTCTGAGACTCCCCCCCACCTCCAATTAGCATGCCTTACTATAGCAACTTCCTGCAGAAAAACCACAGAACACAGTGGAAGAAAAGACACTCAGCAAATTCTAACTTCAGTTGAGACTCAAAGAAAGGTAGGGCTTTGCCAAGGTCCCTCTGCTGCCAGTGGCAGGGACAGGAAAGAAGGTACAGTACCCAGATGTGTGTCCTTCAGTGGGTGCTCCCTGTGCCACCGGGAACTAGCACTGTATGTTGGAGAGGGACTGGGGACAAGGTAACTACAGGGATGGAGGCTGAGGGGAAGGCAGTGATGGCAATGAGACGGACCTCGCCCTCTGCCAAAACAAATGGATTTCCCAAATATTTGATAGACCTGCCACTTAACAGCTTTTAGTCACTCTTAATGAATGCTGACTTAATAAACTGTTAGTTTAGGATTTTTTTTATATATCCCAAGTTGGCTTCAAACTGGAGCTCCTCCTCTCTTGGCCTGCTGAGTCCTGGAATTTCAAATTCATACCACCACACCCAGGTAGTCAGCTACTCCTGTAACTACTTCTATTTGCCATACCAACCCCTGTTCCCCTTTCCTTATTTGTAGAGTCTTCTGTGGCCTTGGAGCTGAGACTGAAGGCCTGTTTTTGCCATGCTTCTAGAATGTACCTTGCACCATGGACCAGCCAGTCAGAAGTCCTTCTTTTTCTGTTTTCATACAACATTCTTTTTCATCCTTTAAAACTCAACTCAAATGACAACTTCCTTTAAAAATTCTCGCCAGCCTTCCCAGCAGCCAGCACAGCACCCTGCTTCTAGTTCTGTCAGAGTATTTGTCAATGATACCCTAGCATCCCTGTGCCCCAGTGCTGGGCTCATTAAATTCTACACTATGGTCTATGGTATTACTTATTCCCTGGTGTCTTAGCTAAGGTTTCTATCACTGGGATAAAATATCATGACCAAAAGCAACTCAAGGAGAAAAGGGTTTATTTGGTTCATCATTAGGGAAGTCAAGGCAGGAACTCAAGGCAGGAATGTGGGGGCAGGAGCTGATGCAGAGGCCATGAAGCAGTGCTGCTTACTGGTTTACTGATGATGGCTTGCTCAGCCTGCTTTTTTACATAACCCAGGACCACCTGCCCAGAGGTGGCATCACGCACAGTGAGTTGGGCCCTCGTACATCAATCATTAATCAAGAAAATGCCTGAGAAACTTACCTATAAGCCAATATTATGGAGGTATTTTTCTCAATTGGGATTCTGTCTTCTCAAATGACTCTAGCTTATGTCAAGTTGACATAAGCTAACCAAAATACCTGGCCCTACCTTGCTATGACTCTGCCATCCCCAGTGGGGATCCTCTGCTGGTTCATGGCCTGGTAACCTCACTGTAGTAAACTTTATTTGGGTGCTGATGGACACTTCAGTCTCCATCACAAACTCACTGGATGAATTGATGTTTGGAAAACTCATCCATGGCAGTGAGATCTTCATTTTATGCATTTGTATGTATTTGAGGGAAGAGATTGCTATTCTTGTCGTTGACACACTTAGACCCATAAACACTTCAGAAATATCTGAACAGCAGCCCTTGGATGAAGATGGGCACAATTGCAATCCAATACAAAATTGTTTTGTTTTGTTTCTTTGTAACTCTACAGTATAGTTCTCCAATGTTAATTCTATAGATGACAATGTTATGTTGCATTAAAAGGTTGGCCAGGCTGCTGCATGTGAAAACTGCTGGTCAGAAGCATACCCCACTGGCTTTTCTCCTGTTGCTTTGCCAGAGCTGAGAGTGAGACCCAGAGCTCTGTTCATGCAGGCCCAGTGCTCCACCTCAGCTCAAGGCCTAGTTTCCCAGTCCCCATGCTCTACCCAACTGACCAGAGGAGCTCCAGTCCAGGGGGAAAAAACTCACCTATGACATTCCGGATGTCATCTTCTTCTTCGGGGCTCAGGATGGGGCCAGCAGAGGTTGCTTCCTGCCCTGCAGTCCCCTCTTCCTCTGGCATGTCTGTTCCAGCTGTGTCAGGCAACACTGGGACCAAGTGTGGAGCTTCCACAAATATGTCCTCAGGAACAATTGCTGGAGCAACGGAGGCTGGAGGTGGCTGGATGGCCGTGTGGGCCACCGTGGTGGGTGGGACTTGAGTAGAAGGCATTGCCCCTGTAGGTTCTGGAAACTCTGTGGTACTTTGCGTGGTTGCCAAGAGCTGTCCAGTTGAGGCCTGAGAGTCGGGGCCAACAATGCTGGCTGTTGAGGTAGAGGCCTGGGCTGAGGACAAGGATATAGCCTGGACACTTGCATCAGTTGTTACAGCAGCACCATGGCGAGTGGTAGCTGGCCTCCGGGTAGCACTTGTCAATAGGTCTTCGTGTCTCAGGAGCTGATCTTCAATCAACAAGTCCACTCCATTGTCACCACTGAAAAGTTCATCATCTGTGGATCAAACACAAGGCTTAGTTGTGGCAATGGGGCGAGGAACAATCTGGCCAAGAATGGGTGGCAGCTGGCAGTGAATGAGGTTCCTTGCTGCAACATGGCAGTGAGCTTGGAGATGGAGTGCAACCAGGATTTTACCTTACCACTTTTATTTTCTTTTTGGAGGGTGAACCCAGGCCTTGTGCATGTTATACATACCCTCTAACTGCAGTCCATCCCAAGCCCTTCTAGCTGGGGACTCAGAAGATGGACAGGAACATGGGTAGAAGAACAGTTCTTTCCTTGGGAATCTTTGAACAAATTGCTGCTATCCTTATCGCAGCCATCATGGTGGGGGAGGGGGCGGTCATGGACTATGAGCCTGGGCAACTCACACCTGCAATGCTAGCACTTGGGAAAGTATGTTAGGAGGATTGTGAGTTCAAGGATAGCCTGGGTTACATAGCAAGTTGGAGGCCACAATATCTAAAAATAATTTTAAAGGAAGAAAGAAAGAAAAGAAAAAGAATAAAACCTTGCAGGAATGAATAGAGTGACCAGATGAGATGGGTAGGCCACAATCCTGGAGAAGGTAACAGTCAGCCAAGCAACATGGAGGTGGGCAACAGGAGGATTCCAGGCAGAAAAGACAGTAATGAGAAACCCTGGGGCCTGAACAAGCCTGCAGAGGCTGAGGAGCTTTGGGGTAACCAGTGTGGACATAGGAGAGGGATGAGCGGGAGGTAAGGTCAGAGGAAACCAGGAGTTTGGGTCATTGGCAGCTTGGTGTCTCTGTAGAGAATTCAGGTTTTATTCTGAGTGAAACGGATGAAGCGGAAAGATCCTGAGCAGAAAAAAACCTGGGAAGTAAAGATCCATTAGAGCAGACAAGTGTTCTAGGTGCAAAAGAAAGAGCCAGAAAGTTAGGTTTCAAATGTTCATCAAGAACACCAGGAGGTAAGTGAAAGTGCAAGTGGCAGGCAGGGAGAAAACACCCTGCCTGGTGGGATAGAGAGAGTGGGATATAGAGAGAGCTCCCACAGTCAGTACCGGAAGACACTGCCAAAGCGGATGAGATGACTCCGCAGCTGCGTGTTGAGAATAAGCATCAGATGACAGAACAAGCTGGAGTGGGAAGACCACTTGGAAGGCTGTTTCCTGACACCAGTGGAGGGAAAGAGCTGCCTCAGGGAGGGGGTGGTGTGGCTTCTTGGGAGCTTAGGGCCAGGAGAAAAGATGACAGGAGACACAGAGGGACACAGAAACGGGCTCATCTATTTGTGAAAAGGCAGGAAGGTTAAATGTCTATAGGGAAAGGTACTGGAGACTCTGCAAGCTCGAGGACCCTGGAGAGGAGCAGATGGCAGAGCCTACCAAGTGTCTCCAAGGAAGTCATTCTGCCCAGGTCTTGGTTTATCCAACTCCAAACAGGATGGATAAGAGGATGCAGAAGTCTCCCCAGCACATCTGTCCTTTGCCCTGGTCTTCTAAAACCCAGAGAGCCTAAGTGACCCACCCAAGGCTTCTCAGCAAACATTTAGATGACTACAATGCTGCACTATGGTGGGGTGTGGAACCCCATCTGTACAAGAGCCAAATGGCCATTTCCTCCTTGCCCTGCCTCTGGGTCTGTCCCACCGGCCCGGACTCACGCTGTTCTTCAATGTCATTTTCCTCCTCAGAGATCTTGGCTTTATAGTAGGTAATTCCCCTGATGACAGTGGGCTTGGAGGCCACCCGACCTCTCAGGTACACCCGTCTCTGCAAGGGCTGCTGTGGCTTCATCGCTGCAGGTGGGACCAGTGGCTGTGTCCTCAGGAGTTCAATGGAGTTGATCTGCTGTGACACAGTTTCCTCCTGCAGAAACCGCTCTTCATACTGTTCCTCCGAGGGGACAAAATGGAAGGCCCAGTCACTCTCTGGTCAGAGAGATGGGGCAGGATGGACAATGCTGGGACAGAGGCCACATCAAATACAGCAGCTCTTCCTAAGAGTGCTTGGTGAGTGTTTAAATATGTCAGCCAGGGGATCCCTGCTTTAGACCTTAAGAATCAGGCCTGCCTGGCAGTGGTGGAGTACAGAGGACAGTCTCGTGTATAGAGCAAGTTCCAAGACAGCCAGGGCTACTGAGAAACCCTGTCTTGAAAAATCAAACAAAGAATTGGGCCTACTTTTATCATGCCCATTTACAGATTAAGAAACTAAGGCACAGGCCTGGTGTGGTAATGCACACCTTTAATTCTAGCACCTTGGAGGCAGAGGTAGGTGGATCTCTGTGAGTCTGAAGCCAGCCTAGAAGCCTTCTCGAATGTTAAAGGTAGCATTTTTGAGTCATAGACTCAATTCCCAAGGGATGTGAGATTGAACTTCCATGACAAGGCTTCCCTCAGATGCTTTCCATGGGCACCCACTTAGGGAAGCTGCTGCTTCTATAGACTGAGAATCTGAAAGAGTAGAAGCCATCTCATGCTCTCACTCCCCCAGACAGATGTTCCTTAATATTTATTAAAGTTCTGAATCATAACAAACCCCAAGGAACCACCTACATTTATGACTGGCATTTGATTTTATTGAGTCACATGAAGCCTTAAGGTAGGCAGCCTGGAGTCTGGGTGACTCCAAGAACACTGAGAATGTCACCTTAATAGCGCTTGCTCTTCAGAGAGCTATTGCCACACACTGGCCTCCTGGGTCCCCTGTGTGACAGGATCGCTATAGCCTCCCTGTGCAGAACAATCACTCACTTGGCAAGCAAAGAACTATGGGTTCGAGATTTGTGCTGGCTGGACTCAAAGTCAGGGCTGCCTTGCAGGTGACTCCAGCTCTTGGGAACAGTCACCCCTGAGTGTGGGAACATGTGGACAGCCCTGCTCTCACAAGGACTTCAGTGGCTAAGTAAAGAGGCAGCCTCCTATGGTCACCTATGCCATCAGTTACCACTTTGATCAGAGGAGAGGAGTACAGTTCCTTAAGCCCTGAACTTTCAGGTCTTGGGGAGATCTACTTGGGAGGAAGGCCCTAATAGAAACAAGACCCAGGCCAGGGCCATGTCCTGAATGGCAGGGCTTCATCCACTCCATCTTAGTTATTGAGGTCCAGCCATCATGACGACACCCCCTCACTGTGCACAGAGGAGGCAAACCAGGCTTTTGTTCTGACCTTTAAAATCCAGCCTGGAGAAAACTTGGCACGCCCCCTTCCTACTACATTTCCTGTCTATGCCTGTTTTCCATGACGAGAGTTTTATCAGACAGTGTAACAGATACGGCAGTCCCTAAATATGTGTGTCTCTCTGGCGCGTAGTGGTGACGGGAAGCTGGAAGGATGTGTACACATCCTTGCCAGTCTCCCTTCACTGGGGTCAAAGAACCATCCAGGACAGCACAAAGCGTGCTAGCATGCCAACTGTGCCCGGGGCACCTTCCATCCTCCATGCCAGCTCCCTGGGCCTCCCGCAAGACTCTGCTCTTGTGAGGTAACTTCTAACAGAGGTATAAGGATGCCTGCTTGTTGTTCATGCCACTTTAGTGAGTGCCTGTTATGGTCAATCCACTATATATTAATCGTCACAAACATGGAGTAAGGTAATGTACCAACATTTCTTGGAGGAGGAAACAGACATTTAGTAACAAAGTTGAAAAAAAATCACTCAGTGAAGTGGTCCAGAAGGATACAAATGAAGTCACACAGTCATCAGGTAAGCCCTGCTGTTACTTCCCAGGCCTGTGTTCTTCCTTACATTAAGCCACAGTGGTTGTAACCTCAAGACTACTTGTTTGCCATCTAAAAAGTGGCCCACATCCCCATGTCCTCAGGGCTGTGGTCTGGCAACTGCCCAGCAGATGTGGAAGACGTTTCATTTCCCAGTGGAAAGAGCTGCCTGTGAGGCTGACCAGAGGCCCCTGCCACAGCCCCCACCTCAAATGCCCAGGGGTATCTAATTGCTGGCCATGGTTTCCCTCTATGTTACGGAAGCCTGTTGTCATTTCTTTGTGGCAAACCCCAGGAACTGACTTTAGTTCCAGGCTCTCAGGAAAGGGCAGGGACTGCAGTTCTTCATCCCAGCCAAGGATATGGAGCAAGACGGTGGACAGTCTTTGCCAGACAACATATAATTTCCTTGGATTCTCTGGCGACGAGTTGAACTGGGTGGCAGCTGCCCCCACCATGCTTTGATTGCCTCTCTCTGTTCATCCAGGAGTCTGCCAAATGACTTCACCTCCTGGCACCCAGTGTTCCCACTCCCACTCTGCCACTCAACCTAGCCTCCGAGCCCCTCTGCCAACCTTCCAGACCAGGGCCATGTTGGAAGACCACCATACAAATAATCACTTGTCATTCCAAGAACTGTCTGACATCATCTGCAAAAACCAAAAATAAACAGCCAAACCATCTCCCCTGCTGCAGCATGGTGCTTACCAAAGACACAGGGCTGCATACGCAGGGGGTCAATGAGCCTACCCGTGGGCCTCCTACATGTCCCTCTGCACTACCAGCCTGGCTAGGTGGGTTGTGCTAACTTCAGCACCAGGCACCGTGGGGCTCGGGGATGGTTGGGGACTTTGCTGAGCAAGGAGAAAAAGAGTTTGATGTGTTTGATTTGGTTTGCAGTTTGCCCTCAGGAAATCTGAGCTGGGTTTCTGAACATACCACAGAATGTGTCATCAAGACGACAGACAAAATTCTCCAACTTAGCTGGCTGACTGGGAAGCTGGAAGCAGAATGCAAGGAGTCCTGGCTGTGGGGATGGGGCTGAGATGAGGGGCACAGGGCCCGAGTGTGGGGAGCAGGTGCCTTCAAGTCTCTTTCTGGTCCCCAAACCTTCTGGCTTTGAGGTTATGATCTTGGATTCCCTCAGGGGCGACCCACTAGGCAGACTAAACACATGTTTAGAGGCCAACATGTAAGGGACACTCAAAAATGAGAAAAAAAATATTTTTGAAGAAATATAATGTTTCAAAACCATCAAAAGCCAGATAATTAGTACCCTTCCTCATTTTATAGTATAGAATTGCTTTTGATTTATAGATTGGGGAAGTCCACACACCATACTTTTTCAGTGCCTGTAGCCTCAAAGTCCTCATCTCCTATCTTGCCTTCAGAACACATGTGCCCCAAAGTGCCCAAACTCACCAGGTATGCCTGCTTGGCCCCACTACAATGAGTTTCTTTACCTAAGAGCCCTGACCCTGTGACCTGGGAATGTAGTTTGCTATGAAGAATGCTTATCTTGCACAAGTCCTGAGTTCAATCCCTAGCACTTCATAGAGCAGACATGGTGGTACACACCCGTAACCTAAGCATCTGGGAGGTGGAGGCAGGAGAATTAGGAATTCAAGGCCATCTTTGCTTACACAGCAAGTTTGAGGCTAGCCCAGGAGACATGACAACAAACAAACAACCAAACGAAAAGTTTTGAGCTCACATATACAACCTCCCTTCCTTTTTATTCTAATTCACAATGACCCAGGCAACAGGGTCCCACAAAACAATGTGGCCTGCTATAGTTCAGATTTTAAGTCTCCCCAAAAGGCTCATGCATTAAAGGCTTGGTCTCTAGCCCATGGTGTTGTGAGGTGGCACAGGCTTTAAGACATGGGGCCTAGTGGGAGAAGTTATGTCATCAGTGCCCTAACCCTTTCCACTTCTGTTTTGCTTCTTCAAACCCTAGGGTGACTGGCAGTGGAAGGGACAGAGTTTAAAACACTCTGCCATTACTTTCCAACTGATCCAGGGTCTATGTCCATCTGTAAGATGGAGGACTGACCCGTGTCTGGCCTGCTTTCCAGGACTTCAGTGATGCTAGAGTGTAGTGACCTAACAAGTCCCTTATAAGCAGGAGGAGGGCATCATTTATTGTCTCCAAGCTGAGACATTCCCGAGAGGAGAAACTGTGGTAGCAGTAATGATGCCAGGACAGGTGCAAACCTGGATGGTGCAAACCCAGGTAAGAGAGCATACATGTCCTGCAAGGGATGCTCACAAAAGCAGGATGGGACTTTGTGAGAATGATGCCAAGGCTCAGAAGACCCCGATTTGAGGACCAACTTCCACCCTTACTCACTGAACTTCCCTGGCTGTCAGCGTTGAGTGAAGCTGGGCCAGGCCCTGCTCGTCACACCTATGGAACTGATCAGAGAGGCCCTGGCTGTGGAAAGGCTAACCCCGGAAGAGCTCATCCCGAAGCTGATCTCACACTTCCTGGCTGAGGAGGTGCCCTGGGGATGAGGGGCTGTACCTCGGGGTGGGCGTAGGCTGCTGCTGCGTCCCTCTGCAGGGCGGAGCGGATGTCAGGCATGCTGTCTAGGATGGTATCAGAGCAGTTCTCTTTGCCTCGCTTACTCATCTCAGTTCGAATTTCTTGTACATCTTCTTTGATTTGCTCGTTTTCCTTGGTGAGGTTTTTAGAAACTTCCTGAGAAGAAAGAGTTTTGAATTAAAATGGTTTAAAGGCAGACAACCGGCAGCTGGCAACCATGAGATGTGCCAGACGTGGGGACGGCTTGGAGCATGGAGACGGCAGACGTGGAGATAGTTCAAAGCACAGAGATCCATGGGATGGCTCAGAGTGTGGCTCCCTGTGACAGGCACCCATGAGTGTTTCCAGCTCTGAGACACCCCACTGCTAGAAATACCCAGACTGCCTTAGCTTCCGTACTAATAGCACTGCCATGGCCAGGGCACTGGGCTGGCTCTTTTTTGGTTATATACAGTGTTCTTACCATGAGATGAAGAATGGTGCCAATGATTTCATTCGCTTGCACAAGTGAATCAGTCATTCGATGAATGAAGGAAGTGTATTGAGGTGATTTTAGAAGAGTTGGTCAGAAAAAGAGTGCACTAACTGCTTTCCTATGAGCACAAACCATTCATCACCACACTTTTGGGTCACTCACATAGAAAGTGGATAGGCTGACTTCAATTTTCCCTACCCGTGCATGAGAACAGCTGCCTGAAATGACCCCAAGTTGGCAGTTGCCAGGCTGTAACCCTGGTTCACACCAGAAAGGGCCAAAGCCGCATCTCGGTCAGCTGGCACCGCCGTCTTCTGAGTGTCTGAGTCAGGCTCCCAATGCCCCTGGAGTTCTTGTCTCAGGGAGGGAGCTGCTGTCACCGGAGAGAGACACTGCTGAAGGGTCTTCACATGATGGACATGGCAGTCAGAACAGTCAAGCAGGAGGAGGGTGGAGTGGAGAGGCTACCGGCAGAAGGTGGGTGCAATTGGAACCTGAATCATAGAGCTTAGCGATCCCCTCTGCCCAGTAGTTAATTTTAGTGAAAGTGACTTCATGGAGATCCAACACTGTCCAACTATGGTCCTATACTTAGGCTTCCATGGGTCTCTAAATGTTCTATGTGGGCTTTTGCAGAGGACCCAAGTTCAGTTCCAGACACCCACATCAGGAAGCTCACAAGCCCCTGTAACTAAAACTCCACAGAGACCTGACACCTGCAGCCTCTGTAGATACCTGCACTCATTAGCACATAACCACACACAGACACACACAATAAAAGGAAACCCTTTAAAATGTCTTATGTGTGGAGCTAGCAACATAGCTCAGCAAGAAAGGGGCTTGCCACCAAGGGTGATGACTTGAGTTCAACGCCTAGACATGGTGGAAGAAGAGAACCAACTACTGCGAGTTGTCCTCCAACCTTCACACACATGCTGTGACATATGCACATGTGTGGGAGTGTGTGCCCCTGTGCATGCCCCCACCATACACAAATAAATAAACAAAAGGTTCTTTACAGGTAGGGTTGGGGATGCAACGCAGTAGTAAAACCTTGTCTATCTTTCATAAGGCCTCAGGTTCCATCCTCAGCTCTGAAAATAAACAAAATAAAATAGTCTATGTAACCAGGGCTGGTAGCTCAGGCCTATAGACCCAGTTACACAGAAGGCTGAAACAAAGACTGCAAGCTCAGGCCAGCCTGGGATCCAGAGCAAACTCAAGGCAAGCCTGGGATCCAGAGTGGGCTCAAGACCATCCTTGGCAACTTACTGTCAAAATAAAAGACATAAAAAGAGCTGAGGATGTACCCCGTAGTAGAATACTTGCCAAGCATGAGTGCGGTCCTTGGTTCAATTCCCAGTACCACATGCACACAAAATCAATTAAAATTAGATGTGTTCACTTTTGGGACCTGGTTTTTAAGTTGATGAGGCTGGTAGAGGAAGCAACCAAGCAAAAGAGAAGATGTATTTGCTCTCCACATTTTACCAGACAGAAGTGCAAAAGCTTAGAGGTTTCCTGATGGGGGAATGTCCTTCTGTATACATGTTTTTCCTATTGGTTGGTGGGTAAAACACTGATTGTCTAGTAGCCAGGCAGGAAGTATTGCCGGGGCTACCAGACAAGGAGAATGGGGGGAGGGGGGAGGGCAGAGAGAGCCCTCCAAAGAGAAGCCATGTAGCTGCCGAAGGAGTAACTTGCAGGGTTACAGGGAAGCCACAGCCTCGAGGCAATACATAGATTAATAGAAATGGGTTAATAATTAAGAGAGAGCTAGCCAGTAAGAAGCCTGAGCCACTGGCCAAACATTTTATAACTATATAAGCCTCTGTGTGTTCATTTGGGGCTAAACGGCTGCGGGACCAGGTGGGACAGAAACTCCGACATCAGTTTCCAAAAGCACAGCCCTGCAGCCCAGTACTGCTTCTACTAATGTCCTAGAAGGGAGTCTGGGTGGCTCACAGCCAAGGTGATGTTCATATATCCAAGAAGATGGTGACACCCAGACACTGTGGCTCCAGGGCTCCTGTGAGGGTGGCCCAGGGGAGCCCAGGAGACTCTTGTTAAACTTTCCAGACTCCACAATGGTCAGCTCAGCACTCAAAGGTATTTATTTCATCTTGAGATCTTGAAGAGCTCATTGTGTTCTCTGCAGCTTAGCCCAAGCCAGATTCTCTAAATTGCACAGAATTAGTTGAGAGCTACAGTCCATGAGAAAGGGGTCTTGTTTGGAGAACTCCCCAAGAATGAGGGGGTGTGGCCTTTCCTGACAGGGTTTCAGGGGTGCGATGGTTAAAGTCAGAGATGATGGAAGAGGGTTCCAGCTTTTACCTCACTGCTGCTATTCCTAGCTCTGTGATCTCAGGCAAATTATTTAAACTCCCTCCACGTCCATTTCCTGTTAGTGAAATGCTGACAGTACTAGCACCTCCCCTGTGCATGGTTATGGGGACTGAATGGATTGATAGATCTGACTGCATAGGGAATATACTAGGCAGTTATTGTTCATAGCATTGTCATTGGAACGGACCCCAACACTCAGGCCTAATCTTTCATATTACAGAGAAAGGGCCGAGGCCCACAGTAAGTGTGTAATTTACTAAATGTCAATTTTTTAAAAAGATTTTATTATGTACACGACATTCTGCTTCCACGTATATCTGCACACCAGAAGAGGGCACCTGGTCTCATAACGGATGGTTGTGAGCCACCATGTGGTTGCTGGGAATTGAACTCAGGACCCCTGGAAGAGCAGTCAGTGCTCTTAACCTCTGAGCCATCTCTCCAGCCCCTAAATGTCAATTTTTAAAAACTGGTAGAGGGTTAGTAAGGTGGCTCTGAGGGGAAAGGTTTTTTTCTTCAAAAGCCTAGAGACCTAAATTCAATTCCCAGAACCCACATAGAGTTGGAAGGAGAGAACCAACTCCACAAAGCTGTCCTCTGCCTGCGTGCAATGGCATAATACACATATCACTCTCACACACACAGTAAACAATAAAATCTTAAGTTGGCAGAGCTGACTCACCAGCCAGTACCCTGGACTTTGCTACTGGACCACTGAGGGTGCCCAGCCAGTCCAGCCAGCCCTCAGCACTTAGAGATGCCAGAGCATCTTTGTAGTTCACTTTCAGATGCACGAAAGATCATGTATCTGCAGAGCAACTCGGGATGCTGGACTTGCACAGATTCTTACGACTCAAAAGTGTGAGCAAGAGGCCAGGAACTTGTCAGAAATGCCAATTCCCAGGCCTTTTCAGATCTGCTGGATCAGAACCTGCATTTCCCCCAAATCTCCAGGTGTGCTGAGTCCACACAGGAGATAGCTAGTAACCAGAAGCAGGAAAGAAGCTGTTTGTGACAGTCAAGGTCTTCCTGGGAGAGAACAGAAAGGTTCCTAGTCTCTGGCATCCCTTTGAACCAGCACAGAGCAGCGGTTGTTTCCATGGTTTCTTATTCTGAGACAGAGAAAAAAGCCCGGCAGTACCATGGCCAGCTGTGCAACTTCTCTGTTAGCTCATGGATGCTGAGGAGCAAGATAACGAGGACGGTCACCTCTCATAAGGAAGTAAGCAACAGAGAAATGAGAAAACGCCAACCAGAGAAGAGAATTGTGGGAAGCTAAATCAACGTGACCCTACCAAGGCCAGTACTGACCCCTCACCAAGGGCAGAAGCAGCACTCCAAGGGGGATGAGTTGTGTTTAGACCCACTACCCAACAAGGGCCCCAGGACTCCACCCAAAGTGCTGATATCTTGGAGTGCTCAGGATGGTGGGGCACTCGGGCTTTCGTGCCTCTGTTGTGTAAAAGGCTGCCCTCTGATTCTTGAGCACTCCAAGCATGAGCTTCATTGCAACACACTGGGAGGTCACAGCAGCCCACAGGTGCAACTCTGCCTCCTGCCCACTGGGCCCCAGGGGTTCCTGCCCATTGATTGATTTATAGTCTCCAATTCCCTTTCTGATTTCAGCAAGGCTGTTAGTTTGGATTTCCACAGAGGAGGGTTTGGGGCAGGCCAGCTCTGAAAACCCAGAGGGGCTATATAGTTTATTACCCTCATGGGAACAGCAAAGCATGTTGGCCGCCTGAATAAACACTAGGCTGGAGGTGGCATCACCCCATCAGCCTGTTGGGCTTAGCCAGCTGATATCCCCAGGGTGGCAGCAACAGCAGCTGCTCCTTTGTGGCTACCTCCACTCAGCCACCTCCCATGAAAGGTTGCTGGGCCTCCCTGAGGCTCTGGCTTTTTCATATCAAGGGCCTTTTGTGGGGGCACTTCTTGGAGGTGTGGGGAATGGCATTCAACCACTCAGGGTCTTAGGATCCTACCCTGTCAAATGGGTGAACTCCATGACCTCATTCCTCGAGCTCTTGCCCTCTGGGACAGCTGCAACCATGACATTTACGATGCTTACAACGTGGCTCATGGAGAATGCACTGAAGACAACGAGAAGGGTGTCTACCCAGCTTAAGCCAGCATACTACATGGTCCTTGCCAGGGATCCCGGCGCCATGAAGTAGAGGGTGGGGAGGAAAAGTGAAAGAGCAGGCATCCCAGAGGACTGGAACAGAAGGCTGAACACAATTAAAGATCTGGAAGTTTGGCTATGAGTCCTTAAACTAGGCAGAGCTAGGGAGTGTTCACTGAAGAAGTGCCACGTGCTAGAGAGACATGCAGTTGGGCACAGCAGGCTGTCAGCTGAGAGCAAGCCCATGTGGTCAGATGGGGAAAGGGTTCAGTGCTAACTGTAGCTGGAGGTACAGAAACCAGAGTGAAGGGAGCACATGTGCTGGGCAGATGTAGAAACAACACATAGGTGGAACTGGGGTCAGCACTGGACATTCAACAGCACACTGCTCAGCATACACTTTGGCATGATGTGGAAGCCAGTACACTCAAATGTGCACGCTGGTAGGGTGGGCATTGGAAAGGGTACCCTCTGGGTGCAGACTCTGCCCTGAACTTTCATAGCTATTGGACAAGGGTGGACATGGTAGGTAGAATCGAAAGGTACGATGCCTTACTTATGACAAAACTACTAGGGTGAGGGAGAAAGGTGGCAGAGCTCTGGAAGCTCCCTGTGGCCTTGCTTTTCTAACCAGAACCAAGAGAGTGTGCCTGGAGAAAGGCTCTGGAGGTCACAGCCTGGTTTTAAAACCATGCCACAGATGAAACCTTTCCAGGCCCCTTGAGAAAGAATGAAGGCATCTACCACACCCAGGCTTGTTACAGAGAACAGAGAAGGGGTTGTATGTGACAGAATTCCTGGGGGGCAAACAGGGCTGGACAGATAGGTGACACTGCAGTAGAATGGCCCTTGTCATAGTAGCAGACAAACCGGTGTGGAAGGAAAGAAGACTGTGGTTGGTATGGCTGAGGCAGGGAGGAGAAAAAGAGTCCTGAGATACATTAGACAGACTGCATGTAGGCCAAACCTTGATCCCAACTCATGCAGCAGGCTACCTGGAAGGCATGACGTGGCGTGCACCAGGCTCGGGTGCTGACAGCAAGCTCGAAGTGGTCTTGCAGCAGTATAGTGTACATGCGTTGGGAGGAAGGAATCAATAGTGGGAGAGATAGTGGTTCCTGTTGGTTTGTCCTGGCTGTCCCCTCCCCCTCTGAGCCCTAGGGGACACAACTCGGATCAGATGGCTAGGGACAACCACACCAGCTGACAGCTGTCCCCCAGCTCCTAGTAAGAGATCTAGAGTCGGAAGAGCAGCTGTGACCAGCCGGTGCTCCTGATGGCCGTGGCCCAGCCCCTCTGCCTACAGCTGGTGGAGCAGGTGGACCTGGGGGCGGGAGCCACTGGCTGCTGCTCTAAATCCCTCCCCAACTAAACAGCTGTTGAGCATCTTGTATGTGTCAGGTGCTACTGAGCCAGGCCTAGCAAACAAAGAGCACTACTACCCAGCTGCCCTCAAGAGATCCCTAGCCAGCTGCCCTCTGGAGGTCCCAGGCTTGGAAGGGGACTCAGATAAATTCTGGGTTCCTGGGGATGAGTTTCTATGTTAGATGAACCCTCAGACACTTACCCACCCTACCCTCCCCCCAAAGCCAAGCCGCATGCTCCCTCATATCCTGGCAGTGATGAGCTGTTCCTAAGCCAGTGGTTGAAAGGCTGATTCCTATACCTTTAGCGAAGAAGTAAAGCTCGAATTCCACAGTGGCAAATGAGATTTGAAGCATAGATAACCCCAGGAGAGGTGAAATGGCTTGAACTCCTATTAAGATGTAAATTGAATTAAGCAAAGCTGAAATGTATATTGGAAACATTATCCCCCAACCCTCTGCCTGTTCAGTGTGTACTGCAGGAGATAGGCTGAACCTTGTGCTTGAGGAAGCCACAAGGGTGAAGTGACTACAGAGCCCTTCTGAAGAGGCCACTTTGATCAGGAGAGAGAACACTTGGGGTGTTCTGATGGCCTGGGAGGTAGGATGGGAGGGAAGCTTGGAAAGCAACAGTTTCTCTAACTCACTGCCAGCATTCTGCAGGTGAAAATGACATTTCCTATCAGTTAGTGCAAATATGTATCTCCTGAGAAAAGAATGCTCCTCTGGTCTTGCCTTCTGAGCCAAAAACACAGAAAGCAACAGCTCCTCAGATTTCGGGGAGAGCCACATCAGTGCCCAGGCCAGTGTATTCTAGGGAGAGCGCTAGTTCTGAGCCTGCAAAAATCCATCAGAGACTTTTAATCTTCCTCAGAGGCACCTATCTGGAGAAAAGGCTTCAGCTGACACATGATGTCCCTCTAGTGCTCACTCGTACACAGGGACAAAGGAAAAACCACACAGCGGAGGGGACCAGCTCAGCAACAGAAATCATGCTTCGGAAGCTTACAGGCACGCATGTATTTGGTTTTGTTTCCTTGCTGTTACTTGAGATGGATTGTGTCTCAAGTCAACCAGGCTGGCCTTACACTCTTGATCTTTCTGCTTCCAGCTCCTAGGGGCTGACATTACAGGTGAATGCCACAAGCTTACATCATATTATTTGACAAGCATGGGATATACAATCACAAGCATATAAATACATATAAATGCACACAATCACAGATAGGCACATCCAAATCTTACACACTGCATTGATAGGTGTCCTGCAGCCAGGGGTGGGGGCTCCACAAAGATTTGCATATTTTATGGAAATTTTATCCCTAGAACCTCCACAGTAGAGTGGCTCCTTTCACTCATCTCCCCTCCACCATTTTCTCTAACTGTGACTAAGCCAGTTCCAGGCAGCAACACACTGTACTGGGTGTCACAGCTGGAGGCTCTAATCCTGCCGCCTTTAGAATCCATTGTCAGTCTTAGACAACCTGGAAAGCCTCTGTGTCCATGATACACCTAGACTTAAGGATGAAAACCTTTGCCTACGTTGAACCAGTGCTACCTAGGTCTGCGTGCAATTAACAGGGTTTGTTGTTGCCTATGGAAGCTATAGGTTCCCCACCTAAACTCCCACTCCTCAACTCTCCAAGCACCTATGCTCTATGTCTACCCTCCTTTCAGCTCCAACTCCCCCATCATATTCTCTGAATTATCTTCCCCTCCCCCCATTGGCAAGAGGAGGTCATCTTGAGTCTGCCATGTTGAAGGTCATTGGCTGTTTCTTCTTCCCAGACTAGTTCTAAAAGCAGGGTTCATATGTTTCAGGCCTCCCCAAGGTGAATAGGGAAGGTGTTTGGGGGCTCAGAGTTTGGGAACTCAATAAAGTAGTTTCACTACTGTATACCCCCTCCCCAGGTTAGAAAGCCTGGTATTATCAAGTGCTGATAAAGGTTCATATCTGCTTAGGGGGAGTATAAACTTGGACTCATTTGAGAAGACGGTTTGGCAATATCCCCTTAAAGTCTAAGGCAGTTCTCAACCTGTGGCTCGTAACCCCTTTGGGGGGTCACATATCAGATACCCTGCATATCAAATATTTGCATCACTATTTATAACAGTAGCAAAATTACAGTTATGAAGTAGCAAAAAATATTTTTTAGGAAGGTTGAGAATCACTGGTCTAAGATAATTAATAAGGCGCTCCATTCTTTGTCCTACACCATAGAAAATGTAAGAAGCATGTGCCAGGATACATGGGCAGGGCTGTTCCCACACAGAGGATCTCTGGATGATGAATCTGGAAATAATTTATATGCCTATTATCAACAAATGGACAGATAAATTGTACTATATCCATATGGTAGAATAGTACACAGGAATAAAGATGGGTGAATCAGAAGACATAAAACAACAGAGTTAAAATTGTGAAGTTGATTGATAGAAGCTCTATCTATCTATCTATCTATCTATCTATCCATCTATCTATATTCTCAAACACACACATGTGCTCTGTAGGATTCTATATAATTGAAGTTCAAAAACAGACTCATCCTTAGAGAACAAACCTGTACAGCAAAGCGAGGAACAGGCTGGAGAGATGGATCTGTGGTTAAGAGCACTAGTCGCTCTTGCAGAAGACAGTTTCAGTTCCGAGCACCCACATGGTGGCACACAACTATCTGTAATTCTAGTTCAAGAGGATCTGATGGCCCCTTCTGACTTCCATGGGTACCAGGGACATATGTGGTAAGCACTCAAACACATAAAAATGAAAGAAAAAAAGAAAGAAAGAAAGAAAACAAGGAAGATGATTAAGCATCCCTGGGGGTGAGCTTGGGAGGCCTGGGTGTGCCAACATCGCTGTGTCTTCTGCTGGACGGTGGTTTCTCAGGGATTTGTCTTACAATGAGTTATCAAGCTATGTGTTTCCTATGCATTTTCCTAAGCATGTATCTTTTCCATCATTTAAAATAAAAGCCTAACTAAACTCCACCCACAGGCAGAGCTGCCAGGGAGGATTTACTGAGCATGAAGAGGCTCTGAACCGGGGTCCATTTCTCTTTTCTTTCTTCCTCTTTCATCTGCAAATGAGGTTTCCATGCCTACATTCTCCTCTATGCCTGAGACAGACGTGCACATGTGTGCCCACTTGCTCTGCCAAGCAACAGGCCTACTCTGAGAGAACAGCCCCACTCTGAGAGAACAGCCCCTCCATTCTGACCTCCTTTGGTCTTGTCTGACCTCCAAAGAACTCCCCTTGGGATTCAAGAATCTGCAAAGAGTGGAAGCAGAATTTTACTTCAATTCCTCCTACAGAGCCAGGCTGGAGAGAGGGAGTGTTTTTTCCATTTACCCAACATTCTGCCTTTTCAATTACTGCATACCCCAGACAGACAGCCTGCACAGTCTTGACTCCACCTCAGTCTAAGATACAATGCTTCATTTCGTGGGTCAAAAGGCTCCTGTCAGCACAGTGACCTGTCGCCTAGGGTTGTCTGGCTTAGGACCGGCATACATATGGGACACAGCCAGAATTCTGCTAGAAACTCCCTTGGAAAAACTATGGTTTTTAAACTCTGGTTAGGAAAAGCTGATGCCTACATGGCAGACAACAAGGACTGGAAGGAACTTCTGAGATTGATTCGAAAGAGCCCTGGACCAGAACCAGAAGGCTTGAACCAGAACCCAGCCCTAACTCTTGATGTCAGGCAAGCCATGGAATTTCCTGAGGTCTCACATCCTGCCCAGCTCACAGAAACAAATCACTAAATGAAATGTATATGGAATGTTTTAAAATAAAACTGTAAAATGCTGTGTAAATACAAGAATCATTATTATAAAAGTCCAACGCTGGCTACCAAATGTGAGTTTTGAAAAGAGATGTCCTTGTCACTATGACAATTGAGATAAAGCCTCAGTGACTAAGTGCCATCCTGCTGGGGCACCGGATTCCTCCCACTTCTATCCTCAGCCGGAGGCAGGTTTGCTGCTGTGGGGGCTGAGGGTGGGCTGGTCTTGTCTTTGTACTCCATTCCACTGGCCTCCTCTGAGGATGGGTATCTGACCTTGGCCTCTAGTATCCTCTCACAGAACTATCTTCCCCTGTGCTTGCAAGAAAGAATGGAAACTATGTGGCTGTCAAGGACAAATAAAGTATAAAAGATGACTGTTAACCATTTTCTTAAAGGGATATCCCACATTTGAACAGTTCTGGGGGACCGGGAACAGAGGCACCTTCTGGCTCTGGTGTGACCCTTCAGAACCAACCCGTGTGGAGAAGGTCTTGTCTTTGTACGGATTCTGTTTAGAATGAGATGACACTGAGCATTCTGTCCCATCATTCTAGCCATCAACATCAGGCCTACTCTCCAGGAAGTCCCTTTGGTGACAGTGGGAAGAGTAGAGAGGGCTGATGCTGTTCGTGTGGCTGCCTCACTCTATCTGCAGACTCAAGCTGCAGAGACTGAATCCTTCTTGCCACACTTGGCAACCAAAGGGACTTTAGAGCCACTAATGTCCCCAGAACAATGTTCATATTCTGAAAACTCTTCACAGTGTGGAAGGGTCTAAATCTGAGGGCGGCAGGAGTGGGGACACTTTCTTAGATAGTGTTTTGAGACAAGCTTTGCTCTGTAGTTCAAGCTGGCTTTGAAGCCATGATCCTTCTGCCTCTGCTTCCTAACAGATGGGATTAAAGACATGGGCTGCCACGACTGGCTTTTGAGGACAGTTGAAAGTCTCTCTCTCTCTCTCTCTCTCTCTCTCTCTCTCTCTCTCTCTCTCTCTCCTCTCTCTCTGTCTCTCTCTGTATGTCTCTGTCTCTGTCTCTGTCTCTGTCTCTCTCTCTCCTCTCTGTGTGTGTGTGTGTGTGTGTGTGTGTGTGTGTGTGTGTGTGTGTGTGTGTCACAGCACTTGTGTGGAGGTCAGAGCCCTCTTAGGGAAGTCTGTACACTTCTTCCCCTATGTGGATCATGGATAAAGATGCAGGCAGCAAGCACTTCTACCAACTGATTCATCTCACAGTCTCATCTCTGGGGACTGAAGGGAAGGTGCTGAGCTGGCTAGTCATGGATGCAGTGATTCATCTTCCTTGCCCAGCATTCCCAGCACGACATTGTGGCAATGTTTACCCTCATCTCTCTTTGGTCATAACACAGATGCTGGGTTTTAATTTAATGATTTTTGAAGTAGTTCCATTGTGATTAGTGTACCTTTTGTCCCCTGGACAATCACACAAAGTGGGCAGGACATCATGAGTGGGGTGGGGGCATGGCTGCTTGGTGGCTGCAGACAGAGTAACTCACTCTGCTGACTCTGCTTTTTCTGCATAAACTAGAAATCCTCCCTTTCTTACATCTACTGATCACTCAGCAGGGAACCTTGGATTCTCCACAATAGGACGCCCCAAAGCCTATGTATTCCATGAGGAATAGTGACATGTTTGTGGTTATTGCATTATTAAATCCAGAGCTTAGAGCAGCAGTTCTCAACCTATGGGGTCACGAAACCCTTTCACAGGGGTCACCTATCAGATATTTGCATTACAATTCATAACAGCAGCAAAACTACAGTTAAGAAGTAGCAATGGCATGATTTTATAATTGGGGGGTCACCACAACATGAGGAATTGTATTAAAGGATGGCAGCATTAGGAAGGTTGGGAACCACTGCTCTAGAGTAACAGCCCGAAACTAATGTAATAGATTTGTGCTTGAAGCAGTAACTCTTTGGGCACAAGAGCTAGACGCCAGTCAACCGAACCTGCCCATAATCTTCTTCCAGCAGGACGGAATGAGGAGAACTAAAGGGTTATATCCTTGGGGATGGATTTAAAAAACAAACAAATAAACAAGCGATAGTAAGACTGGAATCTTCCTTACCTCTTCCAGTTTGTCCACTCGCCCCACCAGTTTAGTGGTGACTGAATGTAGCTTTAGGAGATCCAGGCCATAGAAAGCGCCTTCCAGCATGTCTATAATTGTGGAAAGCTAAGAAATAAGTACAGAGGTTTAGTCAGTTCAGGTTCAGGGCTGGGGCCAACAGAACCCCAGAAAAGCAGTTCCCTTTTAGGTCTCTGTGTTGGGGGCTCCGTAGGGAAGCTACTAGCCAGGATTTGAAAGGTGCCCTCCGAAGCACATTTGTGTAGGGAAGGACACAGATAAGCCCCAGCTGTGATATGTATTCTGCCTGTAAGAAATACTATTAGATGACCTTACACAAACGTAAACCTGAGGTCTAAGCTCCTTTCCTAGCAGGTAACCCATACATACTCAGCACAGTGGCTGCAAAAGTCAAGCCCCTGGAGGGCATGCTTCTGAAACCCTAACTTCATCCTGGACTAAAGGCCCTGGAAGTCACCCACTGTCTTCTCAGTACAAAAAACTAAACTGATCCTGGATTATAAACAACACAGTGGCCCATGTTTGAGGTGGCATCCTGCCCCAGGGCATACAGCCTTCTTGTCTTTTCCAAATACCTCCTCTGATAACATAGGTTCCAACAGTATCCAGGGCCTGCAGAGCTCAGACAAAAGTGCAGGTGAGACCTGGAAAAGAACCTTCCTTCCCACCAAGGACCTGTGTGTGGGAGAGTGCTGACTACACTTTTGTAATCTCTGCTCCTCACACATCTTCTTGCTTTGCTTCCAAGTGAAGAACTCCATACTAAAGTGCTCAACGTTTAGAAGATCTCTTCCCATCCCAGGGGATCCTACACCTGGGTAGTATGGACTTGGATGACTTTTCTGGTGTGGTTCCAGAAATCCTCCAGAGTCCAACCCTAGAACTGAATAATACTGTGGTGCTGACTTCAGAAAGTAGCTCTGGGTAGAGCCACCACCCTGAGTCACATCAGCAAGTGGGTGTTAGATACCGGACATAGAAGGAGCACACCAGATCTCCTCTCATTTGCTCATTTGCACAGGCTTCATGGGCATCATGCCAGCTACTCACTAGGTGCTCCCAGATCCCCCTCCACATTATATTCAAGGAGGCTGAGCTAACAGAAGGGAAGGAGGACCATGCAGCAGTGACTGGAACACAAGGCAGTCTGACCACCCCACAGTGCAAGGGAAAGAACAAGAAGATGGCCCCTGAAGCTCTTGGCCAACCATGGGGCTGCTCACACAGGCCTAAATTGCCCCACACTACAAAACACAAGTCCTGGAGCGGGAAAGACCTGACCAGAGCAGTTGCTCTAACAGTGGTGCCAGGACCAAAGGGCTCACTCCCCTTTGTGCCTTTTACATCCTTTGTGGACATGGTAGGCTGACAGTAAATTGTAAGAGTGATTTTCCTGGAGAACACTGAGTTCTTCTGGCCAGATGGGCCTGGCAGCTCCTCCTAGGACTGGCCTCGCTGGCTCCATAGGAGGGGTGGGCATAGGGTTGCTTCCCTGTCCCCCATCTCTTTCTGGCTTCAGAGCTGAAAAATATCCCGCTTATTAGATCAGCCTCAAATCCACACTGAGGATTCCAGTGGCCGGTCCTGGCCTTCTTTGAAGGCCTTCTATGCTCAGCTATGACTCCATAGGCTCTTGGATCCCCAACATACACTCTCACCCAAGGCACTTTCCCTTGCCAGATCCTACCTTCAAATCCCGGCTGTCAGCCTCCCGAAGCTTCTGGAGCCTGAAGTCTCCCTCACAAGGGTTGACAGCAGATGGGGGAGCAACACAAGCGCATTTACAGGAGGAGCCTGAGGTGATGGTTTCCACCGTGTAGACATCTTCCTTCCTGGAAGCCCCCGAGTTGATCCTCTGGCAGGCATCTCGGCCCAATGGTCTCACCACACACTTGCACTGGCAGTCAGAGCCCTCAGACACAGCCTTAACTTTGTCGTAGTCTCCCAGCAACTGGACACACACAGAAAGACTGAGTTGGAGGTATGCAAAAACACACTCCTGGAGGAGGCCAGCATTTCGCTTTGTCAAATGCCCTGCTCTAGCCAAAGACTTTAGCCCTGAGCCATGGAGTGAACAAGTCATAGCTCATAATTTGCTGACACAGACACTTGCCTGACACACTGGCCTTGGAAAGCTGTATATTTCTCAGGAGGGCCTTAGCTTTTTATCATTTAAAGAAAACAAAACCAAAAGCAATCCTCATTGTTCTTTCAATAGCCCTTTGCTCAAATCCAGGTTTACATTAGAAATGGAGACGGAGTTGGAGGAGGGATCGGAAGGCTGGTCTTTGACGGTGAGGACTACAGGCGTCTCATTCTTTTGTTCAGTCATCACTTACAGAGTACCTCCTCAGGTCTGTGCAAAGTATGCTGAGAGGTAGTGATGGACTAGATAGAGAATCTGTTCCCAAATAGCCCACTGTAGATAAGCCATATGGACTAGCGAGTGCTAAGTGCCCCTGCAAAGCAGGGATAAACTTGTACTGGGAGCTGAGGCTCTACCCAGGAACCAGGGAAGACTCCTTGGAGGAAGGGGTATTTTCTTTTCATTTCTTTCTTTCTTTCTTTCTTTCTTTCTTTTTTTTTTTTTTTTTTTTTTGGTTTTTCGAGACAGGGTTTCTCTGTGTAGCTTTGGAGCCTATCCTGGCACTCACTCTGTAGACCAGGCTGGCCTCAGACTCAAAGAGATCTGCCCGCCTCTGCCTCCCGAGTGCTGGGATTAAAGGCATGCATCACCAACGCCCATAGAGGAAGGGGTATTTGATGCGAACTTTCAAAGACTGATTAGATTGACAGAAAGAGATCTGGTAGAGACAGAAAACAAAACAAAACAAAACGAAAAAAACAGATCCAGAAATCTGTAAGGCTTATGTAGCCTAAGAGTTCTTTTGGATACTGACCCAAAACTTCAGCCCCAAACCAGAAGAATAAAACTAGCTGTGTTTGCTGCATCTACAACGTTATACATTTCCTTCTGGGTACATGCCCCTCCCAGGCTTTCTGCTGTCCCTACCCTGGGAGAAAAACTCACATAAGCCCCATCAACTCATCTCCAATAGGCCTTATATCCCCAAAGCCAAGGCTCCTATCCTAAGCAGGCAGAGGGGTTCCTTCGTTTGACTAATGATGGCAACAGGCAGGCATGGAGCCTGGAAATGTTCCTTGGGATGCTGTCTGTGGGAAGAAGGCATGTAATGTTTTCCTTGCAACGGTTGGGTTTCTTCTAAAGCTAATGTTTGCTTTAGGATTGTTGTCAAATACAGACTGGACCAAGTGGAGGAAGGAGGTGGATGTAGTTCAGGGTGACTTAAGCAGCTAGTCTCCCCATGCTGATAGTAAATCATTCCTGTCTTCTTTTGGAAACTGCCTAGATTCCTATGCAACCCTGCTCAGAGAACCCTGGATGGGTTCCTTCCCTTCAGGGGGCTCCGGTTTCAGGCAAGCATTTGTTTATAGTTTTCCAGAGCCCCAGCGGGAGGGATTTTTAAGTCTTTTCAATTTAAGGGTCAGTGTGAGGTTATGGGTGGGCATAGGGCATATGTTAGCATAATTATTAAAAGAAGAAACAAGCATTCGATCAATCCCAAAGAAGGGCTGACAGCGCTCTCTCTACAGAGAGAAAAGACCCAGATTGAGGGCCTAGTGGAGGTACAGGCAACACTCTCAGCATCCTTTCTCTGGCATTACTCATGCTGAGGACCACGGTGACGCCCACCGCACACCAGTGTGCCAGCTGTGGAGGTCACGAATACCACATTAGTGAGAGAAGTGTCCCTTACAGTCCCGAGAGCTAGGCTGGAGACTGCCAGAAGCCAGGCTCACCCTTTCACTTTTAGCTTCTGCTCCTCATCTCTAGGAGGGCTATCGGACTGAGTTAAATTCATAAACAGACATGCTGCAACGCTCATCCCTATCGTGGGGCACTTGGCTCCCACTAAGAAACAGCCAGAACTGTGTGGATCTATGCTTCCACCCTGCTCCCAGTGAACTAGGTCTTAACAGAAATCTCTCTGTCCTGGGGTCCCTCATATGCATCACACATGTGGCAATTCTGTCTTCACCCCGTGCTTCTGCCTGAGTGTCTCATCTGAGGCCATAAACCATCTCCCATGGCTTATGCCATCTGCCTCCTATCCAGCATGCTCTTCTGTTTACACATTCCAATTCTGACAAGCAGTCTCACAGGCAAGAGGTGCTTTTCACAACCTGTAGACCAACACACACACACACACCTTTCCTTTCCAGAATGTATGGAGTCCTCCTTTCCCTTCCTGTCTCCTCACTCGGAAAGCTGAAACACTCCACAGTTGTGAGGGGAGGACCCGTGCCCTGACTTTTAAGATGTTTTAACAAAACAAAACAAAAAGCCAGTGTGGTGGAATCTCCACACTTGAGAAGTTGAGGTAGTAGGACCAGAAATAAGTTCAAGGATAGCCTCAGCTACACAGTGAGCTGGAAGCCAGCCTGGTCTACAAGAAAGCCTGTCCAAAACCGAACGATATATTGTGATAAACGAAAAGCAAATGCCCTTCTCGCTAAAAATAAAGAGAAAAACAGCTGCTCACAAACTCTTCATCCAGGACCAGCCTCAGGTCCTTGCCATCCCCCAAGACAAGAAGGCTGGAGGGCATGAGATTCCTCATCCTACCTGAGATAAAACGTTCTCCTGGTTGTCCGCCTCGTTTTGCAGAGTGTCATCCTCCTCCGTGGGTGCCACTGTTTGCACATCAGGGGGCTCGCTTGTCCCTGTGGGAGGAATACTGGTCCCCCAGACCCGTGCCACCACCAGAGCAAAGCAGAGAACTAATTTCAGAGGACTGGCCATGAGTGGTGCGACAACAGGAACCTTAGTTCCTACAGAGACCACCTTGGGTAGGGAGGTCTCAGCAAAGACAGGCTGGAAGGCGTCTTCACTGGAGTCCGGAAGAGTGGCGGCTCGGAGAGCTGTCTAAAGCTGGGTGCGGCTGAGTGGAGCGGGACTGAGCTCCCCAGAGACCCTGAGCATCTCCTTCCTGACCCCAGCAGCCTAGAGCTGTGCAGAGATGTCTCAAGAAAGAAGTGACCGAGGGGGCGGAGGCGGGCGCCGGCTCGCGGAGGGCGTCACCGCAGGGTGGGCTCAGGTAGAAGGCTGGCCCCGGGAAGCTCGAAGCACACGAGGACGCGGTGCAGGACGGACAGTGGCCACTGCGCGGGAGGCAAGGGAGGGCTGCTGGCCCAGGGCGCCGCAGGGCTGGCGCGGAGGGAGGGCGGAGCCTCTATTGTGCCGGGCAGAAAGATGCAGCCAGTGACGGCGCGGAGGAGGAGGACCGGGAAGCGCACAGATTTGGGCTCCGCGCCTGGGGACCCCGCCTCTTCGCCGATCAACCGCTGCCTAGTGGGCGCTGGCCGGTGAGGGAAGGGTGCGGCTGGCCCTGCTGCGGACTGTAGATGCTGACCCTAGCTAGCGGGACTTCGTGCGCCTTTTCTCCAGTTTTCTTCACACCCAAGTCCCCGCGGAGCCCTGACTTGTCCCTGGACTACAACCTGGACAGAGAAGAAACTCCGGCCGGACTGGACTCCATCGGGAGTAAGAGCAGCTTTGAACTTAAGACCAATGGTAATCCACGTGCCTGCCGCAACTTTAGAACCTAACACCTTCACTCAGAGGATGCCTCTTGATCTCTGCCAGAGTGTGGCACAGTTCGATAAATGCTACAGGTCTCTGGTGCTTTGCTTGCCCTGGTGACTTCCCAGAACTAAACGACTGCCACAGGGCACATCTCTTACAGTCTCCATGATTTGGGACGAATCGCCAGGCCTCCCTCTCTCTGACCAGATAATCTTTAAAGTGTATATTTGCAACGGCGTGATAGTATGCCATTGTGGTCTTTAGTTAGTGTCCCCTGTATATACTACTATGAAGATTAACAATGTGTCACTTTTAGGAAAAGCATTGTGTCTTCCAGGACAACTGTCTCCCTGAAGATGATCAGTGGAACCAGGTGAATTCAAGGATTCTACCTCCTGGAGAAATCCAAATATCTTGTTCCTAATGCTAAACAACAGTGCTGGGATGATTTATGTACTAAATCAAGCAGACACCAGCTTAGATAGGATGGTAGTTAACAGAAGTGTAATATTACCACTTATTAATAGTTGTTATTATTATTATTATTATTATTATTATTATTATTATTATTATTATTATTTCAGTCCTAGAGATCTGACTCAAGGTTTCTTGGATCCTAGACAAGCTTTCTGACACTGAGCCACACCCTTGACCCTAATAATAACAAGTATTAGTATTTTCTTAAAAAGAAAAAAAGATTATGGAGAAAAATCTAAGCCTCTAGATTCCTACTTTTGCAGGAATGCTACATACATGCCTTTCTATGAACACTGCCAAATCTCGTCTGAAACTACATGGGGCTTAATGCTACAAATGGTGTTTTCAAGTCCAGTTAAAATAAATGCTGAGGGCTAGGTAAGTCCAAGGTGATAGTCAGCTGGGTGTTTCCTGGGTAGATTGGGGAGGTGCAAGAAGCAATGGGGACCCTAAGGCAGAGTACAACCATGTCCTGCATAGCTTAAAGAAGAAGCAGGTCATGCTACTGAGAAGGGCAGTAATGATTTCGTGGAAGATTAAGACTGAGGAGGATGACCCTCACAGTGAGGACGTTTCAACAGGTAGTAGATAGAGCAAATGCATGCTGGATGCATTTCTGGGCAGAAGGCAGCCTTAATCTTCACATTCCTTTTTCAGATGATGATAACCAGTCAGGAAAGCCTTCCCTAGCCCAGGCTGTTTCCTCTGTGATGTGCTCCCACAGAACTGGTTGTTGGGGATTTATATCCTTCCTGCCTGTCTTTCCCACTGTAACTCCGAAGGGACTGTGGCTGACTTTGCTCAGTGTTGCATCCTCAGATTTCGGCCAGTGCCTGTCTTAGTTACTTTTCTATTGTCATGACAAAACACAACGATGAAGGCAACTTTAAAAAGAAAGCATTTAACTGGGGCTCATGGTTTGGGAGGGTAGTAGAATTCATGACCATCACGGAGGGGAGCATGGTAACAGGCAGACAGGCATGGTGCTGGAGCAGTAGCTAAGAGCTTACATCCTGGTTTGCAGGTCAACAAAGAAAATAAACCTGCCAGGAATTTCTGGAAGATGAATTCAATTGCTGATGTGAGACCAACTGGAAATCGGAGCTTTCTGATGCTCCCCCCCCCCCCCTTTCCTCTTTGAATGTGGCCATGGTGCTTGAAGCTGTAACAGCTGTTCTTGAGACCATGACTGTCTTGCGTTTCTCATCTGGAGTATAGCTCCTTTCTGAGCCTCACTTTTAAAGTCTTTTAGATGTTCAGCCCTTATGGTCCCATAGAATGTGACTAGGAGGGCTCGGCGGAGGATAGAATCGGCAAGGGCTTTTCTTTCACGTAATGGTACAGAGTACACACCTTCTGAACCACCTCATTCTCTGCGTAGTTCCCTGCTCTCTGTGCTTGTCCTCCATTTTAGAATCTTTCTCAGACCACGTGGCTTTCCAGGTCCTCCATCACTCTAGTCTCCCCCACCCTCACCCCACCCCAGTTTGAAGTAAGGCTAGAGCACAGAGAAACCAATTTTCTTTTTCTTAACTCTGCTCTCGTACTGAAACATTTAATTTTGTGTTCTTTGGGTTTTGGTTTTTGAGACGGGGTCTCACTCTGTAGGCCATGCTGGCCCAGAACTCACTATGTAGACCCATTCTGGCCTCGAACTCATGGCTGTTCTTTTGCATTAACCTCTGCAGTACTGGGACTGCTCTTTCATTAACGCAGCACACAGCTGCCTCAGCTTTTTTTTTTTTTTTTTTTTTTTTTTTTTTTTTTTTTTTTTGGCAGTCACATTTCACAAGCTATTCACACTGATTTTTTTTAAATGTAGTTTTCGTTTCTCATATGTGAATTTTATGTTGGTTTCCTCTATTCTCTGCATTCCAGTGATTTTTTGTTTAACCCAAATATGGCCTTTTACATTTTTAACCACTGAAAAATATGGTGGGTTTGGCCCATTATTTTTATCCTGTTGAAAGCATGATTCTTTAAAACCTTTGTTCTACCTTTGGGTGAGTTCCAAATTCAATAACCACAATTTCTGTCTTCATTCAAATCATTAAAAAAAAAAGTTCATTCTGATAGGGTTAGTGTAATTAGCCTTATACCCACCATAAGAAAAGTCTGTCTTCAGTGTTCCCTGCCTCCCTGCCTCCCTTCCTGCCTCCCTGCTTCCTTCCCTGCCTCCCTCCCTGTTTCCCTCTCTATCTCCCTCCCTGTCTCCCTTCCTGCCTCCCTGTTTCCCTCTCTATCTCCCTCCCTGCCTCCCTTCCTGCCTCCCATTATTGATTCCCAGGCTTCTCTTTGGCTAAGCTTCCACAGTACCACTAGGCTACCAACCCTTTTCCTTATTGGGGTTTGAGCAGCCAGTCAGAGATGCTGATGCCCAGGCCACATGGCTTTAGTACATTTACAAGCATTTCCCAGGAGTCCTTATGATGTATCTTTCAGAAACCTCTGTCCTGCAGCATCTTTCTCCCTGCTAATCTTGTACCCTGATCTGAAGATGCTGAGTTGGGCTTGGTTTGGCTTTCAAACAGCAGAGTTACCTACTGTAGCCTCCCCAAATCCCTTACTAAGAGCCTGCTGATTCCGTGTCCTTCGACCCTCAGCATGTTGGTATAAAGTAAATACAGTCTTCCGTGCCTAATGGATGAAGTCACTGAGGCGCCAAGACAAGAGTCTGCATGATGGCAGCTCTGCACTGAGAGCTAAGTCTGTGCCAGGTAACAAGCGATGTTCAACCCCCAAGTTGGTGGCATCGTTTCCCCTTACGAATGTGGATATGGAGTTGGAGTGGGACATACTGTGAAAAGGTTCAGAAGGGTCTCAGAAGTCCCAAGGGTGCCACTTCCGCTCTCAGAGACCCGGGGGCCTTCCCATTTTTGCCTGCCAGCACATGGCTGGATGCTGGGGAGTGCCTTGCTACCCCAATCATCACCCTTCCCCAGTCAAGTTTGCTTTTGCCAGGAGCATCTGTTTTCCAGTTTACCCAGAAGCCCCCTGGCTTTCCTCTGAAATGTCAGTCTGCTGCCAACCAAGGCTTCATTTGCCAGGTGGGTTGGTGGCTAGGAATGACCTGCCACCTCCGTGTGTAATTTAGAAAAAGCACCTGCCCCATAGCAGGAAAAATCAAAGAGTGTAGCCAAGTCCCTTGAGCAATATCATTCTGCCATCTCCCTTCCCTGGCTGGCCAAGAGTCAGAGCCAGGCCAGGGAATAGCAATAAATGCTGGGGAGGTAGGGAGGAAACCTCATCTGAAAATGAGGCCTTTCTTCCCTGTTCTGTCTGCTTTGCTGCTTTCTCATCTTATTTCATCCTTGGTCTTCAATGTTCTCTCTTCTTCAATTCAGCTTAACTCAGTTCCTGAACACATATGAGGATCCAGGCACTCTGACTCACTGGCACAGCACGCTAGGAGACAGCCTGTACACAGCATGGCCTCCGACTTCAGCAGCTCATGTTCATAGATTATGATTATAGGGGCAGGGAACATGGCTCAGTAGGTAAAGAACTTCCTGTACATATAAGAGAACCAGTGTTGGATCCTATCACTCACCCAAAAAGCTGCCATAGTGGTGTGTGCTGATAATTCTAGCACTGGGCGACAGAAACAAAAGGGTTCTGAGGGCTCTGGTCAGCCAATCTAGCCAATTAGTGAGCTCCAGGTCCAGTGAAGGGTCCTGTCTCAGAATATAAAGTAGAGATAAAGTACATAATAGAGGAAGACAGCCAATATCAGTGCCTGGTCTCTGTATATGCACTCACCGGTAGACACAAATTATTCCTGTGGGATCCTAGGAATGGGTACAAAAGAGATTTTTTTTTTCCACTGCAGATTTTTCTTTTTTATTTTATTTTTTTCAGATTTTTTATTTGAATTAGAAACAAGATGGTTTTACATGACAATCCCAGTTCCCTTCTCTCTTTTTTGTCAAGTAAAAATACGTGTTTCTTCTCTGGATTTCTTCAGTTTTTAAAGACATTTACCCTGGAAATTTCTCTTTTTACTAAACCAAGATTTATACAGTAAAGTGTAGATTTTAAGTCAATCAAGGTAAAATCAGCATGTGCTTATCAAGCACAAATTATGTCTTCAATAAAGACATGCTGTTTCAGTTCTGGATACTGAGCTGAAATATGTTGCCTGCATTTCTATTTTCTCACATTTTCTATGCACTCCACAAAAAGGCATTATTCCTCGCTGTCCTCTGAGACTTGGTTAGCCTGTCCAGATGTATATTATCTTTGACAGACAGCCTCTCCTCCTGCCTTGGTGAATTTGCTCACAGCCTGACATCTCCCACCCTTCTGGGCAGCTCTGATTTCAGGGAGACTCTAGAGCCAGGTTCTGCTTTGTTGGTGGTCTTGGGGAACTCATCTCAGAGATACAACTCCGATACCTTCACACTGGGTCTGGGGGGTCTGGGGAGTCTGGGGGGGTCTGGGGTAAAGCTGTGAAAGCCAGTGTGCTGTTCAGGTGGCTCTGTAACCTGACTTCCTCACCAGCACCAGGACAGCAGGCATGAGGCACTGGTTTGTTGTGGATTATTAGTTTAAGATGTGCCACATTTGTTTATACTGTGGAACATTTGTTTAATGATGCAAAGATGTGCTGCATTCTTTATATTGTATTGGTTTAACTCTGTGAAGCTGTGTTACTTTGCCTGCCTAAAACACCTGATTGGTCTAATAAAGAGCTGAACAACAGCCAATAGCTAGGCAAGAGAGGGATAGGTGGGGCTGCCAGGCAGAGAGAATAAGTAGAAGGAGAAAACAAGAAAAGGGAAGAGAGAGAAAAGGAAAGGAGAGGAGGACGCCGGGGGCCAGCCACTCAGCCAGCTACAGAGTAAGAAGGAAAGAAAGATACATAGAATAGATAAAGGTAAAAAACCCAGGGGCAAAAGGTAGATGAGAGATAATTTAAATTAAGAAAAGCTGGCTAGAAACAAGCCAAGATAAGGCCAGGCATTCAAAAATAAGAATAAGTCTCCAGGTATTTATTTGGGAGTTGGGTGGTGGGTCTCCAAAGAGCAAAGAGTAAAAAACAAAACAAAAACCAAAAAACAACTATACTGGTTCCTTTGTTTGGAGCAGAGAGGAAGTCAGTTTTCTATCTGGGCGGGGGGGGGGGGGGGGGGGGAGAACTAAGTAGAGGTTGGACATGCTGGATCACACCTATATTCCTAGCAATCAGAAGGTAAAGACAGGAGCATCAGGAGTTCAAGGCCAGAGTTGGCTACCTAACAAATTTAAGGCCAGCCTGAGCTACATGACACTATGTCTTAGAAAACAAAAAAGAAAATAAGAAAAACAGGAAGAGAAAAGGAAGTGAACCAGCCAAATGGTGCCTTATTTTCTTTACCCATTGCTGTGACGAAAGAGTCCAATGAGAAGCAATTTAAGAGAGAGAGTGAACTTGGCTCACAGTTCCAGATTATTGTCTGTTGTGGCAAAGAAGTCACAGTGGCAGGATGGAGCTGCTCACATTACATCTATATTCAGGAAACAGAGATCAGAGAATGAGCGTTCAACTTACCTTCTCCTTCTGTGGTCCAGGGTCTCCAGGCCAGGGATTGGTCCTGCCTGCTATAGAGATGGGTCTCCCCACACTGATAATGTCATCAAGATTATCACAGGCATGCTTAGGGCTGTTTTCTAGAAAGCTAACAATTAACACCAACTATCACAGGCAATCAACACTTAGTTGACCTTTCTGGAACATGCTCTATGGACTGTGCTGTCTAGCTTGAACTCCTATGTTTGTCTCTAGTGGCTTGTGTTTGTATGTGGGTCTCAATTTCCATCTTAATTGGATCATACTCCGCATGTGTCCAAAGGCTGAGACACACAGGAAGGGTAGCCTGGGCTACATAGTGAAAGCCTAACTCAAAAACCAGCAACAAAACTAAGATAATACTCTCCTCTGCTTCCTCTTTGTCACGATCGCCCATGTACCTTTATGCTTTCAAAAGAAACCCCACCTCCTCAATTTCCTCCCCCTCCCTCTCTTTTTCCTTCTCCACCAATTTTCTCTCTCTTCTTTCTGTTGTTTTGAGATAAGGTCTTAATTTATGCCCTAGAATTTACTAAGTAGACTAAGCTGGCCTGGAATTCGAAGTTTCTCCTGCTTCAGTTTCTTCAGTGCTTGGATTATAGGAGTGAGCCACCCCTTACCCCAAGCCTAACCAATAATTCTGCAAAGCTACAGCAATGCCTGGCCTTTGCTGACAAGGCAGCCGGACACCAATGCCCAGGTAGCTACAGTCTAAGAGGTGATGGGTGGGAGTCCTGTCTACAACATAGTGGCAGGGCGGAGCAAAGAAGGGACTGATCGAAAGTAGCACCAGCACCCCCACCTAATGCTGGGTCCTGAGTGAGAAGTCAGCTTACTCCAGATAGAAAGAAAGCCAACTGTGTGCTCTGAGAGCCAAAGTTGCCATCCAGGGAGACACCTGAACTAAAAACCACAAGACTGAGATTGGAAAGACCTCTGAGCTTCCACATCAGCTCCAGCTGGAATCTCTCCTCCTTCCCCTAAAACACGGCTTTCTTATAAAACAACTCAATTCATCTTGCGATCCCCACCCCCATTCCTTACCTTCCTTCATCTCTTTGATTTCCCTCAGCACACCTACTTTTCTCTCTTCCTCACTCACTTCTGTCGAGGAAATAAAAACAATTGGAGTCTGGTTATCTGAGAGTGGTGAGTGAGGCTCCCGAGCAACCGTGCTGTTCAAATGCCGGTTCCTTCGCCAGAGCATCTCTGGGTTTACCACATTGTCTTCATGGACCTAGCATCCTATGCCTAGAAACACAGTGCCCCTGCATACCTGCAGGGGATCCTACAAGGTCACACACTTAGGGTCTGAGAGAGTGCCCTCTGTCTTGGCCTGCAGTTGCATCTGAGGGGTGGCCGGTACTCAGCAGAACTGTGATCCAAAAAAACTGTTGAAACTGAGAGGAACTACCATGTGAGGTGACAGCGTCTCCACAGAGTAAGACTGAAAAGAATCCTTGCACCTCAGAGGGAAATCTCTACATCTAACTCTGGATCCTGCTCCGGCATGCTGCTGGTGTACAGCTAACAGACACACCTCTGGGCACGTCTCTGAGGCATTGTCTGGATTGGAAGGAAGAAGCCTCTTAACAGTGGGAGCACCATTCATGGGCCAGGGTCCTGGTCTGAATAAAGAGAAGAAAGCAAGCTGAGCTCTCATTAGTCACTCACCAGATCCTGGCTTTGGGCCTCAAGCCCCTGCTGCCACCACTTCCCCACAGTGATGGAATGTCACCTTCAACTAGGAGCCAAAATAAGACTGCTCTCCTTAAGGGGGTAAAGGCTTTGTCCCAGCCTGTGGCACTCTTGGGGAGAGGCACAGCCTTTAAGAAATGGGCCTACTGAGAGGCCTTCAGGTCAGTGCGGTGAACCTGCAAGAGGAGAGTAGAGCCCCCAGACCCTTCCTCTTTTCCTTCCCTTCTAGCCATGATGTAACCAACTTTTCTCCACTCTGACCTTGATGCACCACCCCCACAACAGAACCAGCTCTAAAAGCATGGGTCCCCTCAACATGGACCAGAGCCTTTAAAGCCATGAATTCTAAGAAGACTGCAAATGGGTAAGACTGCAAATAATCGAGGCTCACACAGTCTCAGTGATTCCAAGTCTATCTTGTCTCTTGTTAAAATCCGCTGAAACCCCCAAATGCACATGAACCTACTACCCAGCTTTAGCACACACTTTAACCATGAGGTGGCCCCCTACTGGGCTGCAGTACAATGAAAGCTCCAGTTGGAGGAGCCTGCCTGTAGCTAGTATTTTATCGAGAGAGAGAGAGAGAGAGAGAGAGAGAGAGAGAGAGAGAGAGAGAGAGAGAGAGAAACTGCTTGCACTATCTTGAAATTGTTGACATATTCTCATTAATGAGCACTTGTCAACTGAAGTTTTGTCATTATCCTCATTTTTTAAAAGAAAAAAATGAAGCTTACAGCAATGAATGAATTTCTCCCATAGTAAGCAGTGCCATTTCATAACTTTTCCCCCCTACTTATGCTGTTTCTTTTCCATGTTCTTGCAGCCTGATTTTGTGGTTAACTAATTTATTCTGTTGGTACGTTTTGATTCCTTGCTGGTTCATTTTGGTGTTTCTATTACACATTTTTGTTCTGTAGCTGCCAGGAGGCTTACAGAAAATACCTTTTGATTCCAACAAGCGCTCTTGATAGGAGAGGAATATGATATGATCTTTAAGAAAAACAAGAGAGAGAAGAACAAGAGAGGAAATACATTAATAAAATACCACACTGGCATTCCACCCCACCCCTCATTTTGACGTCCCATTTTACATCTCTCTGTGTGGCCCATGTGTAAGTCTAGCTTTAACTCCAGTTCATGCCCGATTCTGAATTGCTTGGCTTTTAAAAGCCTGGCCTTAGCACCTCACCTACATACTTTCTCTTTTTCTACAATTCCAGACTTAAAAGTACTCTAGCCACTACATGCAAAACAGCAGGACTACACAAAAATAGCCAACTGCAGTCTGTGGGTACTGCGATTTCTCTCAGCCCAGGAGACCTGGCATCTGGTTCCAGCATTGCCCCTTCATTTGTGTATACTTGGGAAGCCACTGGCCTCTCTTGGAAGTCCCAGGCCTTGGCTTTGTATACTTGCTGAGAAATTGGCTTGACCAAATGATTTCCAAATGACTCCTTTTAAACCTAAGTTGCTTTATTTATTTATTTTGGTTTTTCAAATAAAGTTTCTCTATGTAGCCTTGACTGTCCTGGAACTTACTTTGTAGATCAGGATGGCCTCGAACTCACAGAGATTCACCAGCCTCTGCCTCCCAAGTGCTGGGATTAAAGGTGTGCACCACCAACTGCACTGCAAGATGCTGGATTCCTGGGCAAATCAAGCCAAGCAGCTTGATTTATTGGCCTTATTGTATGCTCTCAAACATGATGGCCTTAAATGCAGTTTTCCACAGAAAGCTGATGCTTTGTATCCCTATTCCTGTAACGTCATCAATCCCTACTGAAAATGTTGAATACCCAAGGTATGAAAGGTGTAGACACTCTGTGTTTTCATGGTATACTCCTCAACACCTCTGCATCCTATGTTTCCTTATATTCTAATCTGAGATTGCATAGCTACTGTGTGCCAGGTAGGTGGGGGCAGGGCACATCGGGGCTACCCCACGGCTGGCTACAATGAGAGAATTCGCTGGTTACCTTTGGTAGGCATCTCCTATCTCAGGTGATCCTGCTTGTTGAACTGTAGCTTGGGATAAGCTAAGTACTGACAGTTGCACGCATGATGGTGTTATTTCTTGAATGTTTTATGACCTCTCAGCATCTCTCTGAGCCCTGCTGGAAGACAGATGTGTTTTCCTCCACGTCATAGGCAAGAAAACAAAAACTCATGAAGTATGAGTAAATAGACCACAGTTCAGAGTCCACCTTAGAACCCAGGGCTTATCTGTTCACCCATCAACCCCCACTCACTCACACCTGTGAAGCGAGGCTTGTTCCTGGGCTCCCCAGCACATGGCCTCCATGCTTCTGGGAGTACATGAAAATATTTCAGATGCTAGATAGTCTCTTTTAGTTTTATAGCTTTCTGGTTTTGTTTTGTTTTCTTCATTTTGAAATGTGTTAGAAAAACACACTGGGGCTAGAGAGATGACTCTGTAGTTAAGAGCACATACTGCTCTTACAGAGGACCTGAGTTTGGGTCCCAGCACCCATGTCAGAGAGCCCACACCTCCAGTAAAGCCACATCTCCAACAGGGCCACACCCCTAATCCTTCCTAAACAGTCCAGCAGCTGGGAAACAACCATTCAAATATATGAGCCAATGGGGGCCATTCTCATTCGAACTACTCTAGTTTACCTAGCCCCATTCTTTCCCTTATAAGATCAATATTGGTAACTACATTAGTGCAAATTTGCAAACCTTGGCTTAAGGGATTAGCCTCCCCAAGGGCTTGAAGGGCTGGTTCTTCTTCAATTGTAGAACTTAGTGGCATACAGCTTGGATTCCTAGGGAGCCATGCAGTGTCCAGGATGCCTTTTAATCTCTAGTGTAAGTAGAATCTCTATGCCAGTTCTGCAGGAGAAAGCATGGCAGGATGGAGCCCAGCCAGCAGATGGCACTCGAATCACTTTGGAAGATCCTTTGGCAGCTCTGTGACTGCTTGGCAGTTTTCAGACTTGGGATATAGTGACACCTGGTGACTGGTGTCATTTACCAAACCCATCAAATTGCTGTCTAAGTTCATCTTCTCTAGCCCCAAGCCAGCTTCTCCCCTTCCCTCTCACTCCTCTGTGTAGAGGCAGCTGCAAGGCAGGAAACTTCAGACATATCATAAAATTTGTCTCATGTCCAGGTCTACCAATGTGGTTGAGCTTGCTGTTTCTTGCTACTGCCTTTTGGGGGCTTGTAAGCTCATCTTTCATTGTATAATTTTCTAAAGCATTGTTGCGGTTTAAATGTCCATACCAAACTCTGGCTGAAATTGAATCTCCCCTGTGAGAACTTAAGAGGTGGGGCCACCTCCTAAAGGTTTCACAACCTCCCAAAACAGAGCTACTGGCTGGGACCAAATATTCAGACATGTGAGTCTATGGGGCATCTAAACCATAGACATGTGAGTCCATGGGGCATCTAAACTATAGTACTTCCATTTTACCTTTCAAGGCTTGACGGTTGCACACATTCTACAAGCCCCCTAAGATGTAGCATTGCCTTTGGGTCTCTGTTTTCCCAGACAGAGACATTTCTGGTGGCTTCAAATCCATCTTTCCCACTATAATGGCCCTCACCCCATAGGTTAGGAAACCAATGTGCAGATTCTGCCAGAGACTATGTATGTCTAGTCTAACCACATACTGACACCTAGACAACCCCCCCCAAGGTAGTTGCCAGGACCCACTGGACCAACTGTGAGTCAGGTCTAAGATAAAACTCCCTTTGTCACATGATCTCCACAACCCTCTTAACACTGGCTGGAGAGATACAGTGACATTATGAGTTTTCTAGAATCAATGGCCCTTCAGGACAGTGTCCAGGTCTAAGTAGATGTTTTCCTCCAATGCACAGCCACCTTTGTAAAATACCATGAGTCCCTCTGGGAAAAGATGGGGAGAGTGAACTGGATACATCCTTGGGGGGGTAACAGAGGTCTTCCTTAAGGGGGTGTGCCCCCTTTATTCAAAGGAATCTGGATCTGTACATTGAACCAAGTCTGAGAATTTGTTCAAGGGCCATGCCACCACTTTTGTGGTCATTTAAACCTTTGATCGATTAACCCAAAGGATTTCTTCTAAGTCAAGTAAAAATGGAGTAGCTTTTGTACCTGTTTCACCTCTAGGAACTCCATGATTGCTGTCTTAGTTAGGATTTCTATTGCTGTGAAGAGACGCCATAACCACAGCAACTCTTCTAAAGGGAAACATTTCATTGGGGCTGGCTTACCGTTCAGAGGCTTAGTCCATTGTCATCTTAGTGGGAAGCAAGGCAGCATGCAGGCAGACATGGTAAGGAGAAGGAGCTGAAACTTCTGCATCTTGATCTGCAGGCAGCAGGAAGTGAACTGTGACACTGGGCATTGCTTGAGCGTATGAGACCTCAAAGCCCGCCTCCACAGTGACACACTTCCTCCAGCAAGACCACACTTATTCCAACAAAGCCATACCTCCTATTAGTGTCACTTCCTATACGCTTATACTGGCCAACTACATTCAAACTACCACAGCTGATTTTGTTAATTCCACTTGTCTCAACTGTATGTTCCTTCTACTGTTACCATGCACTTGGAATACACATTTCTATATATGCTTCCCTGATTTCTATTTTGTCAGCCTTTTCCTTCATTTGATTAGTTGATTCTTATATGTAGATTCCTAGAGTTTGGCATGGTGGGGCATGCCTGCGATCCCAAAACACCAGAGGCTAAGGCAAGAGGATGACAAATTTTAGGCTACCCTGGGACACATAGTGAGTTTGTTTGTATTGATTTGTTTTATTGTTGCTAGTGGGGTTTTTTGTTGTTGTTATTTTTTGAGACAATGTATCTGTGTAGTCTAGACTGGCCTCAAAATCATGAAGTTCCAACTTCATTCACCTGGGTGCTGGTATTGTGTGTGTGCCTTACCACTTTCAGCTGCTACACAGCAAATTTGAGGTCAGTGTGTGCTATATAATAAGACCTCAAAAATGGCCTCAATTTAACAGTAGACACCTCACAAGGCTGGGGGTTCAACTTTAATTGTAATTCAGCCAATCACATGAGAAGGATTTGTGCTTTGACATAAATCTCCCCCCTAGCTCATCTAGAATTCTTGTATGAATGCATTGTCTGAACCAAGAACTCAGATGCCCAGAAATGTTGTTTTATCACTTAGTTCTCTAATAAGATTTGGTAATTTGGGGTCCTTAGTTTTCTAAATGTTTGAAAGTCTATTATACAAAGTCACTAGGTTTCTTGCCTTTCTTAGTCTCTGTGTCTCTATCTCCATCTCTGTGTCTCTGTGTTTCTCTCTGTCTCTGTCTGTCTCTGTCTGTCTGTCTGTCTGTCTGTCTCTCTCTCTCTCGTGTGTGTGTGTGTGTGTGTGTGTGTGTGTGTGTGTCTGCCTGTCTGTCTGTCTGTCTGTCTGTCTGTCTGTATGCATGCAAACACATGAGCCTATGCTTGCACACACAGGCCAGAGGAACTGCTCTCTTTCTCTGTGTCTTTCTGCCTTATTCCCTTGAGATAGGGTCTTTCATTAAACCTGGAGCTAGAATGGTAGCCAGGAAACTCAGTGATCTCTTGTCTCTGTCACTCACAGAGCTGGAATTACAAGCACATTGGGCTATGTCCAGTTTTTTACATGGGTGCTGGGGATTTGAACTCATGTCCTCATGCTTGTTCAGTAAACTCTTAGTCACTGAGCCTCAGAGTGACAGAATCTTACTACATAGCCCAGGCTGCCCTTAAATTTTCCATCCTCCTGTCTCAGTTTCTCAATCCCTGAGACTATAGGTATGTAGCACTAGGCTTGACTTCCTTGCCTGTTACAAATGGTGGCTTAGGAATGTTTGCTGTAGCACTAATGTGTCTTCTAAAGTTTAGGCATAGAAACTAAATCCCAAACACAAAAATGTTGAGTAATGAGACTTTTTTTTTTGGTTTTTTGAGACAGGGTTTCTCTGTGTAGCTTTGGAGCCCATCCTGGCACTTGCTCTGGAGACCAGGCTGGCCTCAAACTCACAGAGATCCGCCTGCCTCTGCCTCCCGAGTGCTGGGATTAAAGGCATGCACCAGCAACACCCGGAGAGTAATGAGACTTTTAAAAGGCAATTAGATCCTTAGGGCTCTGTGCCCATGATTGAATAAGACCTGTTATTTTGTGAGTGGGTTTATTTGTTACAAAAACACCTCTCCACCCTGTCATGTGACGACAAAGCCAAAAGCTCCTCACCAGGTGTGGCTCCTTGAACTTGAACTTGCTGTCTTCCAAAACCATAAGGCAAATAAACTTCATTTTTAAAAGAGTATTATTATTGTTGTTGTTGTTACTTGACACAGGGTCTTGTTAGGTAGCCCAGGCTGGCTCTGAACTTGACCCCCACCTCAGTCTCCCAGTGCCGAGACTGCAGACATGGACCACCACGGCCAACTTGTTCTATTATTTCTAAATGATCCAACCTGTGACATTCTGTATAAGAATAAAAAATTGACCAAGACAGTATTCTACACAAAAATTTTGTGTTTTTCTATAAGCAACCCAGGCCATGGGGTATCAGCACTTGTCTTACAATTCAGAGTGGTGTCCTTAGCATTTTAAAGTCAAGTGAGATTAGAAAGTAAGTTCCCAAAACCACAAAACCAACTCAAGAAATGCATCCTAATAGTTCTAGTCTCCAGAACTCTCCTGGTACCAAATCTGTACTAGTTGGGATTCTCCTGAGAAGCAAAATCAATAGGCTAGATGGATGAGAGGGGTTTGTCAGGGAATAAACACATGTCATGGAGGCTGAGCTGTCCCAGGATATGCCATCTGCAATGTGAAGAACCTATAAAATCCATACCACGGCTCAGTCCAAGTCCAAAGACTTGGAGCCACAGGAGCCAACAATGACTTTCAATTTGAAGTCAAAGGTCTGAGAGCCTGGGGCTCTGATATCAGAGAGAAAGAATGTGGATGCCCCAGCTCTAGAAGCGATCAGAATTCCTCCCTTCCTCTGTTTACTCTATCCAGGCTGAGGACTGGTCTTACTTCTTCAGTTTGTTGTTCCAAATGCCAGTGTCTTCTGGAAATGTCATCACAGAATATCACAAATAATGCTGCATGCTCTTCATGGCTATGAGGGTAATCAATCCTCCTGACTAGCAAAATATAAAATGAATTTTAGCCTAGCTGTTCAATATGTAAGAAATAAACTGACAGGCACCTGCCTCCAAGCCTGGCGACCTGAGTGCCAGGGAACCACATGATAAAGGAGAGGGCCGATTCCTGCAAGTTGTCCTCTAAGCTACAGACACACACACACTCACACACACACACTCACACAAACACTCACAAATACACACTCACACATGCACACTCACATGTGCATACCTACTCTCTCTCTCTCTCTCTCTCTCTCTCTCTCTCTCTCTCACACACACACACACACACACACACACACACACACACACACACACGAATGTGACTTTAATCCCAGTACTCGGGAGGCAGAGGCCTGCGGATCTCTGTGAGATCAAGACCAGCAGGGTCTACGAGAGCTAGTTCCAGGACAGTTTCCAAAGCCACATAGAGAAACCCTGTCTCAAAAAACAAATAACAAACAAACAAACAAACAAACCAAAATGTTCTCATTGAGGATCAAGAATGGCATGAGACACTGAGAAGAACATTGGCTAAGCTGAGACACGGAGACTGGGGGAATCCTAATGTGTTAGAATAGACTTCAGCTCTTAGGAATACTTGGCTAAAGATTCCTGCTCACCCCCCATTTCCTTCACTAAAAGTCATGAGGACTAGGAAGGTAACTCAGCGGTAGAGCGTTTGCCTGAGATATGCCAGGCCTTGGGGACTTCTCCCCCACCGCCGCACTTAAAATAAATATGTAAATCTAGTGTTAGCCTTTGTTATTTTATATATAAACTATATAACATATTTTAATGAAATCTATAATATATACAAAATAGCAAATCACTTCTTATTTTCATATGTTGGTATGAGTTGTTACTTTCAATTAATCCTTACACCCCTGCTATAACCTCTCTAGATGTTATGACTAATCCTAGGTTCAGTGGATCCTTCTCCATCTATGAGTCAAGGCTTTGTTTTCAGAGAGCATTAGTCAGGGATGATGTGACTCTTTGGAGCTGGGTTTTGTGTAGGGTGATAAGTATAAATCTATTTGCATTCTCCTACTTGCAGACATTCAGTTGGCCCAGTACCATTTACTGAAGGTTTTTTCCTTTTCTCCAGTGTGCATTTTTAGCTTCTTTGTAAAACCTTGGATGCCCATAGGTGTTTGGATTTATGTCTGAGTCTTCAATGCGGTTCCGTTGATCAACACATCTGTTTTTATGCCAATACTATGCTGTTTCATGATAGTATCTCTGTAACATAACTTTAAATCTGGATCATCATCCAGCAGTTCTTTGGTTATTTAGGACTGTTTTAGTTATCCTGGGTTTTTTGTTTGTTTTGTTTCGTGTGTGTGTGTGTGTGTGTGTGTGTGTGTGTGTGCGTGTGTGTGTTTCTATGTGAAGTTGAAGTTTTTAGTTTTCAATTTCTGTGAAGAATTGTGATTTTTGATGGAGAGTATACTGAATCTGTACATCGATTTTGGTAAGATGGCCATTTTCACAATATTAATCCTACTGATCCATAACCATGGGTGATCTTTCCATCTTCTACTGTCTTCTTCAATTTCTTCCTTAGGGGTCTTAAAGTTTTATTATACGTACAAGTCTTTCACTTGCTTGGTTAGAGCCATCCCAAGTTTTTTTTTTTTTTTGAGACTATTATGAAAGATGCTCCTTCCTGATTTCTCTGTCAGTATGTTTGTAATTTGTATATAGGAAGCTACTGACTTTTGTAAGTTAATTTTGAAATGGTCAATGTCTGTCTACATGCAGACCTGAGTAGAACCTAAAGATTAAGATAGGAAGGGAACAGACACAATATGAAGACAGAGATGTTAAGCATTTTATCCCATTTTATTCATTCATCTTCAAGCTGTCATGAAGAGCCAGTGTTTTTAGCAAAGGCAGCCTTTATGTTTTGCTAAATATTGTAGCAATTGTTCCAACCATGCATCAGAGGTGTTAACAGCAAGAAGCTGGTGGGAAGCTGGCAATGGATTGATCGTCTGAGTGACCTCCAAAATTAGTGATTTATAAGTCAACTAAGAGCAAATTCAGCTGAGCATGGTGGCTCACACCTGTGACCCCAACACTGGGGAGGCAGAGGATTGGATTGACACAAGTTCCTTGCCAGCTAGGGCTATGTAATGAGAACTGTGTCAAACAAGACAAAACAAAACAAAAGATGCCTGAATGAATGCTGTGGGTTTGTTCTGACAGATCATCTGTCATCTGAGCTGATTGTGGGGCTTACCAAGGACATTTTACGGGATGCCGTTTTTTTTTTTTTTCCTTGGTAATGAGTCCCCTTGCCTGTCTGTCACTTGTATAGTCATGGTGTCTGCACGGTGGAAGAGGCATTCCTGATCTGTAAATGTTATGGCCTTATGGCCTCATCTGTGTTTTAAGACAATGCTGGTGAAATCATGCTTATAATGAGTTTTGCAGTTTTCCCTTTGTGGTGGTCCCTAGCCATCTTGTTTCCAGGTTGTTGAACACATTGATATGCTGGGGTTCACACTCCTGGAGAGGGTATGAAAGCATGACACCCCACATGCCTTGCCCTGCGTGTTGCTCCCATAAGGCATTTCTTTCCTCATGATGTCAGCAAAGCACTTCTGTGAGTTTCTCAGGTCCCTTTAGCAAGTCATAAATGGAAGGTAGGTGGCTAGGGAACCCTCAGTTAGGTAGCTGAGAGATGAACTGTGAATATCTGATGATAAAGACAGGAGCATAAAGCAAGTGCAATATCGTGGGACTAAAGGCCACGAACTATAGAGTCTGATGCAAACCCTGAGTTGTTAGGGTTAAATTACGGGCCACTGGTTGATGTCAGAATTGGTTGATGGTGAGAGAGAATAAATCCCACCAGTATCTCTAAGGGGAACTGTCTTAACATTCACCATAAAAAAGTTAAATAAAAAAAGCCTCAAGGAGATTGAGCTGATATACAGAGAATTTAGCTACCCCTTTAAAAGAGAAGTAAACTATTGCTGTACACACCTTTAATGCCAGCACTTGAGAGCCAGGGGCAAGCAAGTTTGAGGCCAGCCTGATCTACATAGTGAATTTCAGGCTAGCCAGGGCTGTAAGACCCTGTCTCTAAACAAAACAAAAGTTTACACTATTGCTAAAAGAAGTTATTGACATGCTCTCTCAGCATAGTATCCTGAATGTCCAGCACCTAACAAAAATATTGCTACACACACACACACACACACACACACACACACACACAAAAAAAAAAAAAAAAAAAAAAAAAAAAAAACCCTAGGAAAATATTGGTTCATCATCAAAAGGCCAGATATGGTGGCCAAATCCCACACTTGAAGTACAAGTTTGAGGCCAGCCTGAGCTACAGAATAAGACCTTGTCTCCAAAGCAAGCAAACAAAGCAAAATAAAACAAAACCAGCCAATAGAAATAGACCCGAGCAATTGAAAAAGAGTAGATAGTGTAATACTTAATAAAAGAAACCTTAAGAATTTCAATGTAGATGCTGAGACACGGCTGAACTGGCAAAGTCCTTGCCTATGGAGCTCAAGGCTCCAGGTTCAATGCCCCAGTACTGAGGTGGGGAGTGTGTAGGGGGAGCTGGTGTACCACAAAGGCCATTGTTTGGTCTAAGCATCTATGTGTGGCTCCAATGGTGAGGGTAAAAGTGAAGATGGAAGAGCTCATGTCACATGGAGTTGTGTATCTGACCAGCCCAAGAAGTCGGGGGTAGGGTGATAACAGCCCAATTTCCCAAACAGGGCAGTTGCAGTTGGTCTGATAAGGAAGTGTTTCTGAAGTAACGCTGGCCTAACCAGGCAGTTATTTTCAGTTATTTTTAAATCCTCACCACCACCCCCTCTCTCTCTCTCTCTCTCTGTGTGTGTGTGTGTGTGTGTGTGTGTGTGTGTGTGTGTATTTTCAGTCTTTCTGCTGAAAAACTGTCTGCTTTCTCTCTGTCTGCTTCTCTCTCCCTCTCTCTGTTCCCATTAGTATACTTATTCTACTTTAGGGAAAGTTACCTGGCTCCAGAGTTAAAATTTTTTTTTTGAAAATTCTTTAAATATATGTAATTTTGTTCTTTGACAAGTGGAAAATGTGAAGATAAGAAAAAAATCCAGAATCACTAGAGTTTAAAATACATTTAAAAATTGAAAAAGAATAAGGAGGAGGAGGAGGAGAAGGAGGAGGAGGAGGAGGAGAAGCCAGGTATGGCGCGATGCACACCTTTAATCCTAGCACTCAGTAGGCAGATCTATTTGAGTTCCAGGCCAGCCTATTCTACAGAGTGAGTTCAAGGACAGCCAAAGATACACAGAGGAACCCTGTCTCAAAAAACAAAAAACCAAACTAACAAACAAAAAAGGGGAAAAAAACAAAACAAAACAAAACCCCACTAGATAGCATACTAGGTACTATAGGAAAATGACGGATAAACTTGAAAATGCAGCAATAAAGATGATCTAAAGTGAATGTCAGAGGAAGAAAAACTCAGGGTTGGGAGAGGACAACAAAACAATCAGAAAATATCCCCCGAGCACAGTGAGCTGCAGGATAATAGATAGCACTGAGCCAACCCAGCACACCTGTAGCTGGAGCCACATGCAGAGAAAGGAAGATATCTCAACTACAGTAGCTGAAGATTCTCCATGTGAATGAAAGCCCCAAAACTAATGATCTAAGGTGCTGAATGGACTCACAATAGAAAAATCACATTCATATGTATACCAAACAAAAGAATGTGATCATTACACCAATGAAGACCAACAGGAAAGAGGAAATCTTGTAAACAACAAGCAAACAAACAAAAAGACACAATCTGTGCAGTGATACAACCTTTTGTTTTTCTTTTTTGAGATAGTCCCTTATGTATCCCAGGTTGTCCTTAAAGACCCTATGTAGCTGAAGGTCACCTCGAACTTCTGATCAGAGGCATGTATCACCATACCTGGTTTAAGGTAATGCTGGGGACCAACCCAGGCCTCTGTGAATGTTAGGCATGTACTACTCACTGAACTACATCCCCAGCCTCTCATCCAGGTTGACTCCAACTCCTTAGACTAAACAATGCAAGCCAGGCATGCTTTAAAGTATAAAATTCCTATCCCGATCTTTATATATATATAATATATTAATATATATATATATATATATATATATATATATATATTAAGATGAGTTTAAGGTTTGCATTATGATAGTACTGATGTCCTCTTAATCAGAGGCCTGGGCAGCTGCTCATGGTACCTTACACTTGTAATCCCAACATTCAGGAGGCTGAGGCAGCAGGGTCACTGTGCACTTGATACTAGCCTGAGCTACCTATCGAGAACCTGCCCCCAACAAAATTAAAATCCCAAGAATCGAACTAAGAGAAAAGTTTGCTGGTATTTAAGTCTCATCAGATTTTGCTGTTGTTTTGTTTTGTTTTTCAAAACAAGGTTTCTCTATGTGTCAGCTCTGGCTCTCCTGGAACTCACTTTGTAGATCAGGCTGGCCTCGAACTCACAGAGATCTACACGCCTCTGCTTCCCTAGATGCTGGGATTAAAGGTGTGTACCACCACCACCCAGCAGAATTTTTAATTGTAATATTTTCACTTTGAATGTATTCTAAAGGTCATGTGTAATACCTTACCTTCTGTCATGTGGAAGACTGCTGTGATTTTAGGGTGCATTCATGACTGTGAGATTCCTGGTGATACTATATGTGATAGTGCTTGATTATGTGTTTTATTTATTTGTAGTTTATCTGCTTATTTGTTTATGTGTCTATTTATTCAAGACAGAGTCTTGCTATATAACCCTGGCTGGCCTCAGCCTTATAGCCATCCACCTGCCTCAACCTGGCCTCGGATTACAGGTACTTATTGCCACCCCTGGTGTAGTACTTGATTCTTTGTGTTGGCAATGAAGTCTGGCATGTCCTAACATCAAAATAGCGTTGACCCACAGCTGTGGTGATCACGTTGAATTCTTTGAATGGTTTAAGGGCTAAGGTTTCTTCCTCAATGACAACTTGGACTGTAAACTCAATTATATTTTCTTTAGTGAGAATACACCATTTTTAATGAACTTCCTAAAAATAGTATTGACGTAAACATGCAGATTATTTAGAGTAACTGGATTCTCCCCCCATTTTCCTCTATCTGAACAACCAGGATTTACTCCTGTGGGACTATATGTACTGTAGCAAACTCAGGATCAAGTTGTCTAAGGCAGTGTTTGATTATATGTTGGCATTCCAGATGACGCCAAATATGTTTTTTTTTATTGTGTAGTTTACTTTTAAAACTGAAATGGAAGCTTGGGAATGTTAAGGAGTGTTCAAGGTCAGATTGGTACAGACTAGTAGGACTGTGACTGGAAGGGATGCATTTGGGCTCATGATGCATCGGTGCTCCAATGTTCTGGGTACCAGCTCGCCTCTCTGCTCATCTTCCATGGTTATTGGGCAAAGGTTTATATTCTACAAGTGGCAGTTGACCAGTTAACTGTGTGTTAGAAGACATAACTTAAGAGAGGTGGGTCAGCAGTTAAGAGCACTGGCTACTCTTCCAGAGGACCTGGGTTTGACTCCCAGCACCTGCATGGTGGCTTACAACTGTCTGTTAACTCTAGTTCCAGGGGATGGGATGCCCTCTTCACATGCAAGTGCCAGACAGACATACAGCCAGAAAAAAAAAATCCATATGCATAAAAACAAAAAATCATAGAAATATTATTTTGTTTTTAATCATGGCATTTTCATGAATTTGTCATTATATTTTGTGTGTATTAATTCACCTTCTTCCCCCTGCCCTCTCTGCTTTCTCCTGCCTCTCTCACTGCTCTCCCTGCTAAGGAGTCTCTGCTTCTACTTTAAGCTCCTGTCACAAGTATTCTATAATGTTCTTCCTTTTTTCTCTGTCCCTTAAATTCCCTTCCTAGCCTCTCATTGTCCCCACCCTATTTTTTTTCTTTTTCCATTTTTTTTTTTTGTGTGTGTGTGTGGTAAATCTATGTTTATAAGCATACTTGTATGTGTATGGGCACATGTGTGTGTGTATGTGTGGTGTGCAAGTGTAGTTTTATAGACATGCTTGTGTGTGTGAGGGTACATATGTATGTGTGGTGTGAAAGTGTATGTTTATAGGCATGCTTGTGGGGGGCACATGTGTGTGTGTGTGGTATGCATGGGTATGTTTATAGGCGTGTGTGTATATGTGCAGGCACGTGTATGTGTGGTGTGCAAGTGTGTTTTATAGGCATGCTTGTGTGTGTGTGTGTGCAGGCACGTGTGTGTGTGTGTGTGTGTGTGTGTGTGTGTGTGTGTGTGTGTGGTGTGCAAGTGTGTGTTTATAGGCATGCTTGTGGGGGGGGCACATGTGTTCGGGAGTACACGTGGATGCTCATACATGTAGAGACACAAGGCTGAGGCAAGGTCTTTCAATCAAACCCAGAGCTCACCTGTGTGCCTGTTCTCCCTAGGCAGCGTGCTCTGGGGATCCCTTTTTGCCTTCTGGGCCTGGAATTACAGGAAAGCCACATGCTTGCCCGGCATTTATGGCTCTAGGGATCCAAACTCTAGTCCCCATACTTTCGCTATAATTGCTGTAATCACTTATCTCCTTAGCTCCCTTTTCTATTTTTAAGACACACACATACCCCTGGAGTCCATGTACGAGAGAAAATGTGAGACAAAAAACCTAATTAATTATATATTCAGAAAAGCTAATTAATTATATATTCAAACTTTGGTTTCTCAGATTTTTGCTCAAGTTAGGAAAAAGTTGATAGTGCCATAAAAATCCTCACTAGGACACATGAGACATGATATGTTCAAGCAAGAATATCAGTGATTCCAATTTCAGTCACAGGAACTTCTGTTATATAAAATCATTGATGGTAAAAATGGCATAAATCAGTTGTACCGCTTTGCCACATGAGCGCTCGTATACTTTGAGTAGCACATTGCAGTCTTTCTTCTGTAAGTGCTGTGTTATTTGCAAGGTGTACGAGGAGTCTTGATTCTCATCTAGAATCTACTGCAGCGATAAGGAAATTTGCTCTCTAATATAAAACAGAGAAGTCTTTTCTACCAAAGCACTCTGCGGATATTCACCAGATCTGCTTAAATCATCAATCCCGTGTAAAGCAGGCCAGTAAATTCTTGAGGGTTTTTGGGTTGTTTTTTTTTTTCCTCTGATAGTGACCAAAAGCCAAAAAATTTCCAATGGACTGGTGCTGGGGATGTAGCCCAGCTGACAGAATGTTTGCCTAGAATGCATGACGCTCTTGAGTCCCTCTCCACCACCACATAAAACAGGGATCCCAGCACTCAGGACGTCAGAGGCTGGTGCATCAGAAGTATAAGGTCATCCCCCAGTACCAAATGAGTTGGAGGCCAGACAGGCACCATGAAACACTATTCTAAAAATGAGTAAGAAAATAAAAACAAGGTACATCATTTGCAAGCTATCACCTCTAGAGAGGTTACAGAAAACTGCATTCCACACTGGTGAACTTCTCAAGTTGCCTACTGGGTCTCATATTTTAAGGGAAGATCTAGACACCAGCAGCTTCAAATTCAGTTCTTTTGGGGTCCAGGGAAGGCACAAGAGGGGGGTCGGGTTTTCTTTTCTTCTCAAGCTGATTCCTCATAAGCATTCTTTCTCTAGTACCAGAAGTGTCATCTATTCTAGTTGATCAGGAATCCCAGCCCAGGGAGGTGAACCACGGTGTGCCACGGTCCCTTGCTGTGTAAATCTATAAAGAAACAGAACCTTCACCAGAAAAATGTCAGTCTGTCTTCCGGACTGCCCCCAGAGGCTTTCTTTGTCCTTCCCATCTTTCCAGGAAGCCTTGAAGGGCAATTTGGTCTACCTCTTGTCCCAGTACTTGTAACTTCAGTGCCAGCTCCAACTTGGTGGCTATCAGTAGATGAGGCAGCTTATAACCCTGCTCAGTCCTGGGCTGTCTTCCATATTGTCTGTCTGTCTGCCTGCCTGCCTACTTACCCACCCACATACCTGCTTAACATATCTATCTACCATGAGACAGGGGCTTATGCATCCCAGGCTGGTATCTTGAACTCATTATTAGTTAAGTATGATCTTCATTTCTGATTCTCCTGCTCCTAACTCCCCAGTGCTGGGACTTCAGGCCTGAGCCACCACACAATTTATGTGGTACTAGCAATAGTGCCTAGGGCTTCCTAAACTAGGCCTTCAGTTAAGCTATATCCTCAGACTCAAAGTATAGTACTTATATGACAAAAAGTGTTTGACTTCACTTCTCTCATAACAAAACTTCAGTGTCTACTTAATATAAAATAGTTTTGGCATTTGCGATTTTAACAAGAAGTTATGATCCTTCCAAACAGCTGTCCAGCCAGAGAGCCCCGTTTGAGTGGCCAGCTCCTGTAAGAGGTATCAGGTGATTAGTCCTCACCTGAGAAGTCTGAGCTGGCCTGAGGGGACTAAGTTCTCTCCTCCCTTGAAAGTAATTACCTGACTGATCACAGAGAGTCCTGTAGAGATGCCAGACGGGTTCCTGACACATCATTTTGTTTCTCTAAAAATTTTTAATAAACTTTATTATTTAAAAACAGCAAATGAAAAATACCACACACTGATAATAACCAGACCCAAAGCCTGTACATATCAGTGAACTTTTAAACCAGTGGTTCTCAACATTGTGGGGTGTGCCCGCTTGGGGTGGCAATGAGTCGAAGGACCTTTTCACAGGGGTCGCCTAAGACTATTGGAAAACATAGATATTTACATTGCAACTCATAACAGTAGCAAAAGTTCAATTTTGAGGTAGCAATGGAAATAATTCTATAATTGGGAGTTAGGAAGGTTGAGAACCACTGTTCTATACAGATCGTGTATGAGGTTTTCACTTCTCAGTTCTGCCCCTTGAGGGCGCCAGAGACCACTCAGCTTTCCAGAGAGTAGCGTTTGAGGAGACCAGGCAGCAGCGAGCTGGGCACCCGGGAGTCAATGCGCTGTCAGCACCCAGAGCCAGAGCAAGGCTCTGAAGAAGTCTTCATAGCTGGGGGATAACCTCAAGGTCCACGGACAGTGACAGAACCCAAGAAGCATGAGTTCTAGCTTCCGTTTAGTGTGGTTCTGGGTCCCATCCCAGCAGTCTGGGCTTAAGCTTCTTCCTATGCAAGAACGTGGTGGAAATACTCCCCAATTTCCTAAGCAGAGGAAAGCCAAGCTTGGTGGTACCCGCCTGGAATTCCAGCTACTCAGGGGGCGGAGGCAGGAAGGTTTGCAGGCCTAAGCCCAACTCCGCCAAACTGGTGAGACCCGATCTCAAAAAAAAAAGTACAGAAGAGGTCTAGAGATACCTCTCAGTGTTACAGTGATTATTTAGGGGGAAAGAAAAAGAAAAAGGTCCTGGGATCAAGCCCCCAGTACCAATATGTTTTTTAAACATAATAATAGCAAGGAATGCCTGCAAATGATAAAACAGCATGGCTTCTTATTTCCTGAAGCCTTTGAAAGGGAACCTGCCTGGGCACTATCTCACCATCACTAGAAATCAGTATGGCAGGATGTCTGGTGGTGAGTGGAACAGTGACAATAGAGGGAAACTAGATAGGAGATGGATTAAGGCTGGAAATCCCAGTAGTTCTCAATAGAACACAGTACAAACAGAGGCTGCCCAGGGCTTCACCTCACCCACACACAGCAACCTTGATACATGGGCATTTGTCTCAGATGAGCTTTCTCTTCACACCCGAGTCGCACACAATGCTCTGCTTCATAGTGACTCCCTGGCGTGAGAAGAGACAGCACATGTATGTAGCATTGCCCCTGAGTGAGTGCATGAGTTAACCAAGTGAAAGCAAGCAAGCACTGAAAATCTGGCCCTGGCTGCGGTGGGAAAGGACCTTAGGAGGGGAACTCCTATGTGCAAAGACAATGTACAGGCAAGCAGGGGGCCTGGGTCATTGTCCCATGCTGAGCTGTGCATAGGTAGGGGCTTGGAATCCAGGGCATTGCAAAGGTCTCAAGAGAGCATGCCTGGAAGAGACAGCGTGCTCTAGTGTGCCGTGAACAGACAGGGAGAAGAGGTAAGAGTCTGCATTTTGTTGTCATTGTGCTGGGGACAACATAAAACTTGGGCTTCTTGCCTTGCAGGGATGTCAGGTGGCACACGGGCCAGTAAAGCTAGATTGATGTGAGGGGAAGTTTCTCAGAGAGCCGTGGAGTCAATGGGGCCTCTGGGAGCCGTTCTCTAAGGCATTGCCAGCCTGGCTTATTCACCACTCTCCCAGGGGAGCTATAGGGAGGCAACTTATGTTTCCTTTGGTCTTGCCTTCACAGCTGTTCCTCTTTCCAGGAAGCTCCACCCATGAAGGCAAGGGCGAACAGGTTTACAGAGGTGATGAGACCTATGGACTGAAGAGAAGGAATGCCCTGGAGAGGCTGCTCTGGGCATGCAGGGCTGGCCTTTGACCTTGACACCTGCTGTGGAATATTACTTTAACTATGTAAACATCTGTTATGTCTGTTTATGTTGTGGAATATTACTTTAGCTACGTAAAGGAGTGTTACATTTGTTTATGTTGCGGAATACTACTTTAGCTACGTAAAGGAGTGTTGCATTTGTTTAATTATGTAAAGATTTACACTCTTTTACCTTGTCTGGCTAAGGCACCTGATTGGTCTAATAAAAAGCTGAATGGCCAATAGCTAGGCAGTAGAGGCCAGTGGGCAGAGAGAATAGTAGGAGGAGGGATCTAGGCTCAAGGAGAGAATGAGGAAAAAAGAGAGGGAGATAGATGCCCAGGGACAGCCAGGCGTACACTGAGTAGGACATACAGAGTGAAGGAAAGGTAAAAAGCCCCGAGGCAAAATATAGATAGAGAAACAGTTGTAATTTAAGTTGTAAGAGCTAGTAGGACCAGTCTAGACTATGTGAGCACTCATAATTAATAGCAAGTCTCTGTGTCATGGTTTGGGGGGCTGGCAGTCCGAGAAAGCCTGTTGCATCTACCTACATGCAGAGTCACCCCCCAAACTTGAACCCACAGTTACAGCGACCTGATCCTGGAAACCTCACAATCTGCCTCTGTCTCAGTTTCATTGTCTACACAGGGGGAACCATGATCTCCTCTACCTCAGAAGGTTCTCATGAGAGCCGGAGGAGGTGACAGATATAAAGGGGCTTTGTAAGCTGTAAGGAGTGGTTGAATAAGACACCGTGAAAGACAGAGCAGTGGGTAAGGCTCAGAGTACAAGAGTTATTATTCCCCCCACTCGATGTTTTAGAGACCCCTGAGGTTGTAGCCAAAGCACTGGGTTTGTAACTGGGTTCAAGAGCAGGTTCAAGAGAACTCTGTGTGAGGCTTGAATCCTTGCTTTGGTCTCCTTCCGGCTCGTATTGGTACTCTGGCTGTCAGAAATCACTTTTGTCATAGGCTGGAGAAGGGGTGCTGAAGGAAACCTACACATACCCTCTGTAGTTGTGTACTTTGTGCAGAAGAACCTTTTGCCTTGAACTCTGCAAGTTACATGACAACCAACCAACAGTGGTGACCTGAAAACCAGTAGGTATGAACAACTAACTTCCTTGAGTACCACACAATCCTACCTACATACTGTGGTTGAAGAGCCAGGCAATACAGACACTCAAAAGCAAGTCTAGTCATAGGGATTAGGAGGAGATATTCTGGAGGCTGTATTACTAAATTGCTAATCCTGATTTTTGGTGTGTGTGTGTGTGTGTGTGTGTGTGTGTGTGTGTGTGTGTGTGTGTGTGTATGTGTGTGTGCTGAGAAAGGGTCTTTTGAGTCCCAGGATGGTCTTGGACTTGTTATGTAGCTGAAGATGACCTTACTCATGATTCCCCTGTTTTTATCTCCCAAGACCTGGATTACAGTCGCATGTCACTATGCCAGGTTTTAGGCTTTACACATGCTAGGTAAGTTCTCTGCCAACTGAGCCACATCCACAGCCCTAAAATACACGTCTGAAGGGTTGGGTGTGTCCTTCTTGCACACATGAGGTGAGCGTTCTGCCAGGGGGTGCCGTCTCCGGGTCCTCTTATCTAAGAGCAGCACTAATGCAGCGATGACTTGCCTTTGACAACCAATATCAGGGAGGAGCCTCACAACATGGTAGAAAGTATGCCTCGGACTTAAAATTAGCACATGATGTCATTGTTTCAAAGCATCTATTTTGATAAAAAATATACTGTTAACAAAATTTATCTTAGCCTTTTTCTTCTATGGGAGATCAATTCATGTTTGTCAGGAGGGAAAAGGGAAAAAAGGAAATGTACTTTTGCTAGAGTTCTCTCAACACAGCACAAAATTGCCAAGTGTCCGACCTCCAGTTGTGTATTGGGGGCAGGGCCATTGAATGCGAGGCCATGGTTCCAGCAAGCAGATAAAGAGGTAGAAGACCTAGTCCTCCCCATCTCAGGCCCCAGACTCAGCCCACTCTCCAGCCCTGAGCTCTGCAAGCTCAGTTGTCAATGAGTTCCTGGCCCAGGTTCTGCCTCTTCACCACGACAGGGTTCCCAGAAACATGGGCTCCCCAAAGACCACAGAGAGCCACTTGAAGGGATGCCTGTGCCATGCTGTGATACAGCCAGAGGCCACAGACTGCATGGCCAGGCTCCTACACAAGCCGGCTGCTTGCTTGTCATTATCAAGTACCTGGATTGCTTTAATACCTAGCATAATTCTCCAACGTTGATACAGGTGTCAAATTTTTTATATTTTTTTGGTGTTTTGAGACAGGGTGTGGTAGTTTGAATGCAACTGGCCCCCTTAAGCTCATAGGGAGTGGCACTATTAGGAGGTGTGGCCTGGTTGGAGTAGGTGTGGCCTTGCTGGAGGAAGTGTGTCATGTGGAGTGGGCTTTGAGGTCTTATATATACTTAAGCTAGGCCTAGTGCAGTTTACTTCCTGTGGCCTGCCAATCAAGACAGAACTCTTAGCCCTTTCTCCAGCACCATGTCTGCCTGCACACTGCCATGTCCCACCATGATGATAATGGACTAAACCTCTGAACTGCAAGCCACTTAATTGAATGTTTTCCTTTATAAAAATTGTCATGGTCATGGTGTCTCTTCACAGCAACAGAAACTCTCACTAAGACAGGGCCTTACGCTGTAGGAGGAGCTGGTTTGGAACTTGCTAAAGTTGCTATGTAGAGCAGGCTGGTCGTGAACTTGCAATGATCCTCTTGTCTCTGCCTCTGAAGTGTTGGGATGTTAGGCCTGGACCACCACTCACAGCTAAGAATTCTCTTCCTTTTCTTTTTTCTTTTCTGTTATTTTTGATATGTATGATTGCTTTTGCCTGCATGTATTTCTGTGCACCACATTCCTGCCTGGTGCTCGTAGAGGCCAGAAGAGGATAACAAATACCCTGGAACTAGAGTTGCAGATGGCTGTGAGCCACCATGTGGGTGCTGGGAACTGAACTTGGGTCTCTCAGAAGAGAAACTGGTGCTTTTTGGAGCCACATATGCAGCTCCAGGAGTTCTATTCTTTTTAGGGTTAATATTCCTTATTTCATAGTATAATACAACATAATACATTTATCCTCTCATAGAAATTTGAATTGTTTTTACTTTTTGGTTATTATGAATTGAATTGAAAACACATTTTAAAACTTAAATACATATAATATAGTGGGGACAGGGCATGTGTGGAGGTCAGAGGACAACTTGTGAGAGTCTTTCTACCATGTGGGGTCCAGAAACCAAACTCAGGTTTTCAGGTTCGGTGACAAGTACCATTACCTGCTGAGCCAGTCCTACCTTAAAACTATTTGCTTAGTTTTTTTTTTTTTTTTTTTTTTTTCTGTTTTTCGAGACAGGGTTTCTCTGTGTAGCCCTGGAGGTGCTGGAACTCACTGGGTAGACCAGGTTGGCCTCAAACTCAGAGATCTGCCTCTTAAGTGCTGGGATCAAAGGTGTGAGCCACCACTACCCAGCTGCCTTAAAACATTTTTAAAAATGGAAACTTCTAAACATGAAAACATAGACAACAAAAAAGGAATAAATAACAAACAAATGGAAAAACCACCCACTCAACAACCCCTAAACTCAAGTGAACAAATGAGACCCTTCATACAACTGTAACTCATCATCTGGATCCTTCAGGGATTCCACCTGCTGTGCCCCACCCTATACCACCATAAACCAGATAACAGCCGAACAAAAGCTGTCCTGTGGACTTGGAAGTGATGGCGGTGAGTGGAGCCTGAAGTCTTGTGTCTTCATTGTAAACCAGTTTAAGCAATCTCTGGTCTCCAGAGTTGTGAACCTAAATGAAATAATGGTCTTTCTGCTCTTTGCCTCAGTGGAAGTGCTGGGAGCCTCCAAACATGGGGCACACCAGTGCATGACTTTTCCTTCCCTTTCTTGTGAGGCAGTCACTTTTTTCCTCCACAGATATTAATAACCCTGAACAGGCAGAGTATGCTCCCCAGAACCTTTTCAAAAAGGGGTTCATGCTATGGAATCCAGAACTGGTACTTTTGTCTTAAGTGTAGTGAGTACAGAGCATAGGTGCTATAATTAGTTTTTGCTGCTGGAATTGTGTGTGTGTCCATTGTGTGTCTATACCATATGTGTGTAGTGTGTCTAGTGTGTGTGTCTATAGCATGTATGTATACAGTGTGTCTACACTGTGTGTGTCTATACGTGTGGATGGAAGTTTCTGTTCCACCTGGTCCCACAGCCCTTTTGTCCCAAATAAACACACAGAGGCTTATATTAATTATAAGCTGTTTAGCCTATAGCTCAAGCTTATTACTAACAAACTCTTAAAACTTAAATTAATCCATAATTCTTATCTATACTGTGTACATGTGCCTCTACATGTACAAACAGAGAAACAACCCCATGAACAAGTTAGACTCTCTCTGTCCAGAACATCACATTGTCGTTTTTCTTTTCCTGTAAACAATTATGATCTCAAAACGAGCAACTGCTTTTTCCCTGTCTCTTTCCCTCATTGGTTAAAATAGGAGGGGAGGTCCTCTGTGGAGCTTCTTCCTTTTCTGGTCAGGGATACAGAGTCACAGGACAGAGGTCTGAGCTCAGGTGAAGCCTGGTTCACATCTTCCTAAACTTCTATGACCAGGGTCCTAGCGTTGACTTGGGAAAGGCCCAAGAGCTCACTGGCTGACTGAGCAGAACTCAGCTGTTAGACCAAAGTCAAAATGCATCTGCAGAGGCTTCTGGGATGCTCTGGCCTCAAGCACAGACTGACAGCAACAGTCTGATTGGCTCTTCTCTCTGCCCAGACGATCCTCTCCGATGTTGCTTATGGAAGGACTATAACTCTGCAGGACTTGACTCAAGTGCTGCTTCCCCCAGAGCACTTTCCCTGGATCCCCATTCTCCCTACCCTCGCCCTGTACCCTTCCTACTCTCATTACATATGGCATCACTTTGATGCTCTTTTTTTTTTCCATTTTATGTCTGTACCATGTGGATACCTGGATACCAATCCTCTCTGGTTATTTAGACAGAGCTTTGCTAGATAGCCCTGGCTGACCTTGAACTTACAACAGTCCTCCTGCCTCAGATTCCTAGGTGTTGGGATTCTAGACATGCACTACTACTCTGGGCATGATATCAGTCTTAACTCCCCATTTAGGTCAAGATGAATTACATGAGAAGAGAAATTATTTCACGTATTTCTTTCTGTTGTTCAGAACACAATCAGGAGCTAACAAATATCTCTTAGCCACGTGGCCAGATGTCTTACATAACAATGGCAGCTGGTAGGTGCTCACTAAATGCATTCAGAATGAGGCAACATCAACCTTCAGGCACCTGGAAAATACAAGGAAAAAAAATTACCCTATCCCCTTGGAATTCAGCTCCAAACCAGCTTCACGTAACCCTTCAAGCAATAAAATCTGTAAAAACTTCCATGGAAATAACAATAAAAGTGCCTTGGATAGCTTCTGCCTGGGCCACAAATGGAGTCTCAGGTGGATCTAATATGCCCCAAGTGTGATATCTATGTCTGTTTGTTTGCTGTTTCAATTGGTCTCCAGAAGAACTTGAATGTCCCAAAATAGTACATGTTTGTTGACTTCAGATTGTCTCAACTAGAAGATAGGATCAACCAGAAATTTTCTTCTCATCTGCAGAGTGAGTATTGATTTTACATTGATTGATTGATTGATTGTGGTTGTGTGCACCATGCTACTATGTGGAGGTCAGAGAACAGCTTGCAAGAGATGGTTTTCCTCTTCTCCCATGAGTGTCCCCGGGGGCAGACTCTGGTCATCAGGCTTGTTGGCAAGTGCTTCTATCTGCTGAGCCATCTTGCCAGCCTGATTTTTTATATTTTATTTTTGGAACAGGGTCTCATGTAGCCCATGGTGACCTCAGATTCACTAGATACCTGAAGATGACCTTTAGCGTCTGGTCCTCCTGCTCTCATGTGCTGGGATCACAGGGGTCGTGTGTGGCTAGGGACCAAACCAAGGGTTTTCTGCATGATATGCAAACACTCTATGAACTGAGCTACATTCCTAGCCTGAGAACAAGGGGCAACTTTGCGGAGTTGGTTCTCCCCTTCCACCATGTGTGTCTTGAGGACTGAATCCAGGTTGTCAGGCTTGGCAACCAGTGCCTTTAACTACTGAACCATCCTGCAGGCCTATCCCTCTCTGTCTCTGGAAGATCATCCTGAACAGAAAATTTGTATCCATTAAACTGTACCTTATTTAAGGGGAATAATAAGAGTATCCTCTTTGCTACTGGCTTGTTTCACTTAGCTTAAGACCTCAAAGCTCATCCACCTTGAAGTAGCTGCGGAGATGTCCCTTCTTTTTCAAGGCTGTAACTCTGTTACATGTAGACACCATTTGTTGTTGCTGCTGCTGTTTATCCATTCATCTTTCAATAGACACAGGTCTGTAAATACTTACCTGTTCAGAAAGGAGTGTGCTATGGTCGCCTTACTTGTGTGCTTCTTGGCAAGTCCTATACCCATGGCAACTTTTACTTACTGAGATATTTGATTCATTAGCTGATTCCATTCCACCATGGTAGGGACTTTTCCTGGGTGGCTGTGTGCAACAGATGCACAGCATAGAATGTGATAGGAGTTCGTTTGTCGTCTCAGGAAAAGCGATGGGAGCCACTCTGTGTGGACTGCAGTAACCCAATGTGTTCATGTGGACAACCAGATTTTTGTTTGGAGGTCCTACCCCCATCCCACCCTGACTCCTTCACTATGCCAGCCATTAGGCTTGGGATGCTTTTCCAAAAAGGTATGAACACGAGGAACATTTGTTCTGAATTAAACTTGGCTGCAGTTAAAGTGTTATCACGTACATGAAGCTCAAATTACAGAGGTTGCCTTCAGCCAGTGAATAGCATGGGGAGGTTGCTCAGAGAGGTGGAAAATTCTGAGGCCCCTCCAGCGTGATTGCAAGAAAAATGCTCAGAGTGGTGTGGAGAGGGGCCAGCTGGTGATGTCAAGGGATTTATAAAAGAGATTACAGGACCTTTTAAGGGAATGAGGCAGCTGCTAATGATGGAAACCTGCTAAGCTGAATCCGAACGCCTGCCTCGTTGGCTGAGGTGCCTGTAACTGTGGAAAAACATATCATGCCATCACCTTTGTGTGAAATTCAACAGACGGCAGCTGAGTGTGGAGGGCAGAACCTGTTTCTGAGTAACCACTTGGGGATCTCAGAACACACGGAGTCAAAAGTGTAGCCCTGGCCCTGCAAGTGGGAACACCCCTGGCTGTTCCACACATCTGCTGCAAGTGGGAACGCACCTGGCTGTACCACACATTGGTCCCTTCCTTTCTTGTTCGCTTTTAAGTTTTACTATTATTTACCTTGCTGGGGATGGAATCCAGGGATTTGCTTATGCTACTCAAGTTGTCTACCACCCAGCTGGACCATTAGTGCTTTTGTTTTTCTTTTTAGCATTCTCATGTGTGTGTTTGAGGTGGTCTGGAGGAAGCCTGTTAGTTTGTTTAGTTAGTTTTTTGTGGCACCCAGAATCAAATTCAGGGTCTTGTGTATGCTAAGCAAGTACTGTGCCACCCAACTCCTTTACTTATCCATCTCCTTAAAACTTTATTACTAGTGTGTGTGTGTGTGTGTGTGTGTGTGTGTGTGTGTGTGTACATGATAGGAGGAGGGGGCGGGTGGGGGGACGTCAAAAGACAACTTCTCGGAGTTGGTTCTCTCCTACCTTAGCATAGATTCCGGGGATCAAGCTCTGGTCATCAGGCTTGGATAGCAAGTCCTTTTACCTGCTGGGCTTTCTCACTGGCCCTACTTATCTGTTAAAACAGCAGCAACAACAAAATCAGCTTTCAACTGTCTAAAAGCTTTACACACCCAGAGAGAGGCCTTCAGATAAAATATCATGTGTTATATTAATATCGCAGTCCCAATTGTCTCCATGATCTTTTTACAACCCTTGTATCATCTTAAGAATGTGCGTTTTAAAAAGAGGAACCAAGATCCATTACAATGCCATATAGGATAGATTTAGGAAAACAGACAAGCCCCAATATTCTAAATGTAGCAGCTGGTTCTTCTTGTGTTTTAAATAGATAGCTAATGAAAATAGTCCCAGATTTAGGAACAGAGCTTTTAAAGTTTAGAGGGCTAAAGGTGGAGGAGGCCGTAATACCGATGTTTAGTAGAGGAAATAAACAAGAAATTTGTGTGTGTGCCCGAGTGCATGCGTGTGTGTGTGTGTGTGTGTGTGTGTGTGTGTGTGTGTGTGTGTGTGTGTGTGTATCAGCACACTGGGTCACAGCTCAGTTCAGACACTTCTCATAAAGTACAGTCATCAAACCAAATACTGCAGCCTTCCCCCTTGCTGTCTCCAGCAGCTACCAGCTTTATCACCAGTTGCTCCCAGGAGAAACTCCTTCCTGTGAGTTTATCTTTCCACCATCCCTTAAGGACATTTTGCAGATTAAATGTCTCCAAAGACCCTGTCTCCACGTCTGCTCGGCTGCTGTGTTATCAAACTCCTTTCCCCATTTCAAACTCAACTCAAGCCAGACCTGGTCTTTGAACTTTGCTTGATCATGGGGCCCCAATGATTTCTCTCCTCTTCATATGTAGAGATGTTTGCCTTTCACTTTTAAGCTTGGATGTGCTATCTTCTGTACTTCAAAGTCTCCTTCATCAAGGGGGCAACACGATCTCACATTCGCCGCTGGAAAAATCTTACAGCAGGGCCACTTGGTGAAAGTGATGTTACTGTTATTGATTACAAACTAGTGAATCAATAAATATTTCTGGCCTGAAATACTGAGTAGGGCCAAGAAACACGATTACAAAGTTTAATGGAAACATTAAACTTGTGAGTTAGAAAAGCATGTGATGATCATACTATGTAAGAGAGATTTGGACAAATCTACACACAAAAAAAGGGAATTCTAAACATGCTAAGAACCTATCTTCATTCTTCAACTCAAAATTCTTAAGACTTTGTCCCTTTTCTCACCGCTTCGAATTCCTTACTCCTGTTAGGCAGCTGGCCGCAGACTCTGGGACTGAAGGAGTCCTCTTTCTGGAGCCTCTTGTACTGCTGAGACCACAGATGTGCACCATGGGGCCCAGGGGCCATAACCTTTGCTACACAGCACTCATGTCACGCCTTTCTGGCCCAGGGATGTGTGTGGGAAGGCACTCCAGGAGGAAGACGCTCCAGCCAGGCATACTCCCCATGCTTCCACTCAGCTTGCCTTTCTTCTTCTTAATTGGCTGTTGGGAAAAGCTTAGTGTCTCAAAGGCATTCTCATCAGGAAGTGGATTTGACAGGATATTTCATTTATAAAAACAATATGCATATACTTTTTAAAAAAGAGACTTACTTCAAAACTACTGGTGGTGTTGCAGGTAGGATATATAGGTCTCCGACACAATATGTGATACCATTTAGGATAAATTTTCTTTTTCTTTCTTTCTGTTTTTTCCTTCCTTCCTTCCTTCCTTCCTTCCTTCCTTCCTCCCTCCCTCCCTCCCTCCCTCCCTCCCTCCCTCTTTCTTTCTTTCTTTCTTTCTTTCTTTCTTTCTTTCTTTCTTTCTTTCTTTTTCTTTTTGAAACAGTGTCTCAGCCAAGTAGCCCCAGCTGACCTTGCACTTGTACTAACCTCACTGACTCAGTCTCTCTGGTCCTGAGGTCACAGGTATGAGTACCTGGCCATTTGTTTTATGCTCTTTTGAGACGGGGCCTTGCTATGCAGCCCAGGGTGGCTTTGCATTCTCAGTAATCGTCCTGATAGGCATGTGTTCCACCACACCCAAGAGGGTAATCTTACTGGGAAAGCATCTCACATAGCAAAGACCATCATAGACCAAACTTGGATTAGAAAGGGTTAGTAAGACAGGGTCTCGCTATGTAGTCCTGGCTGGCCTGGGACTCACTATGTAGACCAGGTTAGCTTTGAACTCATAGAGATCTGCTTGCTTCTGTCTCCCAAGTGCTGAGATTAAAGGTGTGTGCCACCACACATGGCTGAGTATGCTATTTTTTCTTCCCTAAAGGGAAATGACTTAGTATCTTTTTAATATTTATTTTTATACTTATTTATATAATTTTATAATAGCATCATGTAGTATGTATATATGGTGTATTTGGAGGTCAGAAAAGGGTGTCAGATCCCCTGGAACTGGAGTCACAGGCAGTTGTGAGCCACCATGGGTCCCCTGCAAGAGCAATAAGTACTCCTAACCATTGAACCATCTCTCCAGCTCCAACAACTTAATACCTTTATCGCTATCCTTTAAGATGAGTTAATGATTTTACTAGCTCAGATTCCCACAAACACTGTCAGGTAAAAATGGCACTATGGAGGTGTGTACAGTCATACATACCTGTAATGTCACTCAGGATGCCGAGGCAGGGGAGATGCTAGAGTCCAGGGGTTCAAGGTAAACTAGCACAATATAGTAAGATCTATTTTAATAGGAAACGGTGCTATGAAAAGCAATTTGAGCTTTTTGAGGCAAAGTATTACCCAGTGGTGGAAAATAAAGTGTTTTTCAAAGTTTGATAATTTATTTATATAATGATTGGTTTTTTTGGGGGGAGGGGTTCTATCAGTGTGTGTATCAGTTACATCTCTGCTGCTATAATTGAACATCATGACTGTAAGCAACTCATGGGAAGAAAGAGTTTATTTGGGGGTATGGTTCCAGAGGGGCAAAAGCACATTATAGAGGAGGCATGACAGCAAGCTGCAGGAGCAAGTCATTGAGAGAACATATCTTCAACCACTAACATGAAGCAGAGAGAGAGAGAGAGAGAGAGAGAGAGAGAGAGAGAGAGAGAGAGAGAGAGCGCTGCAAGTGACACAAGGCTGTCGAACTCTCAAAGTCCACCCCAGTGACTACTTGTTCCAGCAAAGGCTCCACCTTCTAAAGATTCCTTTACCTCCCTGAACAGCAACACCAACAGGGGACACAGCTCTCAAACATGTGAGCTTTTGGGGGAACACTTCTCATTCAAAGTACCACATAGGGTCATAGGGTCTCATTCTCTAGTCCAGGATGGACTAGAATTCATGGCAACCCTCCAGCCTTAACATTCCAAGTGCTGGGATTACAGCCTTGGCCCCACCACACCTAGCTGCTGATTAGAATATTTTAAGCTTTCCGCTTTGCTTGGTAAATTCTAAAATTAAGTATTCTTGGGTTTTAATAAAAAAGCTAGAATTTGCAGAGGTGTCTCCTAGACGTTTTCTCTGGGCTTGATTTACCCACGGTCATCATAAGACAGAGCAGCTATGGTGACCTACAGGGGCTGTGGCAGCCACCATGGGAACAGAATAGAACCAAACAGCAGAGAAACGAGGATGTTAACATTTCCTCTTGGAGAAGGGGAGGGAGAGCCACAGACCTCCCTAGGACCCTCTTTTGATGTTATAACGACCACTGTCTACTGCTCCAGTACATGGAACCTAGAAACGCTCAAGTGTCTAAGGGGTAGGAAACTGACTGAGGTGGGTTCCAACAAACCGAGTCTGAGGAAACTTTCTTTTCATCTGTGAGTTGCTCCCTGCTCCCTATTTTTTGGTGAATAGACATTATCTTTTACATCTCTAGGGGAGTCATGAGATACAATGAAGACCCACTGGTGTGACTGATGTATGTTTTGACATAGGATCTTTTGTTCTGTGGCTGAGTTCATGTCATTTTTTTTCCCATGGCACAACATGACATTCAGCAGAGGGTGGGGGTGGGGTGGGGGTGGGGTGGGGGGTGGAGGGTGACTCCAGTTCACATTCTTTAGCCTTCATCATTCCTATTTAGCTTAGAGTAAGCTATTATCTGATTTCAAGATGGAGTCTGAGTGGTCCCACAATGGCAGCCTCACACTGGAGAGGATGAGCATTGGTAGTTGTTCAGTCTCCAAGACTTGATCCCAATCGGATGCTGAAGGTCTGGAGAGTTGCCAGTCTTCAACTGGTGTTGGAATTCTGACAAAGCTGGTTCTAATGTCAATGAAAGAAGGCTTTGGCAACAGGATAGATGAACTTGGCCTGCAAGAGTGAGGGTAAGAAGGCAAAAAGCTTCATTCTTCTGTGTCCTTTTATCGGGGCTGCTGTCAGAAGGTGCAGCCCAGTTTTAAGGCAGGTCTCTTGCTTCAAATCATCTGGTCCAGAAGATCCCTCATTGAATGGTGTGTAGAAGCTTGAGGTTTGGTTGAGTCCATATGCAGTCAAGTTGACAACCAAGATTAGCCATCATAGAGCATATGGACAGTATTTAGCAAGAAAACACACTTTTCGTTTTTGTTGGCTAATGTTCATGCAAGGACTCCCAGGACTTACTGCTCTTCCATCCATACAAAGGAGTTCCTTCTCTTGTCCTCAGTTTCCTCACTGCCAAATGGAGACATGAACTGTTCATAGCTCATGTGGTCAAGCAAGCCAGCAAGTCAGAGCAAGGCTTATTTAGTTACCTTTGTAGTGCTGGGGATTGAACCTAAACCATAACCCTACAAAATAGACATTTATGAACAAATTTGTTTTATGAATTCTGAATATGTTGTAAACTAATAAAAATAGGTTTGCTGTTGATTCTAAACTCATTTATTACTGTGTGATAATAAGATTGCTGAAGATTACTGAGTTGCTATGAAGGGGTTCTACCACTGAACTATAATCCTAGCTCTTACAATTGATGTTTGAGGAACTCATGGAGACTAATCTCCCTCTGCTTCTTGAGTACTGGGTTTAAAGTGTGCACCACTATACCCAGCCTGATTTTGATTTTTTAATTTTTCTATTTTATGTGTGTGGTGGGTACTTTGCCTATATGTATGTCTGAGAATCACTTTCATGCCTGATGCCTACCAAGGCCAGAAAAGGGTACCAGATCCCCAGAACTGGAGTCACAAGTGGTTGTGAGCCACCATGTGGGTATGAGGAAAGGAACCCAGGCCCTCTGGAGGAGCAGCAAGTGCTCTTAACTATTAAGCCATCATTACAAACCCCTATTTTTATTTATTTTTGAGTCAGAGTCTTGCAACATAGCCCAGGCTAGCCTGGACCTCTTGACCCCTGCCTCAGCTCCCTATCCCTCTGTATACTAGAATGACTGGAATATGCTACCACACAGACTCTAGAATTGATTTTTAAAACAAAGTTAGGGGGCTGGAGGGATGGTTTAAAAGTTCAAAGCAACGGCCATTCTTCCAGAGGACCCAGGTTTGGTTCCCAGAACCCACATGGCGGCTCACAAGCGACTGCAACTCCAGCTCCAAGACAGCGTGGTACACATACATATCTTCAGGAAAGACATTTATATACATAAAATAAAAGTGAATAAATCTTAAAAAAATAACTAAACAAACTTAACATAGCAAGTATTTTATGAATAAGAATTTCTATTTAAATGAAATGTAATTCAGCTTAAGTTTTATTATGCTATGATTAAGGAACAGAAACATTGACTGGGGACCTAGCTTAGGGGTACAGCACTTGCCTCGTGTGTCCAGGGCCTTGGATTCAGTTCCCTCACTGAATCCAAGAGAGGATTAAAATACATTCTTTTCTCTTGCAAATGCATAGATAATACTAAGACAAGGGAATTCCATGTGGTCACCCATATATGCAACCCAGCATTTGGTGAGGCTTGAGGCAGGAGAATCATGAGTTCCAGGCCAGTCTGGGTTACATAGTAAGTACTTACTTCAACAACTAAAACAAGATGGGCCTGGTGGCACAGGTCTGAAATTGCAGCAATTCAGGAGACTGAAGCAGGGGTATCGAATGCTCATCTTACTTGGGCTACTGAGTGAGAGCCCATCTCAAAATAAAAACAAAAACTAAAACAAAACCAAAAAACATAGAACAAGAAAAATCAAGCTTTTATTTGCTTTTTTTCATAAATGGGCTTGGAAACTCTGAGGTAGTATTCTGTAGTATTGAAAGGTGTTAAAAATAGATTGATATCACTTTAAAAATATTAAAAAGGGGAATTACTATTTATGTCCATTGTCTTCTGAAAGAAGGCTGTTTGCAAGGCTGTCTGGTGCTGACATGATAGAGGGCAGAGGCCACATCAGAACAGGTTCTCCTTTTTGGAACATTCCATCTCAGTGAAACAGAATGAATTTAGGCTAGCAACAATATACACCAAAACAAGCCATAAACCTCGAATTTCACATGTGTCGTACTTATAAATGCAGGGCCTTTTGAAACAGGTTTGAGCCAGATGGGGTTCTGGCTCCTCTCCTTTGTATGTGTGACCTTGGCAAGTTGTGGAAACCTTTGTGTACTTCAGCTTTTTCATGCAATCTGCTACCTTAGGGCCGATGTATACATCATATGAGACAGTGCGAAGAGATGCAAAAAACAGCGTGTGGTACACCAGCCTCATAAATAATTATCGGGTGTCTTCTATGTAGTTCTCTCTGTGTTGGGCCCTGACAGACCTTTGATGCCTCTTGCCTTTTGTTGTATCATGTGTGTTACAGTCATAGTTATAACATTCTGGCAAGTTCATCAGTTCAGTGAGATTCAAGTTAATCTAGAAAAAAAAAGGCCTCTTAGGATCAGGTTACATCATTAATTTGGGAGAGAATATGAGATGTAAATGGTTATTTAACATCTTGCCTTTAAGTTGTTGAGTTCCTGTGCCAGGTTTTACAAAGTGCATTTCTGATGCACATTAAAACCACTGTGACATTCAAAGAGTCAAACATGGCTGATTAGAGCTTTAGGGCTTGTATTTATAAAAAGGTTACTGGTGCATTTCCTTGGTGCAAATTATTTTTGGCTCTTACTAATATTTACGAATATAATAAAGTCTGTGTAGCATAATGGATGTGATTAATTTGTCCTAGGCTCTAGCTTGCTTTTGTATTTAGGGAGATAGCCCAGAGAGATGGTATCTCCTCACAGGAATTTGTGCAGACAGGGAACAGCAGTGTACAGCAAAGGGCAGCTGTACTTTTCACCCTAGAAGACAAGATAAGAAATATCATCAGGGTAATAATGTATTTGCTTGCATAAATTTACCACGGAGACGACACAGAGAGGTTTCTTTGGGGGGTATTTCATGGAGATGTCAAAAGTAGCCTATGCAACAAGCAACAATCGAAGAATGGTTTGGGCGGATGTGTCCACAGAAAATTAATGGCACGATTACTCTGGGCCTGGTGATGTTGGTCTGTAATCCCAGCCTCTGGGGAGGATGAGGTAGGAGGATTGCAGGTTCAAGACAAGCTTGGGTAATTTAGTGAGACTGTTCTAAAACAAAAAGTAAAGAGTGGACTCAATGGTAGATTTAATCCCTAGTACTGGGAGAATAAAACCCGAACCTAAACTAAGACAAGACCAAATAAAAGAGATGGATTTGTTATTTTCTTGTTGCTGTGATCTGACAAAGCACTACTTAAGGAAGGGGGTTTACTTTGTTTCAGTATTCTGGCATAGTCTGTCAAGGTCGAAGGCATGGAGACAGGGGTGTGAGGCAGCCGGAGTGTGAGGCAGCTGGCCACGCTGCATCCGCAGTCAGGAAGCAGAGAGAGATGGATGCTGGTGCTCGGCTCCCTTCCTCCTTTTTACTCAATTATGGACCCCAGCCCATGGAATGGTGCCACCCACCTCTAGGGTGTGTCTTCCCATCTCAGTTACCCAGCCTGCAGTCTCCCTCACAGACATGATCAGGAGAGTCTAGATCTTGTTAAGTTGACCATGTTAGTAATCACAACAGGTTTGTACAACAAAAATTCAGGGATCTTAGCTTTGACACTAGCTGGGCTGCTTACTATTGGGGAGTCTGGTGCTATGGAGAGGTGAATTACAGCTGCTATGTATCTGTATGTTCTGTGGCACACTTCTCCTGGGGAGACACAACAAACAAATTCACCCCAGATAGGAAACTCACTACAGACCAAAGTGTGGATACCACCAAAGTCCAAGTTGGTTGAACCAATAACTATTACTGGGGTTTCTTACAGGAAAACGGGTGAGGTTACTTACAGGAGCAGAAATGACTCAAAGACAGCTGCCTCACCACGTGACAGCATGGGTGACAGCTCACAAAGCTAGGAACCTGAAGCACACAGCACAGCCTGCAGGCAGAACAGGTTGGAGGTGTCCTTCCCAAACGACTCTGATCTAAACCTCTTCCAGGCAGCTGGTCTGCTCTCAGAGTCGTCTTTGTAGTTCACCCTCACTGTATCTGAGACTCTCTCTCAGCTTTTACTGCTTACTCTGGCGCTGTGGGGTGGGGAGTAGTGGATCTGGTCGGTTTCAGGGACTTCCTGAAGCCACTTTGACTTGTTGACTTCCCCGCTTAAGGAGCCTCCCTGTAGGATGGAATATTTCAATTTCAGAGGAAACTGTTACACAACCCTATCTATGACGTTTTGATACGCTGTGACTATTTGGTCTCTAAATCCTCCGGTGGCTGCTTCATTATTCATTATTCATTATTAAGAAACCTCAAAGAATTTTGGCACACCCCCCTCCCCCTTTAAATTAACTCTCAGTTACAGAAGTTTAATTAAGGGCATAAGAAAACTGAATCTCTTGTTCCCAATGCTCCCTTTTCAGCCTACTTCAGTTCTACAAGGCTTGGCGACTCTTAAATATTTAAATTCTTCCCAAAGACACCCTGCTGTGCCTCCAAACAGCAAGCCACACACCCAAAGGGACAAAAAGCACTGCAGACAGTCCTTCCTCCCAGTCCCCCATTTGAGTTTCGCCTTGGTTCTCAAGGGATCTCGGAATTAATGCAGCCCAGACCGAGGGTATCTGGAACAGATCTTGGGCCTTCTTGGGAAAACAAAACAAAACAAAACAAACACACAAACAAAACCAATAAACATCGCTCCTCTCCCGCTCTCCAAACAAAACAAAACAAAACAAACAAACAAACACAAGACGATGCTGTTTCGCTGCTCCCAGCTGAGCAGACTGAGCCTGGGTGGCCACGGTCGCCACGGTCCTCCAGTGAGGCCGGGACGAAGTTCCCAGGTGCCGGCTCGGTGCTGCGGGGACTTTCACCTGCTGGGCGCGCGCGGGGCGCGGGGCGGACCCGGCGGCGGCGGGCGGGCGGGGCTCTGGCGCGCGGGAGGAGTCGGCTCGGGCCCGCCCCGCAGGAGGAGCCGCGGGCTGGCAGCCGATCCGGCGTCTCCGTGACAGGCACCCTGCTCCGCCGCCGCCGCCGCCGCCGCCGCCGCCTTTCTTCCTCGTCCCGGGCTGTGTGCACCGAGCTCGGGACCGGGCTGCGGGTCTAGCCCCGCTACGGGCCGTGCGCCCTTCGCTTGGCGTCCCGGTCTGGGGCTGCGCGCCACCCGCTCCCGCCTCCCGGCCGCCTGGCCGCCTCCCGGTAGCCAGAGCTCGGCCACCGAGCTGCTCACACCAGCCGCATCCGCGCCGCCCTTGCCGCTCGGCCCTCCGCTCCGCTCCAGGTTCCCCCCTCCCCACCGCCTGGCACCCAGGCTGCCCACCACGCGACCCGGGTCCTCGCCGCCGCCTTGCCCGGCCCCACTGTTCCCTCCCCAGGGTCTCGCCAGCTCTTTCTTGCCGCCGCCACCGCCGCTCCTGGAGCCGCGGGTCACCATGCCCAGCAAAACCAAGTACAACCTTGTGGACGACGGGCACGACCTGCGGATCCCTTTACACAACGAGGACGCCTTCCAGCATGGCATCTCTTTTGAGGCCAAGGTGAGGGGGCCCCCGGGAGGGCAGTACCCCAAGGGGGCAGGTCTGGGTGGATGGGATGCCAGCTGTCCTGAACGCAGAGCAGGTGGGTTAGGCCTTTCTCAGCTTCTGCCCAAAACAGCTTAAAAGAGCACCTGAAAAGTTTGAGGTGTACTGACTCACCCCCCTTTCCCACCTGCAGACACCCCATCCTTGCCCGCCAAGGCTGGATTGAGTTACTTCCCGGAGAAGCCCGAGCAGCGCAGCCACGACTCCTGGTTCTTTTGAAAGCTTTTAAGGAAGCGCTGGCTTATTTACCTGCTGGGCTTCCACGAGAGGTGCTTTCGGGAGGTCTTTTAAAAGGAGAATGCCCGTTTCCTGACCAGTTAAAAACAACAATAATAGTAAAAAAAAAAAAAAAATCCGAGTAGCTGGGTCTAGTTGCTAAAGTCATTTCCCAAATGTTTGCACGACTGTTTTGCATGTGCCAGCCATTGGCGTAGTGGTCAGGTGAAACCCGTTTTCCAGTTTTGTGGTGTGCTGTTAAATCTCAGCAGTTACTGATGAAGAATTTAGTCGAGACGACTGGAATTTGCAGGGCCAAGGCCAAAGCCACCCTTGGGGGAGGGGTGAAGTGGAAACCTTGCGCGCTGGACCAGTGGTTGTGTGTTAAGAATGGCAACCTTATCATGGTGGAGCACCTCGCTGAGTGAGGAGTTCTGGCTTCTGGGACTGCAGTGGACTTTCCTACTGCTGGTCCCGGGAAGGTGCTTTTCAGTGGAAAGGGTTCTGCTTTCTATTGATGCCCCTGTCCTGCTCCCCCACCTATAACCTAAAGAAAGACGCGGGGACACTCAGCATGCACAGTGTGCTTGTCACCGAGTGAAATTTAAGTCGACGCTGATATAGATTGGGTTTGGGTGGTTTTGAGAACAGAACTTTTGACTGGGAGGCAAACTTGCTCCACTCTGTCTTCTTCGGTGACCGAAGAGGTTAGTATATTGTGCAAGAACTGCCATCAGGTGTCCGTTTCCTTCAATTTGCAGAAACACCTTTGGAGTGTCAGTTAGGTGCCCAGACGTCACTTGAATATAGAATCACATCCCTCTTCTCATGTAGATGTGTGGATTGGTGAATCATATCCCTAAAACAACTTTTCTCAGCCATATTTGCTAGAACTAGAGGTGTCAGCCCTTCACCCTGCAGTTCTCAAACCCTACCTTGGAATGCAGAGTGTGACAGGGACCAGAGGGGAGCTGTCAGCCAAGATCTTATCTCACTTCTCTATCTCAGAATAGATCCGCTTGGCCCAAGATATTCCATGTTTGGGCTCATGTGTGTCTGGGCCTGTGGATTTGGTAAGCCGTTTCTTAAACGTGTGACTTTTCATTATGGTTATGATTTAATTTCCTGGCATACACATACACTGAGAAATTGGCCTTTGTCTTGTTTGGTTCACCAGTGCTATATTTAAAAAAAATACTTTTACTATTTTTAATTATGTGTCTCTGTATGGTTCTGTACATATGAATGAAAGTCTTCCCCAGAGTCCAGAGGCATTGGTTCTCCCTGGAGCCAGAATTACAGACACTTCTGAGCTGCTTGATGTAGGTTCTGGGAACTGAACTCTGGTCCTCTGCAAGAGCAGTGTGGTGGGGCTCTCCAGCCCCATGGGTGCTGTTTTTTTTTTTTTTTTTTTTTTGTCTTTAAAAAACTAGGGTAAAAAGACTAACCAGACTTAAAGGTTTTTATTATTGTTACTATTATTTTCTCACAGTCCTCTCTATTTGGTCACAGGTAGGTGTCAAAATCTAATGTGTGAACATACAAAAATTTCAAGAAAAGTCCAATTCTTAGTATAATCTCCTGCAGTTGGAATGCTGAGGCAGGGGGATTGCCATGAGTTAGCCACTTGCCTGAGTCACATAGTCCTATCAGAGAAAACCAACCAACCGATCAGCCAACCAACCAAATAAGCAAAATAGTCCAGTTCTTCTAGCTTGATATATTTAGGGGACACGTGTACCTTCAGTGAGCATCTGGGTGACTTAATGAAGTGATTGCAACCAGACCTTAAGAAATATTGGGCTTGAGGCTTGCTTTCAACTTTCTGAATCCCACTCTGTTTTTTTTTTCCCCTAGTACTAAACATGTAGTTTCTTTTCTGAGCAAATGTCTGGGGGCTGCATAGTGTAGTTTCTATAGTAACTCTGGATTCACAGATAGTGGTGGTCAATGAGAGGAGGAGCCATGGCTGGTTTAAGTTGTGTTCCCAGTGCAGACAGCACAGGCAGCCAGGGGTTCAGCATTGAGAATGGTGAAGTAAAGGAGAAAGGACAAGGGCAGGTGGAGCTTCCCTAGGCAAAGACTGACTTTATGGGCTGGGTCCTGCCTCCTGCTCTTTGTAGTTGATGCTGGACTGTGGCATATTCAAATACCGTGCCAGCCAAGCCTGTGCAGAGGTGGAAGCAGAAGACCTTCTCTCTGTTCCCTGTGCACCCCAGTAAGTGCCGTCTGGAGCTAGCTTCCACCTCTCTATTGAGCAGCATCTGCCCCTAGAAATGGGCTATCATGGGGATTTCAGGATTAAAGCCACAGGGCACTTGGTCCTTGTTTTGGAAAAGCACAGACTGTAAAATGCAAATGCATTGTTGCCTTGTTAGGTACCTTGGAAAATGAGCCTGAGACTTCCTCTTCCAAGGGTTGGCAGTTTTTCAGAATCAACACGGGATGGAGTGATTCTCTGGATGTATGCCTCTCATTTTTCCGAGTTCCACAGAGACACAAACATGTAGGGTGAGGTGGGACAGTGTGTCCCTGGCTGAACCTCTGGGTACTTAAGAAACACACATACCTGCGGGTATCTCAGTTGGTAGAGTGCTTGCCTAGCATGCACGAAGCCCTGGGTTACATCCTCAGCACCACTGCTCCAGGTGTGGTGATGCATGCCTGTAATCCCAGCACCCGGGAAGTAGAGGGAAGAGGATATGGATCCCCAAGACCCTGTCTTTCTGCATGCACCCCCACCCCAAACAAAAACAATCGATGAAGCCCAATTTATGTGTTTTCACCTGTAAGGCCTCTTTTGCATCTTGCCACTTTTCTACCATAGGTCTATTTGTATCAGCTAGGCTCAGGAGGGGCTGTTGCCTGCTTGGGGTCTCATGGCTGAGTAGATGAAGCTAGCATTTAAGAGTTGTGCTTTGACTTCAGACTCTTAGATCCTCTTAACACATATATATTTATGTCTTCATTGCATGCTGGGGATTCTTGCTTTGCATGGGACTTTCACAAAGACTGTAGGTAGAAACAGGTACATTAGTGTTGTCTGTTTTTTAGGTGGAAAACTTGGAGATCAAAACTCACAGAGCTCTGTAAGTGTCAAAAAAATGAAAACTGTTTTGTACCAGTCAGATTTTGGTCACTGTGATGGAATCCCTGACTCATACAACTTTGGCTTAGTTGGTTCACCAGTGCTATATTTAAAAATTGTAGCTCATGGATTCAGAGGTTTCAGTCCATGGTTCTAGTTGTTAGTTGAGGTGTCAGAGGAGAACACTAGCCTTCCAGCATCATTCACACACCTGGCATGCAGCCAGCAGGAGGGCAGCACTCAGATGTGCACTTGCCTGTAGAAGCCAGTGCCCCACTCGGTGGAGTGCTCCTTGTCGCCCATCATGATGGTGGGAGCATGTGGCAGTATGACATAAAGGAAGCAGAAAGAGATGGCGGTGAGGAGACTAGGGAGGGGGTCTAGGTCCAACTTTCAAAGGCATTATCCTCATTACTTTCTTCCTCTAGCTAGGGCCTACTTCCTGAAATTTCTACCCCCTCTTAACATAACGTCACTGGCTGGGGCTGAAGATTTCAATACACAAGCTTATGGGAAGGAAACATTTCGATCCCAAACCATAATGTGTTCAATGAATACTTTTATGCCCTATATTGTTTTAACCACTGCCTCCTTTGATCTGCATCCTCCAGGGCATTTGACCCCTGGTCTTTGACCACCTTACCTACTCCTGAAATAGTTGTTCCCTCTGTATTTCTAGCAAACACAGTCTGGACTATGGTTCTGATCATCGGAACTGAAAAGCACCCTAGGTGGCTAGAGTAGACTCATGTTATAGATAAGGAAACTGAGGTCCAGAGGGGAAGTCTTGACCAAGGTACAGAACCACAAAGTAACAGAACTACCAGTAATCTCTGGATACACTTACCTTTACTGTCTAACAAACCACCTTAAGACAGGCTGGAAGCAACAGCCGTGTATTTTGCTCATGATCCATGGCCTGGGAACTCCAGCAGGGCTTGGCTGGACTGTTCTTCTGGTGCATATGGTGTACATTCTGTTGGATTCACTTTTTGTGTTTTGGTGACCAGGCTAGAAAATCCTAGAAGGCTTCATTTACATGGCTAGGTTTTTAGTAGTCCTCTGTGTGGCTGTTGAATCTAATGGTTGGCTTATATTTCTTCATAGCACAGTGGGTCTTTTATTTGATAGTTGGCTTTCTAGAGGACATGTTGTAAGAAGGAGGACATTGTTAAGGATTGGCCTTCTGAGTTTTACAGGTCACTTCTGCTATGTTCTGTTGATCATAACTGATCAACTGTAGGGGAATAGAAATAGATTCTACTTCTAGATATGTATTTGTGAGAACATATGCATGTTTGTATACATGCATATGGAGGCCAGGGGCAGCCTACCTACAGTGTTCTTCGGGGTTCATTTTTTTTTTTTTAATTATTTTTGATTGCGTGTGTGTGTGTGTGTGTGTGTGTGTGTGTGTGTGTGTGTGTGTGTGTGTGTACCATATACATGCAGTACCAATAGAGGCCAGAAGAGGGCATTGAATCCTCTGGAGTTATAGACAATCACCATGTAGGTGCTGGGAACTGAATCTGAGTTTGCTCCAAGAGGACCTCTGTCCCTAACAGTTGAGCCTCCACCTTGTATTTTTGAGACAGAGTCTCTTACTGGGACCTGGAGCTTGCCCAGTGTGCCAGGCTGACTTACTGGCACGCCTCAGCAATCCTCCTGTCTTTGCCTTTGCAGCACTGGATTTCAAGCATGTATTACCATCCCTGGGTCCCAGGGATCAAACTCAGGTCTTTATGCTTATGTGGCAAGTACTTTATCGAATGAGCTATCTCCCCAGTTTCCTAAACCCCATTTCTTAATGAGAGAGTGTCAAAGTCAAGTTGCAAAATTGCCCGTGGGGTGAGATATTACTGATGAGTAGAGTGTCGCCATTCTTATAAAAGTAGATAGGCTAAAGTGTCCTGGGATTTGACGGTTAAATCTATTTCTACCTTAGCTGTAAATTTCATGATTTTATGGCATTTGGTCATTGTGCATTTGCCCAAAATACCTTAGTCCTTTTTAGTGGTCAAAATCGTGCATCCACGTGTAATGCTAGCCAACCACCTATGTATAGGGCCCTAATTAGCTCAACTTACTGTTTATCATTGGTTACTCATAATGGTGCTTCAAAGAACTAGAACATTAAGTGCTGTTGCTGGCTATAATTACCTACACCCTCTTCGCACTTGTCTCCTGGATGCTGCCCGTAGCTTCTTGGGGACCTTTTAGCTATCCTTACCGTTGATGCCCAAGAAGCCTGCTTCATTTTTTCCTGCTCTACACTGAAATTTGACTCCTGATACATTTCTTCTTCTTCTTCTTCTTCTTCTTCTTCTTCTTCTTCTTCTTCTTCTTCTTCTTCTTCTTCTTCTTCTCTTCCTCCTCCTCCTCCTCCCCATCCCTCTCCCCTTCCCCCTTCTCCTCTTCCTTCTTTCTCCTCCTTTTCCTTCTCCTCTTCTTCATTTTTTGGAAGATCTTCCTCTTTCTGCCACCTTTTCTTTATTTCTTCTTTTTTTTGGGGGGGGGGAGGGCGTGGTACATGCTTTTGTGTGCACGTGGAGACCAGGGGTTGATGCCTTGTGTATGGTATGCGCATGGTGAGTACAGGTGCTTGTAGAAGCCAGAGAAAAAGGAAACTCCTGGAGCTGGAGTTATAGGCAGTTATGAGGTGCCTGGTGTGGGTGCTGGGAACTGAACTTGGGTCCTCTAAAAGAGCGAGAGGTGCTCTTAACTGTGGAGCCATCTCTCTAGCCTCCATTTTGTTGTTTGAGGCAGGATCTCCTGCTGAATTTGGAGATTTAGAGAGAGTGGCTGGGCAGTGAGCTCCAGGCATCTGCCAGTGTGTGTCCTCTAGGGCTAGGGTTAGATGTGAGCTGCTATTCCTGGCTTTTTAACATGGACCTTGGTGATCCAGATTTCGGTCCTCAGTGCCTGTATAGCCAGCACGTTCCTGACTGAGCCATCTTCCCAACCCCCTTCCTTTTTTCTAGTAGCTTTACTGAGATATGATTCATGCACAATATAATCCAACACCCGTTAAAAACGTATGATTCAGTGATTTTTAGTGCATTCACAAACGTGTCCTTTGCCATAGTCCAGTTTTGAGCATTTCCATCATCTCCAAGGGACCCCGTGCTCCCATCCTAAGGGGTCACTATCCCATGTTCTGTTTCTAGATTTTCCTATTCTGGACATCTCATGAATTTAGACATATAATACATATGGTCTTTTGGTTCCGACCTTGTCTTAGTTTCTTTTACTGTTGCTGTGATAAAATATTTTGACAAAAGCAACTTAAGGGAGAAAGGGCCTATCCTGGCTCACGGTTCAGGTGACGATCCCTCATGGTGGGGAAGTCACAGTGGCAGGAACTTGATGGGGACTGGTCACACTGCACCCAAAGGCGGGGAACAGAAAGCAATGAGTATGCCCTGATCCACTCACTTTTTCTTATAAGTTCAGGACCCACGCCTAGGGCCAGAGCTGCTTGTTCTGGCTCCACTTTAGCCTCCACAAGGTCTTTGCAATTGCATCCCTCTGCCCTCCGGGTCCACCACAGTGATGAATGCAATGTATATAAATTGTGTATAGCCCGGCGTTGGTGGCGCACGCCTTTAATCCCAACACTCGGGAGGCAGAGGCAGGCAGATCTCTGTGAGTTCGAGGCCAGCCGGGTCTTCAAAGAGAGTTTCAGGATAGTCTCCCAAAACCTACAGAGAAACCCTGTCTCAAAAAACAAAAACAAACAAACAAAAACCAACAAAGAAAATTGTGTATAAAATGTGAATGAGTGAATAAATGTAACTTCTTACCTGGTTCCTCACCACCCCTCAGTGGGAGATGCTGTGTTGGTGCCAGCTCTTCCTGACTGCTTCTCTTGCTTTAGTCCTGCAGTTCTCGGTCCCTAGTAACTTGAGGCATTCATCTTCCATGGTGTCTCTCTTATCTCACCTCGGGTTTACACTGAACAGCTTCCCAGTAGGCCTTTGTGTTCCCAAATGAAATGAAATGAAACCCCAATGATTGCTGTGCAGTGGAGTTAGAGTTTGAATTAGAACATGTGTTAAATTTCAGGAATAGGTAATTATCATTTACCAATTGTCCTTTATGTATGTTTTCATTAATAAATGGATATCCCCATGCACACACAATTCACTGTTTTATGTCATATAAATTTGGTTGGCAAGTGTGCCTAGCTTAGATTCAGGAGCCCATGCTGTGTTTGGCTTCAAACCCTACCTCTGTCCCTTACTTGTTATATGTACGGCCTTGTATGAATTCCTTGACATCTCTCATCTGGAAGAGAGGTTCAACGTATCACCCAGAGGGTGGGTGGGTGGGGTGACAGGAACTGTTTGTGTAAATGCCTAGCATAGTGCTCGGCACAGAGTGGGTTGCTGTTTTTGTTAAATTAAATTCTGCAACTTGTGATTTGTTTTGTTTGTTTGGTCCGTGCATGGTTTAATCCACAGACTAGACTTTTGTCTTTCCTAATGATTGTCTTTCCTAACTCTGAGGTTTGATAACGCATTCACTTCACTATACAGGCCTGCTTTAAAAAAAAAAAAATTAGCTGCAGAATTATTCTGATTCCTCAAATTGCAAATCAGACAGCGAGACTGCTGTGTGGGCTTAAAATAGCTGTCAGCTTTCTCCGAAGGGGGCGGGGGAAGGGTTAACTAGGTTCTGGTGCAAGCCCCAGTCACATTTGTTCTAGCTTTTTAATCCCTGTTATGATTAAAAATCACAGCATCTTAAGTATGGCATGTTGTCTGTCTTCACTTGTCTTTAAGTTTCTTGGGTAAATATTTCTTTAAGCGGAGCTAATCTAAGCAGAGGAATCTTGCAGCATGGGATTAATTAATACCTTGCGATGCTTACATTTCCCTTTTCAGTTGTTATGCTCAGCACCATGTTTACTTTTAAACATCAGAGCAGCTGGCTTTAAAGTTGTTGAAAAGGGCGCTTCTAGCAAGTTCTGTGCCCACAGAAAGCCAAATCCCCACATACCCTTGCATGTAACAGGTTGGTTTTCTGTGGCAGGATTTGAGTGTCCTTTGAGAACTGAGGGTGGTGGCCATGCACCACTTAGTCTTACTTTTAAAAGGAATTAATTTTGTGTGTGTGCTTGAGTACCTATGTGCACATTCTATATTAGTGCATCAGATAATAACTTTTGGGAGTTGCTTCTTGCCTTCTACCCTGTGAAGGCAAGGTTGGTCTTGTTCCTGCCACTTGGTAACATACTGGTTAGCACAGTCATTGCTAATTGTCATAGCTGATTGTCATTGTCTTCATCTCCCATCTCTTGTAGGATTGCTGGGATTATAGGTGTGTGCCACCATGTCTGGCATTTTTACTTTTGTATTTTTGTCAGTTCTGAGAATCAAATTAATGTCTGCAGGCTTGAACTTGCAATCACTTTTTACCTGCTAAGCCCCTACCCTCAGTTATTCCTGAAGGTACACCCCCATGAAGGCAGGGAGAACTTGTTTTTTTTTTTTTTTTTTTTTTTTTTTTTTTTTTGGTTTTTCGAGACAGGGTTTCTCTGTGTAGCTTTGGAGCCTATACTGGCACTCGCTGTGGAGACCAGGCTGGCCTTGAACTCAAAGAGATCCACCTGCCTTTGCCTCCTGAGTGCTGGGATTAAAGGCGTGTGCCACCAATGGCGGGCGAAGGAGAACTTGTTTAAATGAGTACCTTGAGAGATGGAGACAGAGAATCTGTTGGGTGTAAGGAAGTGGCCAAGAAGAGGACATTTTCCACCATTGCACCCCGAATTGAGAACATATTGAATTATGTTGGCATGCACGTGTGTGTGTGTGTGGGGGGGGTAAAGAAAGGAGATGAAGGGTGAACACATTACAGAGACAGTGTCCATGCTGAAATGCTTCCACTGGCAGGCAGTGCCTTGTGGGTACACAGTTGTACCTTTTTGCCTATGTAATTGTAAACTCTTGTGCTTTGGTCTCTTTATGGAAGAAATGTGACTCACGTGGAAACATTTTCTTTATTTTTTGCAAAGAGGAAGATTAATGTCTCTTATGGGCTAAGTGACAGATAACATATTAGCTCACCCTCCTGTTTCCCATAAACACACATAACCTGTCCTGGAACTACATTTTCCAACTGGCTCTTGCACATGTGTGGATTTTCTCTTCTTAACTTGGCAGTCCAGGTTAAACACATACTGGGCACCAATAGCTAGTGTTTGGTGGAAACTTCACCTTCTTCTTCAAGGTCAATGGACTGGAGCACTCTCCTTGGGCCCGGAGTTTTGCAGTTTCTACAAATGAAGGGAATTTTGCCTTTGATCAGTGGACCACCTGTTCTCAATTGCTGGCCTATATTGGAAAAATCTGAAATTACAAAGTGAAGACTAAAGCCTCCAGGCCCAGGCTTGCTGAAATAGCATGGATGATTGTGGAAAGTTCTCCAGGTTGTTCGGATCCAGTGTTTGAGCTACGGCATTAGAGCACCATTTCTCAGATGTTGTGCTAATTGGACTGTCTGGGCGAGTTAAATAAAACAAGAGGAAAAACTACTTGTGGCTGGTGCTATAGTTTAGGCTTTGGGTCCTCAGAAGGTCCCTGTGTTAAAGGAGTGGGCCTTGATCCATGGCACCTTGGAGAGGTGGTGAGACCTTGGAGGTGAGGTCTAGTAGAAGAACCATTACCAGAGGTTCCTTAACAATGATCCAGAAACCCTGGCTTTTACCCCCTTCCTCTCTCTGCTTCCTGGATGGATGAGGTGACAAGACCTCCTGGGCGACATGTTCTCAGCATGCTGTACTGTGTCAGCACAGCCCTGAGCAATAATAGTTCCGGACGGTTGACCTTGGACTGAAGCTGTGACCAGAATGAAGAGCTCTGGATGCCTGTCCTGCAAACAGCAGCAGGCAGAGGCAGGACACATCTTAAATTGTGCTTTATTCAGGGGCTGGCAGTCTGTGAAGGTGGCAGGTTAACACCCTTGGAGACACTGCCTTCACTTCCTGCCTCCAGCTGGCTGGTTCTACAGGGAGCAGGACCAAGGCAGTCAGTCAGTCCAGAGCTCCTCTCACTCTTCTGATCAGGTGGTCAACCATGTTTTGAAGACTTGTGATGTCTTTGCCTCCTGATCATCCTTGGTATCTTGTTTTCATTTTCTGCACACATGGGCTCAGGTGCTGTTGGGCTGTGGAGCTAATGGGTGCCTGTGGGTATCGACCCTGTACTTCTCAGGTGCCCCCTGATGTGGAGAGTCAGAACAAAGAAGTTATTGGCAGTGTGTATTTGCTAAACTAATAACAGCACTGCGTGCAGATTTCCTTTCTACAATGTGGGATGCAAATGTGTCTCCAGTCATCTCATCTCCTATCAAAACCTCTGAAACTGAGAGCCAAAAAAAAAAAAAAAAAGCATCTTTTTAAACAGTTGATTACCTCAGGTATTTTGTAATAGTGACAGAAAGCTGACTTACCCACTTGAGTTATTCTAGTGATTTTAATTCATAGTATGGGGCTAGCTTGGGGCACTGTGGCTTTTGTCTTTTGTTTCTTTGCTGAGACTTTGTATTTCTAGTTGTTCCAAGCATGTTCATAATGAGTGAGGCATTTGGAATAGAGCTGTCTCCTTGAGATTGGCATCTGTTCTGTCTTTTCACATTTGTGTTGAGATTGTTCTGGTTCTTGGAATGAGAAGGACAACATCATAGAAATGGTTCTTTCCACTTTTACATGGGATCTGAGGGTTGACCTCAGTCTTCAGGCTTGTATGGGAAGCATTTTGCCTGCTGAACCATCTCACTGGCATGGCACCCTAGGGCTTTCACTACAGCAGTTGTTTTTGCTTTTGTACCTTATCCCACCTTGAATGGTGCATTTCCACAGTACAGAGCTCTGATATATTAGAGACATGATGCAGAATAGGCAGAAGTGTGAATGGAGTTGGTACCATTGAAAGTGCATGGCTTCTCTTCTCAACAGGTTTCCTTGGGTACCCTTGTCAGGAGTGGGATCCCCAGCATGTTATACCTTTACATGCCTGGTACCTGTGGAGTCCAGAAGAGAACATTGGTTCCCCAGTTGTGAGCGACCATGTAGGTGCTAGGAACAGAATGTGGGACCTTTAGAAAAGCAGTCAATTTTCTTTCCTTCCCTCCTTCCCTCCCTCCCTCCCTCCCTCCCACTCTCTCTCTCTCTCTCTCTCTCTCTCTCTCTCTCTCTCTCTCTCTCCTTCCTTCCTTCCTTCCTTCCTTCCTTCCTGTTTTGAGAAAGGGTTTCTCTGTGTAGCCCTGGTTGTCTGGTTGTCCTGAAACTCACTCTGTAGACCAGGCTGGCCTCAAACTCAGAGATCTGCTTGCCTCTGCCTTCTGAGTACTGGGGTTAAAGATGTGGGTATCACCTGCCTGGGCAGCACAGTAGAGCTGACCCTATTGACAGGAGTTTGGATGAACCACTCCAAGAATGTGAGCATGGGAGATCTGGCCCCACCCCTCATCTGTCATATGGTGGGCAGGAGAGAGATGCCCCACCCCTCCTTGCTGCTAGTAGCAGGTGGGAGAGCTGGCCTTGAGGTCATAAGAGTGGGAGAGCTGGCCCTGCCCTTCACCAGCTACAGCACTTGGGAGAGTGGCCCTTACCCCTCAACTGGGTAACACAGTAGAGGAAGCCCAGACAGTGAGGAGGTGAAAGCAGGAGAACGGGCTTTGCCCCTTGCTCATTGCCACAAGGGATAAGCTAGCCAGGGCAATGCAGGAGAGCTCACTCTGGGAGTGAAAATGGGAGAGCTGTTGGGCTGATCACCCCAGAATCAGGGTTATGTTTGGCCCACCCCAAGATCCACCCCATCTGTGATCTTCGGGAGCACGTCAAGGGGCCAGTCTTGTTAGACCCAAATCTGCAGGATCTCCACTACAAAGAGCACTAACAGGATATCCAAGAAGAGTCCCAGTCAGGGTCCAGCATTGACAGTGTAGCAGAAACCAGAGGCCTCAAACCAGACCAATGACTCTTTGCAATGAACATTTGCACATAATCATGTATGGATAAAAGGGTTTACCATGTAACTCACATGTCAAACTACAGCTTCCATGACGATATTTTTTCCTTCTTTTTTTTTGTCTTAAATTTTATTTTAATGGGGGGGCTGCAAGGGCAGAGGGTGGATACGAGGGGATGGGAAATGAATGGGATCGAGGTGCATGATGTGAAAGACACAAAGAATAAGTTAAAAAAAAAAAAGTAAAAAAAAAGATGTCACCACACCCATCTGAGTTAGTATTCTAACCACTGAGCCATCTTTACAGCTACCCAGCATGCTCTTTTGCAGTGTACTAATTCTGTCTCCTGTGCCCAGCCCAGTTATCATCTAAGATGGATTGGTTTTAGTTTCAGGGGAGGATGTGATGTTTGACTCCCTCTCCTAGGTCAGTAAGGATTTTTACCGTGTGGCTCTCACTTTTCTTCTAAAGGCGAGCTAGTTTGTGATCTGAAGCCAGCTCTGTTGTTGGAAGCCTACGACGATGAATATCCCAACTTCATGCTGGTGAGGCTTAGCCCATCAAATACGTGTCTCTCCCTTTCTTCCATCTACACGTGTACCCCCTGCTTGACTTACAATTGTAGCATTTCCCTTGTGGTCTTAGATTTCCTTGTGTACTTGTGTAGCACAGGCCGGTAGACATGCTTCTTCTTTTCTGCTTCCCATAGCACTGGCATGTAGCAGCTGCAGCGCCACGTAGAGCTGGTTGAGGCTCAGTGAGGCTCTTGCTTTTTTAGAGTGAAGCCAATGCCCTTAAAGCTCTAGAGGTGCCAGGCATCTTGTGACAGGGTGCCTCATCCTGATTCTTTATTTCCCTTCTCCAGCAGTAGCTGGAAATTGCTTTTCATTAAAAATATGCCTGAAGCACACACTTGAGGCTACTGACTCACCTCTTCTAAGGGAGGAGCCTTGGTGTCTTGGCTGTGGCAGCTAGGAGGGCTGTAGTGTTCCCAAGTCTCCATTGCAGTTTACATTTCCCTTCCTTGGTAAGAACTCTTAGCAGGAAACAGGATCTGAGGCATAGCGTGGAGGCAGGGAAGCGTTCTGGACACCTGCGGAGTCCATCAGCAGCCTTGAATGAGTCCCTTCCACCTCTTTGTACCCCAGTCCCCTCACCTGTAAATAATGGAATTGAGTCAGCACCTGAATTTTAGAGTGAGACTCTGATGCGCCTCCCAACCCCATATCTCCAGGGCTCTCTGAGTCTTCCTTTGCTCTCTGCAGGTCATGCACGCTGGACCTGGTGAAATGGCATCCCGGTAACTTCAAGCCCACATATGGGTTGACAGATTAATTAGAGCCCAGCCAGGCTGCACAGTGCTCCATGGGTTCCTGGGTGTGTAAGGAGCCCTTGGTGATCAAGGTGTAGAGAAGGGAGATGTGATACATTCCTTGCAATTGCTCTTGGTCAACACGTGGCTCAGGTGGAAGTCCATGCAGGCAGAATGGATTCTCTTACGTTCTCAAATGTTTATACCTTTGGCTGCTTCATGGCCGGGTGGGTCTTAGCCTTAAGTTTTGCCCTGTTAGAGCCAATAGGGGAATTTTGAAAAGTGGCAGAACTTTATAGGGTCAAGTTCTACAGAAAGGAAAAGTGGGGGGAAAAAGTTGGAGTTAGGATCTTGAATTTTGACAAGTTCAAGCAAAAGGACGCTTCTGCATACTTTCCACCTCCAGGGGCTGCTCCAGAGGCCAAGGCCCTGGTCTTCAATGGTGGCATTTGTAGCCCATAGTTCAAAAGTCTTGCCCTTAACCTTGTTGCTCCAGAAATGGAGTTTTGTATGACAGTGTTTGCAATCTAACTGAACCTTATGACCATCTAGGGAACTTAAAAATATGGGTGCCCTTGCACTTCAGGCTTCTTCTTCTTCTTCTTCTTCTTCTTCTTCTTCTTCTTCTTCTTCTTCTTCTTCTTCTTCTTCTTCTTCTTCATTCACTCTTGGCTTCTTACTTCCTGCTTAACTTGGGGGGTGCCACCCACAGTATACATTTTAATAAGTTCCAGGGTGATTGCACATGCATCCAGATAGCTGCTGGTGGGCACACATGCAGAATAGGGATAGTGACAGGCAGACCTGGGTTAGGGTTATTCAGGTTCTCAAACCTGATTTATTAGTCCTGAGTGCCCTTTCTATGGATTTACAGTAGGATTCATAATTGAATGAGATACTGGATATACTCAGTGGATATGAAAGCAGCCCTTATCTCCTTCCAGGTATGCGGGTGATGGTTAGGGGGAATGAGATGTCTTTGGGGACTGTAGTAGGCCAGGGAGGCTTGCTGTGTACATTGTACAGGTGCTATCCTAGTTGGAACCAGAGTCTTCAAAGTTTCCAGGTCAAAGCTCTCTCCTGGAGGCTTGATTAGACACTGCCAATGATTGACTTTTAAAAATGTGATTGATTGATGGCTGGCTGGCCTGGGATTTGTGATCCTCCTGCCTTAGCCTCTGGAGTGCCACCCCTCCCTTTTCTTAGTCTGTGCCTGTTGTGTTTAGGGCTGAGTGATGCTCCCTTCCTCTTGGGTAAGTCCTGACTGACTGTTTTAGTGCTTGGGATCCAGTCTAGACCCTTTCTCTGGTCTTTATTTGCATTTGTAAATGCATAGACTAAGAACTGATTTATCTGCTGGGCAGGGGATTCTTCCTCTCTCCCTCTCTGTCACCTGTTCTCTCTCATTTCTCTCCTTCCTTTTACTTTCCCATTGACTTTGTCTATGCTTTTGTGTCAAACCCAGAACCACCCATTTCTCTAGGGAGACCCGGCTTCTTGTATAACAGTGGTGTAGAAACACCATCTTGGGCACCAGGACTGCTGATTTTTACTGGATAGCCATTGTTTGGGGAGTCAGTTTTCAGAGACAGAGCTGGAAGTTATATAGAAAAAGGGTAGAAATGCCTGCACTAAGAAAGGCAGTAGTGAGCAGACACTGATGCTTCTGGATAGAATTTGAGTCTAGAAATTAGATATTCTTCTATACTTGTCCTTTTTCCCCAGCAAGAATTCCAGTTTTTGTGCACATAAGAAGTAACAATTGAATATCCCATAAGTACTCATTTGTTTTATTCTGTAACACATAATTGGCACTCTCAGACTGATGACACTAATATCAGCATCAGTTATGATTACTGAAAACAGTTTGAACATTTTTTTTTTTTTTGCATTTGCCTTCTATAGTCTACCATTTAAAAAGTGATTTTATGCTGAGCCTTGTGGTGCAGGCCTTTAATGACCAGCAAATCTGAAGGTTGAAGTAGGAGGATTGCAAGTTCAATGCCAGCCTGGGCAATTTAGTGAGACTTGGGTTCAAGAAGAGAAAAGAAAGGACCTGGCATGCGGTCATGTGATGCAATGGTAGAGTGCTCACTGGCCCTAGGTTCAGTCTCGAGTACCATTACAAACGGAAGAAGAAAACAACCGTTGATGAAGAAGATGACCCAGTGGTTAAGAGTGGACACTGTCCTTGTGGAGGACCTGGGTTTAGATCCCAGCATCCTCATCGGGTCGCTCACAACTGTCTGTAACTCAAGCTCTGGGGGATCTGACACTCTTGATTCTGTGGACGTCCACACTAATATGCACACCACCCGCCCCCATACACATAATTAAAATGTAACAAAAATAAATACTTAAAAAGATCACTTTTGAGGTCTGCTGTAGTTTAGACGAGGAATGGCCTGGAAAACCCACTGTTCAAATGGTTAGGCTGGGAAATGGTTCAGTTGGTAAAGCACTTGCCACACGAGCATGAAGGCCTGGGTTTGAGCCATGTAAAAGCAAGATGCTGGGGAGGCAGAGACTCCTTGGAGCTTGCTGGCCTGGTGATTTGGCTAAAATAGTGAGCTCCAGGTTTAGAGAGAGAGCCTGTTTGAAAAAATAAAGTGGAAGGTGACTGAGGAAGACAACCAACAATGTGAATCTCTGCTCTCCACTTGCAGAGTGGCCTTAGTGGGAGGTTGTGAAGCCTTTAAGAAATAGGACCTCACCTGGAGTGGTGTTGCACGACCCTTGGGAGGTGAAGGCAGGAGGATCAAAAGTTCAAGGTCACCTTAGATTACATAATGAGTTTCAAGCCATCTTGGGCTACTTGATAGTAGAGAGATGTTTAGACAATTAAGAGTACACACTGTTCTAGCAGAGGCCCCAGAGTTCAGTTCCCAGCACCCACGTTGGGTGGCTCACAACTGTCTGTAACTCCAGCTCCAGAGAGCTTCCTCTTCTGATCTCCAAGGGCACTGCACATGTTTGACACACATTCATACAGACACATAAATAAATGGAATAAATCTAAAAATAAGTAAATAAATAAGTGGGGCCTAATGGGAGGTCATTGGAAAAGTGCCCTTGGAGGGGCCTACGGGACTCTGAGTTCCTCTCTGTCTTATTTTCTTATTCTGAAAGTGACATGAACTCATCTTTACTCTCTTTTGGCTTTTCCTGTGATATTCACCTTTGTTCCAGGCCCCAAAGCAGCAAGGCCAAATTACTATGAAGGAGAAACATCTGAGACTGAGCTGGGTACTGTTTATAAAGAGAAAAGGTTAGTCTCAGACTTGTGTTGTAGCAGCGGAATGTTAAGTCCTGCCATCATGAAGGCCTGGGTAGTGGCCCTTTAAAAAGCCCTCCACTCTTTTACCCCTGGAACCCGTGACTGTCACTGTGCCCAGCAGACTTTGTATCCACGATTGTGTTGAGGCTCTTGAGAAAGGGAGACTGTCCCCTGATTATCTGAGTGGGCTTAAATAAATCATAGTTGTCCTCACAAGGAAGGCAGAAGGAGTTTATACACAGAAGGAAGAAGCGTAACCATGGAGACCGAGATTGGGGTGATTCTGTTACCAGTCAAGCTGCAGGAGGAGAAGCAAGAAATGGACCCTCCCCAGAACATCTTCAGGGAGCACAGCCTGCTGATACCTTGTGGTCAGTCAGGTAAAATTGGTTTTGGATTTCTGACCTCTGGGATGGAGAAAGAATAAATTTTTAATGCTTTAAACCACCGAGTTTATGATCAATTGTGGTGGTATATCATTTGCCCAGCATTCCCCAGGACATATAAAAAAATCTCCTTTTTAACCTTCATTTAATTCTTCAGTAACTACATACTTAATACTACTAAAACTTGGGTCCATGTGTATCACTTTGCTCATGTAAAGTTCTTCTCTGGTATCCATAAGAAGGGCTCATGGGGATAATAATCTTTTTATCTTTCTGCGTATTATTAGGCTTTTGTCTGTGAAAGGTCAAAGCTACTGGATACAAAACTTCAGTTTACATTTTCTTCAATGTTTCTCCCTCTTCTGGTGTTAAAGCTTGTTGTAAGTTGACCTAATTTTTCCTGATAAATCATGCGCTTTGAAAAAAAAATGAGGTGCCTATTTTGTTTTTTAAACACATACAGCCCAGGGTGGCCTCAACTTGTTATGTAATCAAGGTTGGCTTTGAACTCCTGATTTTCTCAAGTGCAGGTATGTCCCATCACACTCGGTACTAGAGATTACCTTGCTATAGTTGTCTAGCTGGTACTCCCGGAGTTCAGTGTGTTTCCCTTTCCTATGCTGGAGATCAGATTTAGGTCCTGGCACAGATTAGGTAAGGCTGTGCTGCTGAACTCCGTATCCAGCCACAATCCACTCTTCTCAGAAGTTTCAAATCCTTTTATTTTACTTTTTTCCTTTGGGAAGCTTTCTCAAATCATGGTTTGTGGAATTTTGCCTTTTGCTTTAGTTTCATTCTTTAGGGACTTCTCTTGTCTGTATGTTGCTTCTTTGCTTATCTTAACATGTACCATTTTAGAACCTCTTCATCTCTTCCTGTATCTCTCAGTAACAATTTTCCTCTAAGTCTCAGATGTTTGTTAGGTTTGATTTTTTTTCTTAGATTTCTTCTATATTAATCTTCATCACTCTGCCCCTATCCTACCTACATTCTCCACTGCTGGGAATCAAACCCTAGGGGTTCATGCCTTAGGTCTTAGTTTTTATTTATAAACTAACTTTTCAACTTCCATTTATTTTTTGAAATCTGTCATTTCACTTGTGAATTTTCCTGATTCTAATTTATGTTTTTTTTCTTCTGAGCCTTGCATAGTTTAAAATATTTATAGGCTATTTTGAACTATGCTATATTTCATGTGCGTTTTAAAATGTCTTCTTGGCATGCTTTCATTGTCACATAGCTCTAGAGATGTAATTTTGTCCCTTAGTCTTGCTTTTCCTTATAGAAATGCTTATAGATTTATTGCTTTTCTGCTACTATTTTATGTAACTAGTTTTCATGAAGTTTAGAAAGGTGTCTTAAGTGCTGGGGAAATGACTCAGTGGTTAAGTTGTTGCTCTGGCAGAGGAACCTGGTTTGGTTCCCACCACCCACCTGCTGTCTCACAATTGCCTTTAACCCCAGGTTCATGTTTTCTGACGCCCTCTTCTGGCCTTCACGGACACTGCACAGCCACACTGCCGGCACCAGTCATACGAGTTGAAAGGAGTCTTGGCTTGGTGATTTTTCTAACTTAACAAAGTTCCTCTGTTTTCATGGAGATTCAAAATCTGGTAGGCTGGGGCTATAGCTCAATTCCTGACCATGTATGAGGCCATAGGCTCAGCACCTAGAGCTTGGGAAACAAAACAAAATAGTGACCCTGCTCCTGTTCATCTCCTCCTTTCATCTGTATCTACTTACTCCTTTACCATTGTCACCTGGTTTGCTCAGTTCTGATTCTGTTCCAGGCGTTTATCCTCAGAGTGGTGTTCTGTCCTAGGGAGGATTCTGAAGGCACCAAGGATTGGGCACTCCAGCCCTCCAGGCATCCCGTGGCTCACTTGCATTTCTCTATGCAGATAGAACACTCCAGTTCCCTCCAATGGTTCTTCTGGGGTTCCCCTCATCCAAGTTTGCATGTGCCTCATCACTTTACTTTTTTATTCTAGCTTTTTGTAGTGCTGGGAATGGGCCCAGAGCCACACTAGGCAAGTGCTCTACCCCTGCACACCAGGCATCCTGGCCTTTGCTTTGTCTCACACAGACATCAACATCCCACTGACTTCTGGTGATCTGCATGTGATTTGGGGCGTGTGGTAACACCTTGTCATGAAATTTTGTTGAATATTGTCTGAGCTTTTAGTTTTGCTTGGTTGCTCTGTTAACATCATTGTAGGGATGCAGAAGACCCCAAAAGTACAATGGCATTTCATTAAAAAAAAAAAATCACCATACTGTGGCAAATCATTGAGATTTTAAAGTCCTTTTTCCTTTCTTGAAGCAGGAAAAGATGTAAATATTTACACAAGACAGTTTGCAAATCCATTTTTATCTGCATATAGTTCCATTTTCCATTTGGTCCATGTATTGATGAGGAGCTCCTGGAAGGAAGATCACAGGTGTTCCCTTCCATGGCTCACAGAGGGCACTTTACACAGCCCAGAACCCACGGAGTTCAGCAGTCCTGCTGAGTTCTGGCTGTTTGCTCTGATTGATACAGTATGTGGGCCTTGTGGTGGGGGTTGACTTCACTGGGGCAAAGGGACATGGTTGACGGAAGATATGAGAAGAATCAGAACCCCAGAGAGATAGAATAGAATTGGTAGGGCAGGGGGAACCCAGAGCCTCATTCTAAGATCTTGGTTCTGAGTCAACTCCATTATTTATAGATGAGGGAACTTGGGTAGAGAAAGGCAAAAGGGTCTGTTCAAGACTGCTGATGCGCCAGGCAGTGGGATGGGCTCTTCAGCTAGTCTAGCTTCTTTCACCCATGGCGAGACTCTCAGACCTCAGGCTTCCTGTTGAGTAGTTGCTAAGTAGACCATTGTAGAGAGAAGAGGGCTTGTGCAGAGTAAATTGGAGGGTATTCAGTCCTTTGTTTTAAAAAGTTCAGTGTTTCAAATAGTGGGTTTACTTAAAATAGAGGCATACATAATTTGGTGTTTCTGTGGAGCAATTATGGAGTAGAATGGTGAATTTCTGAAGCAGTCTTGTAACTTGTTCTTGGGAGAAACAAGGGCAGGACTGACAGCTCTGGCTGAGGGAGTCCCAGAGGACTCTTCACTAGGTGGCAAACATGGGATTGGTGACATCTCCAAGAAAGGGATTCCTATCAATTAATGGTTTATGACAGCTGACTTAATGAGTTGACCTTATGACTGTCAACACCTGTTCTATCCCAGTGGTCTTGTTGCCTTGGTCAAGAGGATAGTAAAGAAAGATGACAAAGAAGACGATAATTCGTATTTGCTTATCAATGCCTAATTCATGTTTTGTGTTCCATATATATGTAGTGAATGAATTTGTTTGGAAAAAAAGGAAAAGATGAACAATGTCACTGACCATGCATTGTTGAGTATTAAATTGTATGCTATGAAGTCTGAGAAGAAAGTATGTGTGTGTGTGTGTGTGTGTGTGTGTGTGTGTGTGTGTGTGGTGTTTCTGCATAAGATGGTGAGGAGGATTTGGGAATTAGTCCCTCTTCTACACTCTCCAGTGCATCCTTTATTGAGCTCCATTACCATAGTAGAGACACTAAATGAGAGGGAAGACCATAAGAGAAGAGTATTTACTGATAGAGAAAATGACTCCACTGAGGGGCATGTGTTCTGTTCTCTTTTCTCTCGTTTCCCTCCCCCTGTTCTAGTATCTTTTCTTTTGCAAGTTTTCAGACACTTGGATGTTAGGTGATCACTCCGCAGGCAATCGGGCTATGGTTTTCTTTATTTAGATACACCAGCCAAGCGCAGGCCAAAGCGAGGAGGAGGGAGCCGGGACCAGGGCCAGCAGAAGGGGAAGAGAAGAGAGGGTCCACACGTCTGCAGTCCCCTTAAAAAGCCTATCCTACGTCACCTTAGACTTCCCCTCACCCCGCCCTCACGGGCGTGTTCCGGCACACCTGTCCGGGTTACCTGGGGCAGGGCTACTGTATCTCCCTACACTTGGACTGTGTTTGATCTCCAGTTCCTATGGTGGTTTTGAATGGGAATGTCCCCATAGACTTACATGTTTGAATACTTGGTCCCCACTTGGTAGAAGTGTTTGGAAAGGATAAGGAGGTGTGGTCTTGTTGGAGGGCGTGTGTCACTGGGGGCAGGCTTTGAGGTTTCCAAAGATTTGTACCAGTCTCAGTGTCTCTCTTACTCTGCCCCCCACTTGTGGATCAAGATGTGAGTTCTTAGCTGGTTGTGCTGTCATACCTTTGTTCCACCATCATGGACTCTAACCCTCTGAAATCATTAGCCCAAACTAAATACTGTTTTCTATAAGCTGCTTTGGTCATGGTGGTTTTTTTTTTCTAATTTAAATTAGAAACATGCTTCTTTTACATGTCAATCTCAGTTCCCTCTCTCTCCCCTCCTCCCTTGCCCTCCACTGACCCCCTATCCCACCCCCTTTCTGCTCCCCAGGGAGGGTGAGGTCTTCCATGGGGGAAATCTTTAAAGTCTGTCATATCATTTGGAGCAGGGCCTAGGCCCTCCCCTGTGTGTCTAGGCTGAGAGGGTATCCCTCTATGTGGAGAGGACTCCCAAAGTTCATTCGTGTACTAGGAGGGGTAAATACTGATCCACTACCAGTGGCCCCATAGATTGTCCAGGCATTTAAACTGACTTCCTCTTTCAGGGGGTCTGCAACAGTCCTATGCTGGTTTCCCAGCTATCAGTCTGGGGTCCATGAGCTCCCCCTTGTTCAGGTCAACTGTTTCTGTGGGTTTCTTCAGCCTGGTCTTGACCCCTTTGCTCATCACTCCTCCCTCTCTGCAACTGGATTCCAGAGTTCAGCTCAGTGTTTTGCTGTGGGTGTCTTCTATCAGCTACTGGATAAAGGCACTAAGATGGCATATAAGGTAGTCATCAATCTCATTATCAGAGATGGGCATTTAAGATAGCCTCTCAACCACTGCTTAGATTGTTAGTTGGGGTCAAACTTGTAGATCTCTGGACATTTCCCTAGTGCCAGAATTCTCTTTAAACCTATAATGGCTCCCTCTATTGTGGTATCTCTTTTCTTGCTCTCCTCTATTCTTCCCCTGACTAGATCTTCCTGCTCCCTCATGTCCTCCTCTCCCCTCCCCTTCTCCCCTTCTCTTTCTTCTAACTCCATCTCCCCTCCCCCATGCACCCTATTAGCTCAGGAGATCTTGTCCCTTTCCCCTTCTCTGGGGGACCATGTGTGTCTCTCTTAGGGTCCTTGTTTCCTAGCTTCTCTGGCGGTGTGGATTGTAGGCTTCTACTTCTTTGCTCTAGATCTAAAATCCATCTATGAGTGAGTATATACCATCTTTGTCTTTTTTTCGACTGGGTTACCTCACTCAGGATGGTTTCTTCTAGTTACATCCATTTGCCTACGAATTTCAAGATTCCATTGTTTTTTTCCGCTGAGTAGTACTCCATTGTGTAAATGTACCACATTTTCTCCATCCATTGTTCAGTTGAGGGGCATCTAGGTTGCTTCCAGTTTCTGGCTATTACAAATAGTGCTGCAATGAACATGGTTGAACAGATGTCCTTGTTGTAGGTCATTGTGTTTTTATCACAGCAATAGAAAAGGAACTAAGACAGCTCCTTTATTTGAAACAATGGTCATTTTTCACCTGTGGCTAGAACTAAGTTTTAACTGTTAAATATTGTAGTGTCCCTTAGCTAATAGAACCTGGACTCCAGACCTTCTGATAGAGTGCATGCTGTTGTGCAGAGATGGCCTTGGTAAAATTAACCCTTAGCTCTGAGTAGAGAATAAGTGGGGGTGGGGTGGGGGGAGGGGTGGTGGTGGTGGTGGTGGTGGTGGTGGTGGTGTTCAATTGGAAGAGAATTTCATTGATTCAACCAGTGCTTTCTGAGTACAGTGGTAAATCAGGTCCCATGCTGGGTGCTGTGATGTAACCTTGAATAAGATCAGGTTATCTTCAAGGACCATGGGATACAGATATGGAGTCAGGCAGAGATGGGATGTCCTGTGGTCCATTCTGACTTCTCCACTTAGTAGGTGGGAAAAGAATGCTTTTTCTTCTGCTTAACCAAGTTTGATATCTCCTTTGGGCTATACACAGAGTAGTGGAGGAGGTACCATGAACATTCTTGAAAAAAATTAAGAAGCAGCAAAAAGGAATCAATAAATCAGTGTTGACAGGTCATAGTATAGTTTTCTGTCCTTTGAGACTTGTGTTTCTAAAGATGGTGACTAAGAAGATGGATTCCTTCAGCAGTTGTTAAGAACTTTGGGTGTGTAAAGTGCTCATCTGTGACCTTCCTGGATTCCCTTGTGGCCTGTTATATCAGAGTTCATATCATATGAGATACTCCACTGATGGCAGATAAACAAATGGACTATGAGCGAGGGAGACTTACATTGACTTGACTCACCCTGGAAGTAACCATGCCTATCTGGTAGAGTGGTCTTCATGGCGCCATAAATGGGTTGGTTCTCTGATCCTTCTGCCCCATGCTCTCAAGTCCATCTACTCTCTAGTCTTCCATCAAGATAACAGATGGAGATTGGTAGAGAGCATGGCATGCTTGTTCTACAGATTCAGGTCTCATTTAGATGTTGGTGGCATGTGCCTAGTCTGACTTGGCAAATGCTTGCTTAATTTATTCTTCCCCTGGAGTCCACAAAACCCATAAAACAGAATTAGAGAGCCACCCTGTAATCATGCTTGATAAGGCTAACCATAAACACAGTCTCACTAATAGATGGAGGGTTTAGTACACATCTGTTGAGTGTCTGAGCTGCGTCTACAGGCATCTGGCCTTGACCTGGCTGGGAGGTGGACACACGGTATATTCTTGGATGTTTAGAGGCCATTTCCTTTCTTTTGCTTTGCACTGTTTGAAGCTCCAGCTTCATATAGTGAATATGTGTTTGTCAGTTTATACAAGATCACACAGTTGCCTTAGGTTTGAGCAGAGAGATGCATATTGGTCTGTTGTCTTGTTGATGGTCCCTTCCAAACTGAGGCTCAGATGTCAAAGGTGGGGGCCAAGTATTTCATCCATTCTAATTCTAAATCTAGTACCAGGCAGCCATGTGGCACTCTTATACCCTGTAGGTATGTTATTCAGTTGCTGCATCAGCTTATATAAGTCCATTCCATTCATGTTCCCTGTGGAATTTCTATAGGTGTCTTGTGTCATGAACATGAGTATGATGTAACTTTCTGTTTTCCATATTCCAGTGCAAGCACTTGCTAATATTCCTAGAGTTGGGGCATATAACTTCTTCAAGCAGACACTTTTTTGATGGAAAATACAAGGTGCTATGGACTGAATGCTTGCGTACTACAAATTCTGTATACTGAAGCACTGATCTCTAGTTTGATGACATGACATTAAAGTAGGACTTTTGACATGTAATCAGGTCCTACAAGTGGAGCTGTAGGATACAGTGAGCATGTGTGTGTCTACAGGTAGGAAGAGCCTTTGCCAAAGACTGAGTCTATGGGCATCTTTGTCTGGACTTTCTGGCCTTCAGAACTGTGAGGAACAAATGTCTGTCAGAACACAAAGTCCACAGTTAGAACATCTGAAGCTGTGTGTGGGGTGTCCTGATACAATCTGGCATTGGAAGAGAAAGTTGGGAGATGGGGCAAGAATGTAATAATGGATGGTTAATTTAGACCATTAAATTGTCTTTTGTCCTATCCTTATTAAGTCCTATGGAGACCATTTTAGACTGTTAAAATATCTATAAATGGGGTTTCTCATATCCTGTGTGTGGGGTCACTTTGGAAGATGGAGGATTTTAGCACCTGGAGACCTGTGTTCAGGATCCAGGCAAGTCACCTTTTCATTTTTAGTTTCTTCTCCTTCCTGCCTCCGTCCTTCCCTCCCTCTCTCCCTCCCTCCCTCTCTCCCTCCCTCCCTCCCTCCCTCCCTCCCTCCCCCTCCTTCCTTCCTTCCTTCCTTTCTTCCTTCCTTCAGTTTCTTTTGAGACACAGGGAATTGAATCCAGTACCTCATGCATGGTAGGAAGATACATACTCTATTGCTGAGCCTGAGCTTCGGCTTCTTCATTGATAGAACAGAGTAATAAAAAGTGCCTCATAAAATTTTTATGAGGGTTAAATAATCTGTTAACTAAAACACTCCCTCCTCCTTCTCTTCCTAGCCCCCTCCTCTTTTTAAAGGATAACAGGTAGTGCCTGCTGGCCTCAAACTTGCTATATAGCTAAGGACAACCTTTAACTCCTGACACTTCTGCCTCCATCTTCCAAGTACGGGAATTACAGATGTGGACTACCACACCTAGTTTAAAAGGCGCTCTTAATGGCTAATTGTTTTATGAGATTTATTGGAATAACCTTGGAGTCCAGTGTGGATGGTTTCTCTTCATTGTGGCTAATGTTGCTTTCTTTCTTTCTTTCTTTCTTTCTTTCTTTCTTTCTTTCTTTCTTTCTTTCTTTCTTTCTTATTGCCTTGTCTTCCTTTTCATCCTCTTTATTCTTTGCTAGTGAATGTCAGTTAATACCCTTAATTGCTAGTAAGTTTTAGGGTTATCTTTCACTCATTCTTTCATTCATTTCAGTTTTCTTTTGTGGGTATTTAATGAGAAAGTGATTTAAAATCTTCATTAGTCAGCAGTGTTAATCTAGGGCTTCTAAGAGGAGACCACGTATTAGAGAAGTAATTTATTTTTTTGTAGAGAGCCGACTCTTTTTGAGATAAGGTCTTATTTTGTAACCCAAGGTAGCCTCAACTTCCTGCTTTTGCCCTCTGAATGGTAGGGTTCTGAATGGTAGTGTGCGTCACTGTGTCTAGTAAGGAGATATAATTGTCAATGGAGACATTAATGAGCCTTCCCTCTTTAGCATCTTGCTTCTGCCCATGTAAATTCAAGGATGGCAGAATTCTCATTTTCCATGACAAGGCATTTTTTGTACAGATGGCTTTCACAGTTAGAAACACAATCAGGACTCTTAGCATGAACTTAACTTTTTCATATTAGGGAGTATTTTAGGCATATGTTATAGATAAAACTATGGTTATGCAGACCTTTAATCTCAGCACATGGGAAGCTGAGGCAAGTGAATTTCTACAAGTTTGAAGCCAGTATGGTGTAAATAGTGAATTATAGGTTAGACAGGGAGGGCTACATAATATCTCAACAAATAAACAAAGAAGAAATCACACACCCAGCAGAGAACACACATGATTTATTTAAGTTCCTGAGTATTCAGTGTGTTCTCATTCTCTATTTTAAGTTGTTGTTTATTCTTCTCTTATGTTTATCATTTTGAAAAACATGTATGTGAATTTGGTGTGATGGCATGTTCTTTTAATTCCAGCAATCTGAGATATGTGAATTTGATGGTAGCCTATGCTATATGGTGAGACCCTGACTCAAGAAGCTTGCTTGCCTTCTTTACTTTTTTAATACCATACAGACTCTTTCACATTTTTTTCTTACAGTGTTTTTTTGTTACTTGTGTGTGTGTGTGTGTATATAGTGTATATATATATATATGTTTGTGTGTGGGTGTGAGCATATGTGTACACAGGTGTTTGTGCCTGTGTGTGTGACTGTCTGTGTGTGTGTGTGTGTGTGTGTATATATGTGCGCGCGTGCGTGCGCGCGCTCTCGCGCATGCTCAGGCCAGAGGTCAACATTGGCCTTCTTCCTCTATTGTTCATTTTTCTCTATTTTAGGTTCTCTTACCCAACCCAGACCTCCATGATTATCCTAGTCTAGCTGTCCATGAGCTCTGGGGCTCTGCCTGTCTCTACCTTAGTCCTAGCAGTGGTGTTAGAGATACATACCACCACACCTAGTTTTTGTATCAGTGCTGGGATTGGAACTCAGGTCCTTGTGCTTGCACAGCAGGTGCTGTGTCAACTGTCTTCCCCAGTCCCCAACAGTGTGTTTTTGAGGACTAGCTTTGTAGCTTTCATTCATTTGTTTTTATGGCTAGAAGGCTTTCTGTTGTATGGGCATGCCATAATTTATGCATTTTCCTATGACAGGTTTAGGTTATTTTCAGGTTTTCAATGTATAGAATGCCACAGTAAACATTCCTATTTAAATCTCTGCATCTTTTTTTTTTTTTTTTTTTTTTTTTTGCACCATTGTAAGTTGTTAGGCAGAGAATTGGGGGCGGAATGGACACATCCTCCACTTGTGTGATTATTGTGAATCCAAATTGATGGGACGTGTGTCTCTGCCGCTTTGTGACAGACCCATGCTGTCACTTGGTTTTGTTAATCCTGCTTTTTTTTTTTTTTGCTAATATGGTTGGTATGAAATATCTAAAAACAATTTCCTGATTGTCAGTTACTGGAAGGATTTGTTTTTATGTTTATTAATCACTAGTTTTATTTTTCTTTTAACTAAATTGTTCCTACGCTGTGTCTGCCTCTGTCTCTCAATTGAGCCTTCTGTTTTTTTTTGAACTGTATCATTTCTCAATTGCAGGTTTTTTTTTTTTGTTTTGTTTTTGTTTTTTTTTTTAAGGCAGGGACTCAGTATGTAGTCCTGGCTGGTCCAGATTTTGCAATGTAGATCAGGCTGTTCTCAAACTCATAGGAGCCCACCTGCTTCTTTTGAATGCTTGGCATTAAAAGTGGGTGCCACTAGATTTCTTGCTTGTATTTTTATAAGCTTTTAGTTGGATTATTTTTTTAGGTGCCTTATAGTTTTGGTTGCTGCAATCTTTGAAGAATATAGATTTTTTTTTCTCGTTGTTGGGGCCGCTCTTTACTGCTATTTTGTGACTTCACCGTGAAGCCTCCTGGAATGCTTCTCATTTTTCATGTTTGACATGCATGCTTGCTTGCTTGGACTGTTGATCTACAGACCCTTGAAGTTAAAACTAGAAAAATTAGCATCAGCCTGGTGGCTTAGTGGGTAAAGGCACTTGCTCCCAAGTCTGACTACCCAAGTTCCATTCCTAGGATCCACACGGAAGGAGAGAAAAAACTCCCACAAATTGTCTGATCTCCACAGGTGTTCCTTGGCATAGTGTGTGTACAGATAAACACACAGTGAGAATAAAGATATGAAAAGCTAGAAACATCAGTTATTACTAACATGAATGGATCATAACCATATGAAAAGATGCTCAACTTGACTCAGAGTGATTCAGATTATACAAGATGGCATTTCTCAGAAGTAGTGGGGGGCTGGAGTACTTACCAAGCATGCTTTAAAGCCTTGAGTTCAGCCCCTAGCACTGTGTGTGTGTGTTGGGAGAGGGAGGGGCTATATCTGTAATGGAGTAGTCTCTAGGATATGTTAGGTGAAAGCACAAGATACAATTTTTCTTAGAAAGAAGAGACTTTGTGTCTTTGTTTACTTCTTGTTTGTTTTTGATAGGTGGAAGAGAGAATCATATAATATAATTAGAATAATAACGAAAGGCTGCCCTTAGGAGAAAAGAGCTAACAGCCTGGATGGAGGGAATGATGCAGTCTTTCCTTAATGCACCTTGTCTTGCTGATGTAGTCTTGGAAAAATGTAAAATTATATATAATTGTAAAACAAAAAGCGGTCTCCAAGAAAGCCAAATAAATGTAACTGTTTAGAGGTGTTTGGCATGACCCCCTGGAGCAGAAGAGCTTAGCTGCCTGGCTTCACATTCATTGCAATGGTCTGCATCCCCAAGAGGCTTGTCAGGATGCTTCTGAAGACATTTCAGGCTGTTTACAGTTGTCATTGTTTGTGGCAGTGTTGATGGTGTTATTCTGAGATTCCTACATGTATTGTGGGGTAAACAGCTACTTATGTTGGCAGGAGGAAGGAAATGCTGACACAGGACAATGGGGTGACGGAAATCCCGCAGTCCCGAGTTTGATGGCTCATGGTTGGAACTCATGAAGCATTTTATAAAATGCTCCAGTTCTGACTACTGGCAAGGCTCCAGATGGCTGACCCAGTGGCAGGAAGCCTTCCTTTGTGATTGACAAGGATCGTTTCCCAAGAAAAGCAGCCAGGGCTCTTTGGAGAAGTGGTGGCTTTCCGGTCTGGGGCAAGCCTGGATATGCCTGGAGCTTCTTGTCACACTAGCAAGCAGGGAATCCATCAAGGATTTCCAAGGTCATGTTGAAGAAGGCTTTAAAACCAACTGGAGAGGTTTCTATTGGCCAAATGGGGACATCATTAAAAATTAGCATGGCAATGAATTGAATGATAGCCCAGAGAAAAAGAAGTCTGTGTTTTTGATGCTTGAACATTATCTCATTACTTCAACTACTGGCAAATAAAGGGAAAGAATGAACACCTGTAAGTGTCCTGGGAGGAAGGGAGGGCACCTAGAGGAGAAGGGGAAGCACAGGGTCACCATGGTTCTCTAGTATCTTGTAAATCTACAGATTTAGGAAATGGTTCTGGGACACTGAGAATTCAGAGGAAAGCTAACCAGACTTTGTGTGTCTCTGGATTAAAAAAATATATATATTAGTTTATTTGTGTGTGTGTGTGTGTGTGTAGAGGTCAGAGGGCAACTTGTGGGAGTGCGTTCTCTTCTTGCATCAAATGAATCCCTGGAATCAACTCAGGTCTCAGGTCATCAGGCTTGGCAGCAAGTACCTTTAGCCACCGAGTCATTTTCCCAGTCCTATGTCTCTGGATTTATCTTGACCTCTAAAATGCCTTAATCTAACCAGATCTCCAGACTTAAGTTTAAAAATTTTTTTAATTGTTTATTTTGAGACAATCTTGTACTTGCTGTGTAACCCAGGCTGCTTAGACTCCTGAGACTTCGACTTGTATTTAGTCCAAGTGATGGGTTGCAGGTGTGTGCTACCACACTATTTAAAAGATCTACAAGGAACAGAGGACTTACTCAGTACTATGAAGGGAATGCAGTTAGCAAAATTCAGGTTATAGAAAACCCATAGAAAAATGATCTGGGTTTTCTAATAACTGCCTACAGTAATTTATGGAGAAGAAAAATTCAAGATGAACCCAAGAATTAAAAATAGATGAACCAATCAGTTGTAGTTTGGGCTTCATTTGAATATTATTATGAAATATGTAACAATGTTTTTGAGGTGGTGAGGGGAAACTTGGGTACTGATTGATGGTAAAAATCAAGGAAGTGGTAGTGAGATTTCTGTCTGTCTGTCTGTCTGTCTGTCTGTCTGTCTGTCTCTATATCTACCTACCTACCTACCTACCTACCTACCTGGTTTTTCAAGTAAGGGTTTCTCTGTGTGTAGACATGGATGTTCTGGAACTTAATCTGTAGACCAGACTGGCCTTGAAATCTGCCTGCCTCTACCTCCCGAGTGCTGGGTTTAAAGGTGTGAGCATGCTTAAGGTTATCCGTGGTGAAACACAGAATGAAAATAGAATGCTTGGCATAGATCCAGCTCAAACATCGAATGTCTGAAAAGTTCTATGTAAAAGGTATGGACCTTCATTTTTGTGTTGTCCACATACATTAGAGACAAGTTTGGGGGTGGGGGGACAGAGCATACACAGGTGGCTTGAATTTGTTCCCGTTTGGGTTTTTTATTTTTTTATATATTTGAATTACAAACATGATTGAATTACATGACGATCTCAGTTCCCTTCTCCCTCCCTCCCTCCTCTACCACCCCCCAACTAAAATCCTACCTGTCATATGTCCTTTCTTCTAATCTACACCTGACTCAACCTTTCTGCTTCCTCATGACCTCTGCATCCTTCCTTTTCTTCCCTTCTCACTCTCGTAGCTTCCTCCCCCCTCTTCCCATGTTCTCAATTTGCTCAGGGGATGGTGACCCTTTCCCCTTCTCCAGGGGACAAAGTTTGTCTCTTAGGGTCTTCCTTGTTTACTAGTTTCTCTGGCAGTGTGGATTTTGTAGGCTGGTAATCCCTTACTCTATGTTTAAAATCTACATATGAGTGAGTACATACCATGTTTGTCTTTTTGTGATTGGGTTACCTTGCTCAGAATGGTTTCTTAGAGTTCCATCCATTTTCCTGCAAATTTCAAGATTCCATTGTTTTTTTCTGCTGAGTAGTACTCCATTGTGTAAATGTACCACGTTTTCTCCATCCATTCTTTAGTTGAGGGGCATCTAGGCTGCTTCCAGTTTCTGGCTATTACAAATAGTGCTACTGCGAACATCACTAAACAGATGTCTTTGTTGTATGAATGTGCTTCTTTTGGGTATATGCCTAAGAGTGGAATTGCTGGATCTTGTGGTAGATTCATTCCCATTTTCTTGAGTCGCCATACTGATTTCCAAAGTGGCTGTACAAGTTGGCACTCCCACCAGCAGTGGAGGAGTGTTCCTCTTTCTCCACTCCTCTCCAGCATAAACTGTCATTGGTGTTTTTGATTTTAGCCATTCTGACAGGAGTAAGATGGTATCTCAGAGTTGTTTTGATTTGCATTTCCCTGATGGCTAAGGATGTTGAACACTTTCTTATGTGTCTTTCAGCCATTTTAGATTCCTCTATTGAGAATTGTCTATTTAGTTCTGTACCCCATTTTTTAATTGGATGGTTTGGTGTTTTGGAGACTAGCTTCTTGAGTTTTTATACATTTTGGAGATCAGCCCTCGGTCAGATGTGGGGTTGGTGACAGTCTGTGGGCTGTCGTTTTGTCTTGCTGACTGTGTCCTTTGCCTTATAGAAGCTTCTCAGTTTCAGGAGGTCCCATTTATTAATTGTTGATCTCACTGTCTGTGCTACTGGTGTTAAGTTCAGGAAGCGGTCTCCTGTACCGATTAATTCAAGGGTATTTCCCACTTTATCTTCTAATAGGTTCAGTGTGGCTGGTTTATGTTGAGGTCTTTGATCCATTTTGACTTAAGTTTTGTGCAGGGCGAAAGGCTTGGGTCTATCTGTAGTCTTCTACATGTTTGCATCCAGTTATGCCAGCACCATTTGTTGAAGATGTTCTCTTTGTTCCATCGTATATATTTGGATTGTTTGTCAAAAAATCAGGTGTTTTTAGGTGTGTGGGTTAATGAAGATACCAGAAAATGGAAAGATCTCCCATGCTCTTGGATAGGCAGGATCAACATAGTAAAAATGGCAATCTTGCCAAAAGCAATCTACAGATACAGTGCAATCCCCATCAAAATACCAACACAATTCTTCACTGACCTTGAAAGAACAATTCTCAACTTTATATGGAGAAACAAAAGACCCAGGATAGCCAAAACAACCCTGTACAATAGAGGAACTTCTGGAGGCATCACCATCCCTGACTTCAAGCTCTATTACAGAACTATAGTCCTGAAAACAGCCTGGTATTGGCACAAAAATAGACAGGTAGACCAATGGAATAGAGTTGAAAAACCTGATATTAACCCACACACACTGCCTTGCACCCTACTGCTCTGCATTTATCAAGGAGGCTAAATTCTGTATGTTGTCCCATGTAGGGAGGTGCCTGTATTTTTTTGTTGCGCCTCTAGCATGCTGTTTAGAGGTTTACGTTAAGTCATCTATGGACCACCATCTATCTGGGCACAAATACGTTAGACCCTCTCTCCCTTTTTTGTACAGATGATTGAACTCAGGGTCTCCCACATCCCAAGACTGAGTTGTACCTCAAACCCATTCTGTGGTTTTATTTTAAGGCGAGTTCTCTCTAAGTTGTCAAGGCTATCCTTGAATTCACTGTATGTCCATGAGTGGGCCTTGAAATTGTGGTCCTTCTAGCTTAGCCTCTTGAGTAGCTGGAATTATAGGCTTGTCCTGCCAGGTGTGGCAGCCAGAGAGCTTTAAACAGGTCCAAGGAAGTGAGCTGATCCTGTGGGACCCAAAGAATATTAAGCTACAGACGAGGGAAGTTTTCATATTGATAATACCCTTACGTTCAGTGCTCCGGAGTTAGGAAACTTTTCCCACAAATGTACCATCTCATACATTCCTCCTCCACACACCCCCGTACAGTGACAGGGTAGCTGATTAGTCAGACCCCAGACTCCAGTCATCATCTTCTGACAACAGACTCCTTGCTGTCTTGATCTGTCACACGGCCTCCTTCCTTTAGCAGAAGTTGCAATATCCTAAGTAATGCCAATGGCTGATCATGTATGTGGCACAGGCCACTGCACTGATTGCCCTGGCCAAATCCTTGTAACTGTAGTGGGAACTGACAAATGCTACTCTGTTATCAACTCAGATCATAACTGTGCCCCAGGGATATTGGAAACTTGAGTCCTTAACCATAGCACTAATATTTCAGATAATAAGGCTTAATTCTCTTTAAAATTCTGCAGCATTCGTATTAAATTTACGTTAAGTAGCTGGATGTGGCACACGTATCTGTAATTCCAGCACTCAGGAAGATTAAGATGAAGATTATATTGGGGGTGGGGTGAAGGGAAGGTGGGGGGGGAGTGGATGAGGGGAGGGAGGGAGAACTGGGATTGACATGTAAAATTAAACATAAAATAAAATTTAAAAACAAAATTGAGATTAGCCTAGGCTATATAGCAGTCTCAAAACAAAACAAAAACACCACATTGTGATTTTGGGTTAGATGAGATATTTGCCCAACTCATAACACGAATGAACATCAGAGCCAGGATTTGAACCCAGAGTATCTGATGCCAAGATTTAAGCTACAGCCATGAACTTATTACAGATATTAATTCAAAAAACATCTATTGAGCATTTTTCTCCTGCATGCCAGGCACCAGGGATACAGTTGTGAACAAGTCAGACAGTCTTTTGTCCTAAACCAAGTTCAGAAGCTGATAGGAAATGATGAATTTTTAGGCATGGATAAGTGGTTGAACAGAAATCAAACTGGGCCATACAACATGGAAGTATTCAAGGTATGTGACTAGGGCTCTCCTTCTGGCTGGCTGGGGCTCCTTTAAACTAGACAGGACTTGAATATTCTAGAAAGAGAGATCAAGTGGGAAGAGGCCCCATAGTGGGAGCTGTGTGGTGTTTGGGGGGAGAGTACAGGGGAGGAAGTGAAGCCATTGGGGTCAGGGTTGTCTGTTTAGTGCTGAGGCTGATCTGCAGGGGTCTCTGTGATCAGCCATGGCTGTGGTGAGGAGTGCCTCTCTTGGCAATGGAGGAGAGCCCATTGACCTATGATGGGACTCATATCTGAGAAGCACACTTCATCCTACAAGAATGTCTTTTAAAATATGTATATTTTTTTGTTTTAGGACTTTTGGGTCTCTAGTCTGAAAATCAACATGATGGTATGAACAATTGTGGTGATATCTTATTTATGATTTATTAAAGCTTGCCTGAAGGTACAAAAAACAAAGTCAGCCACACTAGTTAGCTATAGAAGCCAGGTGGTGATGGGACACACCTTTAATCCCACCACTTGGGATGTAGAGGTAGACAAATCTCTGTTAGTTCAAGGCCACACTGAGCTACATGAAATATATCCAGTCCAAAAGAAAAACAGCTCACACAAAGATGATCTCAGCACTTGGGATGACACACCTTTAATCCCAGGACTCATGAGAGGTATCTAAGACAGGAAGAGGGTCTCAGAGCTGGCATTCATTCTCCAGCCACACTGGAGGAGAACATGGCAGTCTGAGTGAATCTGAGGAACAGTGAAGTAAGGAGCAGTTTGAGGAAATGTTTTTGGTCAGAGCTGAGGTAGAGGTAAGAGCTAGTGGCTGGCTGCTTTGCTTCTCTGAACTTCAACTTGAAGCTTGAACCCCAATATCAGTCTCTGGGTCTTTTATTTTTTTGTGTTACAAACAGTGGAGATCGGCTTTACTTGCAAGTGTGGAAACTGTTTTAAGGTCTTATGATGTGACGTGAAAGCAATGTCAACAGAGTGACGTGATTGCCAGAAAGTTGTTGTCGTCAGAGGCTTTCCTGTTGTGTGAGGTGCAGAGAGGCTGATGCCTGCCAAGTAGGAGGATGATGTTCCTGAACGAAAATGGACACAGCTTTTGGATGCTGCTGCATTCCCTCATGGTTGTTGAGAAGTTGCCCTCTTCCTCATCAGGATGAGTCAAGCCTGACTGAACTTGGAGGAGAACTTGGGTCAGTTGACCTCTAAAGTCTTCCATCCCGCAGGAGTCATGGGTGGTAGTGACGACTCACGGAAGATCCCTATCATGACCCTTTTGGTCTGGCAATTCGTGGTGGTATCTCCTCGTGCCCTGACTCTTCTCGATATCCTGAATGTGGGCAGTGCTGTCCCACAGACTGGGATCCTAGACAGAGTAAAAAGGGCGGGGTGGGGGGGGAATAAGCTGAGCAGCAGCATTCAACTCTCCCTGCTTTATAACTAGAGACACAAAGTGACCATGATGGATGTACCCTCAAACACAAGCCAAAATAAATCCTTAAGTTTATTTTTGTCAGGTGTTTTGTCTCATCAATGGGCAAAAGTAGCTAACACAGAGGGCTACTGGTCTACCTCTGACCCATTTATAACACTAAACCATGCAGTCTGTGGTATAAGAACACTTGTACTTACAGAACTACTTAGGGCAAGTCACTTGACTTAAATAGCAAAAGTAACAGGTGAAACCTAGATTTCTTTCTCATACACAACAGCTTTAGCACGCTACTGACAAAACTACTCAATAGTCTTTAGGATGTCTATCTTTTCAATGTGTGTCTGTGTCAGGATGTGTTATATCTCAAGATCGAAGGAAAGAAAACCTTTCTGAAAGTCCATACATATCACTGATGTCAAAAGCTCAAGCAAAGACCATCTTGAGATAGGGACTCCCCCTCTGGGAGCCACTGTTCTGAACTCCCCAACATGTTTAGACGTTCATCAGCTGGAGAGGAAGAGGACTAAAGAAGAGGCCTGGACTATGCAATCAAACCCAGTGACACATTCTCAGGCACCTTCCACCAGAAGCTCCTGAGATAGTAACTCAAGCCTTCCCTTCTGAGGTGTTTGCTGGCACCCAGGCATGGCACAATGCCTCTGTTGGCCACACCAAGAACAAATTCTGAAGTAGGGCACATCTTCAGAGACTACCATTGGTTCCCAACCACCAGCGAGGCAGCTTAAGGAGGCAGCTCTAAAGAGGTGCATCCTTGGAGGCTTTTCATTAGCGGACCTCTCCCTGTGGATTTTGATTCTCCTTCACTGTTTGCCTTCTGTTGTCCCCTCCAACCAACTACAGACTGCAGTGCCTCTGGGTTGTTTTCTGATCCCCAAGTTCCACAGGTTTCTTGAGGGACTGTGATTTCTCTAGAGCTGGGATTTAATCCTGGGTCAGTCCACTGCCCTGCACCCTACTTCTTTGCATTCATCAAGTAGGCTAAATTCTGTATGTTAAACCTTCTTGGAAGCATCCCACAGATAAGCACAGAGGTGTGTCTACCAGGTGATTCTAAATCTATTCAAGGTGACAGCGAAGATGAGCTCTTATTCCACCTTCTGCCTACATGGTTTGTCTTTAATAAAACTATGGAGTGAGTTGCTACACTCTAATGAAACGATGCAGGATTCCTGAGGGAGGGGTGAAGCATCCCGAAGGTTCTACAATGTTGTCCTTGGAACCTGGTGCTTTGATAGCTGTTCTGTGCTCCATTCTTGTGTGGGTATGCCATGCCCAAAGTGTGTCAAGAAGAGGATGGTGGCACAGAGGTCACCTAAAGAAGCAAGTTGACAGGATTCTGGCAACCAGAGACAAGGATGAGAGCGCATCCCCTTTCCTTTTGAAGGCCTTGGGGGAGGTGACATTTGGGACTGGCAACAGGCCTGTGGTGGGTGATCTTGGTTCCTGTAGTGAGCACAGTTGCTTCTGAAGGAGAGGGACTGGCAGATGGCCAAGCATGACTCAGTTGGCAGGACATCCACATATCAAGTGCAGAAATGAGTCTGGGTGTTCAGTGGAGTCCGGTTGGTAATGTAAGGTATAGTGTGGGGCTTAGGCTGTCTGGGAGGGTCTCCTACCTATGCATCCTTTGCCCCCTAGAAGGCAGGGCACCCACAATAGAATACCTGTCCCTAGTTGCAAGTGATGGGGATGGTAAATGTGGCGTTGTTTACTAGTCCATAGTCCTAGTTTAAGGTGGCGTGGTGTTTACACATACACAGTTTGAACAGGAAGGACTGTGGTGGCTTTCATTATGGATGCAGGTGGTGGAAGAGGCAGTACCTTCAGCAGGACGAGATCATCTGCTTAGCTGGCATATCAGTCAGGGTCCAGCTAGAGAAACGGATCTAGGAGACTAGGCAATGTCTATGGATTGACCTATAGAAGGGAGCTGGCTTATTTGATTGTGGGAGTTGTTAGACAAGTCACAGGACAGTGTATCCTCTGGGAACCATAGGCACGCTGCTTTCCATCGGTGAAGGTCCTTCAGGGGGTTCCTCTTCTGCTCTACAGATCTCTTGACTGAATCAGTCCCATTCAGACCACCCAGGGGACTCTATATCCTTTGACTAGGGCTCCTAATAACATACATAAATATCTGTACTCACAGCAACACCTAGACTATTTACAATTTGGCTGATTGTCAGGGGACTTTAGACTCACCAGCTTGACATAAAGACATCTTTATACTCTGTATTAATCTTGGGAGTTGGATGCATTTGAGTAGTCACTCAGTCCCTCCTTCAATAGCTCTCCTGCTAAGACCTGATCTCACCTGGCCCCACCCACCCAGGACATTTGTTTGTTTGTTTTAGTTTTGTTTTGTTTTTCAACTTTAATTCATCCTATTTATTTGTAGTTTTGTTTTTAAAGTTTGTTTTAATTGCCTTGTGTATCTAAGACTTTTTCCCTAGAATGGGTGGAAGGTCTTGCCAAGGAGATATATTAGCTAATTTTCTTATTTCTGTGATCCAGCATCTGACAAGAAACACATTAGGAAAGGAAGAATTTGTTTTGGTCACAGTTTGAGGAGATATAGTTCCTCATGGCGGGGGAGGCATGGCTACAGGTCGTTCCACTGCGGTGGGAGAGTGTGGCTGCAACTCCACATCTCATATCTCAGTGGGTTAGGAAGCAGAGACAAGACATAAAAGGGGACCTGGCTATAAGCCTCAGGGCTCTCCCCAATATGGACTCACTTCTTCCAGCTTTACCCCATTGAAAGATACCACAACTCTCAAACAGCCCTCCAGCAGGGTCCAGCTACTCAAATGCACGAACCTGTGGGGACATTTCGTATCTAGACCATAACAGATGCGTTGGCATCTTCTGCACATTGTCCCCTGCTAATCTGTGTCTATGCTGTAGTGTTCTGAGCCGATTCACAGAAACCACAAGCTCATACTTATGACTTAACCCAGCTTCCAGAATGGTACAATTCATGGTCTATCTCTTTATAGAAGAAACAACAATATATTTCATTTGTTAGCATTTACTTTTTCATTCAACAGTGCCTCCTATGAGCTTGACATCGTTCTGAGTTACCTCTGGAGATGTAACAGTAAAGAAGACAGAAGCAACTCTTGTTAGTTCTGAGAATTACAAGCTAGTCTCAGTGTTAGAGGTATGGGTAGGAAGGGAGGAATGAGTCAAATTATAATAATATAAATGAAGCAAGTAATTTCAGGTAGAGTCAAGTGCATTGAAGAAATCAAAGCAGTTCCGTGGGACTCTAAATTTGCCAGGTATTTTCTGAGTGTAAATGTTTTGCTGGCTGCATGATGTGGGGAAAATGGCTTCAGCCCTCAGAACCTTAGTTGCAATATTAATAAAAAAAGGACATGAATGGATGAGAGGTTTGGATTTTGGGCTAGCCATTGTGAAAACCATTGCATGTATTTATGAAAGGGGTCCTAGGAAGATGAATTGTCTGGAAATATCATTTGAGGTAGTTAGAGCTTCCCTTGGAGTGTAGCTTTTAGACCAGCATGAAATGTCATTGAGGACTTGTCAGAAACACTGACCCATTGAGTCAAATGTGTGTTTTCTGAGATCCCCCAAGTGAGCCTGATACTGTAATTGAGAAGCACTTCTGTAAGAGGCTGCAGGCAGTGTGGAAGCCGATAGAGTAACTTAGGCCTAAAACATTGCACTTGGGTGGGAAGTGGGGGTGAGCCGTGCTGGGAGTAAGAAGAGTGTGAGTTGTTGTTTTATACTCTTTGTGGGACCTGCCACTCACTTCCCAAATGATCACAGGGAGACTTATTCTTTCTTATGAATGCCAGGTCTTAGCTTGATTTATTTCTAGCCAGCTTTTCTTAACTTAAATGATCTTATCTGCTTTTTGCCTCTGGGCTTTTGGCTTCCTCTATTTCTGGGTATCTTTGCGTTCCTTCTCATTCCGTGGCTGGCTGGCTGGCTGGCCCCAGCATCCTCCTCTCCTTTTCTTGCTCCTGACTTTCTACTCTTCTTCTCTTCCTATTTATTCTCTCTGCCTGACAGCCCCGCCCACCCCTCTCCTGCCTAGCTATTGGACATTCAGCTCTTTATTAGACTAATCAGGTGTTTTAGACATGAAAAGTAACACAGCGTCACAGAGTTAAACAGATGCAATATAAAAGAATGCAACACAATTTTGCATCATTAAACAAATGTTCCACAGCATAAACTAATGTAACACATCTTCAACTAATATTCCACAACAGTGAGTTCTAAAGGTAGGGTTTTTGGTTTGTTTGTTTGTTTGTTTGTTTTCCCAGAGTGAGGCCAATCTGGGGCTGGAGGGATGGCTCAGCTATTAAGAGCACTTGCAAAGGACCCAGGTTTGGTTCCCAGCACCCATATGGTAGCTCACAACCATCTATAACTCCAGTTCCGGATCTGACATCCTCTTTTGCCCTCTGATGGCATCAGTCATATATGTGGTGCTCTGACATACATGCAAATAAAACACTCATACACATGAAATTAAAAAAAAAAAAACTCTTAACAACTAAACAATATCAAAATCAACTTGTTACCAAGATTTTGGGTTCATCAAATCACAATGGCAAGTATGCAGTTTTTAACTTCTGAGACTTGTCCTAGTGTCTGCACAGGGTGCTTCTCTCAGAGTCATCTCCATGCACCAGACGGGAAAAGCAGAAGACTGATTGAAAGGAACAATAAATTGGAATTGGTCTTAACCAGATGCCTTTCCACCTGTTGTGGCTAGGTAACTCACCCCATGTCTGGAAACATTTCCTCTAAGGTCTGGGGTCAGGCTTTCTGGAGGCTGAGCCCGTGACCTCGGAAGCTTGGGTTCTACTCTTGCACCTGTGTTGCCTTTTGCAGAACCTGGGAATTGGCAGGCCATGGTCTGACCATCTTCCTTTGCAAATGCTACTCTGGGGACTGGTCCTCTTGTGTGTGTCTTACATTGTCTGCTTCCTGATGCCCTGTAATGGCCTATCTGCTCATCACCTCTGTCGAGTGCATCCCAAACAGGAAGCTTCCAGCACATTTCTGGGACAGCTAATCACATGTATGGGGTGGAGATTCTTGCATGCCTCGTTTCACAGAGGGTGACCTATCCTCCTTCAGGTTCTTCTCTTGTTCTTCTGAGACCTGATATACTCAAGATGTTTACTTCATCCAATACTGCTTTTCTGCTTAGCATTGCTCTGGCCCACTGTATTTGCTCCTAATCAGAAGGATTTTACATGAGCTGGTAGCTTAGTGTGCTAGAGTCATAGTGCATGACATTGGATCGATCAGTCCTGGTTAGGGATGTCTGTGGATGTGAGAGCTCCCCCTCCTGAAACAGTTTTGTGTCCCATAGCCAATGCAGAAGATGGGTGGGTTGTGTCTTAGAGGTTCTATGGGCGGGGGTGGGGGAGGAGGGCGCTTCACTTGGTTGCCTTTCTCCCCAGAATCTCTTTTAGGTATAGTCTTCTCAGAGAACTTTCAGTTCATTTCTCTTTGATGTCCCTATATAGATCTGTGCTCTTCTAGGGGGCAGGGGAGCATATATTTCATCCGTTTTGGAAAAGAGGCAGCCTTTGTTCCGTTGTCTGAATCTGAGTTAAACCCATTTCGTCTAAGTTACTTGAGCTCTCAAGATGCTTCTTGCACATAGCTGTATCTCTCAAGGCGCCAGGGAATAAGAAGGGAGCTGGAAGTGCCCCCATGGATAGCATTAAGACACTTTCTTGGGCTTAATCTAATAATCAGAAAATGCTGCCTTCAGTTTCCTGGGGACAGGAGCTCATTTCATGCACCCTGATCTGTTCTCTGTGCCTGTCTCTCCAGATAGCGTGGGCTTCCTTCCATCCGTCCTGTTGACAGCAGATTAATGCTGGCCAGTTGCGACTAGATTTGTGTGTGGATTTACGTGATGCTGCTTAATGGATTACAGCCTGTGCCTGACACTTTAGTGCTCTTCTTCCCTCCCTCTCCCCCTCCGTCCTCCCCCCTTCTCGTCAGAGAATTTACCATCATTTCTTGTTTCTTTCTCTAGACAGGAAGCATGAACTATTATTTTGTTGAGCAGAAAGCAGAGGGACATAAGAAACCAGGGGTCAAATAATATGCCCCAGGATCCCCTCGGCTCCCCCTCAGCCTGGATGGCTGGCTTCCTTCCTCTTCACATTTTAGACATACTGCTGAGCTCAGTGGTGAAGGAATGTGTCATTGTGTGCCCCAGAATAAAAAGGGCTGGTGCCCTGCCAGGCTGCAGCTAGGATGCCCTTTAGTGCTTCCTGAGAAGGGCCCGGCTGTGCTTCCAGCTCTTCCAGAAAGTCTCTGAGCAGAAAAGTGCATGTGTGTGTGTACGAGAGAGAGAGAGAGAGAGAGAGAGAGAGAGAGAGAGAGAGAGAGAGAGAGAGAGAGAGAGAGAGAGAGAGAGAGAGAGAGAGAGAGCGCATCAGGACACAGGGTTCTTCTACTATCTCCTGGGAGCCTCAAAGACCCTTTGTGGCTGCTGGCCATCTGATGCACAGGCCCACACACCTGTCCTTTGTTTCTACGTTCTTCCTATGTGTCAGTCAAGACAGTGTCCTGTAGCTTCTCCTGTGCATATTATTGCATTGTCTTCCTTCACAATGGAATGGGAAGATGCAGACAAAAGACTATAAGGTGTCTCCTCCATCCCGAATGCTTACAAAGTGTGTTGTCTCGCCAATAGCACAGTCCACTTTGACTAAAAACAAAAACACTCTGTCATGCTTTTTCTGTATGATTCACCTGTGTTTGTGAGAGCTTTTACATATCCACTGTTCTCTGAACCAATCTAATAATCATTCATGTTTTAAAATCTACTTGCATGTGGGCCCCGTAGGTGGCTGAAGCCGTGCAGAGACTGTGGTAGAGATGGAGGTTGCACATGTCCTCTGGGAGGGTTCTGAGTCCCTCTGAGTCTTGGCAGCTTTGGCCTTTGTTTTAGTCAAGGTTACTATTGCTATGATGAAACGCCATGATCAAAAGCAAAGTGGGTAGGAACAGGTTTACTTTGTAATCTGTCACTGAAGGAAGTTGGGGCAGGAACTCAAGCAGGGTAGGAACCTTGGGGCAGGAGCTGATGCAGAGGCCATGGAAGGGTGCTGCTTCCGGCTTGCTCACCATGGCTTGTTCAGCCTGCTTCTTCCTTCCTTCCTTCCTTCCTTCCTTTCTTCCTTCCTTCCTTCCTTCCTTCCTTCCTTCCTTCCTTCCTTCCTTCCTTCCTCTTTTCCTTTTTGGCTTTTGGAGACAGGGTTTCTCTGTGTAATAGCTCTGGCTATCCTGGAACTTACTCTCTAGACCAGACTGGCCTAGAAATCTGCCTCTGCCTCCCTAGTGCTTAAATGAAAGGCATGCACCACCACTGCCCAGCTGGAGGCATTTTCTTAATTGAGGTTCCTTCCTCTTAGATGTCTATAGCTTATATCAAGTTGAGATAAAACTAGCTAGCATTGCCTTTCTTCTCAGAAAATTACCCCTAAACACAGTTTCATTTCAGGGAGCCCATGGCCCCCATAGGAAAATTCACTGGGGTTTCTAGAACCCTGGGATGAGGGTCACCTATCTTGATGATACTGGAAGAGTTATAATTTCCCATCAGTTGTGGCATTTAGGGGTGTGTGTAGATACCAATTTTAAAAAAATCACGTTTTTATTTATGGTGTAGTGTGTGTGTGTGTGTGTATGTAGATCAAAGGACAACTTGAGAGAGTTGGTTCTCTCCTTCTATTGTGTGGGTTCTGGGGATCAAATTCAGGTCTTCAGGTATAGCACCAAGAGCCCTTACCTGCTGATCCATCTCACCTGGCCCAGGTATTTTCCTTTTTAAAGAAAGATCTGGAAACTAAAGTACCCTATTGCCATAACAAACAAAGAGGGACTTCTGGCAGGAATCATTCTAGTAGTTTGTGGGACAGCACAGCCGGTCTGGAGAGTCTGTGGACACATTCCAAAAAGGGCTTTACTCTCCGGGTTTACAGGCACAAGCCAACGTGAAACCTGATTAACCGGGAAGGATTTACTAGAGATAACTATGCCAGCATGGAGCCTGGGTGCCTGTGCTTCCCTGAGGACTGCACAGGGATGTCTCTGCTTCCAGCCTCTGTTTAAAATGAAATCCCTACTGGCTTCTCTACATCCTACAGAAGCCCCAAACAAAACACAGCAAAAACAACAAATGGTAAAATGTAAGCAAAGAACTTGTGTTGTCGATGCTCTTTTTGCTGCTGTTGTTGTTTGTTTTTAAATTTTGTTTAAAAGTTGCTAACACGAAGAGGTCTCAGTCTAAAAGAAGTAGTAGAGATCTACTGGGGGAGTGCTTTTTTCTCTAGGTAAAGGGTTGTAATTGTCTCTGCAATTTCCTACGCAGCTATAGAATTTGCTCTTGAATTCCAGTGTGCTTGGCTTCCAGGGTTGAGACCTCAGTCTTGTTTCTCAAGGTGCCAAAGAGCAACAACAGGGATTCTTAATGAATAAGGAGACTCACAGGGACACTTGGAATTGCCTGGAATTGTCCTTTGGGGACTTGAAGTGTGAGGCGTATTAGGGATCATTGGCTCAGCGTGACGGAAACGGATGGTGAGGAGGAGGCAGCATGGGTGGTAACTGTCTGTACACAGCCCAAGTGAAAAAATATGATCTGATGTGAGTGGTGGGATGTCTTCATGCTGTTGGTGGCAGTGAAATTTCCTTTAACCTCTTAAGAAAGCTGTTGAGTTTTTAAGTATCTGCGTATGGATTGGCTGTGTGTGTTGGCACACGCACATAGGTATGCCAAAGAAGGTGCTTCCTTCAGTCATACTTCCGGCAAATCATGCTGTCATCTGAGAACCTACCCTAAAGAAAGCCTAACTATGGCCAATTGCTTTGTACATTGTATATTTACGTTCATGTGGTTTTATCAGTGTGGAAATCCAGCTTGAATGTTCACGACTGAGGGTTTTTTCTGCAAGTGAAGTTATTTGGCTGATAGAAATCTCTGCATCTAGCTGATTGGCCAGGTAGGAAACAAGGACAACACTGGCAGTCTGCCCCAGGGGACTAGGCAGAAGATCGTTCTAGATTGTCGCCTTCGCTTTTAAACATGTCCTCTATATTCACTGTGTACAATTCTCCCCACTCCTGACTGCATTCCTCAGCAGTCTGCTGCTACCCAGAGTGTGGATGCCTGTTCCTTTCCCAGGAGTTTGTTTCTCAGGGATATGGATATTGTGCTGGCTAGTTCTATGTCATCTTGACACAGGCTAGATAGAGTTCTTTTAGAAGAAGGAACCTCAATTGAGAAAATGCTCCCACCAAATTGGTCTGTGGGCAAGGCAGTTGGGTATTTTCTTGATTGATGAGAGAGGGCCCAGCCTAACTGTGGGCAGTGCCACCACTGGGCTGGTGGTTCTGGGTGCTATAAGAAAGCAGGTTGAGCAAGCCATGAGGAACAAGCCAGTAAGTAGCAGCCCATGGCCTCTGCATCAGCTCCTGACACCAGGTCCCTGCCCTGACTGCCCTCAATGATGAATGGTGACCTGGAAGAGTAAGATGAAACTCTTTCCTCTCAGATGCTTTGGACATGGAGCTTATTCACAGCAACAGAAACCCTAACTAAGATTCTGAAGAGACCCACAGCAGGCTGGAGACATGGCAATACCTATTAGTTCTGTTTCTAATTGCTTTAACAGGGGCTAGCGAGATGGCTTAGTGGGTAAAGGTGCTTGCTGCCAAGCCCGAGGACCAGAGTTTGGTTCTGAGGACCCCACATGGTAGGAGAAGAGAACTCTCTGCAAGCTGTCCTCTGACCTCTACCCATGTGTAATGGCACATATAACCCCTCTACCAAATAAAGAAATGATTTTAAAAAATCAAATAATATCTGACAAAAGAGCCTTAAGGAAGGAAGGCAAAGTTTATTCTGGCTCACAGTATCTTGGCAGGGAAGTCACAGGTGGCTGTGAGATGCCTAATGTGAGTGCTAAGAACTGAACTTAGGCCCTTGGCAGTACCTGCTCTTAACCATTGGCCATCTCTCCAGACCTCACCCATCTAAATTATATTTCTCTAAGTTGCAATTCAGTTTTAATAGTATTTTTTTAGTATTTTAATAGTATTTTAATAGTATAATTCCAATAGTATTTGCTACATCAATTTTTCCCACTTATTAGAAATACTGACTTTATTTTACACTACATTTCCATATGAACCTTGGGTTTTTATTCTATTATGTTACATTGTCCTTGGGGACATACTCATTCAGTTGAATTGAAAATGCTATTTCTAGTCCCCCATTGTTTAACTCTGATCACAGAGTCTTCAGTCCTCATACACATTTACAAAAATGTCATCATACCATAATGAAATATTCAACATTATATTAAACATTGATAATTTTCTTCATCATAATTCAACAACTCTCAGTGAAAACTCCTCGTACAAGTGTCTGTACTCCAAACCCGTTCCTTTGTGATCTTACTTTAATATGAGTTAACTTTCCTGCCTTTTTATTATCATCTGTGTTCCTTCCCTCCTGTCCTGTGAGTGCAGATATTTAAATGTCTGCTGTTTGCAAGGTAATTTGTCAGCAAATGACAGTGCAGGGATTGTATAAGTAGGGGAGGGTTTTGCTCTGCTGTTGACTCCTGTCTCTTCGCATTGCTTGAAGAAATGCTCTGAGTCTCCAGGGAGCTGCTGCAAGCCAGAGCACAGCCTGGGACTTCTCCCCTGCGGGGTCAGTTTGGTGGTTGTTAAATCAGTCCAGGGTCGGCCTTTGATTCTTTCTCTCAGTCTCTGGAGAGTCTCACTTTCCTTTGATAACCCCTGGCTTGATTCCCCTCCCCCCCTTTTCTCTGCACACAGAGATTCACGAGGACTTAAATGAGTTATGTTTTTGTAAGCTGAATTTACCATTTTTTTTTGTGAATTCTAAAATTTAGATTTATTTCTTGTAGGTGTCTGAGTGTTTTGTGCATACATGTGTATCAGTATCACTTGTGTGCCTGATGCCTGCAGAGGTCAGGAAATGGCATTGGAGTTCCTGTAACTGGAGTTACAGGAGGTTGTTAGTTTTTAGCTGCTATGTGGGCACTGGGAAGTGAATTCCAGTTCTCTTCAAGAACAAGTGCTTTTAACCATGGAGCTGCCTCTCCAGCTCCTTTATTTATTCATTTTCATTATTTATCTATTTAAACAGGGTCTCAACATATCCCAGGCTAGCCTCAAACTTGCTGTGTAGCTAAGGATGATCCTCCTGTTTACATCTCTTCAAGTGGTAGAATTACAGGCGTGTGCCATCGCAGCTGGTTTTATACAGTTCTGGGGCTTCATCCTTGCTCGGCAAGCACTCTGCCAACTAAGCCACACCCCCAGCCATCCGAGTGCTTTTTGGGACAGTATCTTACTCCAAGCTAGCTTGGAGCAGACTATGCAGCCCAGTCCCTCTGAACGTCCTCATGCCAAACACTTTGCACTCCCGCCTTAGCTTTCTCTCCTGTGTTGTCTTCACTTCTTGTGTTCATACGCTCTCTGTGATGTCACTAAAGGCCCCGTCTGACAATTCTAGCCCTCTATGTCTGCCCTTCTTGGAATTACATGTCTACTCACTTGGCCTATGGTCACACATGCCTTATGTCTTCATCTTGCTCTTTTCTCTAAATGACTCTTCCTTCAATAAGTAAAGCTAGCCTCTATGCCATCCAGCTTGACCTTTTAACAGCCTTCCCCCTTCATAGCCTATTACCCCACAGTCGAAGCTTCATATGCTGTGCAGGTCAGTCTTGTCACATCCAAGAGCTCATAGCAGGCTTTCCCACATTTATGTCTGCCATGTTTTCCCAACCCAGGTCTCCTCTGATTGCCTCAGATTAAATGCTGCATTTCTGATGTTGTTTCTGGCCTCAGTCTCCTTACAAAGTTATGCCATCCCTTCTGAGGCCCCAGCTTGCTGATGCTAGTCTTTGAGGGGCCTCTAGTTCCTTGAGGTTGGAAATTCTCTTTTACTGAGCTTCTCTCTCTCTTGGCATACGTGCTGTTGGTTCCATAGCCACCTTGTGTGCTGAAAAAATGAATGAATCCAAATGTTCCCAGGTACAGGCTCTTCCCTCTGAAAACCAAAGCAGTATTTAGAGAGCTTGGGATTCTGTGGAACACAGATACTGAGCTGGTAGTATCTGTGCTTTGATTTATCATATTAATTCTTTCTGTCTAAATTGGATGCCACTTAAGGCCAGGATCCTTTTAACTCCCACAGTAATGAATGCGGTTAGTAAGTTGCTTGAGACTAACATGCACTTACTGGCTTAGATGTAGAGTATATGGCTTTCTGTTGAGAACTGCTATGCTAGACTTGGTATTCTGGTTTCTTCCCCCTTAGCCACCTGCACCACCAAGTCTACTTTCTTTTTGAAATAATTTATTTATTCTTATTTTATGAATATTGCCATTTTGCCCATATGTATGTCTCTGTGAGGGTGTCAGATCTTGGAGTTACAGACAGTTGTTAGCTGCCATGTGGGTACTGGGAATTGAACCAAGGTCCCCTGGAAGGACAGTTAGTGCTCTTAACCACTGAACCATCTCTCCAACCCCCAAGTCCACCTTCTTATGTCAGATTTATTACAGAATAGAAATGTCTACCATCCATTGAGTTCTGACAGTGGTTCTAATTAAAACAGGCCTGTAGGGATCCATTGTACAGATTAGGATGCAAAGGCACCAAGAAGTTAAGAGGTTGGACCAAAGTCTCAAGGCTCATAAGTGACAGCAGTGTGATTTGAATAAAACCTAGGGACTGTAGGTAGTCCTCAGAGCAAGTATAGGAGTGGGTTTTGTTTGCCTCCTGTGCATTGCATCTGGAAGAGTCTTGTGACATCTCCACAGGTGTTGAGTCTTCAGCTCCCTGCTCCATATCTCGGGAAGTAACTACATGACCATTCTGGAACTCTCTGAATGCCTTGCTCCTGCCACTTCCCAAGAACACACAAGGATATTAGAATGTCTCTGCCATGGTTTTCATTAGGGCAAGTCATTGGCCAAGGCAGGGGAGAGTCTTTCTAGAAGCTTCCTTTACACTGAGCAGAATGAGAACCCTGAGAGGCTACCACATTCCGTGGGGTCAGCCTCCCTAGGCAGGTGCTGCATTGGTTACATTAGAGTAAAAACCTTGCCCAGTGTGTGCCATGGGCATTTAGTGGGTGAACAGGCTGCTGATCTCAGAGTCACATGAGGGCTGAACAAAGATGATACCAATCCTTAGGCTTCTGTCTAGACCTAACAGATTAAGATTTTCTAAGTCAGGACAAGTAGACCAGAATTTTTGTTCCCCTCCATCTTTTTGTAGATAGGAAAAAAAAGTAAGATTTAGGGATGTGGATAAAAACATATGAGAAGCAAAAACACTTTTCTATTTTCTTACAGTTTTTACTACTGGAGGGGTTTCCTCTTCAGACTTCCAGGGTGGAGGTCAATGAATACAGTGGGACACATGAGCATTCAGGACTTGTATATATTTTATGTTTGAACATTTGAGCGGCTGCTTGTGTTCTGTCCCTGCAGTCAAGCATGGGGACCCATAGTATCTCTTTAGTCGTAGGGCCTCACAGTGCAATTGGAAGTAGACCTATAAGCACATAATCTCCTTAGATGGTAACTGACAGGGCCCAATAAGGTATGAAGTGAGCTCAGTAGGGATAGCAGGGTCTTCACTATGTTAGGTAGGGGAGGTTAGAACTGTGACTTCCCACTGAGAGCTGCTTTGGTTGTAAATAGCCTGATCCCAGTGTCCTTGAAGGGATACTTCCCTGTGCTATTGGAAAGTATTCAAAGGTGATTTGATTGATCTGTCCAATCTCTGCAGCATGTTGTGTGATAAAACTTTTCCTGGAGAGATGCAACACATACGACTACTCACCCCAGATAGGGAGCCCACGACAGACCAAAGCAGGAATACCACCAAAGTTCAATTTGGTGAACCAATGAGTTTTATTGGGGTTACATACAGGAATATGGGGGAGGTATTAGTTATAGGAGCAGAAATGACTCAAAGACAGCTGCATCACCAAAGCCCATGCCAGCATGGGTGACAGCTCACAAAGCTGGGAGCCTGGAGCCCCCTGCACAGCCTACAGGCAGCTCAGCAGGTTGGAGGGTGTCCTTTCCAGGTTGGTCTAAACCTCTTCCAGGCAGCTGGTCTGATCTCAGAGTCTTCTTTGCAGCCTTACACAGCAAGCAACAGCCCCTTCATGGGCCTCTTGGACCATTCTGTGGTTTCTAGAGTTGTCTGGTGGCATCTTTGGGATGTGACTAAGATAAACAGAAGAGGAAAACCAATTTCCTCCTTTGTACTTCCTTGGATACTTTGGGGAAGAGTTTGCGTTTCTGCACTCCGTAAGCTTCTAACCTGTGAACTAGGAGCAGAAATGTAGAGCATAGCTTCCCAGGCCACATCTCCACATTGAGTCCTGATGCCCTGTGACATCATGGGTGGCCTCCAAACCCCTTCAGTGTCCCTTGGTTCCTAGGGCTCTGGGGGCTATTATGACCCAAGACCCATTTTTAGAACTGGCACTACATTCTTGTTGGGACTCCCTACCTTCCTCAAATCCTTAGTTCCCCAATTGCTCTGGCCAGTCTCTTTGAGCTATGTGGTTTCTGTCATTTCTTTGTGATACCTTTTGATTGTCCTTGAAACTTTTGTGTCAGCGAGGTTTAGTGTGATAGTCACTGATGTAACATAATATTACCCGTTGGCTTAGATGCCTGGCCCACAGCTTAAGGTTCTTTTGAGCTCAGTCTGTAGCAACCATGGACCTATATTTCTTTCTCAGTGTGTCTTATTTTGTTATCTATTCTTGGTCAGAACCAAGTCTGGTAGATTTCATGTCCTTTTTGGGTTACTATTGTGCCTGAATCCAAAGACCCATTTATAGTTTTCTCTAGAAGTATATAAATAAGATCATGCTATAGCACTGTCTCCTTGTTCTAAACCAGTGGTTCTCAAACTTCCTAGTGCTGTGACCCTTTAATACCTCATGATGTGGTGACCCCCAACTATTTTTGGAGATAGATGTTTGCCAAAGGGGTTGAGAACTGCTGTTCTAAAGTATGGTTTTAAATTTTTATTACATTGCTTTATAGTGTCTGTGTGCACATCTGCCTGCCTGACGTGGTATACATGTGACGATCGGAGGACAGACTACAGGAGTTCAATTCCGTCCTCCTACCATGTGGGCTATGGAGATTAAATTCAGACCACCAGGCTTTATGGAAAGTGCTTTTACCCACTGAGGCATCTTGCTGGCCTAAAGTGTGCTGTTTTGTATCAGCTAGATTTTGGGGGTGAGAGGTGGGGAATCTCTCTTCTCTGGCATTAGTAAAAATTGTTGATGCTTATTATTCTTCTATCTTTTACGTGATGGGTTAATCTGTTCAATTTTAGCTTGTGGGTGACTCACACATTATAAGCATTCTGCTGTGGCATTGGGCGGTCTTTAGTAATTTATGGACTGTTTTGTAAAATGCTACCAAAGAAATATATTGGAGCTGGTATTTATTGCCTTAATCTTGTTGTCTACATTGGGAAGTTGCTAACTAAATGTTTTCTACAGCTTTTCCTTAATTGCAGTGTGGTTAATTCCTGTCAACTGCAGGAAGCCAAGGTATTTATAGATTATTATTTTTGTGGTTGGTAGAAGTAATCAGCTTTCACTGGATGCCAAGCACATGCTTGGCATGAGGGGAAGGACCATAGAACCAGGTTGAGTTCTTTCCCTGTGAACTTGGACATAAGATGAGCTGAGTGGGGAAGAAGGAAAGAGAGACTACATTTTCACAAAACCATGTTTTTTCTAACAAGGAGAGATAATGATTCAGTTCAAAAGGGCAGAGGAATTCAACTACAGAGTTTGAGACCCAGGTGACATAGTCATCAAGCCAATATTTGTGGTAAATGACACAGATCTGAGCTGTGAGTCATAGCAAATGCAGGTATGGCTGGTAACTTATCCCAAAGCCAAACTGTAGAGGTGTAAATGGGGAAGGAGAAGAGAGTTGAGGGAACAGCGGGCGTGGTCTTTGCTGTAAGGGTAAAGAATCCTGGAATGCTGGGTTCTTCTCTCTACCTAGTGGCTACATTGTTGGACTCTCTGACTTTATAGACACCCCCTCATCCTGTTCCTGGTTCTCTTGTCCTGGTTTAGATCCTCCTTATCTCTCATTGGTGTCACTCTCATTTTGCCCTCTCTGAATCATCATCCATGAATCAGCCAGATACATCCAATCCAAGTGTACTGCTCAGGACTGGAGAGATGGCTCAGTGGGTAAAGGTGACTTGCCAGCCTGGGTTGAGTTGGTAAGACCTAACTCCCACAAAGTTTATGGCACAAAACCCCAAATGCTGTCTATGATTTTGGTAAGGATATTAGACCCCCCTGCCTTGTTCTTCCCATTTGTTCTGCATCATTTCACTGGTGGGTCAAAGGCTGGTAGCATCCAAACATATCAGTGAATCATGCTGGCCTAGCTTTTGTTTCTGTGCATGCTCTGCACCTGCTTAGAATGGGCCCCTTCCTCTGTTTCTACCCAGTAACCACTACTCATCTTTCAAGTTTAAAAACCAGCTCTCTGAGCACTTCTGACTGGTGCCCAAATGAATTAGGAGCGTGCCCTTCTGAATTTGTGCTGAACTTTGTAGATATCACCTTATCACAGCTGTGACCCTTACATGCTGTCACTGTCAAATCTCATGTCTGTCTTTTGTGTACTATTAGGACTTAAAAGACTAGTGTCTTTTCCCCTTGCTTTGTGGCAATCATTGCTGGCTCCAAGAAGGACTGGGTCATGTCAAGCTGCCAGATTCTTAAGGACACAGTGTGTATTGAAAATCTGCAAAGATTTTCAACTTTAGTGTACTGCAAGGAGAAAAAAATCAGTGCTTGGAATCATGAGAGGATGTTTCTCTCTCATTCTGGAAGATTTCCAGTACTAGAGGACAAGAACAGTTGGTACAAATGTCCTGGATTTATGGATGTCATCTTGATATGGGGACACCTGCTCTGGGTACAAAACTGGCATTTTCTTTGGGTGCTGGGAAGCAGAAGCTTTCGAGTCTCCTAAGGGTAAAGCAGGGTCTGTGCAGAGAGATGGCTGCCCCAGGTTTACTTTTTGTGCAATTACTGTGGCCATCTGGGGCTCTGCCTCAGAGCATGAGAATGTCTTGGACACTTTGGACTTTTGGAGACTCAGTGACAGTATTTGATTCCAAGACCAGTGGCAAACAGGCAGACCTACTTTTGAGAACACTCCAGGTGTCAGAGTAAATGAACTTAGTGGACCATGTTTTTTTTTTTTTTAATGTGTTCAAATTTCCTAAATTTGTGTAGGAAATGTTATAAATAGAGCCCCTCATTTGGAGACAGGGTTTTCCTGTGTGCTTCTGGCTTGTCTCAAACCGAAGATCCTTCTGCCTCAGCCTCATGAGTGCTAGAATTAGAAATATGAACCAACATGGCAACATGCATTATATGAACCTGGTCTCCTGATCTTCCCATCCCCTTCCTCATGCCTCACCGTGCCTGGGTAGAAATGAAATGCAAGACATTTCCTCATAGAGCTTAAACCTCATTGATTACTACATTGCATAGAAACGCAGAAAGTCAGCTGCAGGGTTTAGAAATGAGAATGTAAAGTTGAAGCTTGAGATTCAGTGGTCTGATTCCTGGGCTTGTTCACTCATTTTCCCACTGTTTTCCAGTGTGTGTGTGTGTGTGTGTGTGTGTGTGTGTGTGTGTGTGTGTGTGTGTGTGTATGCCCTCTCAACTTGCAGTGTATAAATTTCCTCTCTATCTTTTACTATCTCCAGTTATGGAGAAGTCCCTATAGCCCTTCTGGGGTGAAGACTGCCCTTCTAACCATTCCCTGCTATGCTGAGAGATGTGGATTATCAGGCCAGCCTGAGTTGGGCGTTGTGCTTTTGCGATTGGTACATGCCCCTAACAAAGAAAATTAGAAGGCAAAGCTCGATTCATAGTTTCCCACAACCGTCTGCAGCAAGGCCAGTTCCCTACATTTCCCATCCATCCATCCATCTCTTCTTGGTCAGTGTCATGCTCCTAGCCACACTGATGAGCACATTTGGATTCTGGGCCACTCTTGCCACCCCCAGAGCTGTTTCTTTGTCCTCTGCACTTCTATAATGCTATTGATTTGCCATTCTCTTGCAGTTTATTGGGTTGGCTTTTGCCTCTGGAAGCCCTTCTACCAACTGGTCTGAGTTAACACTTATCACCATGGTTTCTGGAGTGCTGTGTGGATCGGTACAATATGTTTTTTGCTACTTTGTTCTTTGCTTTAAAGCTGAGGTGTTCTAGGAACTCCAAGAACCCTAGAAGTAAGCCATAGAGCTCTATTTTCTCCCCCCAGTCTTCACTTTTCATCCATTCATTTCTAAGCCCACGTTCCCCACCATCCCTTTGCTTGCTCTGCATTCTGTTGTCCAGCTGATGAAAAACTTCTGCCTCCTTCTGCTGTGGTCACTTAAGTCTCTCTCTTAAGTCTTCACTTGTGTACAGTTTTACATGCAGTTGGGTGTTGCTGTCTTGTCTTGTCATGTGTGTCGAAGGTTATGGTTGCTTATATATGTCTCTACTTGCATATTAATTTGTGAATCCACAGACAAAATGCCCTCCTTAACTGAAAGCAGGAAGCAGCAGTTGTGCTTGGCTTGGAGTATGCATGTAAGCACATGTGATCTGTGAGAGAGACTAAGTATGTAAGGGGGATGCTGGAATGGTCTCTGAAGCCACTATCCATTCCTTATAGTCAATGGTAAGAGTAAACCCAGGGAACAGAGTGCATTGGGCAGCTCCTTTGTTTTCCTCTTAGCTATGCAATATGTTGATTTTATAAGTAACTGCAGTTGATATAACAAGTATATACTCTGGGTTAATAGCCAGTTGCCTCAAAACTCATCAGTTGAGAGCCAGCAAGATGGCTTTATAGGTAAAGCATCTGCCACCAGTCCTGAGTCTCATTCCTGGGATCCACATGATGGAAGGAGAGAACCTGACTCCTATCAGTTGTCCTCTGACCCCTCTACACTTGTGTTGTGGCTGTGTGTACCTCCCTATAAATAAATAAATAACCATAATGAAAATAAGAAACCTTATCAATTAAAAGTTACTCTAATCCATTTATTCTCATAGTTTCTATGGGTTGGGTTTACAGGAGGAAAGTAATTTTATGGTTCTTGCTTGAGGTCTTGGGAAATTATATTTAGTCTGTCCCTCTATTGTGCCATGGGTCAGGGTGGTGATGGGATATGTGGTTTTCCTTTGGTTATATTTTGTAAATGTGGGTGTAGTGACCCAAGAGGATAAGGCTTTGTAGAGATGGGGTGGGTAAAGTTCTTGGAATTTGTATAAAAATATAAGCATTAATATTAATAGGGTTATTAATTATGGTGCTAGATCCTTCCTTTTGTTCATTTGTTACCCATACCAGATCCAGCCTTGGAGAGGGGTGAAGAAGCTGGTATGGCTGAATGCCAGTTTTCAGAGAGTATCCCTGTAGTCCTGGCTGGGTCGGGCAATGTAGTTCATTGTCTGTTGTTATAAGAAAATATCCAAGACTGGATCATTGATAAAGGAATGTGGTTTATTTAGCTTCATCTTCTGGGTGCTGAGAAGTCCAAGGGCACCTGTGAGGGCTTTCCTGAAGAGTTCCATCCAACAAGGTAGTCGGCAACACACGATGAGATGGAGCAAGCAAATCAGAAGAGTTTCGAAAACAAAGCCATTCCCACAATAACCCATTCATTAATCTGTAAATAGGTAAATCTATTCACAGAGGCCCCAGCCTCCTCACCTTGTCTCTTCCCAGAGGCCCCACCTCCACCAACATGGAACTCAGAAGGTTAAGTTTCTGACACATAAATCCCAGGGAACAAATATTCAAAGCACAGCTACTTCGGATCACCCTAAAGGGTTTCTCCTTCTTTCCTACAATCTCCTTTTATTCCCATTTCCATGTGGGACACAAGGAAGGTATGTGCTTAGCTTGTATGGCTGTTAGTAGCACCCATGACACCCCTGGTAGGTTAGAGGTGTTTCACTCCTTTGCTACCAGAAGCACTCAGGGTGGAGAGGAAAAGGGTTCCTTATCCCACTATTATATAGGACTGGGGATCAGTGGCATGTGGGGCTTTCAAGGCTAAAACCAAGACATAGCCTGGAAAACTAGATGGCTTTTTCTATCTACTTGTGCCTAACGTTGCTTCCTGTTGCAGCGTTGCGTCTGACCAGCCTTGCCCCTGCTTCTTGCCCCTGGAACTTCCCAGCTCAGGAGAGGCAAGCATGTAGCTGAGACTTCCTGTAGCCCAGAGCCCTGCTTGGAGATGTTGCAGCATTTCCTCTGACCCAGTAGCTGCCTGTGCCTGTCCTGAGTTGTGGCCTCATCTCTTCCTTGTTAGTATTGCTCTCTGAACCTTTGGTGGCTCCAGGGATGGGGTGGTTGAACACCACAAGTTCTAACCACTGAGGCACCATGTTTTTGTGTGGTGCTGGGCCAGATGCCAACCTAAGCTTTATGGTTTGCTTCCTGTTATCTCTGAGGGTGAGTTTTTCCCTACCCCTTTCACCTATCCCAGTGACAAGCCTTGTCTGTGAGTGATTGACAGGTGGTCTAGCTGGCAGCTGGTTGTTTGGTCTGTGTAAGGAGCCGTGGATGTTTGCTCCCTTCTGAGGTTTTGCTTGTGTGAGGTATGCAGAATGACTGTTGAAGGAGCTGTTGTAAGTAGCATGAGTCTTCTGCACCTCTCCATAAAAATTCTTTTTAAAATAGAAGTTTCTCCTTAAAACTATCTTCCCATAATGCAAGTGTGAAACCCTTGCTATTGATTCTTGGTGTCTTGGAGTGTGAGGCAAGCAGTGTGCATTGAGGCCATCTTTAAGCTAGGCCTGGCACAGTGGTTCCAAAAACATTTCTGTATGTTCCAAAGATATTCTTGCCTGTAACCTTTTCTGTCTGGGATGGCATCCTCCTCCTCCGCTCAGTTCTCACTGAACTCATGCAAGGTCCTCCTGTCATCACCAACTCTCTCTCTCTCTCTCTCTCTCTCTCTCTCTCTCTCTCTCTCTCTCTCTGTGTTTGTGTTTGTGTGTGTGTGTTTGTGTGTATTTGCGTTTTCTTCAACAAATATAATGTGCCCTGTGACTTTCTCACAGAGAAGCAGAGTTCCACTAAGGCACCGGCTTTTCCAGCATGTCCTTTAATTCCCGTGCTTGTTTTCTTTTTGTTTTGGAAAATAACTGAGAAAGACAGAGGAGGAAAAACATATTTTTGGCTCAGAGTTTCACTTCATAGTCACTTGGGTCTGTTGCTGGTTTCTGGGCCTGTGGTGTGTCTGTGTGTCATGATGGCACAGGATGGCTGTTCACTTCCTGGCAGCCAGGAAGCAGAGAGGGACAGGCGACAAGAGATGCACTTCAAAGGCTTGCCCCCAGTGACCCATTTCTTCCATCTTGGCAGGACCTCATAAGTCTCTGCCACCTCCCAGTCATTCCATAAAATTAATTCATCAATGAAGCCAGAGCCTTCATGGTCCAGTGACTTCCCAAAAGTCCATCATCTGCCAACTGAGTCTCCAACCCTGCAGATTTCAGGGGGCATTTCAGAGGTAAACACTGCTGGGAACAGTAGGGGGCACAACCTAACTTGTGGGCTCTAGCATCCTGAGGAATTAATTTCCAAGACCTCTAATTAGGTGAGGCTGGGATTTTGATTAATGCTACAGAAAAATTTCAGGATAAGTCAGAGAGAGCAAATTTGTTATTCATTAGGTAAAGAAAAGTACACAGTTTAATAAAAAAAGAACTTACACTATGCTTTTGAGTGTGGGCGTCAAGACATATCCTCACTCTTAAGAAAGGATAATAGTACATGACACTGTAGGGTGGGTACCAGCTTCTTAAAAGGAGAGAATTGTAGTAACATGTCATACTTGGGGCTTTTTAAAGTATGTGTGTGTGTGATTGGAGATTAGAGGCTGACCTCAGAAGACTTTCTTTTTCTTTTTCTTCTTCTTTTTTTTCCCCCCCCTGAGACAGAGTTTCTCTGTGGCTTTGGAGGATCCTGGAACTAGCTTTTGTAGACCAGGCAGGCCTCGAACTCACAGAGATCCACGTGCCTCTGCCTCCCGAGTGCTGGGATTAAAGGTGTGCGCCACCACCACCCAGCTCTCAGATGACTTTCTTAATTGTTGTTCTCTTAAATTTTGAGACAGGGCCATTCATTCTGGACACTAAACTTGCTTGCTGAATTGGTTAGTCTAGATTGCCAGTTTGCCCTGGGGAATCATCTGTCTCCACATAACAAGTGCTGGGATGACCTGTAAACTGCAATACCTACAGGGCATTTACATGGGTACTGAACCATCTCCCTAGCCCTTATCTTGGATTGTGACAGCTTTTGAAGTTACAATGTCGAAAGGATTGAAAAGATTAAGTAGAACTCTTTTGGGTACTTGCTGTCTTAGTTAGGGTTGCTTTTGCTGTGATAAAACACTATGACCCAGAGGGTTTGTTTGGCTTATGCTTACACATCATGGTCCATTACCGAAGGAAGTCAGAACAAGAACTCAAAATGGCAGGAACTTGGAGTCAGGGGCTGATGGAGAGGCAAAGGAGGGGTGCTGCTTACTGGCTTTCTCTCCATGGCTTTGGGCATATCTGTCTTCTTTGATACCTTGATTTTATTGTTGTTTTGTTTTTAAGATTTATTTATTCTGTATACAGTGTTCTGCCTACATGCCAGAAGAGGGCACCAGATCTCATAACGGATGGTTGTGAGCCATCATGTGGTTGCTGGGAATTGAACTCAGGACCTCTGGAAGAACAGCCAGTACTCTTAACCTCTGAGCCATCTCTCCAGCCCCAGTCTGCTTTCTTATAGAACTCAGGACTACCAGCCTCGGGGTGGTCCCACCCACAGTGAGTTGAGCCTTCCACATTAGCTACTAATTAAGAAAACGCCTATAGGTCTTCCCACAGCCTGATCTTATGGAGGCATTTTCTGAATGGTGGCTTCCTCCTGTCTGATGACTCTAGCTTGTATCAAGTTGACATAAAACTAGCCAGGACATTTACTTTTATCAAATGAATTTTCTGTGTTACATGAGATTACAACAACAGCAAAAAGTTTATAAAGTGCTTTGTACCAATTTCAGACAAGAAAGGTTTACAGATAAGTTTGCTGATTAAAGATGAAAAGGTGAAAAAGTCAAAGGAAGCCTTACTACACATAATCACAAAGAAGTGGAGATAAGTTTTGACTGTAAATATGGCTCATAATCTTGTTTATGATATTTACTCAGAAAAGTAGAGATTGAAAGATGAGAAAGGAATGTTGATGAGGTAAAAATTAAAGGTCATGCACGTATTAGCCTTTAAGCATGGTTGAGTTTTCCTACTCAAAATATCTTTCAAAAGAAACTAGTGGTGTGGTGATACTGTAGCCAATTAAGGGTTTTTTTAGTCAGCTACGTCAAAATTATTATTATAATTAAAAAAATTGTGACAGGGTCTAGCTGTTAGACCCTCAGAAAGCTGAGGCTTTCAGAATCTTAGTCCAGGACGGCGGCCACCCCAAACACAGAATGGAGGCGAAAGCTTGATGCAAACTGCATGAGGCTTTATTGTAGTTTTACGAGCTAACCCCATGTTAGCTCGGGTCTTTCACCCACCCGCCATGGCAGACGGCTAGAAAAAGACGGCTCCTTGGGTCTCCCAAAAGATCTTATAGGGCAGCGTAAGGGGAGTGTCTAGGGGTACGCACAGGCTCATGATTGGTGTGCCTCCAGGCTTGGAGGGCTTGCCCTGTGTTGATTGGTCAACTGGTTGTTATGGCCCATAGGCCCTCCCAGGGTGGTTGCTATGCTCTCTACGTCATTGTCGTGCGCTTGTCCGTAAAGCACACCCAGGGTCGTAAAGCATAGCGCCACCAGCTAACTTCCGATTGGCTCCTTGTCACAAGACAGGCATCTGACCTCTAAGTGACTAAGGTTCCTTGTCACGAGACAGGCATCTGACCTCTACGTGACCAAGGCAGGTTTATGGCAAGCACGTGTTTGGCTGTTATGGCTGCCAAAAGGGAAGCCGGTTCCTTCAAGCTAGTGTAGCCTGGCTGGCCTGGAACTCTCTGTGTAGACCAGACTTACCTCAAACTCACAGAGACCCACTGCCTCTGCCTCCTGCATGCTGGGTCTTAACTCTGGGCCAGATCCTTAGGGTGAAAATTCTACTTTCCCTTCCAGTGTTCCCTAAAATCTCCCCATCTTTCTATCCAGCCTCAAAACCATAGCATTACATGTTATGGTAAAGCTCGAGGGGGAACCTTGGAGGATGCCATGGTGGGTGAGGTTGACTGGGGAGGGGGACAAACTTGCCAGGCAGACAGAGCTTAAGTGAGAAGTTTTATAAGAAAGGGAGGTTGGGGTGGGGGTAGGGTGGAGAAAGGAGGTAAAGAGACAGAAGAGAAGAGGGAGACAGAAAAAGCTCCTATCTGCCCCAGGGGAACAGCATGTCTGAGAGCCGGAACGAGAGCACAAGTGGGCGTGGTCTTTCTTTTAAAGGGGTCCTTTGCACCTTCCTGCAGACTAATAACCACGGAACCCTGGGCTGACCAGGGCACTGCCTGAGTGCATTCTGCCAGGTGACAGGGGCAGGCCAGCATAATGCCTGAATCCTTACATTCCATTTTACAGATGAGAAACTGAGGTAGCAGCTGTCTCAACCTTACAGAGCAGCTGAAAGTAGCTGAGCTAGAAATGGAAGTGTATAAACTGAGACATAACTGCTCCATGGTTTGGGGAAGAGGCAGGTTTTTATCGCAGATATGAGAGAACAGCCAGAGGCATCTGGAAGAGAAGTAGACTGAACATGACGAGCAGACTGGACCTGGCCTTGGGAGAAGCAGGAGCAGAGTAGAGCAGAGGGGGTGGGGCAAGGAAAGAGGGAGAGCATGGGAGAACAAAGGGGGGGGAGGGAGACAGGGAGACAGAGAGGTGAACATAGAGGGAGAGCTTGGGCGAGCAAAGAAAAGGGGAGGAGGGAGAAGAGAGAGTGTATTGAAAATTGTAAGGTTATATGGAAATGAGTAGCTGGGGAGAGGGAAGCCCATGAGCTACAGGGGGTTAGGGTAGGGGAGGAGGTGAGAAGGGCTAGGATGCTGAGATTGACTGTGAAATAGGTACTTGTGATTCTGAGGAAGCCTGGAGGCCAGCTTGCTCATAGGTATGCTAATAGGTGTCACAGACAGCCATTTGACCCTTCTGCTTTTAGGAATTTTGGCAACTGGAGTTTCCTTTGGACCTGACTGAAGCACTCGCCCTCTCTTGCGATTCTGTCTAGTGTGGTACTGTAAAGCATGGGCTTTGAGGCAGGGTCCCTGGATCACAGTCTCATAGACTGTAGCTGGGCTACCTTGACTGAAACACACGCTCTGTAGACATCAGCATTAGGCCTTTTTGGAGTAAAGCAAGAGACCTGGGCTAGCACATACCTTCCTGGGCGTCTTCCCTTCCTGCCAGGGACATCTGTCTCCACAGTTCCCTGTGCCCCTCATCTTTGCTGGCTTCTATTTTCCCTTTGATTGGACTTCATTATCGTTTTCTTAACTGCTTTCCTTCCCATCTTTTGGAGGGAGGAATAGCCCTCTGTTCTCCTTTCTGTAGGTTACTTGGATTGCCCCATTGGAAAAGTCCTTACAAAAGTATGTGCTATTTTGTGAAGATGACTATGTTAATGGGGATGATTAAGTCCTCTGCTATGAGGACTCCTGGGTGGGTCACTGTAGGAAATTGGGTAATAGAGTCTACAGTGTGGGAGGTGTGGGCCTGCCTGGAGGCAGGTAAAAGAATGCGATAATATCTTAAAGCCTTTTGCTTAAAAACAGGAAAAGCGACTGCTACCTTTCATTTGGAGGCTGGGCCAGGCTTTGGACCAGATGCTTGTACAGTAGTGCACAGTGACACCTTAGCTTCCAAAGAAGTCTGTATGGGGGAGACATTTAATTGAAGAATTGAGAAGATGCTAACCCAGACAGGGAGCCAAGAGAAGCTGTGAAGGGCAAGCGCTGTCACGCACTCTTCACTGTTAGACTCCAGGGTGGCTCTCTGAGCAAGATGATGCTCTTCTGTTCTTACAGAAGCTACTAAGGCTCAAACCAGTCCAGATCCAATTCCAGAGCCCAGGCCTTTCCGGCCATCCCCTAGGAGGCTTTAATCTCACCCCCTGTAGTTCTCTGTGCAAGAGTCATTTAGTCAGAGCAGATGAAGATTCTGGGCTATGATTTCTGTCTCTACATACACTCTCTGCTGACACAATACTAACTACTGGAACCCTGACGACCAATGAATAGCCTCTGAGGATACTTGGTTTCTGTGAAGTACAAGTCAGCCAACTGGGTGTGGTGGTTGCTGTCTACCTCAGTAGACTGAGGTAGAAGGGAGAGTTAGAACCAAACTGAGGAGCTCCAAGTTAGCCTAGGCAATGAGTGAGACCCTGTTTCCAAAACAAAACAAAACAAAACAAAAAGAATGGGAAAATATAACAGGGACAGGCTGAATCTGGAGTACATTGACTCTTGCACACTCAGGGTTTGGGTGGCACTGGGTAGAGTCAGGACTGGTTTTCTATCTAGGGTACCTTCTTGGGCCCTGTGTTGGTTAGTTTTAACTGTCAACTTGATTTAATCTATCATCACCCGAGGAAAGAGTCTTCATGAGGGGTTGTCTAGGTCAGACTGGCCTGTGGGTATCATCTTGATTGAGAGCTAATGTGGGAAGCCTCTTGTGGGCAGTTCCTTTTCATGGGTGGGCTCTGGACGTAGTAGCTGTGTACCACTGTTAGCTTATTCTCTCCTGTTCTCCCATTGCTCTTGACTGTGGATATGATGTCACTAAAGTGCTTGAGTCCCTGCCTTGGCTTCCTCAAGTGGTGAACTGCAACTTGGAGTTCTAAACCGAATCAGTCCATTCTCTCCTGTCAGAACACGCTCCATGAATGGAATTGTGTGAGGAGACTTCTGAGTGCTTGTGAGAAAACTTGTAAGAAATAAGCCGTGAGTCCTGTGACCTCAGTTTTTTGTTTTTTTGTTTTTTTCCAGAACACGGAATTGTTCTTGGGATGTGCTTTTGTGCCCCTCCCAGGTATATTGGATAGGAGTGACTTTAGCTGTTGTTATTCATAGATCTCTATGGAAAAACATGCGTTTGCCACTTGAGACTTGCCCTTGTGATAGTAGTATACACTATTCAGGCAATTCTTAACCCTCAGAGTATAAATTGTCTGATGCTTTGAATAAAGTTGGCTATTGCATGAGACTTTATTTAGGTCCTGCTCTCCAGGGTTCATGCCGACAGCATAAGCTTCTTTTGGTCAGAATTTTTATCATAGCCACAAAGACGAAACTGGGACACACATGGCCTCTTTAGTTCCACTGTCTGCTTTCTTTCTCCACCCATTTGAATTGTTTCCCCTCAGTTTTCCTGCTTTTAAGCATTGTTGCCCTCCTATGCCTCAGCCTGCCACAAGTGATGGCGGTGGTCATGTTTGGTGGGGCAGGTGACCTTTGAGAAGAGTGAAGCCTTGTCCACAGTGTGTTCTCCATATGAGAAGGCTGCACTGCATAGAAGAGAAACTATGGGCACCATGGTGAAGAGACAGCGTTACAAGGTTGAGAGAGAAGATTGTATCCACAGAGACCTTGTTTAGATTGCATGTGAAGAATTTTGTAGGTAAGGGTTCACAATGTAGCCCAGGTTGGTCTATTTGGAACTATGTAGCTCAAGCTAGCCTGAGACTTGTAGTAAGTAGTCTTCCTTCTTTACCTTAATTCGATTATTCATTTATTTTTATTTTTGAGGCAAGGTCTTATAGCCCATGACAGCTTTGAACTTGTGACTCTCCTGCCTCCACTTCTCAAGTGGAATATGTGTGTGTGCCACAATGCCTGGCAACATATTTGTTTAAGGGCCCTTCTAACCCTGAGATTATACTTGCCTTTTTGAATTCTTACCACAGTGTGAACCACCCCCACTTCAGTCACTGCCTTTGAATATTTAAGATTTATAAGTTGGAAGACGTGTAATATGTTTTTAATTCTCTCTCGGTGTATCTTTAGAAACATACTCTTGCCCCTGAAGATTGGTGCTGGTGAGAAGTAGACCTGGTAATGAAAGCACTTTGGGGTCATCTAAGGCAGTCCCAGAAAAGGCACAGTGGCTGGAGAGTTTGTTCTGGGAATTTCAGTGTGGTGTAGAAAGAGTCTCATTTGTGAGCTTCTGTCCCATTTACTGCCTCAGGGAGTAGGCATATGAGTTGGAATCACTATACTTTTACAGTGTAAGGAAAAAAAAACAACTCATAATCTTTGGGAGAGGAAAATACATCTTCTGGAAGAGCTAAAATTCAGTGCAGTTATAGCTCAGTTTCCCATGAATTATTTATCCAGTGAACTCAAGCATGCTGATGGCAGCCAGCAACACAGAAAGTTAGCAGCCAAGATGGATGGAGGCTCATAGTCTTTACTTGAAAAGGCGCTCTTCAAGAGCTCATGCAAAGCCCAGTGTGGTTGTAGCTGTATTTACTAGTTCATAGAAAACCCAATATGGAAGATCTTTAATGTGTGTGCGGACACACAGGCATTTATATGTCATGGCCTGGCTTGCCTCAGCTTTAATCCACGACAGCCATGAGGTTCTACTTGAGTGGGGGTGTGTGGGCTTGGAAGCTTCTAGTAATCCAATGGCAATAAAGACCAAACACAGGCATCTTGTCATCTTCAGAGAGCTCTCAGTTCCATGTTGTGGAACTAGAGCCATTCCTTTATTAACCATCTTTTCTGGTGTCCCTTAACCACCATGCTAGTACCAGGAGGCAACCATTTCTCTCTTTGTCCCCTGTCTTCCTCTGGCCCTTGCCCTGCCAGCGCCAGCTTCGTTCCTCTCCTTCTGTCCTCAACCATTACTCACATATTTCTCTCCCTCCACCCAGGTGAGGGCCTATTTAGATGCTTAGGCCCATACAGATGCAAATAAGAGGCATATTACCCTCAGGCCAGGTAAACAGTAACATCCTAGTGTTAATTAACAATACAATGGTGACTGGGAGTTTCCTGGCATCATCACTGTTTATGTCAGCCAGGGCCTGAACCCAGAATATTCCATAACAGGGATATTCGATCCCCTACATTTATATGGATATGTGTGTGCGGACTCACATAGGAGGTTTATTGGGAGAGGAGAAAGAAGGGGCAGAGAAAGAGGCAGGGGGGTAGAGACCAGTTCCTGGGGACAAGAGTAGTGGAAGAGAAAGAGAAAGTGGGGGGGGGGAGGAAAGAAAGATAGGAGGTGGGCAGGGCCCTTTTAAAAGGGAATGTAGTGAATGTGTACTAGGGCAGAACAGTACAGATGCCGGAACACCAACAACTACACTCACCCTTTCCAGTGTATGCGGTTCCATGGTTTTATTGGTCTCACATAATTCCACAGCCATCACTCCTGTATAGTCTTATGTTACGATAAATCTTTCCGCCATCTGCTTGAGTTCTGCTCGCTGCAGTAGGGCCCCAAATAATACACAGAGACTTATATTAGGTACAAATGCTGCTTAGCCAATGACTAGGATTTCTCATCTGCTAGCTCAGTCTTAATTATCATGAATCTATATATTTTTTAAGACTTATCTTATTGGATGCCTTCCGCTGGCGACCTCATTCCTGGGATCACATGATGGCTCAGAGCAGAGAGCAGGAAGAAGAGCGAAGGGGAAAGGAACCACTTCCTGCTTGTCCTTGCTTAAATATGAGTCTCCCTGCTATGCCACTTCCTGCCTGGATCACCATTTCTTTATTACATTTCCCAGAATCCTCCTTGACTCCTAGTCCCGTCTGACTTGCTGCCTCTTGGCCAAACAGTACTTTATTCAACAATCAATAAGATGAACACACACAGTACATTCCCCATCAGTCTTATCTGGGGGGTCCCTGCAAATGCTATGGCCAGCAGGGAGATGAACCACGAGTGTCAAGAAAGAAAATCTGGCTCAGTACGACGTAGTTAGCTGGACTGGTTCAGACGTCTAGAGTCTGGCACCAGGCAGTTTATTTTACACATATTTAAATACAATAAAATTTTAGAAAAAAAAAAGTTACCTGGTAACAATGATCTCAATCCCTGTTCACAATAAAGCTTAAGGAGTGACTACATTGAAGCTCTTTTACAAAGTACATGTGACCTCTACCATGAAGATGGGTCCTATAGCTTAAGGGCCTAAGAACTGGTGTGGTCTCTGAACAGAGACAGCATAGAGGTTACCAGGCCATTAGGTACATGTGACATCTTCCCTACGGATGGGCTCTATCGACTGAGAAGCAGTGCTCAAGATAAAGGTCTAGGGAGGAAGAGTCTGGAATAAATATAATAGTCTGGGGGATTCAGGTGTGGCCTGGCTCTACAGATAGTACAGATCACCAGGCTATTAATCACATCTGCTCCTAGTCTTCTGGGTGGAAAACGGGCACACACTCCTTCTGTTGAAGAGGCAAGTCTGTGTGCTCAACTCCTGGTTTCTCTAGCCTTCACTGTGGGCATGAAGATGTGTCCTGCCATGCCATCCATTTTTTATTTCATAGATGTTTGGATTGTCTCTGTGGGTTGGCTGTTTTGAATAAGGGCAACAAGATCATTTGTTTACAGGGTTTTGTGTGGGTATCTGTCTTCTTTTCTCCTGAATGTTTACTATGAGTTGAATTGCTGGTTCATGTGTTAACACTAACATCTGGCATTATCCAGCCCTCACCTGCCAATCAGTTTCCCAAAGTGACTGGACTATTTTTATAGCTGTAGATGAGAATTCTAGATCCACAGCCTTGTAAATTCTGTTTTTTTCCTTTTAAAAAGTTGAAGTTTATTAAGAAGAGGTTTTAATATAGATTCAAGTACAGACATTAGGAGAGGGGGAAAGAGGGATGTTATTGAAGCACAGGAGGACAATAGTATATGTCCTAGAGACGTTTGCAGAGAAGAGAGGAAGGAAGGGAGAGGGTGGGAGAGAGAGGGGGGAGGGAGGGAGAGGGAAAGAGAGAGAGGACTGACTTAGATGAAGCATCTATCTATCTATCTATCTATCTATCTATCTATCTATCTATCTATCTATTTTGGTTTTTCAAGACAGGGTTTCTCTGTGTAGCTTTGGAGCCTATCCTAGCATTCGCTCTGGAGACCAGGCTGGCCTTGAACTCACAGAGATCCAAGTGCCTCTGCCTCCCCAGTGCTGGGATTAAAGGTGTGCGCCACCAATGCCCGGCGAAGCATTTATCTAAACTGTTCAATTATTATTATATGATGCTGTTATTCTACTGGGTCTGTGAAGTGTATCACAGTGCTGCCTTGAGACAGGTCTCACTATGTAGCTTACACTGGTCTTTTACTCACTGTGGATCACAGCTGCCTTTCAGCTTGTGGTCCTATCCGGCTTCATGAGTAGCTGGCAAGTACATGGAGCCTGGCTTCTCTCTGATCTTGATTTGTGTTTCCTAAATGACTGATTGCATGACCTCACTTATTGTTTTTGTATCTCATTGGAGAAGTGTTTGCTCACATCCTTTTTTTCTTACATTCTTATTCTTTTCTTCATTTTTTTGTAGTTCCATATATATATGTGTGTGTGTATTTGTTGCTTTGTAAAGATTGTATTTTGGATCAGTGTCCCCCTGTGATGGTTTGAAAGAAAATGACCCCCAAAGGGAGTGGCACTATTAGGAGGTGTGGCCTTGTTCAAGTATTTATGGCCTTGTTGGAGGATGTGTATCACTGTGGGGGCAGACTTTGAGGTCTCTTTTGCTCAAGTTTCACTCATTATGACACTCAGTTCACTTCCTGTTGCCTGAAAGATGTAGAACTCTTAGCTCCCTCTACAGCACATGCCTGCCTGCATGCCTCCATGTTCTGCCGTGGATCCTGAGGCTGGAGAGATGGCTCCGTTGAGAGTTGGCACAGCATCTGAGTTGAGTTCCCAGCACCTATGTTGGACTCACAGCCATTTATAACTCCAGCTCCAGGGGATCTGGCTTCAAGAATAAGTAAACATATCTCTCTCACACATACACTAAAAGTACAGGCAAATAAAAACTTAAAACTTCTGTCCCAGTCTATTGTTTTTCCTACTTTATTTTAAAACATTTGTGTGTGGGTTGGGCGTTGGTGGCACACACCTTTAATCCCAGCACTCGGGAGGCAGAGGCAGGCGGATCTCTGTGAGTTCCAGAGATAGGCTCCAAAGCTACACAGAGAAACCTTGTCTCAAAAAACCAAAACCAAAAAAAATATTGTGTGTGTGTGTGTGTATATAAAAGCATGTCACAGCACATGTGTGGAAGTCAGCATGAAAGTGTGGATTCTTTAATTTTACCATTTGCTCCCTGGTGATACAACTCAGATAATCAGATTTGGCAACAGCTATGTAAACCTGCTGAGCTATCTCACCAGCCCATACCTTCCTGATGTCTTGATGGACTCTGTTGAAGCAGTGTTTATCATTTCAGCTAAGTCTTTTTTCCTTTGTTCATTGTTGTATCTAGGCAGCCATTCACTCAGATTCCATGTTCTTCAATGAATTTTATATCAAATGCATGATAAATTTTGAGTTAGTTTTTATATATGGTTTGAAGGAGAGGTCCAACTTCATTCTCTCCCATGTCGCTATTCAGTGCACCATTGTAGAGGATCAGTCTTTCACAAATGACTTGTTTTGGCTCTCCTGTCAAAAGTCAATTGATGATCTGGGTGTGGTGGCACAAGCCTGTAATTGCAGGATCTGGAACACAGGAGTGTTCAAGTTAGGGTTACTGTGCTGTGATAAAACACTATGACCAAAACCACCTTGGGGAGGAAATAAATGTAGCTTACACTTCCCATTATTGTTCATCCTTGAAGAAAGTCAGGACAGGAACTCAAACAGGGAAGAAACCTGGAGGCAGGAGCTGATGCAGAGCCCATGGAGGGGTGATGCTTACTGGCTTGCTCTTCATGCAGCCTGCTTTCTTATAGAACCCATGAGTACCATTCCAGGGGTGGCCCCACCCACAATGGGCTGGGCCCTCCCTCATCAGTCACTAAGAAAATGCATTATGGGCATAGAGACATTTTCTCAATTGAGGCTCCATCCTCTCCAATGACTGGCTTGTATCAGGTTGACATAAAACTGTCAGCATAAGGAGGATCAAGAATTTAAAGCCAGCCTGGGCTTCATGGTGAGAAGGTAAACACATACCTAGCTGACTTGTTTCTAGACTGTTTTATTATATCAATGTGCATATATGGTTGCATGTAAATGTCACACTGTGTTGTTGATTGCCAGTAAAATTAGGTTTTGAATCCCCTTGGCGTGGTCCCTTTTCAAGATTTTTTTTTTCTTTGTTCTAGTTTCCTTGCATTTCCACATGAGTTTTGGGATTGACTTCTTAATGTTGCAGGAGAGACAAGTGAGGTTTCAATGAGACTACACTGACTCAGTAGACCCATTTGGGAAGTATCTCATCTTAGTGGTTTAAATCTAACTCACAAGAGTGGATGTCTTCCTCTTGATTTATGTCTTCAATTATACTTCCAATTAAACTTAATAATTTTCAGTGTATAAATCTTGATAGAGTTAGTCCTGAATATTTTGTCCTTTTTGATAATGTAGCTGATGGGATTATATATTTAATTTCCTTTTGAATCTACTCATTGTTTAACACTTTTGGTGCATTCTTAGAGTTTTCTGTATATGAAATTATCAGCTGTGAATGCAGATTATTTGTTTTTTATTTTCCTGTCTGGGTGTTTTAAATTTCTTTTCTTTCTTTCTTTACCTGAGTCATCTCTCCAGTCCTGTACTGAATGGAAGTAATGAGTGTGGGCATCCTTGTCTTGTTCTGTAATTACTCTGTAGCCCAGGCTGGTGTCAACCCATGATCCTTCTGCCTGTGCCTCTGAGTGCCCAGGATACAGGTGTGCATCATCTTATCTGACTCTTTTCCTTCTCTACTTTTCTTCTTATTGGAAAGATGGTCAATCTTTCACGTTCGATATGCCATAGAGTTTTCATAAATGGCCTTTTATTAAGCTTGAGGTTTTTCCTTTCTATTTCTAGTATAATCCATTTTTAAAAAAAATCACGACTGGATATTGGATTTTATCAAATTTGTTTTCTTTGTGTTTTGAGAGTAGCACATGATCTTTTGTCATTTATTCCATGAAGATGGTATCTTACATTTATTGATTTTCTTGTGTCAAAGGAACCTTTCCTTCTTGGCATAAACACTTTTTGGTAATTGCAAATAATCCCATTTATATGTTGCTGGATTAGTATAGGTGGTACTTTCTTGATGATTTGGGACAGTTATTGCTAAAGGTAGAAGGGAAGGAAGTACCAGAAAAATCCCGAAAGTCAACTTCAGAGACTCAACAAGGTATAGCAGCAGTGCAGGGCCATTTCTCACAGGGTCATTACGGCATTTTTAGCTTACACGTGGATGGGCATAATTAGTGGTTTCTCTGATCCCGAGGAAATGCATTGAATTCCTAACTTAGAGCAGTGCATGATAGACTTTAGGGAGAGTTCTAATCAAGAGAGCTTAAACTAAAGAAAGCGTTGATGTTTCTGTGGCTTTACCTGCTGGTTGTCTGGGGATATTGAGCACATGTAGGGGTTCATTTAGCATCAAGGTTGATGACTGATCAGTGAAGTAATGTTGCCTGCACATCCCCAACCTTAGGAAAGCTTTTCCTGTCATAGCTCAGAAAGGAGGTAAGGTGCTTGCCTCCAGCTGAGCCTATCCTGTGAAGGATATCACACTTAGCCATTCTCTGAGGAGGAGGAGGGCTGGTGAGTCAGGGCATTTGTCAGCTGACTGTGTGGTCTGGTCATTGGTGATGCTATCTGCTTGTATCCTTTACCCCATTTCCTGTCAATGCTCTGTCATTCTGTGAAGTCTAATGTCTCTGCTTCGCCTTCAGCTCACTTCTCTGGCACTTTGGATCACTTTGCTCAGTGCTCTCATTAGTCTTTGCTGATTCAAAGAGGGCTCTTGTAAAGCCACAAATTAATGTATCCTCACGGTCTCATTTATGCACAGAGCAAGAACATAGTAATGTGAAAACATTGTCTCCAAGCCAGACCATATATCGGCATACAGAAGGGAGTTGGACATACAATTCCACCCCTAGCCATGGAGCCATTGGCAATGGTTAGCTGCTAAGAAGAAAGCAGTCAGTTCTCTAAGAGTATAGCTCCTGGTAAGCTGACTGTGTTCCAGTGGAAGACTACATATCCAAAAATAATTTTGGGCAACATGAATTGGTCTTGAAGGGAAAACCAGAAACAACTCTCTACTCATGCAAAAACCAAACAAACAACCACACCAAAAAACCCCCAAACTCTAAAATGACACAAAGTTGGGTGGATAGGGAAGGGGAGCGTAGATTTGTAAAGAGTTATGGGGGTGAATATGATCAAAACATTTAGGGAACTCACCTCTCAACTAATTTGAAAAATCAAAATCTCCTTACTATTGTGTATTGTATAAATGATGCAACTTTGATTGTGTTAGTTAATTCTTATTTATTAATTCTCTGTCTCTGTGTCACACACACGCACAGACACACAGACACACAGACACACACACACATACACACACACAGAGGGAGAGAGAGAGAGAGAGAGAGAGAGAGAGAGAGAGAGAGAGAGAGAGAGAGAGAGTCTTGTATAAACCAAGTAAACACTGTACCACTGACTTCCATCTCCAGCAGGTATTGTCTAATTCATTCCTAGGAAAGGTCTGGCATGTAGATAGTACACACACTGTATGCGGTCCATGGATAAAACAGAAGCCTGGAAACTTGAAAACTTAGACTTCAGTTGATGGGAATGTTGGTACTTCCCAAAGCTAAATATCTTGATTCTTATTTGAATAAGAAGAGGTTATTTTTAGTGCTGTCTTGGGGTCTCCTCATTGCTTTACCTCTTTTGGTTCCAAGTTCCTCTGCAATAGTGGGATCCTCTCTATTCCCTACAGTGACATGGCTCCATAGTCATAGCTCAACATTTTCATTCTATTCCGAATGTATTTTAATGCAGCCAAATAAGGATCCTTTGTCCTTTTCCCATATACTTCAGCGCTTGGCAGTTTTTCACTGGTTTGACCTCACTAGTATTTGGATGTCTGGATATACATGTCCTTATCCAGCTTAGTCGTCTCTCATGCAGCGAATCAGGCCTTAATGGGACACTGAGCTGTGTTCTTCCTGATTGTTTTTATTCCCTGTTGGAGTATTTGATAGAGGAAGGGACCCACACTGCTTTCTGATTCTGCCACTCAAAAGCTATGTTTCTATTCTTTCTCTGAGTCTGAAAAGGAAGGGTTGGATCAAATGCTGTTTCAGGCTGCTACTTAAGTTCTGCCATTGACCTGGCTTCCTGTCACTTTCGTAGTGTTCCTGGTTCATGTCTGCATTCCTGGTCGACTGGTTGTCTCGAAGATAATTTGGTTTTTGTGCAACTTTTGTCATTGTTTTTCCTCCCTGTGCTTTGAACTTTCTTCTCTTTCCTGCTGACCAAGTAAGAATCCTGGGTGGCAGGCAGGCAGCTCTTTGGGCAGGTGGAAGGTGCTGCCTTTCCAGGGTGCTGCCCTGGCCTTTGCCCCACCCCTGCATCTGTGAGGAGATCCAGGAATGTCAATTACAGCACTGAGTCCTCCATTCAGCAGCTGAAAATCCAGAGCAGTTTCTGTCTTACAGCCTTTACCTGTTGAGTCCTCATAAAGAGTAACCAGGCCAGCATATCTAAGCTTCTAGTAATGGTGACGAAGAGACAGTCCCTTGATAGCTCTGTCCCTTTTGGAGAATTGCATAGCATTAGCCTAAAGACAGGTCACCACAGTTAATTTACACCCAGCCTCCAAATGCTATGGAATAAGGAGTCTACTGTGATCTCTGGCACACTCCTTGGTCCCACTGTGCTGTTGTGATCAATAGTGACAGTCACATCAGACAGATTTCAAATACTTGTTTTTTTGGGTGCTTAGAAGAGAGAGGAAACAAGACAAGTGTTTAGTTTTCTTTTACTAGAAATAAAGGTGTGGTTTACAGCAGCATTTAAAGCTTTTCCTGTGTGTGTGTGTGTGTGTGTGTGTGTGTGTGTGTGTGTGTGTGTGTACACACCCATGTCCAAGGGAGAGCTGGGGAGGGTTGGGTACTGGGGTTTTGTCCTGACTGTAGCTGAAAGGACTGTGCTGTATGTCCTATCTCTCCCAGGTCCCCTGTATCTCAGCACCAGAGGACCAACACTGAGGCCTCAGAAGTGGGGCTGGGACACTGAGTGCTGCACGTTTTTTCTCTTTCCTCCCCTCCCCCAGAGCAGTTACTAGAAGGTCATTCTCTGAGTGTGCTCTGGAATCTGGGCTGCTCTGGCCACTGCAGTTAATGCTGCTTTGTTCCATGCTAAATGAGGCGAGAACAGTGGCCCAGGTCACATTGGTAGTTCAGCTCAGCAGGACACTCAGCTGTGCACAGAGCAGATCTGAAGGCCGGGAAGGGCTTTCCCTTTGGCGCAGAGCCACTGGCCTGCGGGAGTGTGTCCTGGGCCTGAGTGCTTGACTCCTATGGGCTCTGCTTCTCCTTCACTGGTCCAGTGGAGCTTTTCTTATTGTTATTGGATTTTATTTTATTTTATTTTTTGTCTATGGTGTAGGGGTCCGGGCAAGAGTCTCACTGTAGCTTGGGCTGGCCTAATTCACTCTATAGCAAAGCCTGGCCTTGGAGTCACAATAATACTCCTCCTGTCTCAGCCTCCTAAGTGTTGGGATTAGCAAGTGTGTATGTCACCACGCCCAGCCCAGGGGATAGATGAGTTCCTTTTCCAGACCCTGTTCTAAGAGCTGGAGTATAGAGTAAGAGCAAGGTCCCGATAGGGACTCACACTATATTGGGGAAGTCAGTAACCATGTGAACCAGATAGAACTCTTCTTGTAGGCCATGTTAACTCTGGGGAAGTATATGAACAGGGAACAGAAAGAGTGGCTTTAGCTGAGGTCACAGCATTGAGTATTCATTCGCTATGGCTGGGTGACCCTACTGAGCTAAACACTTGTGAGTTTTCAACACTTTCCCTCATTAATAACCTTGGTGTAAATCCTATAACTCCCTGAACTTCTGCTCAGGACAAGAGTATCAGGACAAGAGATAGATCCTGAAACTCACCAAGATGGGGACTTTTTGGCTTCGGAGTTCTAGCCACATGCAGGCTGTCACATGGCTTTATGCTTCTATGTGTTGGAGAGAGAATGGGTGTGGCTAGGAGACCAGAGGCTTGAGAGGAGATGGGCAGTGTACATGATAGAACACAGACCTGGTTGGGTGCTTGGGGAAAGAATTGTGAAGAATATAGTGGGATGGGTCCTGCACTTGAAGCTGGAGGCTCGGAAGAGATTGGTACCTTCTACCTACTGTCACTGGTTGACTCCGTTAGAGCCAGGTTCTCTGTAAAGGGAGGAGGCTATTGTGGGATCTTGTGGCAGAGGCATGAGTTGAGATTCTAGAAGGAGCTGTTTCAGAGAGAAGAGAGCTGGGATTACATCAGTACCAGGAACCTTTATGTTCCTGCCCTGTAGTTGTATCCTGCTGCTGGGGTGGTCCTGTTTGTGCTGGTCAATCACTGGGGTTTTCAACAGATCCATGCTGGAAGATCCTGCTGCCCTTCTGAATGCTTTCTTGTTCTTCAAAAGAGTTGACTTGGTTGCTCTTTAATCCTAACGGTGTCTCCCCTGAGGTCAGCTATCCAACCAAATCACTGCCCTTTTTGGATGGTGAAGTCAGACCAGGACTCGTGTGTCCCCAATCTTACTTCCTCTCCAGAGTTGGAGACCTGCCAGTCTCAGCCTGGCTTTGACTTATCCAGAACAATCAAATTAGTACTATTTTAATGAATAGTTTTAAAAATCAGCTTTAGGTTCACATACTGGAAAATACATGGGCAGAAATGTGGGCTGGAGCCAGTTCCCATACACGCTCTTATTAACAACCATATTAACATACAGTTGACCAGTGTCACTAACCTGTCACTAACCGCCTTAGCTCGTGTTACACTTTACTCTATGCTGTACATTCTGTACAGTTATTTATTTTTACTTGTTGAGTGGGAGTTTGTTGTTTATGGGAGGCTTGGTCTGGTACCTGCTGGTCCAATCTTACCAGAAGTTGAATCATACACAGAGTTCATCTTTGTGCTCTGGATTTCTGCCTTGTCCCTGGAGACATGTGATATGTACTCTGTAAACATAGGGATCCCCTGGGGAGGGTGATGGTGAACATCACAAGGATCTTCGGGCAAGATCTGTCTTTCTGTTGTTTGTATTATCAGTCGCATGCTAGGAGACACAGTTTACAGGACTTAAATCTTTGGAAAATAAGGTCGAAGCAAGACAATGGAAGTACTTCACAAGTCATGTATTACCTAGCCTGAAGTTATCCTGAAATTTACAGAAAAGTATTTGAAGTTCTTTGGCGATCTTACACACAGTTAATTCCTGCTTGTGTGAAACATGAAGCCACAAATAAAACACCTGTCTGTCCCTCATATCATGATCATTGCATCTTCCTTAAATTGTTCCCTTTTCTCTTTCAATGTCTTTGAGATGGAATCTTATTCTGTAGACCAGGCTGGCCTCACACTCTTGGTAATCATCCCATCTCGGCTCTGTAGACCAGGCTGGCCTCACACTCATGGTAATCCTCCTACCTCAGCTCTGTAGACCAGGCTGGCCTCACACTCATGGTAATCCTCCTACCTCAGTTTCCTGAGTGCTGAGATGACAAGTATGAGTAACCACTCTTGACTTTTTTTTTTCTCTTTCTTTGGGAGTTTATAGAATTTTTCTTTCGTTTTAGATATTAATGAGAGTGTTGTAAGCTGTGATATTTTTAAACTCCTTTATTCGAGTCCTCCCTGTGCTCTGTGGTAGCTGTTCTGAATAGAGAGTCCTGTGTGATGTTTCACAGCAGGGATTCCTGGAAGGAGGACACAGAGATGCTGTAGATGTACATACAAAAGGCCGGGGGACAAAAAAATCCGCCAGCAGCAAGGTTTAATATACCACTGTCCTTTGGTAAGCTGGGAATTGCATGCGGTACTTAGGAGTATCTGGCTTCGGTCCAGCTCAAGCATCTAGATGACAGTCAGGTATATTATGAAGCCACAATAGGATGGAAGGCAATGGCTGATACCGAGGAGCAGAACACTGAAGTCAATGTTGGAATCCCAGGTAAAAGTCAGGGCTTGGGCCTTTCCTTTTATCTCTCCCCCCAGCAGAGATTCTCCCATGAGCATCTGGGGCAATTACACATTCATTCTCATGAGACTGCAGTCAGTCAAAGGAGTTTTGAACATCTTTATGCCTTGACCTGTAGTACAAGTAAGTCATGGGCACGGTCAGCCCGTGAATACATGTATTTACTCCCGTGTGGATGCCTCAAAAGAGAGTTGTAGGGGTTTATGGAGTCTTCAAGGTAGGAGTTAATTCTCATAAAAGGTGAGGGATGGAGAGGTAGGGATCCAGTTGAATTAGGCAGAGAGAGGTAGGGGTGTTTTGTGTATAGGGAGAAGCACTCGTAGGGAAGTGAGGTACATGTGAGGAACCCTGAGTAACTGGAGACTCTGCAGGGTTAAGGAGAAGCTGGACCGACCGCGTAGATCATAAGGGCATGTTGACACTGTTGTTTGTCATCTTCAGAGCAGATACAAGCAATCATGGAAGGCTCCGAAAGATTTTTTTAATTAATTTTATGTGTAAGAGTATCTTGCCTATATGACACTGTCCCATGCGCTTGCCCAGTGCTCACAGAAGCCGGAAGAGGGCACCAGATCACCTGGAACTAGAGTTATAGATGGTTATGCGTCATCGTGTGGGTGATGGAAATCAAGCCCAGGTCCCCGGAAAAAGTGGCTATTGCTCTTAACTGCTGAGCCGTCTCTCCATCCCCAAAGTGACAAGAACGGAGAAGTCTCGGTTACTCATAAACTGTAACAATTAGGGGAGAAGCCCTTCAAGGATGAAGCCTGAGTTCCAGGCTTGAATGATTGGGGGTTCACACCACGGTGAGGAGAGTGAGGGGAAGAGGGGAGGGATGTAATGCAGGAAATTGAAGGAAAGAAAGCAGGTTGCCATTTTGGACATGATTTTAATTTCCAGGTATTGAACAAGCCCTTTTCATTGTCCTAGGATCCTTTGGAACCCAGGAGCCTGCAGAGGATACAGATAAACGGGAGGACACTTCTGCATGATGTCCCCTCCCTCCCTCTCAGCCTTAGGGGTGTCTGGCTGGCCTTGCCTGATCCCAGCAGGAAGTGAGAGCAGCTGCCTTTGTTAGCTCAGTCTGGGAACCACCTTTCTTGTCTAGAGTGGGAGGCTCCTAGCCTATTTCAGTCTGTTATAAAAATGAAGTGAACTTGACCGCCAAAAATGAGCAATCAGTAAGGTGACCTGACCCTCTAGCAAGTGGACTGATGTAGACTGTCTCAAGACTTGCTCAGGATAGAAGCGCTAGCTTGGGGGTGGTAGTGGTTAGGTCAGGTACAGAGCTGCTCATTAGGCTGTGGCAGAAAGGACGGTGGTTTCAATGGCCACGCCCTCTGCTTTTGCCCAAGGAGCTGGCTTTCTGACCGCTCTGCTTCCCTGGCATCATGGCTCTCGTTTTGATTTACATTGTTAATGTGAGTATCTAACTTTCGTCTGGGAGATGTCCACTTGAGTCTGATTTAGTGTTACATCCTTCTAATCTCTTCAGTTGACCCTAAGGCGCAGCTTGATGCAGCTGGGCTATAGCTCCTGTAGACGCATTTTCAGGAAGGCAGATTTGTGATTTTTCTTTACAAGGAAGGCAGTGAGGGAAGAAGGGAGAGTGGGCGTGTGGTGTGAGTGTGATAAGCTAGTGGGTGTGCAGTGTGAATGGGTGTGTGTTAGAGGTATGTCAGCACACACACGCATACACATGCGTATAGCAAGTGTGTGTGTGTGTGTGTGTGTGTGTGTATGATGTGTGCATATAGCAGCTTGTGTGGGGACTGGTGGAATGAGGCAAGCCCTTGTAGTGTTAAGATGGGTATGAATAGGGACCCTCACATATGAAGAATCTTGTCCCTTTGTTAGCAGACCTCATCAGAAGCTGGGAACTACCTCTCCTCGCCTGCCCTCCACCTGCATTTCCTCAGTGTCCAGTATTATCAATCCAGCAGCAACCCTCCCCAGGAAGGAGAGGTGGGCTGGGGTAGAGCAGCTGGCGGATGGGTTCCCTTTGGGCGCTTGAGTTTGGGCTCTATGGTGAGCAGCTTCCCTTCTGGGCTGGTGGTGACTCAAGGATATATACTTCCCCTTGGCCCTCAGGCTCCTCAGCAATGGGTGGCCTTGCTCAGTCTTGAGGCCTTGGCCTTCACATGATTGTAGGAAGAATTGAGCCCCCAGAAGGTTTATGTTTCTGACTGCAATGGGTTCAGGGCAGATCAGCATGGAACTCGTCGGAGAGGGATCATGGAAACTCCCCCTGGCCTGGAGGGCCTTTGTAATTGGGCAATCATGAATGGTGTCATGCCATCTCTGGCTGCACAGGTCATTGACATACTGCTGACCTTGCAGCTCCAGCAGAGCTCACTGGGGAGAATTGCTAATCACAGAGAAGCTGTGACTGCACCTTCAATCTAGAGGTTCTGTTGCCTCAGCAAGGTGCAAGGTCCTTTGCCAATAAACCCATGTACTTTGGTGGGCTCCCCCAGCCGCCTGACTACAGCGTGCCCATGGCTTACCAGCCAACCCATCTGCTGCTGGGAACTTCATTCTTCAGTGTGTCAACACAAGCTGTTGGTCAATACTAGGGGAAATCCGCTTGTTCCCAGTGTCATTTGTGAAACTCTTTTGACTGGAACGAGTCCTTAGCTCCAAGTTTTGGGAAAAACTTTCTTTTCTTGTAACCACAGGAATTATCTCTCAAACATGGCTGTTTCTATTTCTATTAATGCAATCTTTGCTTAGGTACATGTTAGGCTATCCAAGGCTAACTCCTTGGCCAATTCTTGAACATGTAGATGAGGTGATTCAGGGAAGTGCTGTGGTCTGGAGTGAAGGACCTGTCAGGAAGGGGGCACTGTGTTTGATATGATCCACCTCTGTGCATGGGCATAGGTACTTACGCTATGTTTAAAGTCGTGATTAATCGATCAATCAACTCTTTTTCCTGTGGAACTAATTGTCTGAGTTTATGCTAATTGGGCAGCAAAAAAAAAAAGCGACTGGTATTAACCTGTTGAGAGTGGGGAATTAATTCTTGTGTTTTGCTTAATTTTGCATTATTTGATTAGTTTTTAGCAAGGAAATACACGTTAGACATTCACCTGAATGCAGTCTAGCTTGGTGGATAACTTCAAAGTATCATCAGGGGCAGGTGTGGGGGATACGTGTGCGTAATCCCGGCACTCAGGAGGCTGAGACAGGAGAACAGGTGGTTTTGAGGTCATCCTGAGTTAGATGGTGAGTCTTTCTCCAAAACTAAAGACAAATAAAAGTACAATTGGGCATGGTTGCACACGTCTTTAATCCGATCTCTCAGAGGCAGAGACAGGCAGGTCTCTGTGAGTTCGAGGCTTGGTTGGTCTACAGAGTGAGCTCCAGAACAGGCTCCAAAGCTACACAGAGAAACCATGTCTTGGGGGAAAAAAGTACAATTGGATAAAAAAAATTTACATAAAAATTATTAGTCCATTTCTCCAGTTAGGAACTTAACAAAGTGTCAGATAACTCAGAAAATTCCAATAATTAAAAAAGTAGCCAGATGTAGGGGTTCATGCTGCAATCACAGCCTTTGGGAGGCTGAAGCAGGAGAGTTCAATACCAGCCTCGGTTACATAATGAGCTCCAGGCTTTAAGAGTGAGGTCCTGTAAAAATACAAACAAAAACAATACAAAGCAAAAGAAATACTCCAAACAACAACAAACAACTCCAAAAGTATGTATTTTTCTTAGGGTATTTATTTTTGGCAAGAACTTTTATGTAAGAGGTGTGTGTGTGTGTGTGTGTGTGTGTGTGTGTGTGTGTGTGTGTATGTGTGTGTGTGTTTTAATTTATTTAATCTTACTGATGAAGACATTGCAAGGAGAAAAAGGAAAAAGCCACTTACTGTGCCATATAGACGGTGGCAAGAATCTGTAGAAGGACCTTTTTTTATTCAGATGCCTGTGTAGCTCACGCAGGGCTTTGTTCCATAATGAGCAAGATGGAAATGGACGAAATAATTTCTGGTTAAGTTGCTTATTTATTAAAAGCTAGAAACTATTTCAAAGCCAGATGATACCCCCTTGGGCCTTTAATTTCCTCATCTGTAAAATGGGGAGATAAACCGTGTGGCCTCAGAGTCTGTGTACTCCTAACCTTCTGTGATTAGGGATGTTGCCCTTAATCTCTCCTCTTAATTTTTCTTTGCTTCTTCTCCACAGTATGTGGGAAGCCTGGATGTGCCGAGACCCAACAGCAGGGTGGAGATCGTGGCTGCCATGCGCAGAATCCGGGTGAGTGGTCACACAGGTGGGGCTGTGTGTGAATCTGGAATTCATGCTTCCTTGCTGCTGGCCCTTTCAGTCAGAGCTGAGAGCCAGAATGGATGACTGCACCCTCCCATGCCCCAGAGTCCATATTCCTACATCCCTGGAGACTGTTGTGAATTGTGCAATAAGGACCAAAGGTTGAAATGGAAGTGATGGCCGAGCAGTGTCATCCTCCCTGTCCTGCAGCTCTCCAACTGACATGCTTGTGGGGTGGCTGGCTAGGCAGTAAAGGAGAATGGTGAAAGGTAGAGCAAAACTTTAGAAAGCATCTAGTAATTGATCAGCAGAACATTTTAAAAAAGGTAATTTATTGTGGTACAGAATAAAAGGTTTAATTGAAATTTTAAGGCTGGATATGAAATTTCAACAAAACTTCCTAGGTCAGCTGCTCGAGGCTTCAGGATGTGTGAGCCTTTTGGATGTCATTCCCCTTCTCCCCCCCAACACACCCCACCCCACCCCACCCCACACCACCATACTTTCCTGTGTGTCTCCTGGAAGAGTTTGCTATACGTGGAAACCCACTGCCTTCTGACTCTGGTCCACAGGGCAAGACACCAGAACAAGAGAACTGTGTGCTTTGGAGGTGGGTTTGGGATTGCTCAGGCGCATTGAGGCTGTGTTGTGGTGGAAGCTGGTGTTAGGGTGACTGGCTTGGCCATATCTGGGTGCAGCCTGGTTTGGGTCATTGTTCTTTGGAGTGATCTGTTCACGAACTACAAGGGAAACAATAATAGGTGCTGGGGCTTCGTTTTGCTTTTGTTAGTTTTCCTTTGAGCTGGCTCTTTATCCTATCATCAGAGAGCTCATTTCAATAACTTCAGTGCTGGGGAGAGTGTAAACATGCTTGCCCATGGATTTCTGCATGGCTCAGTGATGCTTCCAGTTGTTCAGCCTTTCCGTCTTTACCAAGTTGAATTGATTGAGACTGCTATTGCATAAAACAGTACTGACTTCATGGACTGGGTAATTAGAAAACTTGGAAGTACTTTGATGAGAGTAACTCCACTGAATGGTCACAGCATTAGAGGAGCATGTCATGTCACCTTCTCGATTAATCTGAAGCTCAAAGAAACATGGAGGCCCAGAAATGGACATGTGACCTGAATGCGTTCTATCACTTGCTGCTTGGTCTCTTGGAAAAGCTGTAAGTCTCACTCTGCCTTTGACTGCATGTCTGGGCCTCAGTACTTCCAGGCTTCTTTACCCACCCTCCCCTACATGGGTGGAAGCAGAGGCCCTGTGTTGTGCTTGTTGGTGTGATAGAAAGATTGGGCCTGGAGCAGCTCACACTCTGGGGTGTCCACCAAAGTCCTCTTTTATTTATGTTGGACTGATGGGTAGGGAGTGGCCATTGTTGATATTGCCATCATTGTGAAAGTGGTGTCTCCTCCAATAGTAACAGCTACTTCTGTGTCGGGTGCCTTTTTAGATATTTGGATATTGAATATATTTCATCATGTATGGCTACTTCAGATGTTCTTAGTACATTTCGTGGATGTACTAAGAACATGGAACCTTGGGCAGGTTAAGTCCTTCAGTGGATGAGGACATGGAACCTTGGGCAGGTTAAGTCCTTTAGGTCAGGCTGCTGTTCACAGGCAGCTTGAGTGTAGGTGGACTTTTCTTTCCACCTGCCAGTTCCCAAATAACCCACACAGAGACTTAATATTAATTATAAACCGATATGACATATTCACACTGTGGAAAAGAATATTCCACACTTGGGGGTTCATACTCAATTCTGCTCTGTGGCCCCTAGTTCCCTGCTGAAGGCTCTTTGGAATGCTGGTTATGAGTCTTGACCCTAGTTTCCAGAGCCTTCCAGAAAGGGAACCCATGGCAGAAGCACAACCTAGAAAGGACAGAGGCATAGGAAAACGTTACCTGGAAGCAGGGCCAGGCCAGACATGGTGTGGTGCTAGCCGGTCATGGAATCTGCAGGCATCTGGGGCTGGAATGTGGAATGTGAATCCTCTCCTCTCATTACCTGCCATCTCTGGCAGCCGCATGCCTCTTCCTACAGCCCCCTCTGTGGGAGCCGCTTCCAGTGCTTAATGAGGAGCTCATTACATTAGAAGGAGAAATTAATTGGTCAGAAAGTTGTTTGGGCTGGCTGTCCAGTGGCTTGTGTGGACTGGCTGCCATCAGCAGCAAGCACTGTGATTGTGTCTTCTCCGCCAAGCCCCACAATTCACTGCTAGGTCCAGGCTGCTATTTTCTTCTTTCTCTTTGCCTTTCAAAAGCTGTTTGGGCTGTAATTACAGCTGTCAAGAACTAGGGCATGGGATTTCTGTGTAAAGGACTAAAACTGACACTGTCCTTTCATGTTGCGTGGTGCTGGGCTAATGCCGTATAGGACACTGCAGGCTTTGGTTGCTGGGTACTCTGCTGGGCTTAGAAGCACCAGGCCTCCGGGCTGGGCCAAAGAGCAGTCGGTAGTCTTGAGAACCACTATTGTTAAGAACCTCAGAGCCGCAGGTGAGATGCCAGGGCCTTGCCAGGTCCTTTCTTTTCCTTTCCTTTGTTTCGTCTTTTTGAGATGGTCTCCCCATAGAGCACAGTCTGACCTTTAATGTGAGATCTTCTTGCCTCTGTCTCCTGAGTGCTGGGGTACAGATGTGGGTCACCACGCCTACCATTGCGAAACTCTGGAGATCTTATCTCCTGGTCCTCTCTGGAGAGCTGTGTTGTGAAGTGGCAGTGAGGACTCTTAAGTCTCCCAAAGGATGCATTCAGGGAGTGACTGGGTATGTCTGGCAGTGTCCCCATTCTTCTTAGGAGCTGAGGTCTAGTAGGTGGATGCAAACTTGCTCATCTCCAGCCCCATGCCCCAGGGTGGACTTAGTTAAATACATACATACTTCATCATTGACTGCCATGCTTCCTTTGCCCTCTATTCATTTTTCATTTGGGTTTTCACCTTCTGCATATTCTTTTTGGATTTATGGCATCTGTCAGAGACATTTTTATTCCCCCCCTTTTAATAGGCTTCTAAGAAATGGATGGTGAAAGTGCATAGCACTAAATTTTGTTTTTTAAAGGTGGATACCTCAGTAGTTAAGTATATCTAGACTGTTGCATCTAGGATCTCCAGCCTTCTTCTGGTAAAACTGAAACTATACCCATTAAATATAATCCCTTCCCCCTCCATCCCTACGTAGCAATCTTCCTACCTTCTGTTACTGCAATTTTGACTACTTTAAAGACGTCCTAAGAAAGGAACCATGCATGCAGTATTTGTCCCTTTAGGTTGGCATATCTTCATGGTCCATCCATATTATATAGGGTCAGGATTTCCTTCCTTCCTGAGGCCTCCTCGTATTCCTTTGTGTGGTTAGACCACATTTTTCTTATGTGTTCATGTACTAATGGGCATTTGCTTCTATCTCTTAGCTATTGTGAATAGTACTGTGTGAACATGGGTGTGTAAATGCCTCTTTGAGAACCTACTTTTTTGTCTATATACGCAGAAAAGGGATTTCTGAATATGATAGATGAAATATTTGAGCTGGCATCTCTTTATGGTATCTAGGCTGGTCTTGAACTTGTGGGTTTAAGTGATCCTCTTGCCCTAGACTCTTGAGCAGCTGGACCCATAAGCATGCCACTGTGCCTGGCAGTATCTCTATTTTTTGAGCAACTTCCAACACACTTTTCATAATGGTTTCATTTTGCCTTCCCACCAATGATGCAGAGCAATCCGTGTTCTATGCATTAGCAGTAAAGGGAAAAGAAACTAAGAATGTGTGTGTGCAATAGGAAGACTGGGGAGACAGGAAAGCCTTGGTGGCGGTACAGAGAAATGAGCCAGTGATGATAAGTGTTGTTACCAAATGGCTTCTGAGATGAGGCTGTCACAGCTCTGAGAGGTCTGATCCTGGAGGAAGGGACCACATCCCATCGCAACCGTCTTTTGAATCTCCAGGGTCTGACACGATGCCCAACTACCCTGTTCTCAGATGTCAACACCAGTCCCTGCCACTTCACGTCAGTCTCCTTGGGAAGGGTACTCAGTATAGTCAAGAGGGCTTTCAACAAAGAGTAATGAGAGTTGGCCTTGAGTTTTCCCCTTGACTTAATGTGTGACCTTGGCAAGGCAGCTGACTGCTGTTAATTTCCATTTCCTGGTTTATAAAAGACAGCATGCTACTTCTCATCCTGTCCCTCTGGTGCTATTGTCAGATCTGGGGTGGTGCGTGAAAAAATGCTTTTTAAACCATAAAGGGCTATTTATATTCATCGCTATGATTTTTATACCTTTCCTTTGGGTTTCAGAGCGTTTCATACATGCAGATAAATACCCTGAGACTTTGAGCTGCCTCATCTAGCTGCTTTTGATGGCTAGCCTCTTTAGTGCAAGCATTCCTTCTTTGGGGAAGCCATCTTGAGTGGCTTGTTTTGTCCTCTCAACGCGCCTGCCACAACATACCCAGTCACTGGTAGCATAAGAATGACTGTATTCCTAGGGTCCAGCACATGACCCTGACTTCCCATTGGCTTCATTGTCTATGGTGTGGGCACATTCTGGTCCACACTGCAAATGGTTTCTGAAATGATGTGCTATGAAATCAATGTTTCCTTCTTAATGTGCCTTGATTTCTCTAGTGCGGCTGCACAGGAGAGGGGTATGTGGTCAGTGGCTTGATTACAGGAATTTGCCATGTCCTCTTCCTCTCTCTGCAGCTGCCACTTTTACTAGTTAGTTCCCCAGAACTTTTCTCAAGGAAAACAAAAGGATGGAAAAACACCCTGGGTGCTTTCTTAAAGCCTTCTTAAAGGCTTGCATTGGATGTATTCTTGGTAGCTCATCAGAGGCTGGTAGCTTTGTGGAAGATTGTGACTGTAGCTATGGGTCCTGTCTGTATGATCCCTTTTGCCATGGCAGTGTGCTTCTAATGTGGCCTTGTTACACCCCTGGAAAACTCAGGCCTCCGGGGTCTCAACCCAGGACCTCGGTCACCCCAATCACCAGGCGGAGTCGAAAGCTTGCTGCAAACTGCATGAGGCTTTATTGTTGTTTAACGAGCTAACCCCATGTTAGCTCGGGTCTTTCACCCACCCACCATGGTGGATGGCTAGCAAAGACAGCTTGAAGGGGCTGCATAGAGATCTTGTAGGGCAGCATAAGGGGAATGTCTAGGGGTGCACACAGGCTCAGGATTGGTGTGCCTCCAGGCTTGGAGGACTTGCCCTGTGTTGATTGGCCAACTGGTTGTTATGGCCCATAGGCCCTCCCAGGGTGGTTGCTATGCTCTGTTCGTCATTGCTGTGCACTTGTCCATAAAGCACACCCAGAGTCATAAAGCATAGCGCCACCAGCTAACTTCTGATTGGTTCCTTGCCACAAGGCAGGCACCTAACCTCTAGTGACCAAGGCAAGGTCAGAAAAGCACATGTTACTGTCATGGCTGCCGAAAGGGGCAGGCATCTGACCTTAGTGACTAAGACAAGGTCAGGCAAGTACGTGTTCGGCTGTTATGGCTGCCGAAATGGGGAGCTGGTCCCTTCAGCCTCAGTCAGCACTGGGCTCCTTTGTCATTAAGTGCTACAAGTACCACCACTGCTGTATTAGCTTGGTCCTGTCACTTCACAGGACACAGTAACCAGCCACTCTATACAGAAATGGCTTAAAATGACTCTCCAGCTTCTCATCTTGTAGTCCTGGGGGTCAGAAGCCTCAAATGGAGAACTGCCAAGGCATTGGTAGGGCTACTTTTCTGCTGCAGGCCCTAGAGAACAGTCTGTTGCTTGCTGCTCCAGCATCCTGGGAAGTGGATGCAACCCAGGGCCCGTTGAGCACATTCAACTGAAGATCTCCATGAAGGGGACCCAACAGGCAATTATAAATTTACACCACAATGACACTTTTATTGTTGTTGTTAATCAAATTGCATGGTTTTCAAATGTGAGCTTTTCAGATGACAACATGGTGTCATGTGTCAAAAAGTTGGATATGCCCAAAAGCTGCCCATGGTTTAACAAGTGCCTCCTGTCTGTCTTCACAGCCAGCTGTCCTGCCACTGTAACCTCTGCTTCCCATCCCTGCATCACCTCACATTCTGGAGCCTCACTGATAGGGAGGGACCTTTGTGATCAGCTGCCTGCTCTGTTTTCTCCCAAGAATCTCAGATTTGCTCCCTGCCAGGTCATCAACTCATGACACCTGCCAAGTGATTCTGTCTAATAATGTAGCCCCTTTATAGGGTGGGGGGCATTATTCTGCCTATCACAATGGGTTAGAGCATTGGGCTCCTCCCAGGATTGGGAAGGCCCCACCCCCACATGGAAGTTTTCTAATACGAGATGAAGCAGAATGGAATTCAGATCCCATTTCTTCTGCTTGTGATCATGGGACTTTGGGCAGTCTCAACCCGTCTTTCTTTGTTTAATCATCAATAAGATTTACATGATGTCTTTTCAGTAGATAGATTTAACCAGAACCATGTGAATGCATGCACACTACAAAGAGATGTACCTGACACGTGGACTTGTGTGTCCTAAATGAAAGCACTAGACAGAAGCTACAACTCAGTGGCAGAAGACTTGCCTAATATGCACAAAGATAGGAGCCCTGCACCACAAATCAAAGTAACAGCAGAATGCTTTGTCGTTTGCATATCTGCAATTCCAATGCTCAAAAGGCACAGGCAGGGGAATCGCTAAGTTTGACGCTGACCTGGTCTACATGCTGAGTTGTATCCTGGGCTACGTAGTGATACTGTGTCACAACAAGCAAACAAAACAACAAAATAGCAAAGCAAACCTCCTAAAATATCACCCCCTTCCCCAAACCCCAGGACCCCAAAAGGTTCCTTTCTAATTACATTGAGAGCAATGATGATAGGGTTAGGAGACCTTGCCAGTAGGCTGCCAGGTGCACGGATGCACCTGATAAACATTAGCTTTTGTTAAAGACGTGAATTTATTTTCTTTGAGGTCAGTTATTTTCTTTAATCATTTTATAGACTAATATTTCTCAAAATAGGTTCTCTTGAAATTCAGGGTTGTATTCTTAGGAGTCTGAGAGTTCTCATAACACTTTTTTTTTTTTTTTTGGTTTTTTGAGACAGGGTTTCTCTGTGGCTTTGGAGGCTGTTCTGGAACTAGCTCTTGTAGACCAGGCTGGTCTCGAACTCACAGAGATCCGCCTGCTTCTGCCTCCCGAGTGCTGGGATTAAAGGCGTGCGCCACCAAGACCTGGCTCGTAACACTTTTTAAAAAATTGTGTTTTCATTTGATCCTAATGTCAACAAAGTGAAAGAAGCTTGTTTGAAGGGGCCTTTCATCCTTGAACAGCATTTGCTTCTAGCCTTCACTACTGAGTTTGTCTGCTTGCGTCTTCTAGTATAGGCACTGACCAGTTCTTTTGTCATTGTTTATGCTCTAAAGAACAGCGGAACTCTTCATATGTATGCCATGAATTTCCTAATGTAAATAGATCTGTGGCTTCTTTGCATGGGTAGGACCTAGGAATTAAGACTTTGTAGAGTTGAGATAGCCTGGTACACAGGCTGTATGCAGGTCTGGCAGCAGTCTACACCTGCTATGGCCATTTGGGTTGCTTGCAAAGTGTTTATTTTTGTTACTTTTAGTATCTTTTCTGAGTTGTTGGTACCTGTGTGGTCTTGGGGGTGGACATTCTGTGTTAACACTGCTGGGTCTGCTTATGCTGGACCCCAGAGATCTGGGATAAAGGTAGCCACTGTGGATTCCTGCTGAGAGCAGTGATGTGATTTCAATGCAAAGTTTTCTCTGACTTATTTGAATTCATTGATTACATAATGTAACTTGTGTTTAAGTTATAAATCTATGTAAGGCCTGTATGCATAAGTAGTTTATTTCTAGATGTATGTTTTACATAATTAAATGATATTATAATTTGCCAATACTTTTTTGGGTAATGCCTTTATTGAGATATATTTCATATACTATATAATTTATACATCACATACTATACAATTTTAGCAGTGGAATCTAGTATATATTCACATACAGCATTGTACAACTGTTATTATAGAACTTTTTCCTCCCCCAAAGAAAACTCTGAATCTCTATTGAATTTTAAAAATTTTTTACCATTGGGGGTCAAATTCAGGACCCCCACATTCTAGATGAGTGCTCTACCACAGGACCATGTAGTTTTTTTTTTTAAGAGAATACTTTATTAGTTTTTGTAATCAAATCCATGTAGATAAGACCTTACATATTTAATACAGTGCATTACCCCTGTACAAATGGAAAAAAATTAAGTTCAATATTTCTAGACCAATAAGGACCATGTAGTTTTAGCCAACTCTGTACCTTTAATCTCTCATCTCCCAATCTCCCCAATCAGCCCTGAGGATCCACCAATCCATTTCCTACCTGAATGGGTTTGCCTGGTTTGGACATTCACTATTGATAGTCTCATAGAATATTGAGTGTTTGCACAGTACACCTGTGGCTTTTCATGCATCACCCCTTTCATTTCTTTTTATTACTGGCTAATTTTTGATATACTAGACACGAGCCAGTCAAACACTGGCTGTTTGTCTTCTTGCTTTCCCTTGAAAGGAGATTTGGCTTTGTTTAAACTAAAGAAAACACTTGATACAGAGTCAGCAGGATGTCTACAGCTGTCTTCGTTTCTACCAAAGGACACAAATCCAAATCCCTAGGGACGCTGAGGCAGGCATTCTCACCAACAGAAACCCTGGGGCATAGAGAGCCGACCTTGACTTCTTTTTCCTTTACTCATCAGGAGAAGGATATTGACGTCCCCTTCTGAGCCAACATTATTTTAGGTTCTGGAGTCTAAGAAACGAAGTCCCTACCTGTAGACTGAAGCTTCTGTCTTGCCAGCCCTGTAGCGGTTCAGTCCCAAATAAACACACGGAGGCTTATGTTAATTATAAACTGTTTGGCCTATTGCTTAGGCTTATTACTGTCTAGCTTTTACAACTTAAATTAACCCATAATTCTTATCTGTGTTTAGCCACATGGCTAGGTACCTTTTCTCAGTAAGGTATTCTCATCTTGCTTCCTCTGAGTCTGTCTGGCAGCTGAATTTCTGCCTTTCCTCTTCCTAGAATTCTCCTAGTATGGTTGCCCCACCTATACTCCTGCCTGGCTACTGGCCAGTCACTGTTTTATTAAACCAATACAAGTGACACATCTTTGTAGTGTACAAGAGCATTATTCCACATCACCTACCTGGCTGAAGCTTACATTCTGGTGGCTGGGAGAGGAGAGGGGAGGGGAGGGATGGGGGAGGGAGGAGAGGAGAGGAGAGGAGAGAGGAGAAGGAGGCACTAGGAATATAGAGTCACATGTAAATTCTCTACAGAATGCTAATTAGGACAGGAGGCTGGGTAGTGCCAGGAGGTAAGACTGAGTGCCTTTTTTGTATAGATTGCTGGGGAAGGTGTCTTGGTTATGCGAGTGAGTAGAGAGGGAGTGAGCCATAGGGTTCTTTGCAGGAAGAGCCTTTCACACAGAGGGAACAGTAAGTACAAAACCCCGGGAGCAGTGGACAGGCTGTTCAGGTTGAAGGAGCAGCCTTCAGGAAAGTGTGAATGTGACCAGAAATCTGAGGTGGAATGGTAGGTTATCTGTAGGAAGTTTTTCTGCAAGTCAAATCTCAAGAGAATCTGATTTACCTAGAGCCTACTGAGCACCTGGATTATACATGAGCAACACATTTATCTTGTCCTTAAATCTGAGCCAGAATGAAAAGCCACTTAATTAAATTTTGCTCCTCAGGTGAGGGATTCAGGAATTCTTTTTCCCTGTTTGTTTGTTTGTTTTTATTTTTTCAAGACAGGGTCTCACTATGTAGCTCTGGCCATCCTGGAACTCACTTTGTAGACCTGGCTGGCCTTGAACTCACAGAGATCTGCCCACCTCTGCCTCCTGGATGCAGGGATTAAAGGTGTGAGCCACTATGCCCAGCTCAAGAATTAAAAAAAAAAAAAAAAAAAAAAAAAACGGGACAGAGATGGTTTATTAGAGCCCAGAGTTGCCAACACAAAGCATACAGTTGCTTTTAAATATGAGGCTGGCTCTATCATAGCCATCCAAATCTAAGAGTAAGCAGCGATGTCTTAAGACTTTCCACAGCAATGCCTGAGTGCATTCTGCTCAGTCCACTTTCTTGGGCCAAGCTGATTCACTGGGGGTAGGGGTGGAGTTCTTGATACACAGTCTCACTTTGGTTCTGACCTTGTAGGCTCATGATCCTCTAGCTTCAGCTGGCTGAGGGGTTGACATTATTGGTGAACACCACCAAGCCTGGCTTTTGAGTATCCTTTTGGCAAAGTTCGTCTGCTGTAGGAAGAGGGAGTGAGTGATGAATGCTAGTTTGTTGCTGCTATACTAAGCAACCTTTGAGGACTCTTTCTTTGCTCATCTTTCTGGCATTGGCAGCAGGTGACATGGGACATTCTTACTTTGGTGACATCTTTGGCTTCAAATACACATTCATATGTAAATGGATTTTAACTATTTGTAAGTATACAACTCAGTGGGTTTAAATACACCACAATACTTGATGTCCTTCACCACTGTCTATACCCCAAACCTCTCATTATTGCTATCATAAACTGTGCTCATTAATCAATAACTCCATCCCAGCCCCGGAACTCTGTCCTGTGTCTTGTCTCTTGAATCAATCTGTTCTAGAGACCTCGAACAAGTGAAATCTTATGCCACATTTGTCTCCTGTTTCTGCTTATGTCACTGAACAGGATGTTTTCAGGGTCCATCTATATCATGGCATGTGTTATCAATTCACTCCTGTGTATAGCTGAAAAGTATTTTCTCTTGTGACTTCTGTGAGCCGGGTCCTGAGAGGCCAGGCTGTCTTTGGTGACTTTTGTACCTAGCATATGACACAGGTTTTGATATGCAGTCAGGATACTCCTGGGATCATACATACCATATAGGATAAAGATGCAGTGCCCCCTAATGGTACCACAGTGAAGACTTAGCTTCCGAGAAACACACTTCTTTGACCTGAGTGGAGAGCTCATTTGTGGTTTCCATGGTCTTCACAGTGGCTCCAGCAGGTTTTTATATCTACTATGATTTTGATCTTAGCTTCCAATAACCCTGCAAGGAGTGGGTATTACTGCGTTGTTTTGTTTTACAGAGAAGGGCTGTAGGAGTGATGTTACTGCTCTGTGATCCTATCCTTGTGCAGCCTAAGCAGACCAGAGTCTAGATTGCACTGTGCTGTGTGGCTATGTCTGGCCACAGGCACAGAACACTGTGAAAGTGTTGATCACCACCACTCTGTGTGAGTGTGACTGTAACTGTCACCCACTTTATAGATGAGTAATGAGGCAGAGAATGGTTAAACAGCTTGCTGTAGCTCAGAGCCCGTGAGTGGAGATTCACTACAGAAATTGAGCAAGGTGCTGCTCTGACTGGGAACCAAGACTAGAGCCTGGTCTAGGGGTCCTACAAGAGCAGACTGACTGTCCTCATTTCCAAATGTCTGGGCAGGCAGTGTCATCTGTGTCCCTGATTGTGTCTGTCTTCCATCTGGGAGCACTGCCAGGCAGTGCATAGCACTAGATGTAAATAAGGCCATTTTACTTGATTTCTGTAAACTTCTTTTTAGAGCTTGAGATTCATATATCCTGTGTGGCACCACCTCCATCCTTTGTGTTCCAAAGCCACCTTGAATTCAGTATGTCAAAAGCTAGGTTTACCATTCCTGCAGAAGTTCTTCTCTTTGAACTCTCTCCCTTGAATTTTTACGTATGCCAGTTCATGCCAGTGAAAGTCATCTTGCTCACCCAGAACGTAAGCTTCCAACCTCAGGGTCACCTTCAACTCCTTTCACTAGTCTTCACACGAGCCACCATGCCAAATTGTCTCCTGAACAAATATGTCTCAAATATGTTGAGCTCTCTTTCCCTCTGTGAGTAGGGGGGAGCCCTGTTGAGTGTGTGCTTTGTGGAGGCGCTCTGTGTCTGTGTGCCTCATGGCTAGCTTCTTTTTCACCTATGCTTTCTGCTGCTGTCCAGCTTGTCCCTCGGAGGGTAGTCCTATTGGCGTTGTCCTGTTTAACAGCTACTCGTGATGCTTCACCATCTCCTGATTGGACTCTGGGCTCTGAGCAAGGAGCATAGGCTTCTTCTGGTAACTCAGGCCCCAGGAAAGATGGGGAATATGTGTCTTCATATAACCTCTACCTCTTCCTTTCTGCCTGGGAGGTACTCCCTCCTCTGGGTGGCTGAAGCCTGTCTCCTTAGGGTCCAGTTCAGCTTCCACTTTTCTCCACAAGTCAAGTTCTGGTGTCCTTTTTTTTTTTTTTTTTTCTTACAAGTTTCTCTTGACCCTTCTAAGTAGCTTTCCTGTCTTTTATGTCAACCACCACACTCTATAGAGACTTGTGACTTTCCCCAGCTATCTCAGACATTGAAATAGTTGCTGTGAATGGTTGGTAGGAGTTCAGTGAGAGACCTCACAGAGGGCTTTGTAAGTAATCAGGGGTGCGTTCTGACAGGTGAAGGCTGGACACAGACTGCAACGGGAGTCTGCAGCACAAGCTATTCATCCAGGGCCCTGACTAGGAGGACGTTCCCAGTCTGGTGGTGTTTCCCCTGCTTGTCTCTGTTGCCCTATCAGGTCTAGATTGAAAGCCTGAAGAGCAGAGACCTGCTGACCCAGTATGCCTTGTACAGCACCCAGCCCTTTGGTATTTAATTAGTGCCAACAATACTGAGTAGCTGCTGTGTCCCCATGCTCTCTGGGCTGCATGAGAGCTGCTTCCCTGGAGAGGCCTTTTAACCTCTCAGTGGTTGGTGGTGGGATTGACAAATGGCTTCTCCACATCCCTCTCAACTTGGTTGTCTGCTGTGGCAGTTACCTTGTTAATGTGATGTTGGTGCCCTGTTAGCAGTGTGCCCTGGCCCTCCTTACCTGATCACTCTCCTGATGAGAAGACCTGGCACCGGCTTCGTTCTCCTTCATCTTGTCCCCCCAGGGCTGATTGAATAGGTGAGCCCACACCTGCCTTTGTCCTCCTGAAAACAGTCATTGAGGGAGCTTGGCCTCTGGTCGTGCCCCTTAGCTGCCTTTCTGAGCCCCAGGCCTGGATCACAGGGAGAGCTGGCAGTGGGCCAGAGAGTCAGTGGTTTGGGTCCTGGCTTATCAAGAAACATGTCCTGAGTAGGTGACTGCAGGGTGGCTGTGGGCCAAGGAAGGTCTGGTGTGCCTCGTTTTCCTTTTCTTTACAAAGGCAGGCTGGCCCACCTCAGGACTCCTCAGGCTGCCGTCCTTCCCTGCCTGCCACCCGTGTCATATATCCCCACTGCCTCAGCCTCTCCCAGAAAGGGGGATTTTCCAGTAACTCGGATACAGACATCTGGCATGTGTCCTTGTCAATTGTCACCTTGTCCTCTTCTGTGTTGTTCTGTCACTTGTGGAATCAAGTGGGTCTTTATTCATTCTGTCCCAGGAGTAACTGTGAGGAAAGGCAGTTGACTAGTGCTGTGTATATACAAGTTGTGATTCACACACACACACACACACACACACACACACACACACACACACACACACACACACACACACCAGAATTTTAGAGATATGAGCCTGAAAGCCATTTCACAGAAAAGTCAGGAAACAATAGGAGTATGAGGTGGATTTCTTGTAAAGAAGTTATCTATCTATCTATCTATCTATCTATCTATCTATCTATCTGAGTCAGAATCTCACTTTGTAGAGTAGGCTGGCCCAGCACTCTTAGCAACCCTCTTGCCTCATTCTCTTGTGTAGTAGAATTACAGGCATGAGCTGTGCATGACTCTTGGCGTGGTTTTCTTTCAGGTGCCCTCCCTGAGCCAGTGTCTAGTTAAAACACACCAATACCACACATCTGTCTGATGGCAGGTGTTGTAATAGAGGTGCTGCTCTGTGTGTTTTTCCTGCAGTAAATTCACTGAACTTACAGAGTTGCTTTGGAAGAGATGGTTCAGCAACTTGCTCAAGATTGCTCTGTTGGTAATTGCCCAGGATCTAAGGTCTAGAACTTGGATTCCTGACCACTGTGCTGCCCCTCTAAGGCAGATAGAAATAGCTGCTACATCACCCCATTGGAAGCCTCTGCTACTTGGACAGTGCATGTGTTTTGCCAAGTGTGACTGTGACCTCTCCCTAGGCCTGGCCGTGCATAGAGTCAACACTAGTTTACATTTAGTCTATCCTGTTGAAACTAGTCCCAGCCCTCCACACTTCTCTGGGCTGCTTGTTGAGCAGGACTGCTCAGGTATGAACTTGCACAGCAACCCGTTCTTCTTGGGCTATAGCCAAGCTTTGTGACATCAGCTGGTACAGCTGTGGAGACAGCCAATAAACAGAGCCAGATTAGAAATCCATGTGCTGGACCTTTTGCTGGGGGTCAGGGGCTGGCAGGGACCTGGATGCTGAGCGCACACACATTCTCTACTCTCTCCCTTCTCTTTCCTTCCTCCATTGAAAAACCAAAATGAAGGGCTGGGGAGATGGCTTAGTGGGTAAGTGATTGCTGTGCAAGCATGAGGACCTGAGTTTGGATCTCTGTCATCCATGTGGTTGACATTCATCTGTCACTGCAGTGCTGGGGAGGGGACAGAGCAATGTACAGGTGGGTCATTAGAGCTTTCTGGCCAGCCGGTCTATGTACAAGATGCATATTCAGTGAAAAGACCCTGTCTCAAAAATAAGGTGGGGGGCTGGGGGTATCGATCACTTTGTAGAGTTCTTACATCCCAGGCATGAGGCTCCAGGTTTGAATACGGCATAAACTAGGCATTATGTCACACACCAGTAATCCTAGCACTTGGGAAGTAAAAGCAGGAGGGTCAACCGTTCAGAGTTAATCCTTGGATACATGAGTTCAAGGCCAGACTGGGTTACAGGAGGCCCCGTCTGAAACAAAATAAAGCAAAATAAAAACACTAAACCAGCACAAAACATATACGGTGGAGGATGACAGAAGCAGATGACCACTTCTGGCCTCTGTTTATATGCACACTGTGAGAATGGATCCTCAAATACCCATACACAGACATGTACACATGTTCCTTCCTTAAAACAAAGCAAAACGAACTAGGCATGGTGGTTTATGCCTGTTATTCCAGCACTCAGGAGGCAGAGGCAGGATGATCATGGCTTTAAGATGAGCCTGTGCTACACTGTAAAAGCCTGTCTCCAAAAGAAAGAAAAGAAAACCTAAGCTGAGGACCTGGTGGAGATGATATCCTGAGGAGTCTCTGAACCTCCAAAACTCCACTTGTTTCTGTGGTGAACTAAGTTGCTACATGCTGCTGAGCTGGAAGTTTTAGGGGCTGAGGCAGCAAAGGACTAAAAAGAAGTCACAGTCAGGCTTGGTTCAGGCCTTCTCTGGACTGGGTTAGCCCTGGCTAGTGTGAGGATTATAGCAAAGATTTTTCGCGTGCTTTGGGAACTTGGCTCTCATTGGACTTGGAGGTGAAAATAAAACACTGACTCCCTTGGCTGGTATTTCTAAGTGTGTTGGGATTCTCACTGCCTAGAGAAAAACCAGAGGTGGCTTCCCCACTTGGGCCCCCATGTCTGGGCTTTAGGACAGCATCAGCTTTCCCTTGCCAAGTGACCTTCCTTGGTCCGACTGTCCCCTCAGCACCTGCCCTCCTCGGTTGGATCCCAGTCTCCCTCGGTTTTCTCATTTACAGCAATCCTTTCTTCAAACTTGATTAGATGCCTCTGTTGGCTTCCACATCTGGTCTTCATTTAGCAGGGATGACACTTAATTTAAATAAGAGTTTGGCTGCTTCTAAACTAAACAACTGAATCCTGCTGAGAGGCTGATGGGGACTCAGTAGCTGGATTGTTTATTGAAAAGGATCATATTGATTGATGATTTTCACTTAAGAAATCTTTCCCAGATTCTCTGCATTTAATTGAATGGCTGGGCACCCCAATAGCCCCTTAAAGAGTCTACTTCCCATTCCCAGAGAGAGGACCCCTTCACACTGTACAAGACAAACCTCTGTGCCTGGGGCATGTATCTCCATGTCCCCAAAGAGAGCAGTCATGCAGTGGAAAGCTGGGAGCTCATCTTATCCCCAGAGCACGCCACTTTGGATCACCAACTAAAGCCTTGCATCTGTCGTGCCTTGCCTCAAAATCCTTCAGGAGTTCCCTATTTCTTGTGAGTGAACTATGGAGAACTCAGGGTCTTTGCAATAAGGAGTCCCCCTGATCTGGTGCTACTGTGCCTGTCCAAAGTCATTTTTCATTTTGGTCATATGGGTACCCAGATCTCTGGCCAGAATAAATTTCCTACTAACCTGCCAGGGTGACCTGTTTGCTTTGACCTTCTTTGACCTTTGTGGTTTTACTTTTCTCTGGAATTCTCTCTCTCTTTGTTGTTTGCTGGTCTGTTTTCTTCAAAGCCCATCATCTCACACGGAAAACCTTACTCTCAAGTCTCTGGATTTCTCAGCTACAGCTACCTGATAGATCTTTTGTCTTAGGGTTCCTATTGTTGTGAAGAGACTCCATAAACCTTGTAAAGGAAAAACATTTAATTAGGTTGGCTTAAATTTTCAGAGGCTTAGTCTATTATCATCATGGTATGACATGGTGATGACCAGACTGACACGGTGATGTGACGAAGGCGGCAACCTTGATCTGGAGGTGACAAGTCTCACTGGGTGTGGATTGAGCATATATGAAACCTTAAAACCTGCTTCCAGAGTGCCACACTTCTTTCAACAAGACCACTCCTCCTAATAGTGCCACTCCTTTGGGGTCCACGTTCATTCAAACCACCACAGGTACCCTCTCCTTACTTCTCTGCAGATATTTCAATCTGTTTTGTAGTATAATCTTAATTTTTAGATAGGGTCTTATTTAGCCTAGACCGGCCCTTTGAACTTTGTAGGCCAGGATGACCTTGGCTTTCTGATTCCCTAGCTCTGATTGCTGGGATTGCAGGTACATGTCACTGTGCCTAGTTTATGTGGCACTAAAGATTGTACCCATGCCTTCATGCATCCTAGGCAAGCTCTCTATCAATAGAGCGACATCCCCAGCCCTGATTGTCATTATTCTTATATAGAGCTATCTGACAGTGGTAATACTGTGTTCATGTGTGTCCCCTGGTGGCACAGGGCTCAGGAAGCGGTAATTAAGAATGTGTTCTGTTCTCAGGACTGTACGGTGCTTACCTTGGTGAGTCTTTACAAAAGCTCCTTCGGGAGGCACTCTGATTAGTGCTGTTTGACTGATAAAGTAACTAGAACAAAGAGTGAGTAGCTTGCTGAAAGCCAACAGGGTGTGTGCGTGCGTGCGTGCGTGCGTGTGTGTGGTAAAGCGGCAGAGCTGGGGGTTCCTCCAGAACTACGTGGTCTTTGACTTTATTCTCTCAGTCTCTGTGCTTTGTAATGTCCTTCGTCACAGGTACTTGCTCTGCGCATGCTCATAAAGAAAAGTTGTACCTGAAGACAAGTCATAAAGATGAGCAGGAATAGAAGCAAGAAAAGGGGAGAGAGAGCAGATGGGAAATGAGAGTGATCAGGTAGGAGCATCATGGAACACAAGAGGCAGGCTGCTAAGAGGGTAGAGGCAATTCTGTGGGAAAACTGGGGATTTAGCCAAGGCTTTAGAGTGAGGTAGGATATGTCTGAGGTATTGGGATGATCAACCTACTGGTGCTGGCGGGGACATAGGAAGTGTCAGGTACTTTCCCTGGCTCTGGCACACTTAGCTATGGTCACTCCAGATATTCCGAATGTGATGGTTGAATGGGGAGATGCAGAGACCAAATTCAGCAAAGAGGAGGTTGAGAGTTGTGGCTTGCTGGGGATCTCTCCATAGGGCAGCAGTGCTGGCTATTACTCATTTTACTGCTCTGAGTAAGCTCTGTGATTCTTCTCTTCTGCGTCTACAGATTTCTGGGACACTGGTCTGTCCACTATCACCATAGTTGTGTTATGTAATGGGAACCACAGAGTGTGTAGCTTTTATAGAGCCACTTGCTTCTTTTATTTAGCAATATGTAGTTGAGATTTATCTCTCTCTTGTGGTATGGTAGCTTGTCGTTTTGGTTACCATGTAATATTCCCAATGTATATAGGGGAGGAGGGGAGAGGGAGGGAACTGGGACTGACATGTAAAACAGTATTGTTTCTAATTCAAATAAAAAAATATTCCTGATGTACCACAGTTTATACAGACACACACTAGAAGGCATTTTGATTGCTTCTAGAGTTTGGTGATTATTAATGCAGTTGATAAAAACACTCATAGTAAGGTTTTTTATATAGATACAAGGCTTCAAGTCAATTGGGATGAACTCCTAGAGAAACTTTGCTCATTTGAATACCCTTTTAACACTTGCTTTCCCTTAATTCTATCAGGGCAGTACCAGCACACTGTAGAAACTGGCGATTTTGCCATTGACCTGCCTCTATATTGATCTATTGACCTATTTTTCTTCTACATCTCTAAGTGGAAAAGTGTCATCATGTCAGAGAACTTTAAACCATTATTTAAAAGTTAATTTATTGTATGTGTGTGTGTGGGCACTCGTGTCCCACATTGCATGTGTGGAGATCAGAGAGTAACTTGTAGGAGATAGTTCTTTGAGTCTACCATGTGGGTCCTTGGGATCACACTCAGGCTGTCAGTCTTGGCAGCAAGCACCTTTAGCAACAGCCATTTTGCTGGCCTAGAAACTCTCATTTTGAAATCCAGGAAGTGATGTGGAGGAGAAGGGATATTCTGTGGACTACTCTGTGACTGAACAGTTCAGTCCTGCAAGCTGTATTCTCTTTGCTTTGGTGTGGTCTTAAGGGCCAGTAACCCTGGGGAGATTGTGCCAATAGTGACTCACCTTGTGTGACTCCAGAGAGGAACTGGCCCACACATGACCCTTTCAGGTCTCTGGGGCAGGCTGTGATGGCAGGCCTTCCAGGTAGGTTGGAAAGGATTCTGCCATTTGAGCAGTTGGCATGAAGGCACTGACCACGGGGCCGAGTCACTGCAGTTCATCCTGCATCCTGGCTTGCTCACATTTCCATTTCCCGGCAGGTTGCTGCCCTGTAGTTTGAGATGTTGACATCCGGAGTTTGCCTACTCTTTTGTTTATTTATTTTTGCGTGTTCATGAAGCTTTTTATTTATATACATTTTAATTACATAAAGATGGATTTTTTCTACTTAAGATTAATAAACGAGCTTTTAAGAACAATTTTAGAAACATTACACTGGAAGCACAGAGGAAGCCCTCGTACCCTCCCACATTCAATCTCCATAGCTACTGCCATCCCATACTCAAGTGACACAGTGGTTACAGTCGATGACCCTACAGTGACACATTGTTATCACCCAAAGTCCATATGTCATGTCAGGTTCACACTTGCTGCTGTACTTGCTTTGGACAAATAGATGATGGCGAATGTTCAGGGTCAGAGGTCTGGGCAGAGGACTTTCACTGCACTAAAACCTCTCCAGTCTCTGACTGCTTTTCCGTCACTCCCCTTCCTGCCCCCTGGCAACTACTGATCTTTTCACTGCCTCCATCATCTTTGACATTTCCAGAAAGTCGTGTCTCTGGAATCATACAGAATGTAGTCTTTCAAACTGGCTTATCTGAGAGTGAGGCATACTTACGTTCCTCCACGTCTCTTCAAAGCCTTCTAACTCACTCTTGAGCTGTGATTACTACTTCATTGTCTGATGTACCACAGTTTGCTTATGCATGCACTTGCTGAAGCACATGTTGGCTGCTTCCAGGGTTTGGCAATTATGGATAAAGCTACTGCAAACATCTGCATGCCGGTTATTGTGTGGGCATACACTTTAATTTCATTTGGATTAATAGTAAGGCTTATGGTCTTAGGGGAGGAATGTGTATAGTTTTAAACTATTCATATTTTAGAGGTGATGAAACCAAGACACAAAGAAAGTAACTTGACCTGAGTCATGGTGTGTTAGTCTTTGTTGTTGTTGTTGCCAACAACATAGTTCTATACACTCAACAAATGATAAAGAAAGGAGGTTTTGGAGGTCAAAGTTGGAGGGGCCACATATGGTTCTCTGTGGCAGAGTCCTGAGGTGCTACAGGGAATCACATGGTAATAAATGGTGTGTGTGTGTGTGTGTGTGTGTGTGTGTGTGTGTGTGTGTAGATGCAGTCATGGGGACACCACCGTGGAGACCTTACCAATCCCCACGACCTCGTATAGGCTCCACCTTAGCCCCAACTCTCAATACCACAGTCAGATGGAGTTTCATCTCTTAATTCTGCACAGTGGGAATTCAGTTTCATGAAGCTTTGGGTGGGACCCAAAATCTATCTTAGCCATAGATTGGGGATCCAGCTGGTCTCCAAACATAGGTTGTGTGGTTCCCATAGTCTGTGTCTCACTTTCTATGTGGGCTGGAAACATGATAAATTCAGTAGCCATTGCTATTGTTTATTCCTTAGTACCATCGAAAGTCTAAGAAGGAGAGAAATTACTAGGTGTTTCCCCTTCAGATGTTCCTGGTCTGGTGAAAAGACCCTGGAAGCCAGTCACTATCATGTAGGGCAGAGGGGGTGAGGAGTTAGGTAGTCACACTGGGAGTTCAGTGGGAGTATGGGAGAAGAATCACATACAGCCTCCTGAGGAGATCAAGGCAGACCTCACAGAGGCTGTGCTTCTCCAGCTAAGGAGAGGTGACAAAGAGGAAAGTCCAGCCAGAGGGCACATCCTGGGCCCACAGAAGAGGCTACAGGGAGACTGGGCAAGGATGCACTTGACATTTGACTTTTTAGACAATAAGGTCACAGAGGTACCTACTTGTCTGCTGCAGTTTGAGTTTATCCTGCTGACAGTAGGGGCTACCTGAGATATTTCTGTCAGAGAAGAAACATGGTGAGACATGTAGACTCTTGGACAGCATTGAAAAAAGATGAGGAAAGAGACTGTGAGGGCTCAAACTCAAGTCCCGGAGTAGGATGGAGATGGTGAGGTGAGAGTTGAGGACCAGGCCATGAAGGTCTTCTGTGTTTGGATTTCTGAATTATCATGGATTGGAAAGCAGCAGTGGCCCCAATAACAGCCCAGTCAACTTCTGAGACAATCACCTGTAGAAGTGGCCAGTGACCTCTGGCGTATCGAGTTCTCGGTTGTGTGATGTAAAGCTCCATTTTAGTAGACTGGAGTGAGAGCTGCTCCTGCAGGCAGTGTAGACTGTAAGGAGTCTTTTCTGACCCACCAACCAGCTCCCAAGTAATGATGAGGAGACTTATTAATTATGAAAGCTTGGCCTATAGCTTAGGCTTGTTCGTGACTAGCTCTTATAACTTAAATTAACCCATGTATATTAATCTACATTCTCTCATGTGGCTTGACCTCTCTTCATCTTGCACTTCCTGTTTCCACTCTGAGTCTCCTGATGCCTCCCGTGAGCCTAAATTTGCCTCTTCTTTACCTGGAAATCTGCCCCCTATACCTCCTGCCTAGCTATTGGCTGTTCAGCTTTTTATTACACCAATCACAGAAAATACATCTTCACACAGTGTACACATATCCCACAACATTAGACCTAAGGAGTCATGCAGTGAGAGGGATGTGTGGGAGGAAATTCAGGAGCCTCCAGGACCTGAGAGTGGCCTCTGTAGACCTACAGTAAGAAGTAGGCCACTTTCCCTATATTGCTTTGTGCTGCTGTGAAAAAAAATACCAGAATCAACTAATGGGGGAAAATGTTCATTTTGACTCATAGTTGGGTGGTTCTAGGTCCATTATAGCATAGAAAGCATGGTGGGGCTTGTGGTGGTGGGAGCATATTGTGGAAGATTAGGAAGCAGAGAGCAGAAACAGAACCAAGGCCTGGGCTATAACTCTGTGCCAAGTCCCCTTCTTCGATCAGTTAGGCCCCACCGTCTTAATGCTCCATAGCCTCTCAAAATCTCCCCAGTCACTGGGAACAAGTGTTGAAAAATATGAGCCAGTAGGGGCTTCAAACCAGAATGGTCTTGTAGCTGCAGGGAGCTAAGTTCTGCCGACAGCCATGTGAGCTTAGAAGATGCCAGGATCATCAGTGGAGCACAGCCTTGAGTTTAGAAGATGCCAGGCTCATCAATGGCACAGCCTTGTGGACATTTTGATAGAAGCCTTGTGAGAGCCTTGGTAAAGGACTGAGGAAAGCAGTATCAGGAGAGAACCTGACAGGTAATAAATGTGTGTTGTTTTGTAGCCATTGGTTATTGAACAGTAGGGAACTAAAGGGGTCATTGTTCTGTAATTCCACCCCTCCCCCAGCACCAGCATCTATCCTTGTGCATTCTTCTGTCAACTGCTTTCTTGTGTTAACCAAGGCTGAGCTTTCATATCTGGCCATACAATGCAAAGTCCATCAAAATACATTTCAAAGTAAAATTGCAAGTCTTGTGGAAAGCATAGGCTTACAGGTAGTCAATAAAAGGATTGCTGGGCACCGCTCAAACCTGTTCACAGATAAATGAGAACTGGGCAGGGTAAGACCCACACATAATTGGTGAGAAAAACATTCAGCACACTGACAAGAAGCCAGCTTCAAAAGAGGAAGATTTGAATATTTTTGAATATTAAGACACACCTTTGGGAAAGTGGGAGCCCTTACATGATTTTTGTGAGGCTTATCCCCTGTGTAGGAGTGTTGTCATAGTCAGAGGTGAAATAAAGGATGTCATGCTATGTTGTGTCAGAAAAATTACAATAAATCAATAGCTAATTAACTCAGCCCAGTCTACAAATTTAGGCAAAATTCAATATAATCTCTATGTCCCATAATTTAAATAATGATTCCCATTTAAAATAACTCATTTGCATAACTCTCATGTAAAAAGATTAAGCCTCCCTGTCAGCTCTTCTAGTTATTACATTATTTATGTGAGGCGGTTTCTGTGTTTAGGGGCATCTCTGGTGCCTCCTGCTTCTGGTTATCAGTTTTCAAGGACCTCTGAGTAGGTAATCAGAGTGGACCTGAACGTTTTCCAGTATGGATGCTTCACCAAGCCTGGAATCAGAGAATGGACTGTGGGGGGTGGGGTTCAGAGTTCAGAGTGCCCAGCTTATTTTGTCCTTGGCCTCTCTGAGCAACAAAACCTCAGATGATGCACAAATTCCGTTAGATGTGCTCCCCATGCCAGGCAGGAAGGATGGTGGACGTTCCAGGATGGGCTGGATGAGATGAACCAGGTGTGTGTGTCTGTGCAGCTTCTTTTCTGGCCTTGGCCTGAGAAGGCCAGCTCTTCCAAAAGACTCTGCAAAGTTCCTGTATAGAATTGAGAACCCTCCTGCTTTGTCTTTGTGTTTGTGTTGTTTCCAGTGCTTCCGCAGCCATTGCTGTTTTGATCCACAGAGCAAGGTGGTTAGGGCACTGTCTGCATTCTTCATCTGCCAAAGGAGAAAGCTAAGGTCTAGGAATAGGAGGGCCAAGGTCACATGGCTCCTTACCATGACTGGGGGTGGAGGGGAGAGAGAGAGGAGAGAGAGAGAGAGAGAGCGCACAATATAATTGCCATTATTATGGCAGCTACCATTTATAGTGTCTACTCCCTGACAGGCACTGTGCAGGGGGCTGTCACACGCATATTTAGAGTTGGTCACAATGCTGTCAAGTCGGTGTTTTTACCTTGTTATAGGTAAAAAAGCAAAAGTAGACTCAGGTGTGTCACTGATTGTCAAGCAACATTTAAGCCCTGCTTTACCTGACTCCAACACCTTATTCTTTCTCCTGCCTCACGTGCTGTTCCAGTAGTCATTTCTGTTCCATCAATAGTGTCCAGCCCAGTTGGGAAAGTCCCCAAGGATGCCTATACAGAGCCAGCAGTCTTGATTTACTCCAGAGACTGACTGACAGAGCGCTGGATTGAATTAAGAAACCTTGTTCATTGTGCTGCAATGGGGACCAGGTTCTAGCTATTGAATAATCGTGATAGTAATTGTTCAGTGTGGTAGTACATGCCTGTAATCACGGTACTCCGGAAGCTACAGCAGGAGGATCCAGAGTCAGGCCTTCCTGGGCTACGTGGTGAAACCCCATTTTAATACAAAGCAGAAGAAACAAAAGTTAGTATCTATATTGTTTTATATGGCTGCTGGAGCACATGACCACAAACTGCAGCTCAATAAGCTTATTGCAAGGTTATGTATGTCAGAGGTCTAACAGGCTCACTGGACTAAAGTAAAGGTGTCAGCAAGGCTGTATTTCTTTCCCTGACTCCTTTTTTTTTTTTTTTTTGCCTGGTTGCCAGCAGCCCTAGCTTATGGCCCCTTCCCAAATCTTCAGATCCCGGGCTGACGATTCCTTCTACAGATATGTTTCCCCTGCTCCTTTCCTGCCTCTTTTCCATGTCTAAGACTTCTTGTTGTTTACATTGGATCATTGGATGATCCAGACAGAGTTGCTTGTCACCAGGTGCTTAACTGAGTCATAACCTATGAAGTTCCCTTCACAGTGTTAGGCGACATGTTTGCTGCCCTGGGAATCAGCATGTGGACATCATAGGGAGGGAGAGGGTGTGGCTGCAGACATTCCCATCCCTGTTTGGTGGCATCAGTTGGCAGCTAATGCTTACTCTGTGCTAATCTAATTCTACTCTACTTCCCACAACTCATTGCTACATCGGAGTACTTTATAGCCGTTGGTCAATACTCTAGTGCCTAAAAGGACTCTAGAGTCTTGATTAGGGTCCTCTGGACAGCCAGTTGGGTAAAGGGCAGGGAAGTAAGGAGGTGGCCGAGTCAGAGCTGTGTCCTTAAACTTGGGCTGTCATGTTAGCTTCACCCTGTGAAGTGAGACAGATTGCATTGGCTTGTACTTCTGATTTTCTGTGGGTGTGAGCATTCCCACCCACCTCCAGAGCTGCTAGAATCTCTAGATTATAATGCACGTTCTAAAGGAGCATTTTCACACATGTGCACACAGTATAAAAGCAAATATAATATGGAGGGCCATGGGCTCAGCGATGGAGGAGATAAAACCACATGCACACACACTCTAAGAAGAATGTACATGTGCATCTCCTCCTGGAACCAGGTTCCAATTCTGACCCCTTGGCTGACACCTCCAGCCCATATTTGAGGACACGCTGAGCTTGCAGTTCCTTCGGGCTTCCCCAGTGCCAGGTCCTAGGGAGGGAGTAAATCTGATAAGCTTAGCCTGGGAGCCAGGGCAGATCTTCTTCCTTTTTTCCCTAGTTGCTTTTCTTAACTTTGTGTTGACATAGTTTTTGTGAATGTTAAGATAACACTGGTAATTATGGCACCAAGACGGGTCTATATCCAGCAGCATTTGTTTAAGCTCTGGGGAAGCATGCAGCAAAGCCACAGTGCGGTTAGTGCTGTGTTCTAATGCCTGTTGCTGGGCAGAAATCTGAATACTGGTGCACTTGCTTCTGAGATGTTGTGACAGTCTCCCACGCACGGGTGTTTAAAGCCTATGAGATGTTCCACGGTGCATTTAATTATCTTTAAACAGCAATTTCTATTTACTTGATGCAAATCTGAATCACATTTCTTATAAAAAAGTTTATTTTATTTTTTTTAAATGATGGGAATGGGAAAGAAGAAAAGCAGGTCTCCATTGACCTAACATAGTCACTGTGCATTTTACATTTTTGTTTTTGTTTTTGTTTTTGCTGTGAACTGCATGTTTGTGGTCTCATTCCCTCAAATTCATGTGTTGAAACCTCAATCCCCAGTGAGATGGTATCAGGAGGTAATACTCAGGTCAAGGTAGTGTCACCAGAGCAGGGCTTTATGAGGGGCGTGGTAGCCTTAGAAGAATTGGAAAAGATCAGAGCTAACTCTTGGCTATATGAAGATACAGTTTGAAGGTGGCTATCTGGAGACTGGGAAACAGGCCCTCAACAGACGTTGGACCTGCCAGCATCTGGATGTTGGCTTTTCTAGCCTTCAGAATTTCAGAAGTTTGTTGTTTAAACCAGGAGTTTATGGCATTTCTGTTATAGCAAGAGACAGATATTTTCAGCTTACAATTTTTGCAGACAAAGCTGGGTGTGGTGGTACATGGCTGTAATCCCAGCACCCCAGCACTGTGAGGGCTAGGAGTTCAAAGGCAACTAAGGTACATAGTGAAGTCAGAGGCCAGCTTATACTACATAAGACTGTCTCAAATACCAAATTAAAATAAAATAGATTTTGCAAACATGGAGTATTTTTAATAAAAAATGAGATGTTTCCATGCATCTTTTATTATCTTCATTCACTTAACATTTCATAAAGTAATTTTATGTCTTTAAATAATTATTTCTAGCATAATTTTCTTTTACTTTTTGCAACATTTAAAATGGCTGCATATACTTTATAACATGTTTTAAAATATTATTATGTATGTACATTTCTACATGTGTATGTGCATGCACACATGCCTGCTGTGTGTGTGTATATGTGTGTGTGTATGTGTGCATGTGTACGTGTGTGTATATGTATGTGTATGTGTGTGTATGTGTGTGTATGTGTGTGCGTGCGTGCGTGTGTGTGTGTGTGTGTGTGTGTGTGTGTGTGTGTGTATGTGTGTGTGTACAGGTCAAAAACCAACTTTTCAGAGTTGGTTCTTTTCAAATTTATATGTGTTCTGGGGATTGAACTCAAATAATCAGACTTTTACTCCCACCCCTCTGCCTGCTGAGGCCTCTCACCAGCCCTTTTCATTTTACCAAGCTGATATAGTAAAATTTACTTAACCAAGCCCCTTTGTTTGACATTTAGCTTGTTTCTAGTTTATCCTAGACCATATTCATTCTGGTTTATCACTGACCACATTCACAATTATTCCTTTAGAATACATTTCTGAATGGACTTGAATTCAAGGGCTTGTAGAATTGTAGGTCTTTTGACACATGCGTTACCATTGCCTCGTATTGGGTTCCCTCGTGTCACTGCTTCCCATCCCACCATGCAGGGGTGTGAAGTGCCACCTGATTCTGGCTGAGAAGGGTGGTGATTTGTGGAAATAGAGAACACTGATTGGAGGAAGTAGAATCTGAGTCACAGTGGTCCTGTGGTTACGGTCACATCCAGAGCTGTGACCCTTTCAGTCATGGCCACTTACTCCCTTGCTGTTCTGTTTGAGAATTACCTTGTGTTTGAGATGCCAGGTGATGCTCTGGACTTTGCCTGATTCAGTGATACTTTGCCAACCATGTAAGATCAGAAATAAGGTGCTTTGGGGAGTCCTGAGGGCTGCATAGATATAGCAGGAAAACATCTCTTGTCCTTATCCCTGACTTGCCATCCTTCTCTCTCTGAGGAGGCCTTTTCCTCACAAAGAGAAATTGGCACTGGTCAAAGTCACAACCAATTTAATCTCCCATTGACTTCCCATCAGCTGGGTATAGAAAGGGGCTGGTCTCTTAAAAATTAGTGTCAGTTTTCACTCACATTTAGGACATCCATAGAAACAGCCTCTGGTCAAGAGGCATACTGCAGTTGTCACATAGAAGGTACTATTTTGCATAAGCAAATAACCCTTTTGTAATCATTTTGTAAATTATCTGTGGCCTGCTGGGAGACTGCTCAGTGGGCTCCTCCACAAACTCTGCCTAATGAGATAATTCTTCCTCGGAGTTCTGTGGCTATAGACAGGCTCACCTGCTGTCTCTTTATAGGCCATTTTTATAATGTTTGATTAATCCTCTGTTGCTAATGTCCCATATAAGACCCAGATCACTGGCTTTACTGATTTTTTTTTTCTTAAGAGTACAAGGCCAGCAATCATGTTTATGGGCTCTGATGCCCAAGCCATACAGTGTAAGAGCATTCTGGCAGGCTGTTCAATCTTTGGGAAAAGTGAACAGAGGAAGTTTGAACATAGGCTGCCTGTGTGGTGGTGTTATATGCCAGCTTGGAAGTACAGAAGTACTGCTGAGCAGTCCCAGTATGATAAACGTTTCCCTTTCCCTTTTCTTTTGAGTTTTTTGTTTGTTTTGTTTTTGTTTTTGTTTTGAGATGAGTTCTTACTCTGGAGCACAGGCTATCCTAGAAGTTACTATGTAGCCCAGGCTAGCCTTAGCTTCCCAAATGCTGAGATTATGAGTTTAAGCCACCACGCCTTGGCTGCAGTTTTCATTTTATTAGTTGGTTGATGTTAAAATTAGCATTTTCTGACTATATAGAGAGTTTGCATTTGCATCATAGTGTATATGAATCTAGATGCTTACATCCTGCCCTTTGGCCTTATGCTAGAAGGTTTAAGGATGGTCTTCTGTGGTCAGGCATAGAACTAAGTAGTAGGCTAAACACTTGGCATACCCGAGAGTCTGATGTTGATCCCTAGCACTGCTGAAAAACAAAAATTTAAAACAAACCTAACACCTAGAGGATGATCTTTTCATGCTGAACATTTCGGCTATTAATAACTACCCAGTAATTATCACTTGGAACCAGCATTATGTAAAACCAAAATAACATGCTTATCTAAGCTGGCTTCACTGGAAACAGGAAGGCATTTAAAGTTCTTATTTACTGATTGGTTATTTTAGAAGAAACGACATCATTTTTGTTAGCGATTTGCTAATTCTTTTCCTTTTCCTGAGACAGGATTTTGCATAGCCCAGGCTAGCCTCAGACACTATGTAGCCAAAATGTCCTTGAACTTCCAGTCCTTTTGCTTCTGCCTCCCATATACCGGGGTTAAAGGTATGTGCTGCTAGGCCTGGCTTCGGTCCTACTAAGTCGTTACAAAAATATTTATTTATTTGAATGTATGCACGCGAGTGCACACACATGTGCCACAGCAAGCAGGCAGGACAGGGGATAGCTTGTGGGAGTCGCTCTCTCCTTCTGCCACGTGGGTTCCAGGGACTGAACTTAGGTTGCTAGGTTTGGCTTGGTGGAATTTATTCGTAATTTCAGATCCGGGGAGGTGGAAACAGGTGCCCTGGAGCTCCTTTGCTAGTTAGTTTGGCCTAATAGGCAAACCCCCAAATCCCACTAAAAGACCCTGCCTCAAATAACAAAACAAAAAAACCCAAGGTGGATAGCACTTAAGGAATGACATCTCAACAGCACCACCTAAGGTTGACTTCTAATTTCCACACATGTACACACACACACACACACACACACACACACACACACACACACACACGCAATGAACATGCATATACTACTACTACTACTACTACTACTACTACTACTACTACTACTACTACTAATAATAATAATAATAATAATAATGAGCAAAGATGAAAACTGCTCTGAGGCTCTTTATATGCAACCTCTCTCTGCTTCATCAGGCTAGTTCTCCTTGTCTCCAGGGTACTAGGTCTTCCCAGACCTTCTCTGAGTACTATTTGTTGGGGAGGAAGTGTCTGTCTTGCTTGAAAGCATCTCAGCATTGTGGGGATTTGTGAAGGGAACCGCTTAGCTTGTTTCGTTTCTGTATCTTCTCTATCATGGTAGAGCTGAGATGAAAGACACCAGCTAGGAGGCAGAGTGGGAGAGTCCTATATCCTCTCAGGACTGTTAGTTTGTACTCTTTGATTTACTGAGTTGCTTGAGGAATCTGTGTTTGGCCTGGCAGAGAAGATAAGGAATTCCAGAAATTCTTGCTGGCTTTTTCCAGATAGCTGGCTACATTCCCCTGCTTTACTTGCCCCCTTAAAGAGGCCTGGGGGCAGATTGATCCCGAAATTGACCTCTCTGTGTTTGGCATTTGAGCTTGATCCTTCTGATCAAGATTTATTGACCAATTAATTTTAATAATGGTGATAATAATAATTATTGTCATTGCAATCACACCATTCATTTAGCCTTGGCATCCTATTCATTTAGAATGAGATAATGTCAGCTATCGTGTCTGTGTAGATTCTGGCTTTTGATTTTTGCTCAGCTAATAGATTTTGTGTTACTGCTTCTCATAGTCAGGGAGGAAGTGATTGTCCTCTTGAAGGAAATGTTAGGTGTATTCAAACAATGGCTGTGTCTTTGAACTGAGAATGTAGCTCAGTGATAGAGTGTGTACTTTCCATGTGCAAGGTACACGCACACACACTCACTCAAACACACTCTCACATACACACAAAGTGGTTTTAAGTGTGATATAAGGTTAGCATTGTCAAGCTCACCTGAGAGTTTGCTAGGTATATAGGAGTCCCCAGCCATCCCCTGGATCCTGGAGCTGGGACTTAACAAGATGTGTTAACAGGTCCTTCAAGGTGTTCTGATGTTTGCTACCATCTAACTCATTACCTTGGTTTTCTTTCCAGATTTTTGTTTGTTCTTGTTTTTGAGACCGGATCTCCCTATGTATTTCAGGCTAGCCCCAACCTTGTGATCCTTCTAAATACACAGGGGTTTGGGGATCTGTGTAATGCCAATATGAAAGGTGTTACTCTTTTAAAAGCTATTTAGCGCATATGTGAAGGTCAGAAGACAACTTGTGCGAGTCCATTCTTTCTCAAGGATCTTTGTCATGGATGTCAAGGACTGAACTTAGATTGTCAGACTTGGGGGTAAGACCTTTACATCCTGAGCCAGCTCACCCAGCTCTGGTAGTTGGCTACTCTTAAGATGATTCTGTTGGATGGGGAAAGGCCTCTGGGAAATTCTCCAAGGGTTTTGTGTGGCTTTCCTGTTGCTGTTAGCTGCATGAAAAGGTGACATTTTTTGAGCAGAGCATAAAAAAGACCTAGTGAAGTGGGTTGGGGAAGGGATGGAATGAGAAGCCAAAGGGTAGCTGGGGACCATAGGACAAGCATTGTGGCGAAGTATGTGTTAGAGCAAGTAGGGGAAGAAAGAACCTTGAAGGCTAGTTTCATCTCCATAGCAAGGATATACCCTGCCACTGTCTCTCTGGGCCCCAGATGCCTTTTGATGGTCTGTGCCTCTGGGAATGGCTACTCACTTAGGGGCTTTGGCTGTCCTGTGCTTCCACCAGCCAATCCTTCTTCTGGTTTGAATATATAAAAATATAGCCGACAAAGTACCAGTGTTTGCTAGCCAGGGCACCGTTATCTTTCTTTTAGGTGGTTTTGCATCTGCTGTGTTTGCTTTCTAAGCTTGAGGCTCAGCAGGAGTCCTGATGTACTTGTACTAGCAAGCCAAGTCTTTATACTGTCTACACAAGAGCCCTTGAAGTTAGCTGTTCCGGTTTCTCTACCTTCTAACCTACCACTTAGGAATATCAAGGAAGTGTCAGGTGTGAGTTATCAGCTAGTCACAGCTGATAACAACACTATGTTGAGAGTTCACCATGACCTTTTGAGACTACTCAGGGTTTTATTAGGATTGTTCTAACCATGGGAGTGTTTTAATCATAACCGAAAAGATGACCCTAGGACAACAAGGAAATTAAGGAACAACACTGAAGTGGCCAAGGACAGAGCTACAGCCAGGATCCTATGGCTTGTTCTGTCATAACAGCAGTGCTAGATCCCCTATTTTATATTTATCTCCTTATAAAGAGGCAGCTGAGACTGGCCTTGAACCCTTGGTGCTCCTGTCTCCACTTCTAGGTGCTGAAACATCTGGCTTAGATGTCCCACTTTAGGTTGCTTTTAACAGAAGGTTTCTTTTGTGCCTGGGCTTCAGGAGGATTTGAGGACTTCCAGGCTGAAGAAGAGGCCGACAGAGGTGATGGGCAATAAGATTCTGTGCTGTGGTGCATGGGCGCACACTCCCTAGCACTCAGCTGTTGGCCATGGGGCTGCTGAAATGGCTCTAAAGAGATGGGAGAGGAATGGATGAAGGCTGGAAAGGAGCTGGATAAGCAATCGAGTCAGCGTGGTGGGAGGAGAGAGTGTTGGAGAGTCTGTGCTGTGGATAATATTAATTTGTTTCCTTTTTTATCATTTCATAAATGTTTGTCTGTCTTGCTGACTAGCAGCCAATACTGCGAATTCCCACAGCTTTCATCTGTATCTGTTTGGGTTGTCTGTTCCTTTCCCAGATAACTCCCCAAGGAACCTCACCTGCTTTTAGAAGGGGAAATGGGGAGAAGGGGTGCACCCTAGAAATGAAACCCTTGCTCCACAGCCTGGGTACATCCTTCCCTCACCCTCTGAAGCCTGTTAGAGCTCCTTCTGTGGTTCTGTTCTCTGGGCCCAGACGGATATTTGTCTGCCTGCCTTTCTTCCTTCCTCCCTCCTTCCCTCCTTCCTTCCCTCCTTCCCTCCTTCCCTCCTTCCCTCCTTCCCAATTAAGACATAGCTTTTCTATCTGAGCTTCTGGCAAGGGTTTGCCTGGAGAGCCAAGGCAAAGCTGGCAGCTCACTGGAGTGTGGCATAGCTGCTGAGGCTGCCTGTCTGTCTCACAAGCTCTGCAGAGATCCAGGGCTGACACTTTAGCTAGTGTCACACAACAGGGTGCTCGCCGAGTTCCCTGCTGGCAGCCTTGAATAAGAATCCCAGGCACACTGTTCTGTTTCACGTCTCCCATCCACGGCATCCTTTCTTCCTTTGGGGTGTTTGTCTGCGTGATATGTGACCTGTGTGCATGCAGGACATCCAGTGTCCTGCTCTATCACTCTCAGCCCTGTTCCCTTGTTACCACTGAACCTGGAGCTAGGCTAGCAGCCAGCAAGTCTCAATGATCTTCCTGTCTCCATCCCATGGTACTTGGGATGCACCTGCTGCCATGCCTGGCTTTTTACTCTAGTACTGCTCATTTGAATTGGGGTTCTCAGGCATGTGCAGCAAGCTCTCCTACCTACTTGAGCCATCTTCCCAGCATCCCTGTCACAACTTATCACTCTGTAGCCTAAATCGGTATGCAACCCACTGTGTAGCTCTGGCCTTGAGCTTGCAGCCATCCTCCTGCCTCAGCCTCTCAAGTTCTGGTTTTATAAGTGTTGTCCGCCATGGCTCTGTTTCTTCTTCCCTACTGGTTTTGTGGCTGTGGAAGAGCGTCCTCACAACCTTCAGGGATTTGTGCTGTGTTCCAAAGGGGTGCTTGGGAATGGAAATGCTCCTCTTTTTTCTTAAGTGATCTCATAGATCATCAAAAGAATCACATAAAAAACTGCTCCCAGGGCTTGGCAAGGTTGCCCATGTTCCCTTTACCTCTGGTCTGGGATTGTGGGGCTGAGACGGTGTCTTGCCAACAGCCCTTGGCTGTCTTCTGGGACAAGGATGGAAAGAGAAGGGGAGGTAGGCGGGGGACTGGGACTCTTTGAGGAAGGAGAGCTGTGTTTTTATCCTTGAGGTATTTGAAACTGGGTTGGCATACTGTGTCCTGAAAAAGAGAGAGAGAGAGAAAAAGCAAGCCTTCAGCAGCTGTTGGCTGTTGAGCATGTTTCGGAGGATTGCTCAGGTGCACGGTGTCAGGCTAGTCCATTGCTCTCAGCAGCCTGTTTGGGCTGGGATTTCTGTGCTCCATGCAACTGGTGGAGGAAATGCCAGACATGGTGTTGTTTCCCCGAGTACAGAGGCTGTTCCTGAGCTCAGCAGTTCTGTGGGTTTTATTTTATTTTATTTTGGTAAGCGTTGCTTCCTGTCTAGTGCATTGGTGTAGGGTGTTTAACTAGGTATTGCCTGAGGTAATACCTAAGGTGTTTGGTGTGGTGCCTGCTGGATGCTGTAGTAGGTGCCTGTAAACCCAAGACTAGGAAGTAAGAGATAGGAGGACCCTTGAAGCAACTTGGCCGAACAGTCTACAACTAGAGAATGATAAGTTCAGTGAGAGACTCTGTCTTGAAAATAAAGTGGACAGCACTGAGAAAGACATCTTCACACAAGTGTCAGGATTACAGGCTTGTCCTAACATGCCCATGCCCAGTTCTCTTTCCCTGAGGGTGTGAGAGTGGTACAGAGTTTACTCTCCCATGAGCTCAGTGGCTTGTTGTTTCTATTACTGTCCTTCAGTTACCACCCCCCTCCATTCTCTCGGACCCTTGAAAGTTGGGTGACTCCATGTTAACCATCACATTCCACCATCTATAGCACCTGACTATGCCATTGTCAAACAAATTGACTATCAGACTAAGGGGGTAAAGGCGATGACAATGTCTTCGATGCAACAGTCTTTGGCATTGTATGAACGTGGCGCTTTGAAGACAGGTGTCAGTGCCCGAGCGTTGTGTTTGGTTCGGTTTGATTACAGTTCCTCTCTGCTGTCACATCCAGACATCAGTTCTTAGCTGAGTTCGGAGGAGGCCTCTCTTCCAAGAATTCTCTCGTACTTGGGAGAGGAGCCTGGCTCAAGGGACCACAGGACTGAAATATGGAAGGGACCCTCGTCCTCCTTGGCAACAGAGTCTTTCCTTTCTTCCCGATGGCTTTTCCCACTGTTTGAACAGTTCACACCTGTCTAAAGGTTGGAAGGAAAGTGTGGGAGAATGGAAAACTTTCATCTGGCTCTGGGGGGAAGGGGGACATGCCTGGTACTCACAAAGGAGATAGGAATGACTAGTGGTACAATGAAGGTGACCCCTGCTTACAGCTTACACCTGAAGACCCATGACGCCTTCCTTCTTTATTAGGGTTGTTGGTACTAGTTGTTTCTCAACTGAACTAGAACTTATTAATTGGTTCAGTTGTCTATGGAGGGAATTTCAGGTATGATCTTCTTGGTGGGTGTGGTGGCTCATGCACTTGGGAAGTGAGACTGATGTTACTTTAAAGCCAGTCTAGGCTACAGAGTGAGACCCTGTTTTCAAATAAATAAATAAATAAATAAATAAATAAATAAATAAATAAATAAGGGAACTATGGTATGCAACACATAGTAACTGCTTTGTTGGTGTTTGGGACTATACCTGCCCTCAGGAATGTGTGGCCTGGTTTGGGCTGAACTGCAGTGGCAGTGTGTGTGTGTGTGTGTGTGTGTGTGTGTGTGTGTGTGTGTGTGTGTGTGTGTTAGGGGGAAGGGGGCATGTCAGGGGATATTGTGAGACTGAGGGGATATCTCCTGGAAGGAGAGGAGGCCAGCACTTAAGGGGCGAGACAGCAGGAAACAGGGACAGGATAGATGCTATTCTAACCTCCTGTGACTATGTCAGCTGTAGAAGGCCAATTGTAATAGAGATGGAAAAATTTAGCATCATATTCTATTATAAAATAAACATTTAAATAATCACAAACTTTATAGACTAACAGTGGTTTGGGGAAACAGACGACCCTGACCTTTAGCAGATGGCAAAGGGAACAAATCTAGGGCACAGTATTGGGGGCCCCACCATGTTTTGACCTTTTCTTTGTAGTACCTACTCCAGCTCCTGGTTCAGGCAGTAACTTTTCATGTTCTGACTGTGATCAAAAAACTTTCCAGAGTGGTTAGGATAGAGTTTCTGGGCTGTTCTCCTTCTCTTCTATTCTATTTGAGGAAGAACCTGAAGAGCCACTAGTATGTAGGTATTTACTGACAAGTAAGTAGATATAAAAGTGTCAGGGGCAGAGTCCACATGTTTAAGTAATAATTAACTGCAGGTGGCACTGCCTTGGGTGTTTTATAAAGGCTCAAGAAACGGTCCTCCCTCAGTGAGAGTTTTTAGGGCAAGGCAAAGGCTGTGCCAGAAAAACTTGAATGATGATGTTCAGATCAAATATGATGAAACAATGGGAAGACCCCCTGGTTTTGTGTAGCCGTGTTTAACCATATCCTTTGATGTTTTCCTGTGTAGTGGGGGACATACACGTAGGAGTGACCTACCCATTGAGGAGAGTGGAACTGGGGTTCTTGACAGTGGCCACACAGGCCACGGTTACCTACCATAGATGATCCAAGTCTATGCAATGAACAAGTGAATTGAGTCTACTCTTATCTAAGAAATAAGATTAGACCCAAGTGAAGTGCTTCTCACTTGAAAAAACTATTGAGAAAGAGTCTGGGACACAGATGAGTTGTAAAGCTACTCAAGGCTCCTCTTATGCAGCTGTTTTAAGGCCCAGGAGTGAAGAAATGCTTGTTTTTGCTTACTTAGGATCAGGCCTATGTAGTCAGACTTTCTTTGGACTGCCAGTTCCTGAATAATGATACAGAGACTTCTTATTAAGTATGAAAGCTTGGCCTTAGCTCAGACTTGTTTCCACCTAGCTCTTCAAATTTAAATTAACCCATTTACATTAATTCTGCCACATGGCTCTCTACCTCTGCTCAGTACCATACATCCAAATTCCTCCACATCTGGCTGGTAAATCCTGAGTGCCTTGGATTCTTCCCAGAGTTCCTATCTCTGCCCTGAAGTCCTGCCTATCCTCTCCTGCTTAGCTATTGGCTGTTCAGCTCTTTATTTTAACCACTCGGAAGGTGCCTTAGGCAAATGAGGTAAGACAGAGACACATCTTCACACAGTGTGATCAAATATCTCGAAACAGGCACATAGGTTGGGGTTGCTGAAATCCTGTGTAGAGTTCTCTTCACACACTACCAGGCTCCGCCAGCAGTGTCTGAGTGGGCAAGCAGAGATGCTGGAACTCTGGTGTGCCCCAGAGCCAGGACTAAAGCACTTGTCTTCCTGGCTCTTGCCCTGCCCCAACTGCACTTGCCTGTCAGCGTCTGCAGGTTAGCTTGTGTTCCCAGGTGGCTACTCTTCAGGGCTGTGCCTGCACTGGCATCGTGAAGAAGGACAGTCTCCACCAGGCTGCCTTTAGTGTTCAGTTCTTCTGCTGCTCCTGCTGCTGCAGTGTGGCTAGGGGAGGTGGCTTGAGCCTGGTGGCTGGGCTCCGTGGTCACCTCCTCCAGGTTGACCTAGGAGGCATTTTGAGAAGCTATGAGAGAAGGATGAGCCAAGGGTGTGGGAGACAGGGAATGAGGGGAGCCAGGGTGAGAATGGCATTTTAATTACACTGTGAGCTGTCAGGCCTATAATCTTTCCTGATGGTCCTTCTTATTTTCCAGTCACAGGAGGCATCTGCAGATGAATCAGAGGCTGGGTGCTAAGGCTTAAACTGTCTGATCCTGGTGAAGCTGCCCTCACTGTACCCTTTGTGATCCTGTCCTGGGCAAAAGGAGTGGGTATTGTAACTAAGGGAGTTAATTCAGGCATTTCTAGGCAGCTTTCAAGAAACTCAACCCAAAGTCAAACCCCCAACAGACATCTGAAAGTGATGCAGGCTTCTGGGTTATTTTTGCTTCCCTGACTTCTGGGAAGATGGGTTCCAGGGGCCTGGGACACTGTTTCTCCTTGTAGACATGGGGAATGCACATGCCAGATTGTATTCCCCCTACTCAGGTTGAATTTTTTTTCATTGATTCGTTTATTAACCTGATGCTCACTGAGTCCCTTCCCTATGTCACCCTTGGGCCCTGAGAGGGCTGTGGCAGACTTGACTTACCCCTTCCCTGCTTTCCGGCCTCACATGGGACCTGAAGGATGCTGTCTGGCCAGTGCCACTCTGCTTAGATGCAGCCTCTGAGGCCAGAAAGGAAGTTGTCTTCCTAAAGAGGCATGATTTGGGGCAATGTTTTCTCAGGGAGAGGTAAGCAGTTGGAAGGTAGAATTCGCCTCATGCCCCACAGAGAATAGCCACACAGCTAATGACTCATCAGGTATCTCTTCCAGCATCATTCAGAGAAGCTTCTAGCTTCCTGCCTTGAGCCTCTACAACTTGGAAATTTCCTCTAGTTCACCAATAGCAGTTTCAGCTGACATTTGACCACCCAAGTTTCTTCTGTTTCTAGAATTGTGTGGATCTCAAAGCAGGACACAAGGTGCCTTTTCTCTTTCAACAGAAACCTGCAAACTGTCATTAAAGAAAGGATGGGAGAAGGGTCAGTACTGATGCTAGACCCTGCTAAGCTGAGCTGCTCTGCACCAGTTATTGCCCACACTGGTTTAATTTACTCCTTTAAACCTTTGTAAGGCTCTGTAGATGGTGTCATCCCCACTTTGCTGAGAAATAGGAACTGTTAGCTATCAGAGCTGTCTGAAGCTTCTGTCCTAGGTTTTCCACCTTGATTGGCAGCCTAACAAGTGGACAGGGAGGGAGACCACAAGCTTGAGCATCCCTGGGGTTTCTCTAAGAACTTCTCAGGGGAGTGGAGCTCCTGGAGATTCTGCAGTTGATCCTGGATGTGCCTGTTATGTGTGTATGTGGTGCGTGCGTGCGTGTGTGTGTGTGTGTGTGTGTGTGTGTGTGTGTGTGTGTGTGTGTGTGTGTGTACATGTCTGTGTGTGTGTGTGTGTGTGTACATGTCTGTGTGTGTGTGTGTGTGTGTGTGTGTACCTGTCTGTGTGTGTGTGCATGTATGCCTCTGTGTGTGTGTGTGCATGCATGCCTGTGTGTGTGTGTGTGTGTGTGTATGTGGTGAGTGTGTGTGTGTGTGTGCATGTATGCCTCTGTGTGTGTGTGTGTGCATGCATGCCTGTGTGTGCGTGTGTGTGTGTGTGTATGTGGTGAGTGTGTGTGTGTGTGTGTACCTGTCTGTGTGTGTGTGTGTGTGCATGTATGCCTCTGTGTGTGTGTGTGTGTGCATGCATGCCTCTGTGTGTGTGTGTGTGTGCATGCATGCCTGTGTGTGTGTGTGTGTGTGTGTATGTGTGTATGTGGTGAGTGTGTGTGTGTGTACATGTCTCTCTCTCTCTCTCTGTGTGTGTGTGTGTGTGTGTGTGTGTGTATGCCTCTGTGTGTGTTCATCTTTGTAAATTCTCTAGTAAACCCACCCTGATGTGATTGAGAGACAATGCTTGTCTTAAGAGCCAATCCCCAGGGATTCCTGATTCCTGGGGATATAATTGAACAAACTCAGTTTAACATTTAATATTTTGTGGTTAAAACACATTATTCTGGATTTGAGGACAACTGCAGAGGACTTGACCTAATTATTTAATTTATCACTTGAAATCAGGTACTTTTAATTCTGCATGCAAATGCAGGGTGAGTGAAATGCAAGTAAAAGCATTGGTCCTAATGTCCAGAAAGCAGTTGATACCCAAGGCAGCAGGTACTGGTGGAAACAGAGTGTATGCCCAGAAATGGACACTGCTTGTTATTGGAGTGGCTTCCAATGTGAGATCCTGGGAACTCAACTCACTTGTGCACTGGGAGAAAAAATGATGCACCTGCTGCCACCCCCATTCCAGAGCTACTTTAGCAAGCTGAAGTGTGCATGGGAGGGGGGAAGTAATTCTAGTGTCAAGTTAAGGCCATTGGTACATCCATGTCTGAAATGTACCAACGATGCTTACAGTGCTTTAACTTGAATGCTTTAGGGAGGGAGGAGTCTTTTTAATATAAAGAGAATTGCCTCTTTCATTTTGAGGGATAGGTTGTTTGATTTTTTTCTTCATAATCAAAGTATTATATGCTCATGGCAAATATTTTGATGAGTAAAAATAATAATGAAAAAGCAGAACACCTGTAATATCCTATATAGAAGCAGTCACCACTTCCATTTGATATACTGTTTTCTGTATTTTGTGTGTTTTTCTTTTCTTTACAAAGTTAAAATCAGAACATAAGCACTTTGAATCCTTTTATGCATGATCATTGGCAAAATATTTAACATTAAATTTACTAATTATGGAAAACTTACATTTTAATGGTTTCATTAAAAACTTAATTAGTACTTTATCCTAAAGCTGTGGAGTGATTTTATCTAATCATTTCTTCCAATGTGGGCCATTAAGTTTATGTTTAAGTTTGTCCTTTTATAGTAAACATTATCATGCATAAATTTTTGCATGCATTTCAGATTATTTCATTGAGTTAGGTTCCTAGAATATAATGCCCAGAAATGTCAATAACAAATATAATTTGTTGACAGGTCAAAGTATAGGAATGATTAAAAATTCTTGATATACATTGCTATGTAATTTCACAAAAATACCCACTTTTAATTTTGTGTCAATTAGATGCTTCCCTCCAGAGGCTGGAGAGATGGCTCAGATGTTAAGAGCATGGGATACTCTTCCAGAGGACCTGGGTTTGATTTCTAGCACCCAGGGGATCTGATGCTCTCTTCTGGCCCCTGCAGGTACCAGGTACACACATGGTATACATGACATACATGCAGGCAAAACACTCATATATGTAAAATAAAAATAAACAGATCTTTAAAAACACTTTTTCCCCAAATAATCAGAAGATTTCACTTTATCTGGTTTGAATACAAAGAGCATTATACACCTCTAATCCCTATACTTTGTAATCACAATATTTAGGAAGCTGGGACAAGAAGGTCATAGGTTTCATGCTAACCTGGACTACAGAGTGAAACTGTATCTCAAATATTAAATAAAACCAAATCCCAACAAAAGTTCAGGAATATATTGTCTTTATTAGCAAATGTAATGCTAGTTTAAGCGTCTCACGTAGTAGGATAAAGGGGCTCAAACAGTGTTTACAGAATTCTGCTCTGCCTTTCTGTATACAGAAAGGGCTTGTTGAGTATGAAGTGTTTGTGGTGGCCTTGTGCAGGGTAGCTGTAGCTGATCTGAGTCAGCAGGCAGTCTGGGTCATGTAGTCTGAATCTGTCAGAGGAAATGCTCATTCCTTTGCTTCTAATAGGTCGGCTTTATTGATATGAACAAAGTTTTATGACATAAAGGAGGTGCATCACTGGCCCCTATAGTGTTGTTTATTGGGCTGTTCATCTCCTGCTTGTTTGCTTATCTCTTCATTCTCTAGCTGTGAGGAGGGACTTGAGGGAGCCCTGGACCAGGAATTAGAGACATGTATTCTAGTCCTGGTTTCCTACACCGTTCCATGTCTTAACTGCATTGGCCAAAGCATAGAGAGGAACAGTTTTCTTCCTGGGGTATGTCCTGCAAAATGTCCCTCCCTCCCTCCCTCCCTCCCTCCCCTCCCTCTCCTCCCTCCCTCCCTCCCTCGCTTCTGTCTCTCCCTTCCTATCTTCTTTCTACTCTCCCTTCCTTTTTTCTTCCTTTTAAGACAGAGTCTCATGGACCCTACACTGGCCTTGGACTTTCTGAGTAATCAAAGATGAAGATAATCTTGAACTACTGATCCCTCCCTTTCTAACCGCCTGCTGGAAATTACCAGTGTATGCCACCATGAGCAGAGAAGTGTCTCCTTTGAGTAGGTTTTAAAAGGTGAAATGACAGCATGTGACAAAAACAATAGTAGAGAAAGAGTGTCAGGACTGTCTATGGCAGGTCATTGCAGGCGCAGGTGTGTGTGTGTGTGTGTGTGTGTGTGTGTGTGTGTGTGTGTGTGTGTTGTTGTTTAATTGACTGTGACATTTCCCACAAGTTCACTCACTATAAGTTTAGCTACTGTATTTGTGTGTGTGTTTTCTGAATATTTCCCCATTATTTAGAAAGGGCTGATGTCACTTCTGCCAGTCTTAGGAGATCAAGTGACAAACAGCTACGTGTATGACTTGAGGTTTTCCTTAAGTGTTGATCATCCAGTTTGTGGTAGTTTGAATGTAACTGGACTGCATAAGCTCATAGGGAGTGTCACTGTTAGGAGGTGTGGCCTTGTTGGAGGAAGTATGGAGGCAGGCTTTGAGGTCTCATATGCTCAAGCTATGCCCAGTATCTCAGACCACTTCCTGTTGTCTGCAAGATGTAGCACTCTGAGCTACCTCTCCAGTACCATGTACGCCTGCACACCACCATATCCCACCATGATGATAATGGACTGAACCTCCAAACTGTAAGCCACTCAATTAAATGTTTTCCTTTATAAGAGTTGCTGCGGTCATGGTATCTCTTCACAGCCATAGAAACTCTAAGACACAGTTCTATCTTGCTTCTAAAGGGAATTTTCCCACCAGTAAGGGAGGGCCCCAGAAGAGTGGGTCTTTTTTCTTGGTCATGAAGCACAAGAGGACTTTTAGTAGCACTAAGAGTTAGCATGTGAAGATAGTGAGGCCCAGGAAATACATGCCACAGCCCAGGCTGGGTATATACCTGTGATCCCAACACTCAGAAAACTGAGGCATGGTGTGTTTGAAGCTGGTCTGGGCTACACAGTGGGACCTGGTCTCAAAAGACAAAAACAAAAGCATGCCACAAAAACAGAATTTTCTTTGTACTCCTTGTCACCACAAGCCCTTGGAGTCTGAGTTAGAGCCATGTGTCTCCCTCCCTCTCCCTTTTAAAAATTTCCCTTTAAAAATTTTAAATTGGCCTAGAGAGATGGTTCAGTAATTAAGAGCACTGGTTGCTCTTTCAGAGATCCTGGGTTTGATTCCCAGCACCCATGTCATAGTCTGTAGCCATCTCTATCTTCAGTTTCAGAGGCTCCAACACCCTCTTCTGGCCTCTGGAACAACACATATGCAAAAGGTACACAAACATACATGCAGACAGTAAACACCTACAAAGTAAATAAATAAATAAAAGGACAGCATTTTTAATTTTTATTTGCGGCATGCATGCACACGAACGTGTGTGTGTGTGTGTGTGTGTGTGTACACCACCATGTATGTGCCACAGCACCCGTGTGGAGGTCAGAAGACAAGTTATGAGTTGCTTCTCTCCTTCCACCACTATATGGATCTTCAGGATCAAACTCAGGTTCTGAGTTTGGGTCCTATTATATTTTTTATTATTATTTTTATTGAGACAGGGTCTAGTGTAGTCCATCCTAGCCTCAGACTTGCTATGTATCTAAGGTTGACCTTAAACTCTTGGTCCTTCTGTTTCCAGTTCCCAAGTGGTAGGATTATGGTTGGCTTAGACATCTTCAGCTTCCTCCCCAGATTACCCAAGCATTCTTTTTAAAATATCTTGTCTGTACCTCCCGCCCTGCTCCACCTCTGTAATAGCCAACCATTGTTCCTAGGGCTGCAGACTTCCTCTTGCATCCTCAAAGGGCACATGGAGTGACCTGGCCTGTTTTTCCCCTTCCTTCTCCACTGTTCTCTCTTGACATTATGAGCTCACCTGCCTCAGACTTCCTGTATGACACCCACTTTCCCTCAGTCCCCACAACCCTGAAGCTTTAGGTCACCACTCAGTTTTCTGTTTGCAGATGGTGTCTTCTACTTATCTGTGCATAGCCAGTCACTGTTGCTGCTATGTCTGCATGTGGTGACCTGACCGGCCTGGAACCCAGGTCCAGCAACTGGCCGGTAGATGTCAGGGTGGTGTAGCTGCTCCGTGCACAGTTCACAGGAGGAGGAGGGATGGAGACAGTCAGTGTTCTTGTGACCCTTGGGTGTCACCCTTTGCCTTTCTGCCTTGGGCTCAGTCTGTTAGAACCTCTTGGCCTATTGTGCGTGAAGTCCTAGCAGCTGCTCTTCTGTCTGAGAGTGGCTTTCTCAAGTGGGAGGGGTGGGCATGTTGAGCACAGGCTTTCTGATTTCCTGGAAACAGTTATGAATGTGAATTGCTGATTGGTGATGCTGCAATTATCTTCCGACTGTATGTGTATGTGTACGTGTGGCCATGGATCGTGTATGGTACATGAATGGATTGTGATTTGTTTATGGTGGGGATGGGTAAGAAAAAGCAACTCACATTTATCCCAGTTTTTTTTCTTTAAAGAAGGATCCAGTTTTGGTGGGGTTTTGTTGTTGTTGTTTACAAAACCAAACATTTATTTTATTTAATTTTAAATCTATTTTTTCAGACAAGGGGTTACACTGTAGCCATTGTAGCCCAGGCTGGCCTGGAACTAACTCACTATATATAGCCTAGCTTGGCCTTGAATTTGTAGCACTTTTCCTGCTTCAGCCTCCAGTGTAAGGATCACATGCCTCACTGCCTCCCTTCAACTGGAAACTAAATAACAGAAGACATTGGAACTGCCTGGAGATGCCTGATTTACCACAGACCCACGGCTAAAAGTCACATTGCTAATATACTGGTCCTGGTGACAAAGCCTTGTAACGAATTAGGATATGAAAAGAAGATTATTGAGTCTCAGACAGGATGTTGGTTTCTGCTGGTTATTCATCCATTAGTTGAGCAAACATTTATTGATTTCTGTGCGTCAGGCATGCCTGAACCTGAATACACATCGCCTCATTTTCCCAGGTGCTAGATGAATTCGTGCTCTATTTTGGGAGTGTTTAAAAATTGGCATTGACTTGGTTATAGATGCTTGTGTGTTTTGGTTAATAGGAATGGGGCTTACTTGTGTCACCAGCTCACAGGACAGAGTATTGAAAACAAGTGTGGCCCTCTTTGCCTGGCACCACACTGCTGTCCTTTTTATTGGTCCACTATGCCTATCAAGTGAATGGGGACCAGAGAAAGCATGGTTAAGCTAAAGGGGCTTCCTTTCTTCTAAGCTCCGCTCTAGGCCTGCTGCAGTCACCCTCCCATTTGCATTTTCATGCAGAATAATATGTGGCTTTTTCAGGAAATCTTCCACCTCATCCCTGTTGCATCTTCATTAAGGGGGGCCAAGAGGTAGGTTGACAGGTGACAGACACACAGGTCAGTATTCAAATTGTAGGTGCCGTGTGCTAGGTCAGCCCTGTTACAATTGCTAGCGTGTGTGAGCAGATTTGTAAAGAAGACTTTGCTCTGTGGGCTGCCTGGGGCCTTGCCGGTCTTTCATCGCTCTTTGCTGGTGTCAGGAGTAATAAAGGTTTTTATTTGGCTGTGTTGTATCTATTGGTAGAGTCACTGCTCCTGTTCGTACAGTGAAGGCCCCTCTGGGAAGGACCTGGGAACCATCTGTTCCCACTTAGAAAGGCCAAGCAGGGCCAGAAAACCTAGAGAATATTATACCATAAATGAGAAAATTGGACAGAACGGGGGACAGGAAAATGATTTGTATGTCAGAGAGGGTGAAAGAGTGAGAGAGAGGGAAGGGAGGGGAGGGGGACAGAGATAGGAGAGAGAGAGAGAGAGAGAGAGAGAGAGAGAGAGAGAGAGAGAGAGAGAGAGAGACAGAAACATAGACAGAGACATATCTAGAGGAGGATTTGGCCATTGGCTGGATGGATAAAGAAATGTTTAGTTCAGGAGAACTGGAGAGGGACATGGCCTGGGTATCTCAAACCTGCTTCCATCAGGCAACTTTCATACCACTCAGCTACAGCCTGGGCCTCAGTCTTCCATTAAAAGCATTCGGGGGTGGTGTGGGATGAGGTGGGCAGTGTTTCCTATTTTGTAGATTTGACTTCTGGAAGTCTGTTCAATTTGCCAGATGATGGGCAGACACCTCTCATTTAGTTAAGGACTTGGCAGGCTAGCTCTTTATAGGAGGCCCTGTGCTTTCCCATCTTGTTCATGAATTTTTATTCAAGACAAATCCACACCTGTCTGCGACTGCTTTTGCATCACAAGGGTAGAGGTGGGTGGTTGTGATATCTCAAGTCTGTTCTGCAAAGCCAAGTTGCTCTCTGCTTTGCCTACCGTAGAAATTGACTAAGCCTTGTTACAATAGGAGGAGGGGGGCAGTCAGTTGTATCATGGAGATCTTCGTTGACATCCAAGTACACGTTATTTGTTATCAGTAGCAAATAAACCAGGAAAGGAAACTGGGGTGAAAACTACATATGGAGGCCATGCAGAGTTCGTGACATCACTACCAGGGTAAGGCCACTGTGGTCAGAAGATTTTGCTGTGTGCTCTTGAGCAACACACCTCCCCTATTTGAGCCTCAGTTTCTTCCATAACTCCAGCTCTGGGGGATCCAATGTCTTCTTTTGTCCTTTACCAGGCATATCCATGGCACACACACACACACATGAACTCTGACAGGCTCATTCATGTACATATAAAATTTAAAAATCCTTTTAAAAAGATTGCAGTTTTTATTTTTTTATTATGTGTATGTATGGGTATGGTTATATGCATATGAGTGCCCCTGCCCTCAGCAGAGTGTGTCGTCTCTGGAAGCTGGAATTATAGGTTGTCATGAGTCACCTGATGTTGGTGCTGATAACTGAATTCAGGTCCTTGCAAGAGCAGGATGTGCTCTTAATTGCTGCGCCATCTCTTCAGGTCCAAGCCTTAATTTCTTTAGCTGTAAAATGAAGATAAGATGATGGGTTTTATAGCACAATTGCTTGGATCTAGTGAAGTTAGCCTATGAAGGCCTCCTGTAAATGGCAGGAGAGCTGTATAAATAGAAGGAACTAACCAGCACCCATTTGTGCTGTTGCAGCTGCTGCCAATACATGCCTTATAAAACTACCCTATTATTTAGAGACTGAGAAGTATTTGGATGGTGGTTATGTACCGCTTTGGGAAAAGAGTTGCCAGTGGGATTTTTATCACATAATTAGAGAGTATGTTAAATGTGCGAATGAAAGAAAGTTGCACACACTCCACTGCCTGGCTTTAACACAGGCCAGGATTTGACAGGCCAGGGTTTGGACTTCATCCCCAAGGATGCCCTAGGATGCTGTCATTGCTCTGGTTTCTTTTGCTGTACCAGTTCTGGCCAGCAGAAACCCTGGGAAGTTCTGGGTATTGTGTTGCTATAATGGTCTTTGAGATGCTTTTACATCAACTTACTAGACACATCTGCAGTGGACAGCTGGGTACTAGATGCTGCACGTGGGGACATACAGAAGAGCAGAACAGTAGGAACTGGCAAGACTTCAAGTTCATCTGTTTAGGCTGGTTCTCTGTTGATTGGTTGGTTCATTCATTCATTCATTCATTCATTCATTCATTCATATTCTAGGAGCTCTACAGTGTTGTGGTCAAGGAATGAATGAGATACTATAGAAAAACTGTTAAGCAACAGTCTGGCATGGAGCAAATGGTAGTCTTTATTTTATGCTACTTCCTATTCATTAAGTTCCTCTCTTGTTGCAGGCATGGGGGCAGAGGTGGGAGGAAACTGTGTACTAATTCTGGCCAGCCTTGGCTTCTGCCAGTGGCTGTGTTGTGGGAGGACCACAGTATGTTCCATGGATTCTTCTAGTAAGGTCAGGGATGCTGTGAATATCACGTAGCTCAGACTGTTCACTTCCTAGACTTCCTATTCAAGTGTTAGCTATACTCCAAAATCAGGGACCCTTCTTCCTGATTAATGCTGGCTGTAAGTTGTCAGACATTTCTCAAATCCTAAAGTGCAATTTAACTTTGGATCATATCTCATCTTAGTTGGGGGCAGGGAGATTGGGCTCCACATATCCCAGGCTGGCCTTGAACTCATTTGTTATGTACCCAAGGGTGAGGATGCCCTTGTAATCTTAACGATCCCACTTCCTGAATGCTGGCATCCTGAGCAAACACTCTACCAACTGAGCCACACATCTTGTATTTTTAAAATGGCTTCCTGCAACCTTGAGAGAGGACCTGTTTATCTTTCATAAGCACACAGACGCATCCTGAGTTAACAATGAAATGGATCCTTTCTGATTGAGCTTAGCCATCATTCCTTAGACATTCTTTTTAGGCTTTCTCACCCTCATCCTACATTTTGGACCAAATAATTCTTTCATGTGAAGAATCTTGTAGGATGTTTGGTAGTATCCCTGACCCCCAACCTCTGCCTTCTGACTGCTAATAGTACTCTCTGGTTGTGACCATCAGCAAATGTCTCCCAGCATTTCCAGGTGTTCCCTTAAAAGGCATAATCACTCCTGGCTGAGAAGCATCAATTCACTATATTTTGGACACTAAATGTGCTGCCTTCTCAGCTCTGTTATAAATACCCGGGGAGGATTTCCTCCTCCATGCCCCTCAACCACAGAGTTGATGTCTAATGAATGTGTGACGACAGGATATGCTCAACCCCCATTCCTGCTTGAACTACCTTCACCTAAGGCAGGCAGTACGGACTATTTGAAGCCATCTTTATTATCTGTACTTAGAACACATTTCCTTAGAACTCTGGTTCTTAACCTGTGGGTCACAACCCCTTTGGGGTTAAATGACTCTTTCACAGGGGTCACATAACAGATATTCTGCATATCAGATACTTTCATTGAGATTCATAACAGTAGCAAAATCACAGTTCTGAAGTAGCAACAAAATAATTTTATGGTTGGGGGTCACCACAATGTCAAGAACTGTATTAAAGGGTTGCAGCATTAGGGAGGTTGAGAACCACTGACTTAGAATATTCTGGTTGTCATTTTGCTTTGCATATAGACTGAGTCCCTTGCATTCAGGATGTCAGCTCTGCAAAGAAATGAACAGTCTCACTCACATCCCTTGTTTAGATCTCCTTTGAAAAGGGTAAGTATAGAGGCCAAGCTTCTGGGAAAGTCTGTCAGGACTTGGGCTAAGCCGATTTTTCTCTCTGAGGCTGATCTCACCTATGAAAGAAGAGGGATAAATGCAGTGAAGTTCAGTGAGGTGAAAATTCATTCTAAAGACGATTTCCTTTATATTCCCGGAAGAGAACATGATGGCAGAGTTGGACTAGGGTCCCCCTAACACTGTGAGGTCAGTCTTTTGCTAGTGATCTTCCAGTCCTAGATGGACTGTCAAATAGCAAGGAGCCTGAGGTGCTTCTGTTCCCTGAGAGCAGAACCAGGTGAAAAGAAGCCAGCTTCTGGATAGATATAAAGAGAATTTTCTAGCCATCAGAATTGTTGTACTCTTCCCATCACTCGGGATGCTGTAGTAACTAACTGTTGGGACTCTTCCCATCACTCGGGATGCTGTAGTAACTAACTGTTGGGACTCTTCCCATCACTCAGGGTGCTGTAGTAACTGTTGGGCACTTCCCATCATTTGAGATGCTGTAGTGACTGTTGGGGTATTTCCCGTCACTCTGGATTCTATAGTAACTGTTGGGGCACTCCCACCACTAGGGATACTGTAGTAGAGGCTCATGAAGACTTGTGAATAACGGAACAATGAGACTAGCTGACTTTAAACCCTTTCTGGTCTTTGAGATTTTTAGATATTATATGTTAATATATACATTTGGTTTGTGTCTTAATTCTAAGGAGATGGAGGGATGGGATCTTCCTGCTGGAGGAATCATTTGTAGGGATAACTGTTAGTGTTCAGGTTCTGAGGGAAAGCAAACATGACTGTAGGCATGGCGATCATTGCCTTAATACTCTAGGGATGTGCACTATTATGGAGCCTAAGAGTCACGGGGACTCTGCTTTACCTGTAAGAGTGTTTTTTGTTTGTTTTGTTTTGTTTTTTAAAAAAGACTATTAGTGTGGGGAGTAACCTGAAGTAAAGGGGCTCAAGGGAACATTGAGTAAACTCTGGCCTGATAACTTCATTTGCACAGTGACTGTCCCTCTCCTCAACCCAGAGCTCCATCTGCCTCATTCACTGTCAGCTGACCTGCCTCACTGAGCAGCAAGCAAACTTGTTTTCCCTGCTATCTCCTGCCTGTCTCCTTGTAGCTCTAAATCAGCTGTCATTGAAATGGCTAGGACTGGGAATAAAAATTAATCTACTTTCTGGGAACATTCTTTCTTGTGGGCCCAGGATTGTCTCAGCTCTGAGCTGTTAGAAGGCCCGCCCTTTTCTGTGATGTCCTTGGTTTTCATGTACATGTTTCTGTAGGACTCCATAGATTACTTGCTCCACTCTGTAGTTGACTAGACATGTTTTTGCTACTTGTAATTACCTCTAGGGAACCGCCATCTGACAGGCCACAGCAGTGGTGTGTGGTGCCCATGTGCTCAAAATAATGCCTCTCTAATGTGGAAGAGGAGGTCAGTTTCATTCAAATCTTGGGAGAAGGTGACATGTCCAGATGGTTGTGGGACACCATATCTCATCTAGCTACCCACTTCCTTTATTTCATCTCTGTTGTCGTAGACAACCACTGAGGCACAGCATCTGAACGGACTCTCACCAGCCCACTTGGCTAGATCCCAGCCTGTCACAATGCCAGTTTTCACTGCCGTCCTCAGACCTAGAAAGTCTGAAAGAGCTTTTTCAGTTTTCCCCTGGCTGTCTCCTATTTTATCCCCATTGTGTTTTGCTGTTTCTCTGCGTCATCTTCACTAAGCACATATTCTTATATGGAAGTGTTGAACCCGAGGTAGGCCTGTCTAGCTTTGGAAATGAGGGTGAGTGGCATTGGAGACTTGAAAGAGCTAGTGGCCACTTAATTCCTGTGTCTTAGCTTGGGCTGCCATAGACTAGCGTCTTGAATAGTAGATATTTCTTTTCTCCTGGTTGGGAGGCTAGTAAGATCAAGGCATTGGGTAGAGTTGATATCTAGCAAAGATCATCTCTTCGGGGTATATATGACTGCTTTCTTGCTATGTCCTCATTTGGTCTTTCCTAGGCATATACACATGGAAAGATGTGGGTGGGGGAGAAATAGATATCTCATCTTGATGTTTAATCATTGTCTCCTAAGAACTTATGATGACATTGAGGGCGAATGCTTCAATATGCTGAACTACACAAGGGAGAGTCATAATTTAGTCCATATAATTTGTTGGGTTTTTCTCACCTTCCAAAGCACTAATCAACTTTCTGGGGCTTAAAATAAACAAACATACATACATAGTGAGTTTCTTCCTGTCAGCACCTCGGTTCTCTTTTCACTGGCATTTTTCTAACTATTTGGTGAGCTACTTTCCTTCCTCCCCAGGTGATTCTGTTGTCAAAAAATAGCTGATCATTTCCTGGTTAAAGAAAACTGATAAGGGTGTAGGTTTTCTATGTGCCTGCCATTAAGGGAGCAGCTAAATTAAGAATGTCCAGTCTTGAATCATCCTTGACCCCCTGGGTGTTTTGTTTGTTTGTTTTTAAGTCAGTTCTTATAGCTTCCCTCCCCTTAAAATGATTGCTTTTCAGGGGCTAGATAGATGGCTCAGAGGTTAAGAGCAATGGTTGCTGTTCCAGAGGTCCTGAGTTCAATTCCCATCCACCACAGGGTGACTCACAACCACTTATAATGAGATCTGGTGCCCTCTGCTGGTGTACAGGCATGTATGCAGGCAGAACACCTCATCTCTGGTTGATGGTATAACCATAAACTTGTAGGAAACTTGTGGAAGGAGATGTCTTGCATGGGCTGTCAACTCACCTTCCTGGCACTACTTTATGTTTGCAGGGTCAGTGAGAGGTGAGTCAGCTCACCTGTTGCCCTTTGCAAACTGTATCATGACAAAAAGAAGGGTTCATTTGATTCTCAGTTCCAGTTACACAGCCCATCACAGTGGGAAGTCACAGAGACATGAACTTAAAGCAGCTGGTTCCTTGGAGTCCACAGTCAGAAGAGAGAAACGAGTAGTTTGCATGCTGATGCTTAGCTGGCGCTCTCATAGCCCCTGCCTAGGAAATGGTCCTTCTCTCCTCCATCAATGCAATCAATACAGCGGCCCACAGACAGGCTCAGAGGCCCACCTCCCAGGTGGTGATAGATTGTTGTCAGGTAACACTCACTATTCCTAGCCACATTAAGGACTGGGAACTATATGACTGCTAGGTGTCTGAGCAGGTCTCTTAAAGGTTGTGCCTGTGACACTTGATGGGCAGTTAACTTTACTTTTAATTCAGGTGACAGTACACATTTTGCATCTGTCCCAGTAGGATGTGGTGGTGAGCAAAGTCAGCTTGCCCCATCTGCAAAGAACACAGTCCATTAAGACCTGCTCCATAAGAGGGAAAGCATGCCTGGTGCTGGAAACCTAGCCAAGGACTCAGTGCTAGTGACATGGTGGTTATTGGAGGAGACTTTACAACCACTAATTTACTAAACCAATCCCTAATAACAATCTATAAACATTTGTCCTTATACCCAGATAGGTGTAGTCTTCACCCTCATCAAGGGAATTTCTCTTTACAACAGAGACCACTACAGAAAACAATAACTAATGAAAATGCAGACTTGTGGAGCCTGGTGTTAGTATTCAGGGGTTCTTGGGGTTCTGACAGGATTTACCCTCAGGTGCATCCACTAAGAGCACCACCTTGCACATTCACTATATTCCCTTTTAAAAGGGCCCCGCCCACCTCCCATCCTCCTCTCTTTCTCTCCCTCTCTCTGTTCCCCACTCTCTCTCCCTCTTTCTCCCTCTTTCTCTCTCCCCCTCTTTCCTCTTTCCTCCCTCCTGCTGCTCCAGTCTCTGGAGGCCGGTCTCCCCAGTTCCCTTTACCCATTTTATGATCACTTTCCCTAATAAAAACAAAACAAAACAACAAAAAAAGAAAACCCTCTGCTTGAACCCTGTTTCATGGCACCTTTCTTAAAGTACAACACCTAGTCCCAGTGGATACACCTACAAAACACTCCAGCACCTAAGGCTCAGGAAAATTGAGGAGGGGGTCAAGGGAAGATTATAGAAGCCAGAGGATCAGGGAGTTTGCTGTGAGACTGTGTCTCCTAGGAATGTCAGAAGCTATACCCATGAAGCCTCACCAGTACGTCTGCACAAATGTGAGCTGAACCAAGATGACAATAGGCATATCGATGAAGACGGTGGGGTGGGAGAGCCCACAAGTCCTCAACCCTACACAAAGAACTAAGGTGACTGAGGAAAGCTGGGATTGGGAGAGGTGGCTTCCCCAGGGAAGAGCACACCAATTGGTTATCCAGTGCCAAATGGTCAGTTATAGGCAGTGCCTGCCTAATAACATACATACATGTAACATTATACACACTGAGTAGGTTATATTCAGGAGAGAGAGAGAGAGAGAGAGAGAGAGAGAGAGAGAGAGAGAGAGAGAGAGAACTCATGCAATTTAATGAAAAAAGAGCCATGAATTTGAAGGAGATTGGTGGGGGTATATGGGAGGGCTCAGAGGGAGAAATGTTATAATTTTATTATAATCCCCTATATTAAAAAATAGGGGGGAAAGGATATATAGCCCACTTCTGTGCATCCATATCCTCCTTACCCAAATCCTCATCGACACAAAGATTGGGACCCTCTGAGCAGCTGAGGTTTGGGATGGGTGGGGTGTAGTCTCTGAGTCCCCTTCTTCCCCCCAACCTTGTAACAGACGTGCATTCGGAGATGGTAGCAAAACAGAGGACTATGAGGTGAACACCAGATGGTAACTGTGAAAGCGTGAAGTTTTGTTAGAGAGCAGCTTAGGAGACCTAAGTGTGGGTAGGGATCTGGGAAAGGAGCAGTGGGGTGAGGGTGTGGATGGTTTATGGTGTGGCTGTGAAGGTTGTCCCCTGTCTCCTTTCTGCTCCCGCTCAGGTTTTATTCTTCCCCCCAGTCCCTCCCTGGACTTTGACTGTCGCTGTGTAACTAGTGAACACTTAATCATGCATATACATGGTGTATAGTTCATGGACAATGCCGGCCGGTTATGGGAGCCTGGAGACTGTCCTTTGAGAGCTTGCTTATGGCTACTCTGAGCTTAAGCCACACACTACAGATGCTCGATTAGTGTAACTGTTTCTGACTATCCCAAGTAATATGGCGCAATGCAGGGCATTTTCTCTAGGCAAAGTGGGTGGTTGGCATCCCTGGGCATCTTGTCAGGGTTGGCTGCTCACCCTAGTTTCCAGGAATCTATATGCAGTTAGGGAGCCTGGGCTAGCCTGAAACCCTAGCCTATTTCCTTATAAAGGAAATGAAATTGTGTTCATGACCCCTTGATGAGTTCCATATGTATTTAAATAGATTGGCAACAGTAATCCACAGCACCAGCCATAACAGCCATCTTCATTTCCTGTGTAGATCTTTTCCTTCTCTATTAATTAGCTCCTTTGTTTTGCCCTCTTGGTTCAGCGATGGATATACCGGGTGCTGCCCGCTCATGGAATTTTTGCATCATAGGAGTCTCCCATTGACCCTGTGCTGGCATGTGTGTTGACAAATTACACAGCTGGAGTTGCCAGAAGCAGGAGGCAGAGACCTTCCACCTTCACCTGGACTCTGTGCTTTAGTGAAAGAGGATGTGCCAGCCCCCGATTTGACATCTGGTTGTCCAGTCTGCCATCCGATCCAGAGAATTGGATGGATTTTAGGTTCTCCACTGGGTGAGTTATGAGCTTTCTTGACTTTGGTCAGGATGCTGGAGACGGTCCCAGCTTGGGCAGGTGCTGTGCCAACCTTCCTGGCATGTACCCCTGCCAGCGGATTTTACTATTGACCCCTAGCGCTCCCTTGGAAATACCAAGTGTGGATCTCTAGAGAAGGCGCGGCCCCTCGTGTCGTCCTCAAAGGCTGCCTTTGTCCAGAGGAATGCCCGTCTCAATGGGGCCTGATGAATAGCCAGCTCATTTCTCCTGTAAATTGAAATGAAAGAGCCTCGCCCGCTAGAAGTAACTTTACTTGTCTTCTCTCATATTCTTTATTCAAGCCTACTTAATGAATATTTATTTAAGCCCATAGATCTAGTGCTGTGCCAGGCACCATAACAGGGGAGGAAGAAGTAGAAGTTTGTAGTCCCTGCCCTCTGGGATCTAAGACTTCTTGGTGGAGATGTAGTATATGCACAGGAAACCACCAAAGGATGTATAAAATTGAATTCAATTCAATGCCAAGGGAACATGTTATCCTTCTTTTCTCTTTTGGGGGGTGCGATATGGGCTTAGTTTCCTTTTCCCATAGCTTTCAGAGCAAGTCTTTTTGTTCGGTCCTTCTAATGTACTTGTTGGTTAAGCATTCTTTCATTCACGCCAATGTAACATGTATTCTTCGCCAGACTCTGTGCTAGGTGCTGGAGAGGTGAACGTGTCTCAAGGCCCTCTCCAGGCCCACAGTTTAGTTGGAGGCAAAAGCAGAGAGGTAAGGGTACAGCAGAGCAGTCGTTGCTGTACCAGAGGCAGGAGTAAAGTACCCTGTAAACAAGAGGATGGAAGAGCTTCTTTGCTTCTAGGTTTTGATTTGACTTGATAATTTGTCTTCTGTTCAAAACAGTTACCTTATCAAATGGCAGAAAAACCTCCATTTTCTGCCAACCTGCTGGTGTTGTTCATTTTGTGAAATCCTCTTGTACATTAGTCCATTGCACATTCCTTTAGCTCTCATCTTATATCTAGTATTTACTGCCTCCTGTTGTGCTTATGAATCGCCTTACAGAGCTACCATTTTGCTTAATATTTTTAACTGAATTACCTATTTTCTTCTATAAGGAATGGCTGACAGCCCATGGGATTTCTGTCCCTATGTTTAGATTTGCATACTTTTCTTGTATGTAGCTTGCCTTGAGTTACTAATACACTATTGTTATTAATTCTTAACATTATTTTAGATTGTCACTCTCCTCTCCAACCCTGCCCCCATCTCTTGGACATATCAGTGATGAAACACCAAGAACAGAAAAACTTTAATAATAGAAAATATTATTCTGGTTTTACCCCTGTCCACCATGATATTTAGGTTTTCCTTAAGAGTTTTCCCAAGAATTCTTGAGTATCCCTGGCAGACACCTACCTCATGTGTTCTCAATACCAAGAGATATCTAGGATGCCTTCAGCTATGATGCCTGCATGAACTCTTGAGCTACAGAGTCAACAAGTCCCGAGATGTGCCTCCCTGGGGCCCTGGGGCTTGCTGTCTCTGACACTTGCCAGAGTTGGGCCTAGTACCCTGCTGTGGTCCTGATACTGCACTGTTTGAAACTGCCTTGTTGGGATATTAGTGACCCTGTTGTGCCCTCTCTTGAAACCCTTAGCATTGGGTGGATTCATTGCTTGAGTCCAGGGCCATTGTTGTCTATGGTTCTCAGGCATACTTCTCTTTGGTCTTTCCCCAAGCAAATGTGAGAGCCTGGATGCCAACCAGTGTCAGTGTTAGAATGAGAGTCTGAGTGGCAGATGATGTGTTCTGCTTGGAACTGCCCTGTGTCTGGCTCAATCTTGACCACCCAACTCTTTTTTCCTCAGAAGAATAGATTCTTTCAACAGGTCCTCCTGTCCATCATCTAGATGGTTCCTGACAAAATGGCCTTTTGGACCCTTTACTTGCTCTCAGATTAGCCTGATTCTTCTGGTGAATGCTAAGCTCAAACGATTGCAGTCATGAGATGCCGTAACCTTCTTCAAGACCATTTGGAAAACAGGAGAGGGGGAATGACAACTTGCTGTCTTAATTTTGTTTGCATTTCCATCAGCCTTCTTACACAAGTATTCATTCTATAACTATGCTATGCTGCTTTTTGGCCATCCCCTGGTGCAGTGTGTGTGTGTGTGTGTGTGTGTGTGTGTGTGTGTGTGTGTGTGTGTGTGTGTGTCCAGTTTCTGATGTATTTGCCAGTGTGTGGTATGGCAAGTAGAAGCAGGGCAGAGCCCCATGTGCACCTCTGTCTCCCATTATCACTCTTGGACCCAGTGACAGTTGTTTACTTTCCTTTGCCTCTGCTCATTCCCCAAATGCCTTTCCAGGTTGCTTGGCCATTAGTGGGTCACTCTCCTGAGCCACCAGTCTCCCATTCCTACTCTTTGTTTTAACCTCTGCTGGGTATTTCCTATAACTGTTGTATACTGGGCCTACAAGCCAAGGGAAAATCCTAAAATAGCATGACAGAAGGAAGCCCAGGATAGGGCTGGGGCTTGCCTCAGGGTGTATGCAAGCTCAACTCTGTCCAGCTAAAAGCTGTAGGGGAGTTGGTGCTGCTGGTGGGGGAAGCATTGATAAAATTGATTTCTTAATTCTCTCTCTCTCTCTCTCTCTCTCTCTCTCTCTCTCTCTCTCTCTCTTTCAGACAGGGACTTATGTTCCCTAGGCTAGTTTTGAACTCATGATCATCAGCCTCCTTCATAGCTAGGGATTATAGGTGTGTGTTGTCAAGTTTGGCTAAAGTTGTTTTTATCTGTACTCAATGATCACTGAACTCTTTCCATCTAGAATGGGTCTGATATTTAATGGCTGAATCTTGGCAACTTGCATTTTAATTGTAGTCTTTTCTCTGCCCCTCAGCCCTGTTAGATACTATAGGTGAGTTGTTTAACCTCTGGGCTTTAGCTTGTTCATTTGTCAAATGTCAATATAAACCCATACATTTTGTTTGCAGATAGCATGCAAAGTCTGTTGCCATTCTGGGAATGCCATGGAATATAAGAGAAAAATAATTATATTAAAAGTAAGTGTCAGTGTTAGAATGAGAGTATTAGTGGAGCCCAGCAGCCTTAGTTCATGGCTCAGTCACTACTGGCTCACATTGAGTGTGTTCCCTGATTGCTCTTGCCTGGAATTCCTCTCCTTTCAAATGGGCAAGGTGGAGTAACACTGCTTAGCACATCTATAAGTATTATTGCTGTTATCATCTCTAAAGGCCCTTTGTCAACAACCTTTGTCAGCTGTTTGTGGAAAAGTCCCAAGTGACTCACCCAGAAAAAGGAAGGGAGTTGGTGTCTAGCTGTGTGATGGCACAACTTGATAATGTCCGTGTTTTATCTCCTTTAGCTGAAAAAGCTGAAACTCTAAGGTATACTTAGCAAGACTCAAACTTCCCTGGCTCCAAATTGGTGTTGTTTTATTGTATTGTGCCACTTTCCATTTGGGTCCCCAAACCTGTGCTGTCAGCTTCTGGCTCAGTCACTGGTATGATCTCATGAGCACGGGTACCCTGATTACCATCTGTGCCAGTGAGGCAACATGAGCCCATGGTACTGACTCAGTGATGCTAGCATGAAGGGCAGAGCCCATACTTTCACCTCATGGTTATAACTGATCCCCTGAACACCTTTCTCTGCATCCTTGCCCCCTTTCCATCTGGTTGGTTTATATAATGAGCCTTTGGCCACGCTGCTGCCCAGTTGGCTAAATGCTGTCAGCTTCCTTCTACCCTGCAGGTAGGATGGTAGGAGTAATGATAATAGGTTGTGCTATGTTTCATGTTCCTGGGGACTTCCTATGCACTTGTTTGTTTCTTATATAGCCAGACATGAGAAGAGCGGTGTTATCCTTGTGAGAGAGTGTGTTTCTACTTCTCTCATCACCGTGTCACGGTAATTGACAAAATCAACCCAAGGGAGAAAAGGGTTATTTTGGTTCACATCTTAACAAGAGTTATCTAGTCTGTCAGGGTGGAGAAGCGTGGTGACAGAAGCACGATCCAGCTGGTCACATTGGGTTGCTACTTAGGAAATGGAACATACCTGTGAAATCGCAGTGACCCATTTCTAGCAACAAGACGGTGCCTCTGAACAGTCTTACAACCTTCCAAAACAGCATCACTCTGTTTTCAATCAGACGACCCAATGGGGGCCGGGGAGGGAGAGCATCTCTATTTAAACCACAGCCCAGGTGAAGAAACTGAACCTCCATGAGATGGACTAACTTCAAGCTGTCAAAACTGGTGAGTGGCTGAGCGGGGTTTAATTGTGGTCTGCTCCACACTGTGAAGTCCCAGTACCTCTGAGTCCATCAGAACAGTTCATCTTTGGGCGGACTTAAAAGTTGAGCTACAGAGTGCGTCCCAGGACAGCCAAATGCTACATAAAGAAACCCTGTCTCACCCTCCACCCCCACCCCCACGCACGCAAAAGTTGAGCTAGAAAAGATTATATTTGAGACAGTATTAGGACTTCACAGATTAAAAAAGCACCGCAGTAAAGGAAATGATAGATAACTTAAGATCTTGCTCTGGGGTGATACAAAGTCACTTGAACTCACTTAAGCCTCAGTTTCTCCATTACATTATAGGTCTCAAGATCATGCCACTATGATGGCAGTGATTTGACTAAACCCCTTTGGTTATGTCTTCAGGCAAATTCAGTAAGGATTTTGAATGGTGATAAGTCACTCTGCCTCCTACCATCCTACTGGGCCAGGCCCTGCAGTTATCACTCGAAGATCTTGTGGCAGTATCCTCAGGACTGATTATAGGCTTCTTGGTCTTGGAGAGATGTAACAAATTTACTGCGTGCCAGCTGTAGAGCTGGTCTAAGGTCATTCTCTCTTGCTGACTAGCCTGTTGCTCTTCCGGGAATACAGCCTTTAAGGGAGTAGAAGAGGTTGTCAGGACTATCTAGAGAGCGCTATCTCCTCCAGTCCCATCCCCTGGCATCTGGGGCTGCTGCCAGACTTGTCCTCTCCCAGAAGACAGGTGTGGCTCCGGGTGATATGTCTTCCACCTTGCTTCTCTTGCTATTTTGGAATGTCTCTTTTCCACCCGTGCCTGGCTTGATATCATCAGAGTATTTGTTGATGTCTGGGATTAGAACAGCCTTTCTGTTACAGGTTTTGAGCTGTCTCAGGACATTGTCCACCATGGCCAGGAGAAAGCCTCAGGTGCAGCGGGCAGCCGTGAGAAATCATCAGGTGACAGTGTGGGTACAAGGGTGACAGCTGGATCCTAAGTCTGTTATTTATCAGCCACCTCTCCCTGAGTAAGCTCCTTAACTTTCAGCCTTCTTGTAAAGTGGAAATGAGAATTCCTCACCTACCTCACTGGTTCCTTGTTTTTAATGACATGAAGAACATCAAAGTGCTGCACAGTGACTGGTACTCCTGGCTACTCTATAGGTGCTTGGCAAAATTTGCTTCCATGAATATAAAGGACTCAGACTTAGATCTCTGATGACGTTTTAGGCCTTGGATTGTCTCTTGGTCTTTTATCTCTTTCATCCTAGAGTTGTTTTCTGTTTAGAAAATTAAAACCACTCATCCTTTATTTGTTGCTTTACCCAGGAGCCATGGATCCAGGGTACTTGTTTTTCATTCATCCTTTAGTCTCTTTCTCTCCATTCTATCTATCTATCTATCTATCTATCTATCTACCTACCTACCTACCTACCTACCTATCTATCTATCTATGCTTAAGAGAAAGAGAGAGACACAGACAGACAGATACACACAGAGAGAGAGACAGAATGTGTGTGTGTGCGCATGCGCTCGCTATGGCCTGTATGTGGAGGGAGGTAAGCTCACACAGCTTGCAGGTAGTGGTTCTTCTTATATCATATAGGTAGCTCCAGAGGATGACCTCAGGCGGTCATCCTTGTCAGCAATCACCCTTACCCTCTTAGGCATCAGCCATCTCTCAGGCCCCCTTTTCCTTTAAAGGGGTACTACTGTGGCCATTATCAGGAAATTGATGGGGTGCATTCATTATTCATTCACACAACTGCCGGGCAGTATTAATTTGCAGAGGACTGTGTTCCCTTGTGGGAAGCAGGGAGTGCTGAGAGAGCAACCCTGCACACCCTCAGGCAGCCAGCCAGGATGCAGGCCCCCTAGGACTCATAGTGAGTTCAGCTTTAGTCTGTGATCCTCCTGACTTGGACCAATAGTTCTGTTGCTGGAGGGAAAGATTGATGGCTTGGAAAAATGTTGCTTGTAACTTCACTTTCAGGAAGCAGCTTTAATCTGCCTGTGCCCCTGGGGAAGAGTAAATATTGACGCATGAAGTAAAGAGCTTGTTTTCATCCTGTGGATGTGAGTGAAGGGTGCTGTGGGGCTCTTCCTTCAGCAGAGTGAGTCTCTTCCTTCCATTCTATAGGCTGGAATCAGAGGCAGTTGCTAGGTGCCATGCACAGATGAAGGGCCTGCTCTATGATCAGCATTGTAATATGGGAGAGAGGTGACCAGGAAGTCTAGATATCCAGAGTGGGTGTGGAGCCCATGGTTCTCTGTGGTCCATCAGATGGGCCCTTTCCAGATCTTATGGTGTTGCTCTGGCTGTGATTTTTCAGTTAGCTGTAAATGTCCACACTTGGCTTCCTTCTAGCAAGCTTACTCCTTTCCTGAGGGCCCCATCCTAAGAATGACATGCTACTTTCACATGTATATTGGTTTTCTTTAACGTATGCTTTTAGAATGTTTGGGCTACTGGGAGGATATGCTGGTTTGAATATGTGTATCAGATAATAGGTCTTATTATCCAGAATAGCTTAAACTAGTGATCAGGGCTCTATTGTGAACAAAACCCCTTTAAACACTATTCTTACATTTTAGAGGTGGTGGTTAAGTTAATTGCATGGTATTAACCTATTCAGGAATTTATAATGAAAACTTGCTGGTTTGTGATCTCTCTCTCTCTCTCTCTCTCTTTCTCTCTCTCTTTCTCTCTCTCTCTTCTCTCTCTCTCTCTGTGTGTGTGTGTGGTGTGTCTCTCTCTGTTCTCTCTCTCTCTCTCTCTCTCTCTCTCTCTCTCTCTCTCTCTCTCTCTCTCTCTGTGTGTGTGTGTGTGTGTGTCCCCTTAAAAGTCTGGCTTCATAGCTCATTGTTTTCTTGACCTGGTGACAAATTGCTAATCCTCTCCAAGCCTTGCTTTCTTAAATGTTTAAATGGAGAACACTAAATAACTTAACATCATTAGCAATTATTAAGTTTCAAACTCATGTTGATATTTTAACATAGTGTTTGGAACATGACAATTTAATGAATGGCAGCTACTGATTTTTTTAAGCATGATAGGATCATACTATATACATATTTATAACTTTGTTTTTCTTTACTTAGTTATAAATCATAGATACCCTCCTGTGTTGATACATACAGACACTCCAACCTTTTCTAGGAGTTCATAGTGTTCTGATATATAAATAAAGTTATAACATATCTAACCATTCTCGCACTAAATATTTGTATTAAAACTCCTCCTTGCCATTGTAAAACACATTACACTGAATGTTCTTGTCTGTCATCATACTCTATACTCTTATAGCCTTATCCTGAGATTTGGAATAGTGCAATTAGAGACTATGCCAATGTGTGTGTGTGGATGCATATGTGTTAGAAAGAGGACAACCTCAGGTGGTGTTCCTTAGGAGTAATAACATTATTTTGGGGGCCTCTCACTGGCATGGAGCTTGCCTATTAGGCTAGACTGCCTTGCTTGTGGCCCGTGGGGATCCATCACCTGTCTCTACCTTCCTAGCCTAGCATTACAGATACATGTCACTATGGGGATCGAATTCAGGTCCCCGTGCTTGAACAACAAGGGCATTACTCACTGAGCTGGCTCCCCAGCCTGGTTATGCCAATTTTATTAGGTATTATCAACTTACTTTTTCAAAGTTGCATGGACTTTTTGAGCTTCTCCTGTAACATTTGACTGTTGAAATGTTGCCAATGCTTCCCTTAGGTATTACATGGCAGTATATAACATCCCTGGTGGACAATATACACATCAAAGATCTTTTAATATTTTAGTTAGAATATTATGGTAGGTAGAATCTTGAAAATTGATCCAAAAGCCAGCACGGTGGTGCAGACTATACCCCTAACACCTGAGAAATAGAGGTAAGAGGATCTGGGTTAAGACTTGGTTTCACAGTGAGTTGAAAGCAAGCTTGGGATAGCTAAGAGCATGTCTCAAAAACTAAAACAAGCAACAGAAAAAAAGAAAGAAAAAAGATTCTTAAGGTGTCTCCTGTATGGTTGTATTTTCCTCCATACAAGTGTGACTTTAAACAAACAGACCAAAACCCACCTTATTTAGAATAGAGAGAAACTACTAAGAGTGATTGAGCTTTTGACTTTGAAGATCTGTCTCTATGTCATACCTCCCTTTCCCCAACATTTTTAGGGGCTCTTGTATTGAAAAGAAACCAGAGGAACTCAGTTGAGGATAGAAAAACCTTGAAAACCTCCTCACCTTTCCATGTAGCCATGGTGTAGACTTTACACTGAGCAGTGAGTGCTGGAATGGGGCTTGAGTCTGTAGTAATTAAGGAAAAGCATCCAGGAGGGCATGGGGGTTTGGTCCAGGAAGGTCTGGGGAATGGGATGTCAGGGATAAGGGACAGGGAAAACTTCAAGAAGTTGAAGGTTAAACCCTGAGCCTGGTTAAACAGTGATTTGGTGACTTGGGAGGAGAGATTCCCAATTTTATTTGTCATTGCTTGTTGATTTCTGTCATCTGTTGTTAAATTCAATAGTATTTATTACTAAATTTAACAGTATCAATTTTATAGATGAAATATAGAAAATTAGTAAAACACCAAACCAAGTGTCATGTGGTTCTACACACCTGCCATGCTGCTCCTGGTGTAGATGGTTAGAAGACGACAGCTGAGGATGCTTAGGATGACAAATCATCAATATTTCAGTACTACATGACAGTACAGAATGTGTGAGATCTGTTTTGAATTCAAAGAGCTCCCTTCACTTATGCCTGAGTGCCCCAGGAGTAATGTGTTTTCTGCCAGACTTGCTCACTAGGGGCCATGTCTAGTTCACTTTTAGGAAGTGTATGTAAATAATGACTTTAATTTGTGGTAGATGGCAGTTTTCATTCGCAGGTTTAAAGACTGTAGAGTCATTAACTTGTAATTAACTTTGCCATCCTCACACTTTGTTCAAGAGCACAAGAGTGTTTTGAGGAAAGAAAAAAAAGAAGAACTTCTTCCATTCACAAGACACAGCTGGTGACACCCAGGGTGTTTATAGGTAGGAATCTTAAAGACAAGGGAAAGATACCTTCCTCCATCCTTCCCTCCTTCCTCCCTCTCTGCCTTTCTTCCCTCCCTCCCTCCCTCCCTCCATCTATTTGTCTCCCCTTACATCTCTCCCTCCCCCTTTCTCTCCCTCTTGTCTCTCTCCTTTCCTTCTTCTCCTGTCTTATGGACCCCTTTATCTCAGTCTACCGAATAGCCCAAGCCATGTTTCTGCATAGAAGAATCGATTTTAGTAGCTTCTCGCTGCTTCTGGCAGCCACACTTTCTTCCTTACTTTGGTGATAAGCATTCATGACTTCATTACTTTGTTAAGAACAAGAAAGTTTTTGGTAGAGGGGATCAAGAGCCGTTAGTGAAAACTTAGGGTATTGTTCAGTTGCAATAGTCATTGAGCTTGATGAGAATCTATCTTAAAGCTGGAACCACAGAAGTTGGGGGGAAAACAGCATATAGAAAAATAAGCACCTTTTCAAGCTGGCAGCTGCAATGTGGAGATGGATTACCCTTTTGATAGAAACCTTGGTTTTGACCAATGAAAAGTGAAATGAAATTTCTGAACAGGGGGATAGGAAATTCTATGGACCCACTATGGTCTATGGGTTATGAGGCCTGATTTAATCTAGAGTGACTTTGGTAGAGAGCAAGAGGAACATTGCAGGGAAATTAGGAAGTTGGTTGCCTTGTTGCCAGGGTGACAGATTAGCCTTTCTGCTGCCATTTTTGCTAAGGCTGATGTTTCTGAAGTCCAGCGTGTCTCCTTTATCACAGAGTGATTCTAGTGATACAAGCAGGGCCCTGGAGAGGTTGTTTGAGTCAGGGTCTCACTTTGTAGCCCAGGCTGGCATCAAACTTGTGATCACCCTGCCTCAGCATGGTGATATTGGAATTGCAGGCATGTTCCACCATGCCCAGCTCTGAGGAGCCTTAAATGGGGAAGATGTGACACACATATGTGCACACGTGTGCGCACGCACACACACACACACACACACACACACACACACACACACACACACACACACAGAGCATCTCAATAAATACAAGGTAGTTTTCCTCTTGGAAATGATTGTCTTCCCAATGATGTACTCGAGTCTCAGCAATCTGGCCACCCCACTTTGTTCCACCTGCTCACTAGTTTAGGGCCAGTCCTGAGCCTGCCATGGTATAAATGTCTGCAAACATATCAGTCTTCTTTCTCCAGGGACCTCCCTGTGAGATAACCCCTTCATTTCTTTTTCATGAGCCTTGGTTGCCCAAAGGCCCAGAGTACTGTCATCAATACAAACCATGGGCACTCATGGGAGAGTACATCCATCTCTACCTCTCTTCCCCTCTCCTCAGGGCTCCTGCTCCCTGCCCTGGCTTCCTCTACTACAGCAGGTACACCAGCCCTCTGCACTCCCAAGGGCTGCATTTACTCTCCACAACCTCTGTTTCCTGCCTGTGAACTAGACATAACAGTGCCCACAGTGCCTCTTCCTTAAAATAGTTTGTGTAGCTGCTGCCCTGGGAGTGGTTTTTGTCCACCGCATGTAAAAGAAGGTAGTGTTCCTTTTTCCAGAGGCCATCAAAGTGCCACCAGGGGTTTCATAAGCAGCCAGCGTTATCCCTGTTCTGTTTCCTCTGTCCTAGATCTGGAGAATCCAAGTTACAGATGTGAGTTTGCAAACCTCTAAGGCTTTATTCACTTAAAAGGATGGGGGTTTAGGAGCCAGGTCTTGAAGAGGCTTGCAAAGCGCCCCCATGTCCTCCTCCTCCTTTGCCATCCTGGGGTTGTTGCTAACGGTACTTTCCAGGATAAGACAGGCCCAAGAGACCCTTCTGCTCCAGTCATCAATTGTTAATAGCTCTGAATGTAAATCATTTTGTAAAATGACTTAAACTGATTAAGTGTATTTTCTGTTTAGAAATAAGGAATGGTATAGAAGAATTTGAGGAATTAAAGCCAGATAAAAAATATTTTTGCTTATATTAGACATTCAATTAAGAGCTGTTTCCTGGTCCCTGTTCTAGTGATAGGCCCTGGGGATCTAAATACTAAGCCCAGCATTCCTTCAGGAAGTGTGACAAGTGGTCAGAAGTGTGAAGGTGTATGCAGTAAAGCAGGCAACAGGAGACTGACAGTTGCCTGATTGAGATGGCACATACCAGGAAGGCCCAGCAAAGCTATAACTAACTTTTAAACTTTTTCAAACTATAGGTTGTTCATCCCTAATCCATAGTGCTCTGAAATGCTCCCAAATCTGAAACACAATACCAAGAAAAGTTTCAGGTTTCAGAGCACTTTAGATTTAAGATGTGTGGATTTGGGGTATTTAACTGGTGACATCTACACAAACCCCAAATCCAAAACACTTGCTAATCTGAAACACTTCTGGTCCTAAATGAGCATTGGATCCATTTGTCATGTATTTACTTTCCCCTTGGGCTGGTTCAGTCACTTTCCTGGCTCTGGGCTGCATTTCTTTCTAAGCTCAGCAGCTAGTTAGGGAACAAGTGATAAATACCCCATTAGTACTCTCTGTCTTTCTAAGCTAGTGTTGCCCCGGGGAACTCTTAACTTCTCCCCTCTTTGATGACAGACTGTGTGTGCAGCTTCTCCCTCCAGTGTACCTTACATGCCCCCCACCCCCCCTTTTTTTAAATTCCCAAAGAGCAATTTGTCTGACAAGAGGGGCAGGAGAGACTATCTAGACCTTCATGTTGCCTAAAAGGCTGTTCCCTTTTTAGTTGCAGGCTCAAGAAGAAAAGCATCCTGGATGATAATAATTAATATATGTTTCAGATATTTAGGAAAAACATATATATATATATGTAAATAAATACATAACACACATTACGCTACAATGTATCACTCATAATTCAACATTCAGAATTATCACTTAACATCACGCAGTGGATGCATTTAATATCATAGAGAAAACTTTTAATCTCTCTGCTGATGTCTATTGTCTAATGTATTTATATCTTTCTTGGGAATAAGGGCAACCTGGAAATAAATGTGCCCTCAGCGTGATTAAGTAGACTTCTGGTCAAGCTAAAGATGGAGGTTGTCAAAGAATGAATAGAGAAAATGTGGTACATTTACACAATGGAGCACTACTCAGCAGAAAAAAACAATGGAATCTTGAAATTTGCAGGAAAATGAGTGGAACTCGAAGAAACCATTCTGAGCGAGGTAACCCAACCACAAAAAGACAAACATGATTTGTACTCACTCATATGTGGATTTTCGACATAGAGTAAAGGATTACCATCCTACAATCCACACTGCCAAAGAAACTAGTAAACAAGGAAGACTCTAAAAGAGACAAACTTTGCCCCCTGGAGAAGGGGAAAGGGTCACCATCCCCTGAGCAAATTGAGAACATGGGAAGAGGGGGGAGGAAGCTATGAGAGTGAGAAGGGAAGAAAAGGAAGGATGCAGAGGTCATGAGGGAGCAGAAAGGTTGAATCAGGTGTAGACTAGAAGAAAGAATGTATGATAGGTAGGGTTTTAGTTGGGGGGTGGTAGAGGAGGAAGGGAGGGAGAAGGGAACTGGGATTGTCATGTAATTCAATCTTGTTTGTAATTCAAATATATAAAAAATAAAAAACTAAAAAAAAAAGATGGAGGTTGTTTCTGGCTCCCACCTGCCTGCCTAAAGCAAACACAAGTCTTCCCTGAGGGAAATGGCATCACTCAGGACCTCACAGTGATGCTACTGGTTGTCAAACACAGTGCTTACTAGATACCAAACACTAGCGGGTGTTTGAGAGGACAAAGCAAACAACTGAGAACTGAGGAAAAGGTAACAAAAGAGACAGAACTTTGGGTGAACCCCATCAATTGCAACTCTCCCACATGGATTTTAAACATGGTTGTGATCAAGAAGTTCAAGGACAGGACTGGACTTCAGGCAAGGAAATGGAATCTCCCAAAAGAAATAGCATGGAAATTCTAACACAAAAAAAATGTCCCAGGAACGGCAACATTTTAATCCTTTTTTTTACCAAAGGTGGGAGTGAGGGTCTGGGCTGGGATTCTGGCTGATGAAACAGTGCTACTTGTTTGTTCAAGATTGCCACATGAGCTGGCCTGTGATTCAGCAAGGAAGCAGAAGCGAGCATGGGATCAGGAGCCAGGCTCAGGCTGTGTGCGCATCTTATACTGCATCTGGGATTGCTGGGTGAGATTCCAGGGAAGCCTTGGTTAGTAAGTCATCAGTGAGGTGCCTGGAGTGGAGGGCGGGGACCCTGGAGATTCCATTTAAATCTTAAATGGAGCATTTATTTGAAATGCAACACTATTTTAAAGATTACAATTTAAATGTTACATTTAGAAAATGTTTTCTACATAAATTTTTCTGTAGTTAATTAGGGAACCAAGAGTAGGAGTATATTTCCTGCTTTAGAAAGCATTACTTTCATAAATGTATAGTACTGTACTTACCTTCCCCATTACTCTTGGTTTTTTGAGACAGGATTTCTCTGTGGCTTTGGAGGCTGTCCTGGAACTAGCTCTTGTAGACCAGGCTGGTCTCCAACTCACAGAGATCCGACTGCCTCTGCCTCCCAAGTGCTGGGATTAAAGGCGTGCGCCACCAACCCCATTACTCTTTCTAGTTAGTTGCCTCTACTACCCTCTGCTGGTCCTGCCCTCCCTGCAAGTAGTGCCCTTTCTGTTTTCATGTCTTATATACGAGGGGAAACACATACATTTCTTTTGCCTCATTACTTTCTCCTGTTCCCCCCTCCACAGACTGCGTCTTTCCTCTAAAAATCAAATATTAAATTCTAGATTCTGCATTTGGGAGAAAACACTGTCTGAGTCTTGCTTCACTTCATACAATGATCTCCAGTTCCACCCATTTTCTGGGAAGTGACATCATTTCAACTCTTCTTTGTGGTCAAACAAAACTTGCGCTGTATTTGTATATAGTTGGTGGACATCAGGCCGGCTCTCTCTGTTGGCAGTGTGGATGGTGTCATGGATATTTCTGTCCAGTTGTGGATAGAGCGTCTCTGCCATGCACTCACTTAGAATTAATCCCTCTAGTACACACCCAGGCGGGCCATAACAGGGTCCTATGGTAGTTCTGGTTTTAGATTTTTGAGGAGTCTCCTTTCTGATTCCCACAATGGCCGCACTAGTTTACACTTCCATGACCACTCCCCCTGGGTCCTCACCATCATTGTTCTGACCTGGGGTATGATGGAAGATTCTGTGTAGTTGTAATTGTGTTGACTTTTTTGTTTTTGTACTTTGAGACAGGATCTTACTATGCAGACCAGAATGGCGTCGAACTCATGGAAACCCCCTGCCTCTATTCCCCAAGGACTAAGAGTAAAGGGGTACATCACCACACCATCTCCACTATGCATTTATTATCTTCTTTTGAGAACTATCTATTTGGTTCACTTGCCTACTTGCTGGTTGGGTTATTTCCTCTTTTGGATTTATCCTTTGGAGTTATATGTTCCAGATATCAACCTATCATCTGATTTCTGGTTGCCTACTATTCTCTCCCATTCTGTGCAGTGGTCCTTTGCTGTGCAGAAGCTTTTTAGTCTCATGAAATTCCATTTGTCCATTCCTACTCTTATTTCCTCTTTAGAACACCCTTGGCTTTGCCCTGTGGGCTTGAAGCATTTCCCTTATGTTTTCTTTAGCTGTTTCAAAGTTTCAGGTCTTTGATCCACTTTTTAATTGATGTTTTTACCGAGTGGGAGATGTGGCTGAAGTTTCCCTCTAATTTTCTCACCACCGTTTGTTGAAAAGGCTTTTCTCCAATGTATGTTTTTGGCACCTATGTCAACATTAGATGATGGCTGTCGTGTGGGCTGGCGCTGGGAGCTTGATTCTGCTCCATTCGTGTGCCTGTTTGTGGGGCCAGTACTATTTATTTTGTTACCTTGTCTTCTGTAGTGTAATTGAAGAGCAGAAATTGTGGTGCCTTCAGCATTGTTCTTTCTGCTTCTGATTGCTTTGATTATTTGGAGTCCTTGTGTTTCCATGTGAGTTTCAGGATTACTTTTCTGTTTCTGTAAAGAAAGGCATTGAAATTTTGATGGGAATCTATAGATGGCTTTCAGTAATATCACCATTTCATAATGCTAGATTTTCCCTCTCAGCATTGGAGGCCTTCCCGTATTCTAGAGGCTTCTTCTAGGTTTTCAGTGATTTCAGGTTATCACTCCAGAGGGCCTTCCACCTCTTTTTAAAATGCGAAGTGACCTTTTTTTCCCCTTGATTTCTTTGTAAGAAAGCTATTGTTGGTGTACATTTAAGCTATTGATTTGTTTATGCTTAATTTGGGCTCTGCTACTTTACTAAAAATATATGTCATGTCTGTGAGTTTTCTGGTAAAGTCTTCAAAAATCTTTTAACCTAGGATTATACTGTGTGAGAAGAGCAATAATTTGACTTTTTTCTATTTTCATCACTTTTCTCTTTTACTCTTTGCCTTATTGCTCTTGCTGAGACTTCAGACACTATATTGAATAAGAAAGGAGAGCATGGACAACCCTCTCTCATTCCTGACTTTGGAGAAATGCTTTCAGACTTCCCTCTGTTTAGTCAAATGTTGGGTACAGGTTTGTCATGTTGTACCTTTGTTGTGTTAAGTTGTGGCCCTCCACTCCAAGTTTCTTTAGGTCTTTTACTGTGAAGGGGTGGTGAGCTGGCTGCATGATTTCTGTCCATGAGTTTAGTTCTTATGTTCAGTATTACATACCTGAGTTGTTGTTGTTGTTTTAATATTGAACTATCCTTGCATCACGGGATGAAATCTGTGACCACAGTGAATGGTGTTTTTCATGTGTTGAATTGTTTGTATTTTATGGGGAATTTTCACACCTATGTTAATTAGGGAAACTCATCTATAGTGTGTCTTGTGTTGTTAATCAGGTTTCAGTGTCAGATTTGTTTTACTTTTGATTGTTTACCGTTCTGTATTTTATTTTCTTTTGAATATGATTTGTAGTATTGTTTGTTTGCTAGGTTGTTGTTGTGTGTTGTCATGGGTTTCTGTTTTACCTGCTTTATTTCCATTTCTGCAGGTCAAATTTCCTCCCTTCCTCATCTACCACCATCCCTCACATAGAGAGAGCAGCAATCACTCTCCCCCCCTCCCCCATCCTAAGAGTGAAAGTAAATGCCCATGGAAGGAATGACAGGAACCATCATTCTCATTTTACTCATTAACTTGACTCCATAAAGAATTTCTGAGTGTAGACTAATCTTAGGATTGGAGGTGTGCTGTGGAAAACACAGTTGCTGTGGGGACATTAAAATTAGGGAGGAGGAGGTGAGAGTCATTGAGAGAAAGAAAAGCCACATTGCAAGCACATTTCTTGCTCCCTAAGCAACTTGTTTTCCCTCATTACTAGCTGTATCTGGTGGAGTTCAGACTATAACATAGTGTTCTTTTTTTCTTAATGGGGTCTTGTTATATAGCTCAGGAAGCTCGGTACTCATTATGTAGCCCAGGCTAACCTGGATCTTGTAATACTCCTGCCTCAGCATCCTGAATGTTGGGTTACACATGCTCACATGTATGCTTTGAAGGAAATTTTACTAAAATAATTATTAACAAGTAAATGATAATGAACCCCCAAGAAGGGTTAGAGTCTAGAAGTATTCCCAAAAGGCTCATATAGGTTACTAGTCTGTGGCACTTTGGTGATATGCTAGAACTTTTAGAAGTTGAGTCAGGGTAGAATGAAGTTCACAGTGGCATGTCCTTGAAGAGTATGTTGTGACCTGGCCCCGTCTTCTTCTATATCTTTATATCTAGCCACTGCCACAAACAGATCTCCTCCACTGTGTGGTACCACTATGATTTACTGTGCCACCAGAAGCACAGAGTAACGAACTAAGAGACTGTGAACTTACACTTCTAAAGCCATGAGCCAAAGACCCCTTTTTTTCTTAATATGCTGACTATTTCAGGTCTTTTGTCACAGTGCTGGAAAGCTGTCACAGAAAATTAACCGTCTCTAATCTGTAGTGCTGAAGAAGCGTATCTGAGGAAGAATGAAAGAGGAAGATGGCCCAAAACTGAGATGCCAGGTTCCTTGAAGACCAGAAGGCACTGGGTATCATAGAACATGGCTGGGAAGCAGGAAGCTGTCCCTTAGGGTGCCAACAGACTTAGATGGAGTAGATCTCCCCTGTGCCTCCTGTGCCATAGAAGGTAGAACAGAAGCGCTAGGTCCAAGAAGAGAGGCTGTTCTCCCCTCTGTCTTTCTAGCACCCTCTGTTGACAAGACCTGAGGTGCTGCCAGCCACCAATGCAGTGATGTCTAGAGCAGCTCATCCATTGGAGATACCATGCAAGCATTTGTGTAATTCTGTCTTAACCAGTTTTAAGTGTGTAGTCCCATAGCTCATATGCAACCGTCTCTAGACTGTGCTCATAGATTTAAAGCTATCACCGTTAATTGGCATCCACCAGTCCCTAGCAAGGATCATCCATCCTTTCTCTGAATTTGAATTTTCTAAGAGCCTCAAACAAGAGAGTCATACAGTGATATCTTTTTGTTCCTTAGCATGTTGTCCCTAGTTCATCCTGTGTGGCATGTGCCCAAGTTTCCTCTTTTAAAGGCTGAGTGTCTTCCTTGTAAATGTGTAACGCATTTCATGTATATGTTTGTCAGTTGCTTCCACATTTTCCTGTTGTGAGCAGTGCTACATTGAGTATGGGTGTACAAATGTGTCTTTAAGACCTTCGTTCCAGCTCTTCTGTACATGTACTCTGGAGTGGAGTTGCTGAATCAGATAATAACCCTGGCACTAATCTTAAGAAGCTGCCATGCTCTTTTCTATAGCAGAGACACCATTCTTCCAACCCATCAGCAGTGCACAAGGCTCCCAGTTTTTCCACAAGCTCAGTGATATTTGTTAATTTTATTTAATTCTTATAGCAGCCATCCTATAGATTCAGGTAACATACTATTGTAGTTTTGATTTTCATTTCCCTGTTGATTAAGAACATTGAAAATGTGTGTGTGTGTGTGTGTGTGTGTGTGTGTGTGTGTGTGTGTGTGTGTGTGTTTTCAAGACCTGCACTCTGCTATCCTCTCTGCACAGAAGTTTTAAATTCTCATGTGTCCTATTTGTTTTTACTTTGTTGCTTTAATCCCAAGAATATATTTAACCCAACGTATTTTAAAATAAAATAATATTAATTATTTGCATTGGTAACTAAGTCCTGAGAATCTGGTGTGCATTTTTGTACTTACAGCACATCTTACTTGCTTTATACTTGCTTTTCAACCACCCAGTAATGTATATGTCTAGGGCAGCTTACAGGGGCTAGCCCCAGAATTAGAAAGCAAGGCAAGCATGGATGTGAGGTAGAGAGGAAATGGATTGGAAACCCCCACAGGATTAGCAATAATATGGCTATGCGATAGAATAGATTGCATATTTTAAAGTGATGTTCTAAAAAGTTGCAAAAATTTTGATTAAAGGCTTATGTTAGGTTGTAGACATAGGTTCGCTGATGAGGACCTGAGTTTGAGTCCTAGAATCGAGAGAGAGAGAGAGAGAGAGAGAGAGAGAGAGAGAGAGAGAGAGAGAGGAGGAAAAAAAGAAAACCTGGGTGTGGTGAAGTACCCTTGTAATTAGCACTGGGGAGGCAGAGATGGGTGGATCCCTGAGCTCGCTGATGAGCAACCCTAGCCAAGATCAGATCAATGAGAGGTACCATCTCGAAACAAAAGCAAACAAAAATAGATGGTGCCTAAGGAACGACACCTGAAGCTGTGCTCTGTCGTCTACAGGAATGCTCACACACATGTATGACACACATATGCACAAAGGCTTAAATTAAATCATAGAATAGATAGCAGAATGTCAGTATTTTAACAACATAAAACTCCAAACAGACATTTCAGTGTTGTAAAAAGATAGAGTGGGAACACATGAGCACATCAACATGGGTGTCCTTTGCTGGACTTATCTATTTTGAAATTACTCTAATGAGACCACAGTTAAATTCACATAACTCCCTGCTCCTGGCTCAGAGCTGGTATTTGTGGCTCCAGTCAGATGAGCTGCTTTGGGGGTCCAGGCCCTTGGACCTCCATTGTTTTGAGAGAAAAGCTTTGTGAGGGAAGGTTTGCTGTTCTGAGCTTCAAGTCATGAGTAGGACCCTTGAAGTAGGAGGAAGCCTCATCTCTGGCTTTGTGGGTAAAAGATGGTGGCCTATTCAGCGCCTGCTGAAAGTTGCTTGGTGATGGCTAGACTCGGAATGCTTGGCTTTGTTCACTTCCTTTCTTCCTTGGGGATCAGGGGATTAAAAGGCTGTTATTAGAACTGATTTATTTCACCTCTTTTTTATAGAGCATTTTATCCTCTCTTTCATAAAAAGTAAAGATGCCTTTGTGTTTTCCTCGGGCAAGCTGAAGATGGGAGTGCTGTGATCTTTGGTGGGGTGTGCGTTGGTGGGAAGATCTGTGCACAGCTGCAAGAGAGCTTGCTCATTTGGTGGCATTTTCTCTTGTGCTTTGATTTTGTACCTCATCTTCCTGCTTGTTTGTCCCAGAAAGGCTGAAACAACGTGAAGCCAATACTGACTCTGGGTACACTTTGTAAAAAGCCTTCTGTCGTAGACGCTGTTCTAAGTGTCTGTCATGAATTAAATCCTATGGCATCATAACCCATCATATACAGTGGCTTTTCCCTATTACGTATGTGGTGAACTAACACACAGGGGTTTGCTCATGTGTTAAAGATCACACAGCCTGTAGGAGGGTGACATGTGATTGCAATGTTCAATCTGTCTCCAGAGTCTGTGCCCTTAAGAACTCATCTGTTTGTCATGTTTAATCACCTCCATCGAGGGAGGCTTCCTGTCTGCTGTTGGAAAGTTATGACGATGCCCAACAGGTGGTTTCTACCTTCAGTGTCTGTGAAGTCTATTGGAAGCTCTGTGTGTAGATGGCCAGAACTCAAGGCAGTGTGTGACAGAGCCACACAGTACCTGGGAAGCTCACTTCACTCATACATGAGGAGGCATGGGAAGCAGACCTTGAAAAATGAGTATTTCTCAGTTGATGAAGATAGGGAAAAGCTATAAGCCGATGGAGCAACATCCAGAACCGGGAGATGCCGGGTGCAGAGTCCCCATGTGAGCTGCCCTTGGGAACAAGATGGAGTTAGAGGAGAATGAGTGGGAAGCTATGATAGGAGGCAGACATTAAGTATCTGTGTGGAGATGGTAGGAAGTGTCAGTTTGTTTTTGGCAAAGTCTCATTGTGTAGCCCAGGCTGGCCTCAAACTTGTAATCCTCTTGCCTCAGACAATCAAGTCCTCAGATTACAGGCATTTGGCTCCATATCGGGCTCAAATCTAACATTTTTTTTTTTGGATCTGAGAAAAGCCCCGAGAAAGCTGTGTTCCAAGAGGTCTTTTTAATAGAACCATTGTCCCGTGAAGTTAGCAAGGTCATTCTTGGTATCTCCTCTAAGTGGCCCAGGGCCTCCATTTTCTAGATCCCTTCCCAATGAGGCCTGTCTGTTCCTCTCTCTGAATTTTGTATGATTGTATGTCCCTGTCATTTCTAACTCTGTCTTCTCTATTGGCACTGCCATGCTCTCCAGGTTTCTGGTCTAGTCCCAAAGATCCCCTCCCATAGTGGGAAGGAAGGATGCTACCCCCACACAGGTCCAATCTAGAGACATCAGAGCGGGTTTTAGAGCTCCACACCAGGACCACCTGTCTACAGCCATAGCCCTGGCTTCTGTGCTTAACCACAGTACATGTTGGATTTGTAGTCATGTTACTTCTGGGGTCCCACAAGCTGCATTTGCCAGTAGCAAATGAGGCAGAACTCTATTCTGATTCCAGCCCATCTTTGCCTTGCTTGTGTGCAGTCCTCATGGGTCCCAGGGTGTCTTTTATAACATTGTCAACCTGTTCATTTAGATGCAGATGGCACTTTTTACTGAATCTAAGGTTTCCTTCTGGGAGCCTTTACTATGTGGAAGAAGAGATATGATATAGAGAGAAGGGCCTATTATTATTAAACTTCAGCTTTATTTATTTATTTGTTTGTTTGTGACAACTATTATGTTTAGTTCCTGGTGACCTGCTTTTGAGACTTTCCCCTTTTGAACAGTTGACTCTGTGACCCTGAATTTGAACTTAGTCACTTCCCCACAGCAGCCTCTCTTGTCAGGATTTCGTCATACCATGTGACAATTAACATAACTTGCTGGGACAGTGCTTAAGGCTTGCTTTCTCAGATTCTCCCTGGGCTCTGGGTTCAGAGACTTGCAGCGCATGCTTTCACTGTCCTTTTCTATCGTAGTCTCTATGGCTTCTGTACCATCATAGTCCCCCACTGTTGCACATACCTGTAGATGGGCCACTCGGAGTTTTGCCAAGGCTGAACTGTCAAAGGCTCTCTGGTTTTCATTTCATGCCCTTTGGAGTGTGGGCAACAGTGCAGAAACATGCCCCATAGAGAGATCAAAGCATTGATGGCAGACAGATTCGGTCATTGCTTTGCTTAATTAAAATCAGGCTTATGTGCCTGCCAGTGTGATTAGAGGCAAGGGGTAGTTATCCACATACACAAAGGTAATGGCGAGTAATTCCTGGCATTCTGTCCTTTGGTCCACAGGCGGCTGGTATACAGGGAGCCCTTGCCTGCCTCACCCACTCATGGTGTGAGCAAATTCATGTGCACACCCCTGCAGACACTTAGAAATCTATGTGTATGCTCAGATATGTTGTCATACCCCTCCTGTTTGTTGAGTGAGTCAGAGAAATATAGAACTTGAGAGCAGGAAGGGACTTTAGGGGTCTTCTACATCCCCTGAGAAACTAAGGCCACAGGTGCCCTGTGAGAGTTAGGGAGGAGCAGGACCAATTTTCATGTCATTTCTGTTCCTGTGCAGAGTCAGGTTTTGAATGCTAATCACAGGTTGATTATTTAGATGCTCAAACATCCACTCCACAGGTGTTGATTAATCAGTCACTGTCAAAGTCTTTGCTTCGGTTACTGATTTCCCCTCTACTGGATTCCTTTGTGCCTTAAAATTCAGCATTAGACCAATCCAATTCCATACTCCCTGTGTGTAACCCCCAGGTTTCTACTGCCAACCAATTGTTCTGAATACCTGCTATGTTCCAGGCACCACACGGACATTTTCCTTGGTTGTCAGTTTAGAAGCTTATAATATTGGCCCCTTATAAGTGATTGAGTCAATATTAGGTGTGTTATGGAAATCTTATCATTTAATACCAAGGGATTATCCCTCACAACTTCCTACTCATGTTTTTAACTTCTGGAGAAAAGTTTCCTATAACTCCGTCCTCTTTTTTTTTTTTTTTAAGATTTATTATTTATTTATTGTGTATACAGTGTTCTGTCTGCATGTGTCCCTGAAGGCCAGAAGAAGGCACCAGATCTCATTACAGATGGTTGTGAGCCACCATGTGGTTGCTGGGAATTGAACTCAGGACCTCTGGAAGACCAGCTAGTGTTCTTAACCACTGAGCCATCTCTCCAACCCTGCAACTCATGTTTTTAAAGTCAAAAGACACAGCTTGAAAACGTGCCCAAGGATATCCAGGGAGTTATAGTGGAAGGCTTTCCATTCCTGTGTGCCCAGTACAATGGCAAATACCTGTATGTTCCCTCATTAATCTCTGGTGGAGGGACAGGGCTAGTTACGCTTTGATTGTCTCTCATCTGTTCACTCTGTTTTCCAATCTTGCTTCTCATCTTAGATTTACCCCTTTCTTTTTAGAAATTATATATATATATATATATATATATATATATATATATTTTGTGTGTGTGTGTGTGTGTGTAGTGTTTTGGGGGGGTCATACATGCCATGGAGTACATGGGGGTCAGAGGACACCTTCCATCTTTACCTGGGTCCCAGGGATGGAACTTAGCTCACCTGGCTGTTGAGCCATTTTTCCAGTCCCCTCCCCAACACCCTTTTCAAAAAGTGGGGTCTTTTTCTTTCTCTTTGTCTCAAGCTGGCCTTGAACTTCGATCTTCATGACTCAGCTTTTCAAGTGCTGGGATTACAGGCTGCCATGTTTGCTTCTTTGCTTTCTAGGAAAAAAACAAAACAAAACAAACAAACAAACAAACAAAAAACAGAAAAAAAAAAACACCTCTCCAGCCCTTGGGAGAGGATGTTGTTCCTCTATTCTGCTTGTTGTCTCCATTGTCTAGTAGTGCAATCTATGAAAATTGAAACCCGTAACTGACAAGCCGTTGAGTTCTTCAGAGAACTCTCATGTCAATTGTGCCCAGCCATGGTGTCTCCCTGGCTTGTTCTCACCTTTTCTGGTCAGAAGAACTTCATCCCGGTGAATTGCTACTTTCTCAAGAGTCAAGGTGTTTTTATCTTGGTGGTAGCTTCTCATCAGTTCTGGACAATTCCAGCCCTCACAGAAGTTTGTCTTGGAGTCTGGTGAGGGTGGTGTTTTAAACCTCTTCACCCCCCACTCACTACTGAGGCCAGCTCATCTTTGACTTAGAGGACTCTCAAGTCTTTCCTTGTGGAGGGAACTCCTGAGTCAAGCTTTTTCAAGGGCTTCGGGCTGAACGCCAACATCCCTTAGGTTAGATTGATGTTGGTATTTTAATTGGGTAAATTCTCATTAGAGTTTAAGTCTGGAGATTGTGCTGGGAGCATGTGATGTCTTGTAACTTTGCCTTCCAATAGCATCACTCTTGTTAAACCATTTGGCTGTAAAATTGGAGTTTGGAAAAGTAGTGCAGTTGCTGGGGTTAGAGGTTAGAAGATTTAGGTTTGGTCTCCAGTCCTCTGCCAGTCACCTAGTTAACTCACTCTTAGGCTTTCAGTCAGTCACATTCTGTCACTGTTTTCCTATGTTGCATTGAGGCTGATACACTAAGGACTGTTGGGTCCCATTTTTAGCTCAGACATGGGTTTGTTGAGGGTGCTGGTAATATTAGTATTAGTTGGTTTTGCCGTTATTGTAATGAAATACCTGAGACAGGCTAACTTTATAAAGCAAGATTTGTTTAGCTCTTAGCTCTGGAGGCTCAAAGGTACTTGCATTGTTTCAGTTCTGGTGGAGTCTCTGCTGCACCTCATCATGGCGTATAGCAGTGCCAAGAGCCTGTACAGTAAGTAGCAAGCAACCACACTGCCAATCAGAAAGCCAGAGCAACTAGATGGAGACTGCTCCAGGCTTTCTGACAACCCTTTTGCAAGAACTACCAAAGGGGTCGCTCTATAGCCCTTACAAGAGCCCCAGTGACTCAATGACCTTCCATTTGGGGTCACCTTTTAAAGGTTCCCTCACATGCTACTCATGCCACCCTGGGTTCTGAGCCTCTAACATTTGTGCCTTGCAGGTTCCACCATGCTGTTCCTTCTAGATTTTAAAACTCCTGTGATTGGGGACACAGACCATCCATTTCAATACTTCATCGCCAAAAGGGAGTCTTTGCAAAGAGATTGTTGCCTGAATATTTTGAAAACGTTAAGTGCACTCAACAAATAAAGACTCTTCTGTTGCTGTTACTTGTGCTCTTTATTAGAAATAGGAGTCCTTTTTAGAGGACACAAGAGAGATGTGAGTCCTTTGCAGTCTCCTTGTCTGTCTGTGGGGGGATCAAATGAGAGGATCGTGGTACACAGGTGCGGTGTGTACCCAGGCACATAGATGGGCTTGGGGGAGAACCATGGGTATAGTGGGCTAGGCCTGAAAGAAGATCACATCTCCCTATGCAAGTGATTGTTTTCAATGAAGATGTTTTTCTTGACTGTTGTTTTTAACAAAGGTGTCACCTATAGCATACTGCAGTACTCAGTCTAATAGCTCTGTTTAGCTGCATTTTGTTCAGAGCAGCAGTTCTCAACCTTCCTAATGCTGCAACCCTTTAATAGAGTCCCTCATGCTGTGATAACGCCCAAGCATAACAGTATTTTTATTGTTTTTTTATAACTGTAATTTTTGCCACTGTTATGAATCATTATGCAAATATCTGTATTTTCTGATGGTCTTAGGTGACCCTTGTGAAAGGGTCATTCTATACCCTTCCCCCAAGGTTGAGTACCACTGGTTTAGAGTGCGGGCTGGAGAGAGCACAGAGAGAAGAAGGGGGAAGGATAGCTGAGGGAGATAGGGAAGGTTGTCTACTCTTTTGTGGAGGTACCCCATGCCAGGATGTGTGATAAGAGGAAGAACGTAGGCTAGATTTCACTCCTGACTGACTCACACTTTTCTTGAGTGCTTTTGGGCAGGCTATAAGCTATGCTAGCACATTCATCAGTCCTGGTGGGGGTGGGGAGGTGGGGATGGAGGTAGGGGTGGCCTGGGGGACTTAGGGAGGCAGAGAGGACATTCTTCTAAAGTGACCTCTATCTGACTTTGTTGTCTCCTTGTGTGAACCCATGTAACATTTAATTGCTGTATGCTGGTGCTCATAATGTTCCCTTTCAGGCTCAGTGCATACCAAGAGCCAATCGTGAGTTGGTAAACCTGTTTGTATCTGTTAGACTTGCTATTGGAATTGAATCGTTATTATGTATGAATGGCACGTGAGTAAGCAGAGGTACTTACCTTCACTGATCACTCTCCATGTACTAGACACTCTTCTAGAAGCTTCATGTGTACTCTCCTGGATTTGCTGCATTGACAAAACCCAGTTGAGTGTTGGGAACACAATTAATAAAAGTGAGTTGCTGCAAAAGAAGTTGCAAATTAGTTCATGAATTAGGAATGAAGAAAATAACCATAAACGCGGAGGGAAACTAAGAGCCATGGAGTGGCTCCGCACTCAGATTACTTATTAGCAAATGCCTTTTAGCTCTTAATTCACGTAGAAGAATGCAAGACTCAGGGGCAGAGCCAACATGCTATTTGTGCAGGGAATATTGTGAGAAGTTATTCTGTGGACCTCCACCTACAGGGAAGATGTGCAATCTAGATCAGCATTTCAATGCATAAATGTAGGTTTTCATGCTTTCTAATAATGTTTAAGGTGTGCACATATTATTTTCAATGGTTCCTTGCTTTAACATCTGTTTGGATTAATGTGCCAGCTTTTATTGGTCATGCTTGTGTTGATAAAAAAGCATTTCACTCTAAGAAAAATCACTAAAGTCAAATCTGGCGTGAGTGGCCCCTTGGTGTGGGCTGGTGCCTCTAGGATGGTCTGTGGAGGCTCATCAGGGCAAAGTGTTTATGAGGTAACCACCTGATTGACAGATCACACTATCTTAGTACAAGACTCCTTTTTTCCCCAGTTACTGGGTTGGATTAGATTTTAACATGTCAAACATTAGAATTCAATGGACTTTACCAGCCTGTGGTTTGAAGCCCTATTTTGAGTATAATGAAACAATTTACATGTAATAACTCTACCTTTTAGACACTGTTCACCAAAGGACTTTGTTTTTCCAATGGTCTGATCCTCTGAAGATGGTGAGGATGAACATGTATGTGTGTGTACATACACCAACATGGGTTATACTCAACACCAAGTCTTCACCAAGGGCTGTGTTGAGTCTTAAGGACCCAAGAAAGTTTACAATGTGTTCATTGACTCCAGGTGACCTAGGAATGTACCTGGTGTCACACACCTCTAGCTGAGAGAAAGGGTGTAGTGGAGACCATTGTGAAGGGTAAGAGCAGCAGGAGAGGATCCTAGTAGAAAATGCAGGCCAGAAGAGGGGGCAACATCTGGAATGACTTGCTTTCATATTGTATTCATCTCCTTCTGCCTGGGTTTCTTCTCAAAGTAAGTCCAGGAATTAAGAAGGCCTCCATATTGCTAGTTAACACTCTAGGACATTTATGTAGAGCCAAGACTACATCATTTAGTTACAGAAAGCACATATTCTGATGTCTTTCAGCCAGTGTTGAATCTTGCTACCATGTCCACTTGCCTGCCTCACCCCAGACACAATAACTGAGCCCATGCCTTTAACAGTACAGGTTAGTCTTCTGATGGCTTTATTGTCACTCCTTAATAAGCTACGTCTACTTCCCACTTCCCAAACACAGGACCACACTGCCTCAGTGTTGATCAGGTCTCCTTCCTGAATCAATGTGTGGTCAGTAGGTATGTACATATATGTTAAGACACAGTGACTGGTTGAGAGGCCTGGGATTCCTATTTTTCAGCCCTGTGAGCAGAGCCTAGGAGCACTTGGGAGGTAGAGAGAGGCAGGGGTATCAGGAGTACAAAGTCACCCTTGGCTATATAGTGAATCTGAGACCAGCCTAGATCACATGAGATCCTGTCTCAAAACAAAACAAAAAACAACAATAAAATCTATTTGCTGTGTATCTAGTATGTATGAAACACTGCTAGACTTCAGTGGATAATAATGAACAGATTTCCTAACCTCAAGTGGTTGAGAACTTTAAAATTGTTGAAAGCAGCCCAATGTGAAGATTTTTAAATGTGTAAGTTTTTTGATACCCATCACATTGAAGGTGAAATTTCTGACTGCTCCCCTTAAATCTGGGCTGACCCTTAGTGACTTGCTTACAGTCAACAAAATTCAAGTTTGTGGTTTCTGAGGCTAGCTCTCATGGCCAGGTTGCCACTGCTCTCTCTGAGAGCTACTAGCTGCTAAGAAATTGATTGGCCAGATCCAGACATGCTGGGGAGGCCATGTGCCAGCATGCTGGTAGCAGCTCCAGCTGGGCTTTCTGTTGACAGCCAGCATCACCCGCTAGCTTGTGAGTGAGCTATCCTGGACACCCAGCTGAGTGGAGCCTTCAAATGGTGCAGCCCTAGCCAGTGGCATACTGTGGCTGTGTGATTACCCCAAGTGTGAACTGCCCAGCCAAGCCTCTCCACTTTTCCAGCCCACAAGTGTGAGCAAAATAAAATGAAGCTTAGATTCTAGATGCCATAAGTTATATAGAAATTATAGTTTGAAAGCTGGGGTCTCAAAAGATGTGAAAAGAATGGCCATGGATAGAGCTCAGTGGTAGACCACTTGCTTAGCCTAGCATGAGGCCTTAGGGGCTATCCTCAATAACACACACACACACACACACACACACACACACACACACCACACCACACTCATACACACACACACACACCACACTCACACACATACACCCCCCACTCACACACACACACACACACACTCACACACACACCACCCCACTCACACACACCACACACACACACATCACACACACACACACAACACACACACACACCACACACACACACCCACACTCATACATACCACACACACATCAACACACACACACACACACACACACACACACACCACACTCACACACATACCACACTCACACACACACACACACACACACACACACACACACACACACCACACACACACCACACACCACATACACAAACACACACACACACACACACACACACACACACCACACTCACATTCATACAATCTCAGCCCCACAATTTGAGGGGAGCAGCAGCAACTTATGGGACTCAATAGAGAAATGACTCAAATTTTGAGAGAATTGCTTGGGTCTTCACTGGAGCTCTGAGGTCTGAGCATACTTCCCCACCTGTTTTAATTGGTCTTTGGAAAGGCGGAGACAGGAAAAAGCAGAAAGGGAAAAGTGAAAGGAGAATTCTCTAAAGGAGAGGAATTGATTTCTCGTGCTGTTCTAGGCTGGACAGTCTGACCCTCCTGGGCACCTATCCACACATGCATTGGGCAAAACAGAACTCTGATTAAACAGGAAGTTTCTGTCTCTCTCATGGATCCCACTATGCTCAGTCTGGAAAGCGGTAATGAATCTTGCTCTTGATTTTGACCTGACATCTTAGTGTGGGTTAAACTTTTTCAAAAGTCTGCAGTACTTTTGCTTCAAGAGGGTCCCACGCAGGGGACTGTGGCAAGCCAAGGGCTAGGTGGGTAAGAAGGGTAAACGGTCCTTTGTTGGGGGAGAAAAGCCACTTCCTCTGAGAAGGAAGTGGGAGTGAGGGGGCAGTGGGAATGGGCTCGCACAGAAAGAGCACTTCTGCCCAAAGACTACCGCAGCCACTTCCGGAGCCTGCTGACTTTGCCTTTGACTTCCTGGAAAATGCAGATGGAGCCTTCTTTTCCTCCTCTGCAGGAGAGAAGCAGGAAAGAGAGAAGGCGCTGCTGCATGGTGGATCCTCACTTTGTAGGGAAGAGGCAGGGAAACAGTGTTAATCTCCTTTCAGACCAGTCTGCCCTGAGGAACAAAATCCCTTCATCCTCACCAGGGCTGCCCTTCTCCCCCACTTGCTTCATCAACTCAGACAGAAGTCATGAGGCCTTTTGTAGGAATAGCCATCCCAGGGCAGCTGGGACAATCCCTTCCAAGAGGCAGACATTCCTGGTGACTATTTTTTTTAATGAGTATTTCTAATTTTCAGTTATTTTTGAAATGAAAGAACCTTATTCGTGGAGTGTCTAAGATGTTAGCTGGCTGTTCCTCCTTGCAGGGACCCACAAGAATCATTCCCCACCTCATTAAACCTATGTAAAAGCTGTTATAAGTGTTATTGAAGGACCACCTTCCTCTCAAAGGGGGTATGAGTGGCAGAAATTTGATTAGGATCCAAGGCTCCCATCGACTGATCTGTAGTGAAGCCTGCCCTTTGACTGAGGACTGTCACAGGGTCTCCCCATGGGGACAGCTTCTTTCTCTGAGAACTCTGCCTGGCTTTTTGAACACCACATCCTTGGCATGCTTTCACTTTCAAGTCGGAAACCAGCTCTGTGAGGCCTGGAAGGGTTTGAACCTGCTCAGCTGTGACAGTCACCTTTGCTCCTGAATTCATGTTTGTGTATGTAGAATAAAGGGTGGAGAAAAGCCTGATTGGTGGGATTTTAAGACTGCCAGATGGGTGCTTGGGGCCTTCTACTTTGCTGACCTTCTCAGAGCGGTTCTGTTGAGCATTTCGTAGAGCTCCTAAGCATGCAATGGAAGGACACCCTCATGACTGCTCTGAGAGCTTTGTGTAGTTTGGATTAGAGTCATAGGATAGTGTGTCTTTACTATTGGAGGAGAAGTTACAGAAAACTTGTTAGCTCCCTGTGGTCTATAGAGGAAGCACTGGGTGCTGTTGGTTGCAGGGGGACAGGGAACACTTGAAGACTATATATGCCTGTTGCTTTACTTATTTTAGCACCAAGATTGTGGTTCTGCTTCTATGGAGTGGCAGATAAAGGTGGGACGAGAGAGGAGAGATCAGTAGGATGCTTAAGTTTTCATCTGAGGCGGGCGATTACTTACACATTTGTCTTATGGACTAGACTCTAAAATACATATGATACTTAAAACTCCCTAAGAACATGATTTTCAAAGTGGACAAAGGATTGGGGAGATGGCTCAGTCAATAAAGGGCCTGTTGTACCAGCAGGAATACTTGAACTTGAACTCCAGCACCCTGGTGAAAAACTGGATGTGGTGGCTTATGTTTGTAATCCTAGTGCTGGGGAGATGAAGACAGAAGGATCCCTGGGGCTCACTGGCTAGCCAGCTTAGCCTACTTGGTGAACACCAGGTCCCAGGGATAGATGGTGTCTCAAAGAAACAAAGTGAACAGTACCTGAAGGTCAACACTCAAGGTTGACCTCTGGCCTCCATGTAGTTACACACACATGTGTGTATTTTTTCTCATATACATGAACCCCTCACAAAACGTGCACACCTGCATATACACACATGCACAAAGAAAATATTTTTTTTAAGGCAGACAAATGTTTTGAAAAGATACCTCACCAGAGAAGTGACAGAGATGACCAATCAACACTTGCCACAGTGCTCAGTGTCATGAGTCATAAGGAAAATGAAAATCAATGGGGTACTACTCGTAACTGTAAGATGGCTAATGGTTAAAATCCTGACTGTATCAGGTATAGATGAGAATATTGAGGGGGGGCTTTCATATCCTGATGGTGGAGATACACAGTAGAATGACTACTTGGACAAACACTTTAACCGTCTCTTAAATGTTAAACATTCACTTACCATAAGATCCAGCCACTACCTGAGATAAATGAAAGTGTATGTCCATGTGGAGATTCAAACATGGAGGTTCATGGCAGCTTTAACAATAAAGGTCAAGGTAGGAAGCAGCCCAGGTGCTGCCTTTGTGACGCTACCTTGACATCCCACCAATGAGTCAGATTTTGGTAGAGAAATGGGTCAGACTGGGAACATCTGTTTGAGCCAAAATACCAGCTTGATCTGGAGGTGTGTCAGAATGTCATTAAAATAAATATTTTCTTTGGCAGTAGAATTGACAGTCCTTTTCTCAGAGTCTCCCTGTTAGTCTATTTACTAGTGATGGACAATACCGGGTCAAGGTTTGTGTTTTTCCTTAAAAAAAAAAAAAGAAAGTTTTGAGAGAACACATGTAATTCCAACCACTGGCTCATTTTACTTATGATGGTATTACAATAAACATTAGGGAAGTAAATGTGCCATAGGTCATTATTGATCTCTCCCGAAGGCACCAGGCCAGATGGTCATGTGGCTAGCATTCTTTCTAAAGACACAAACAGTGTGCAGGAGAGGGTAGGTGTGACTGTCTCCCACCTGTGATATAACTAGGTGTTTTGTGCTGTCTGTAGATCAGAGTCCTTGTATAATGCACCCTTTGGTTCCTAGTGTATAGTGATACAGGAAATCAGACATGATGTGGTCTTGTCTCCAAAAACCTTTACAGTCCAGCAAGAGAATGACTGCACAGGACAGTACAGAATGATGAAGGCCATAGTGAAGATGGTGACTGGATGCCACTAGGAGAGGACAGTGGCTGAATCCTTAATAGAGAATGGATGGGATTTGGTCAGGAAATGCTTTAGCATTTTTTTTTTCTGGATGTCTTAGTATGGTTTTTGTCTAAAACTACTAGGAAAGGTATCGCTCTCCCTGCATCAGCCTTTGTGCTACAATTAAAGAGAGCTGAGATCAGTATACAGTTGTATGTTGGGTATAATGTACTATGGTCTAAGTATAATAATTCTGCAGTGAGAGTCAATGAAGATACCAGGAAACTGGAATGCTCTCTGTCTTACTTCAGGTTTCTGTTGCTGTGAGGAGACACCATGACCATGGCAACCAGGAAAATTGAGGTGGAGTTTGCAATTTCAGAGGTTTAATCAATTATCATCATGGCAGAGAGCATGGTGGCTGGGAGTATGGAGGCATGCAGGCATGCATGGTGCTGGAGAAGTCTATATCTTGATCCAAAGGCAACAGGAAGTGAACTGAGTCAATGGGAATGGCTTGAGCATATATGAGACCTCAAAGCCCCCCCCCACACACACATAGTGACACACTTCCTCCAACAAGGCCATACCTACTCCAACAGAGCCACATCTCCTAATAGTGCCACTCTCTTTGGGGGGCATTTTCTTTCAAACAACCATGCTCACATACTCACTGATAGAAATGCAAAACAGAACAGCTGCTTGGCAATCTCTTACTATGTTAAGCATATATCTCTTATATAATGCTATCTTTCCTCCTAGGTACTTATGAAGAAAAATTAAAGCATATATTTATGCCAAGGCCCGTACTTGAGTGTTCATGGCAGTTTTAGTTGACCTGGACTTTCATGCTACTTGCCTCTGTAACTAGGCAAATCACTTACTGGATCTCTTTTGAAACTCTTGTGAGAAGTCTGGTCTATGTGTCAGTTCCATCCTATCTCTCCCTTTCTGTGCTGTGTCAGGGGATGTCTGGACCAGAAGGAGCATGGTTAGTTTGTCCTTACTAGAGAGGGAGATTTTCCTTCATGAAACACAGAAATGATGTCCATCTTAAGGTTAGGCAAAATTGCGGGATTAGAGCTTAGTCTCTAAAGGTCCTCTTGTGGGAAGTCTACGTAAGCTCAATCAGAGTATGAATATCAGCTCTCTGGGAGCAAGGACATTAAATTAGCTCTTTCTGCTACTGTCCCTCAGCAGTTTCCTTTAATTGTGTGGGTGGTGTTCCTGCTGACTATCTGGTGGTTATCAGAAAGGACATGCACATGAGAGCTACAACTCCTGGTGTTTTGAATTGTCCTAGTTCCTGCCTTCCTCGCATATAGAATTAGTCAGCGTCACCAATCCCATGTTTGGAAAGGCACTGGCTCTCCCTGCCTCTGTCTTCTATCATCCCTCTAGCCTGTACCCCTGAGACAGACTCTTCTGGTCTGCAAGGACCCCAACAATGCCCAGCAGTGTTACTTGAAATAAAAACATAAATAAGGAACCAGAGGAACTAAACTGTGTGTTTTCTTTTCCTTGCCCTATCCAGGGGCACCTGAATGCTCCTTTTGTCTGGCTCCTGGAATACCCAGGGTTGAGTAACCACTCCTGGAACAAACCATGGGTAAGGCAGGTCCCTCCAGGCAGCTTTGTGAGTGCAGGTGCTGTAAGATGGATTTCAAGGTTGAGGTTGTCTTTATGAAAGATGAGAAAATTCTGAAAGAAAGTTTGCTTTGGTGTGTGTGGAGAGAGCATGTGTGTTGATTGTGTGGGTGTGAGTGCCCCTGTATGATCATACAAAAGCCAGAGCGGAGTGCTGGGTATGTTCCTCTATTGCTATCCACCTCCATGGCTTGAGACAAGGTCTTTCACTGAGCCAGAAACTTGCTATTTTGGCTAGGCTGTCTGACCATCAAGCTCTTGGAATCCACCTGTCTCTGACCCTTAAAGTTGGGATTATGAGCATGTGTAGCCATCGTCTTATGTTGGAGCTGGGGAGTCAAACTTGGGTCTTCTTGCTTACACAGCAAGGACTTTTACCATCAAGCTGTCTCCCCAGCCCTGAAAATTCCTTTGATTTCTGCTACTACCTCATAATATTATCTCTAAAGTTCTGGCAGTAGCAGAAATCAAAGGGACTTCTAAAAAGTGCTCCTCTTTTATTAGAAACAAGTTTCCAACAAGGAAAGGATTAGGCAGACAGCTGACCTCAGTTTCCTATAACCCTGAAGCTTTCATGGGTTGTGGTACAGCCATGTTTACGAGTCTCACACCCTAGTTCTTTGGCTAGAGGGACTTGTTGACAGAGCCAACAGATGGACAGAGGTCATTCTCACATGCCACTTTATTCACCGCGTCTCCACCAACACAAATAACAACAAACTGTCAACACTCATGTCTCTAATTCATTTGCTTTGGAAATTAGACATTTTGTTATTGTCGCCATTGAAGTCTTCAGGGACCTATCTCAATATGCTTCTTCATCTTGACTTAATCCAACTCTTCTTTTTTCCTTCTCCATCAAAACACAGTGCCCTCCTTTTCCCTTACTGTCAGGGGGTGATGGACAATAAATGGCAGCAATAGTTTCTATGGTAACAACATCTGACTCATCTCCTTGGAAACCTGCATAAAGGCCTTCCATCTTCAGACCAGCTCAGTGCATCTTGGAAGGGCTTTGTTTCCTTGAATGGAACAGCATGGGGGAGCAAGCTCTCCCGGGCTTTGGCCACTACAGTTTCCTTTGGCTCCTGATGTGCACAGCATTTTAGATATAGAGTCGGATTTAACCAGAGATGGGGGATGGAGGGACCCAGAGTGCTTTTCTTGAACTGGCTCATGGTTGGAATGCACTTTCCCTGGTCCAGCACCAGATTCCCTACTGACTTCGCCAATAGACATCTCCCTCTTTTGGATGTTCATGGGACTCAACCCAGCCTCCCACAGTGACCATCTATGGATCAGAATAAAAAATATTCTATCTGAACACAGATGAGCTGGGAGCTTTGGCGTGGTCATGAGAGAATCCTAAAATAGGGCACTGTGGGGCAGCTTGTCAGAGTCCCTTTGCTTATAGAGTCCTTCAAATGGAACAGTTTGTTACTTGAACGGAAGCAGAATGGCTTCCAGCAGTTACGGGGATTACTTTTCACCATCTACACCAAATAGGAACCATCAGCATTTCCACTGTGCTTTATGTTCTACAGATCATTTTCACATGCATGAGTTCATCCGCTCAACTGTTCAACACATTTTAATTTGAAGCCAGAGTCCTCCCTTGGAGTTTGGGGTTCAGTTGTGAGAGCAGAAATGGGCCTGCTCTCTGTGCTACTGGAGGGTAGGGGTAAGGAAAGTGAATGATAGTCAGATGATTGCAGGTGAGCGTGACCATTTAACCTGCATTTCCTCTCCAGAAGAGTGTTCTATGTGTAATAGGGCATTTCGCCTCATGGGGATACCTTCCTTGAAGTAAAGGATGAGTAATAGTCAACAAGGCCTTTTGTACACGAAGCAAAGACTTAGAACTGGAAGATTTCCTCACTGTTGACAACCACTGGATGTGACCCCAGGACTCTTTCAGTCAAAGCCCTGTTAACCTCATGTTGGTTCTCACAGCATGGATGTCCTAGAGACAGTCTGAAAAATAGTCATATCCTGTATCAAAGAAACAGTGGTTACCATCTTGGAGAGACCATGTCAGCTCCTATGGAGGCTGCAAAATAGTTAAAGAGAAAAAAATCAGAATTGCTAGACTTTGGATCTGGGCAACTGAGAGAGTTTGGTCTTCCCACCTGTCCAGTGAACAATGAGCATTGCCTTCTTAATGCTCTGGGGTGTGTGTGTGTGTGTGTGTGTGTGTGTGTGTGTGTGTGTGTATGTGAGACAGAGAGAGAGAGAGACAGACAGAGACAGAGACAGAGACAGAGACAGACAGACAGAGACAGACAGACAGAGACACAGACAGACAGACAGACAGACATCGGTATCATTGTCTCTAAAATTTGGTCCTTGTAAGTGTCTGTAGATTGAATCCCTATTAAATGTGCTCTCAGTAATTGGATGCTAGTTTGTTTCTATAACAGCTGGCCAGAGGACTGGAATTTCTCACAAGTAGCTTGGGATAAAATGCTAGTTGTATATGTAAGTGGGGAGATGTGAATATTACCACACCCTATTCTCATTGGAGGTTGATGGGTGTGAATTGGGCTGCAAGAAGGCAATTAGAGAGGAGCAGGGGTGAGAGAGTGTCAAGGGAAACGATAGGGCTGTTAGAGGACGATAGACAGCTTGGAGAACTTGGGCTCTAAAAGGAGGAGCTGCCAAGTGGACTGTGCTGCCAACCTGCTGGGCATGATGGGAAATATGAGACCTCATGAGCACATGGAAGTGTTTCATATTCCTTGAGGATCGGACTAGTGAGTGCATATAAGGAGTCTCTGTTACAAACAATTGTACTTTATAATATGCTGTAGTTTATTGAACATTGACAGTTTCGCTATAAGAATAGGTCACTATATGCCGGGCGGTGGTGGCACATGCCTTTAATCCCAGCGTTTAGGAGGCGGAGGCAGGCAGATCTCTGTGAGTTCAAGACCAGCCTGGTCTACAAGAGCTAGTTCCAGGACAGCCTCCAAAGCCACAGAGAAACCCTGTCTCGAAAAACCAAAAAAAAAAAAAAAAAGAAGAGGTCCCTATAAACTGCAAAGTGCATGTCATTTTACCACTATACTTTGTGGTGTATGTGGATTTTTGCAGATAAAAAGGCTGAGGCTTAGTGGCTATAACCAACTTCCCAGAGCTCACACAAATAGTAGATCACTGATCTAGGCTTTTGCTGGTCATTTTCAGTGTGAGCATTTTGTAAGACTGTCAAATGCTGTTCCTCAAAGTGCCCTTTAAAAAGCTGTTGAAGCCCAAGGAATACTGCAGACCATGCTCATCTGTTAACACATTTGCATTTCCCTTGGGGCTGTAGGATCAGGATGGTTAATTGGTGTTTGTTTAAAGTCCAAGGCCTCAGAGATGGCCTTGGGGAACATCTTATTTTGAGATGGGTTCCCAATCTGCTAGTTAGCTTTAACTGTCAATTTGACACAGCCTGGAGCCATCTGAGAGGAAAACCTTAACTGAGGAGATGCCTAGAACAAATTGGTCTGTGGGCATGTCTGTGGGGGATTGTCTGGGTTGTAGAGGGCCCTGCCCACTGTGGGCAGCACCATAGCTAGGCAGGTGGTTTTGAGCACTGTAAGAAAGCTAGCTGAACCAGCCAGCAAGCAGTACCCTCCTTATCCTCCATGGTTCCTGATGCACTTCTTTGGGTATGTGATGGGGAATGTCCTTTTGTGTATATGTTTGTCTTATTGGTTGATAAATAAAGTACTGTTGGCCAATAGGAAAGCAAGATGGGTGGGACTAGGAGTTGAGGAGGATTCTGGGAAATGTAGTAAAGAAGTCTTGTGATCCAGGCAGGAAATGACATAGCAGGCAGACTCAGAATATAAGCAGGGACAAAGAGGAAGTGTCTCTCTTCCTCTTCCTCCTGCTCTCTGCTCTGGAGCCACTGTGTGATCCCAGGAAGACAGGACACATTCTGCCAGCATCCACAATAAGATAAGTCTTATGATTATGGTTGATAATTAAGACTGAGCTAGCAGATAAGAAATCCTAGTCACTGGCCAACAGCATTGTACCTAATATAAGTCTCTGGTGTGTTATTTGGGGCCCTAACATGGTGGGCGGAATTCAGGTGGCTTGGTGGAAAGACTTATTTTACAGGTATGGAGTGAGTTCTTTGGTCAGAGATAATGCTGTGTGGACTAGCAATCAGTTCAGGTTCCTGCGTTGACTTCTCTCAGTAGTGAATGGTGACCTGGAGTTGTAAGATAAAACAAAACTTTTCTCTCCCAAGTTACTTTTTGGTTAGAGTATTTTATTATACCAATAGAAATCAAACTAGGACACAGGTTTATATAGTAAAGTGATCACCCTCTGATTTTGTTTGTTTCTTCATTTGAGACAGGGTCTTTCTATATAGTCCAGGCCAGCCTAGAACTTGTAATCCTTTGGCCTGAGCCTCCATAGTACTGAGGTCACAGGTGTGTCCCACCCACCACACCAGTTCTGGGACCTTTCTGTTTCTTCTCCCTTCCTCTCCTCTTCCCTTCCTTTTCCTCCCCCCTCCCTTCCCTTTCTTGTGGGTGTATCTATATGGAGGCCAGAAGTCAGTCTCCAGAGTTGTTCCTCAGGGGCCATCTGCCTTGGTTTTCTTAAAGGTATGATTGCTCACTGGAACCTGAGGCTTGCTGGTTCAGCGAGGCTGGTGGAACAATCAGTTCCAGGAATCCTCCTGTCTCTGCCCCCACCCCCAGTGTGGGGATTACAGATGCATACCACCATACCCGATGTTTTACACGGGTGTTTGGTGTTGAACACGGGTCCTCATGTTTTTGTGGCCAAGCACTTTACCCACTGAACTAGCTCCCCAACCCCTCTGAGAACTTTCTTTGATGACAATGGCTCATTCAAAGGAAGCCAGGGACTGCAAATGTCTCCACTCTCCTGCTCCACGTGGGTCTGACCAAACAGGCAGCTTCCCAGGCCACTTTCTTTTCTCTAGTGGCTTTTTCCTACTGTTTTATGCCAAGAGACATGTAGGGTTGAGGTGGAGGGGGGGGAACATGGTTCAGATGTGGGCTATTTGCTGATGGACAGTTTTCCCATAGAACAGGTAAGGAGTTGCTCCACGTTCAATAGCCACATTCTCTGATTTCCTCTCTCCCAAATTTCTATTGCTGTGTATAAGGTACTGGGGGCAGGAGTCCCAGCCAAGGTCAGCACTGTATTCAGTGGCCTGGAACAAGCAAGGTCAAGTGACTTCTTTGGAGAATGATTTCTGTAGCATTGTAAACTCACTGCACACATGAGATATGCTGCAGTGGGGTGGGTAGGAGAACCAAACAGCTATGCCTATGATTATTTTCTCTGTGAGCAAGCAGACTCAGATGTTATAGATGGAGTAAGATAAGAAGGGATTGAGTAAATGGGAGGAGCAGTGATAAGACAGACAAAGCATCATCTACCCAGTCTAGTCCATGAAGACACGCTGGCACATGGCAGTTCATCTAAGTGAGAATTCTGTTATTCTGCCATCTGGTATACCTACTAAGATTTACTGCAGCTGTTTTCTGTTCCTTTTGGCTTCTGAGTTGAATTTAATCTTCTAATGGATTGATCTCCCCCACCAAGGTCTTTGTAAGTCCTAGCTGCTCACAAGTCCTTGAGATTTCCACTTGTTGGCCAAAACTACACTGGTTGTAAACCTTATTTAATGTACTGTTTTCTCTATAAATAAACTGTCCTTGAGGCCCCCCCCCCAGCATGACTCACCTTTCATGGACACATCAGCTCTTCTTCCTGCCCATTCACTTGTCTTCTTCCTGTTTTAGACACACACTGTTACTCCCCTTCTTGTAAATATGCCTACAAATGTGCATATGCACACACAAATGTATGGCTTGATGGAGTAGCAGGGACTCCTGCCCCTTCAGAATGGAGGGCTGGGACCAGAGAGATGGTTTGGTTCCCAGCACCCCTGTAGCTAACAACTCTCTGTAATTCCAGTTCCAGGAGATTGATCCAATGCCTCTTCTGACCTATGTGTGACCCTGCACATACATGGTGCCCATATATACACTCAAACATGCACATAAATAAAATGAAAGTATATTTTTAATAAATGGAATGATTAATGATACCAACATCATTTTTGTGAATTCTTAGAGTCCCTTATACATTCAGTTTGAAAATTGAAATGCCAAGGACTTAGACTTTCTTCCTATATCTTCTTTTTTAAAAACATTTTCTTTTACATGTAGTGTGTGTGTGTGTGTGTGTGTGTGTGTGTGTGTGTGTGTGTGTGATGCAATACACATGTAGAAATTATGAGACAACTTATAGGAGCCAATTCCCTCCTACAATGTATATCCCAGATAACAACTCAGATCATCAGAGTTGATAGCAAGTACCTATACCCACTGAGCCATCTCACTGGCCCCTGGACCTGTCACCTTGAATGAGACATCCAGAGTTGCTTATGGATGTGTCTTTGCTTAATTAATCATTTCTTTTAAATGAACCAAAATCCTTCAGTCACTTAACACTTCTGAAAGCTTCTATCACATTTGGGGCATTCTCTACCTTATGCCCCTTCATTTTGGAGCCAGACTCTCCAGGTAGCCCAGTCTGGTCTTGAAATTGTGGTCTTCCTAGCTCTGTCTCCAGGTGCTAAAGGTCCTTTCTTCTTCCTACAAATTCCTGGATGAAATTAGCTTTTGTTCAGCCTTTTCCTAAGAATAAATCAGAGGATAAAGCTGTTACAGGTAAAAGAGCTAATGGAAGTAAAAGAAAAGTATAGAAAGATGGATGATCCTGAAGATCATTAAAAATTTAAACTAATACACAGCTAGTCACTCTTAAATTTATGATAAGTGAATCATGAGTGGGTTTTTTTTGAGAATTGATTGATTATCAATTAAGTAATTTATTAATTAATTAGAGACTGGGTCTCTCTGTGTGGCCCAGACTAGCCTGGAACTCACTGTGTAGCCCAGGCTGGCCTTGAATTTGAATCCTCCTGCCTCAGCCTCTCAAATGCAAAGAAGATTTCAGGTATTTGCCCTTCCACACCTGGCTGGAAGGGTGTCTTAGAGAGTGAGCTTGCCTAGGGCCAGGGTTTTGGCATGTTGGGAGTACAGTGGAGGACAGTGGGCTTCTCTGATGCTGTCTGTATGTCATTTTTCTGAGTGCTGCTAGCAGTAGCTCAGGAGGGGTCAGAAGACAGTACCACCTGCAGGGTGGTGGCCATCGGCAGCACAGGTATCATTTGATGCTGGGCTGGCCATCCTAGTGCTGTGGGTCACCATGAGTTCTGCCTGAGGTTGCTGGACTTAGCTTAATCTTCACCTTCCCAGGTTTTCTTCATTGCCATAGCCATTTCTCTCTTTAATCCAAGTTTCTAAGACTGTATTTCCTGTCTTTTAATCAAGCGTGTCAGATTTATTACCCCGTTTTGTTTTCTCCAATTGTCTATGAACTCTTCCATGGCTAAATTTTGAGCAAGCAACTGCCCTGTGATTTCCTCTGGAATATTGCTATTAGCATTTCTGTACTATTGTGTGGATATCTAGAGCTTTCTGTGCATATTGTCACTTCCCGGTTTTCTTCAGCCTTCAAATTCATCTTTTGTTTCTGGCAAACAGATAGTCAGCCTATGTCATCACACAGTATTTATAACAATGGAAAGTCTCTGAGCTTTGTGAGAACAGGAACCATGGCTTCATAATTTTATGTATTTTTGTTTTATAGGCAGCCTCCTTACCCCTGGGTCCCACACTACAAATGTGAATGGGACATATGGCTCCAACCACCCTTCACATTTATCGTCTTTGACTTCTATGGAATCCACCACTACTTCTCTCTGTTCTCTTCTTGTATCGTTTTCCATTTACAATGGTGACACAGTGCTATCTTGTAGTCCTGTGTATCTTAATCTCGCTAGCCCAGCTTCAAGCTACAGGAGTTTGTGTATTCTCACGGTCAAGCCCTTGACATGTACATACATCATGGTACCATTTTTATCTGACCTGTTGTGGAATTGGATGATGTTGTGAACATCATGTTCATTCCATGTTGTCATTGTTTCCCCACTACATACATATTTTTAGGGGAGATAAGAGTACCCACAAAACAGTCTAACACAGAGATAAGTAAATGGGTCTGTTGTGTGACAGAACTTTCCCTGGGGAGATGCAACACATATGACTACTCAACCCAGATAGGGTTACCATGATAGACCAAAGTACAGGTACCACCAAAGTCCAATTTGGTGAACAATGAGTTTCACTGGGGTTACATATAGGAATATGGGGGAGGGGTTAGTTATAGGAGAAGAAATGACTCAAAGATAGCTGCATCGCCAAAGCCCAGCCAAGCATGGGTGATGGCTCACAATGCTGGAAACCTGGAACACACTGCACAGCCTGCAGACAGCTCAACAGGCTGGAGGTTGTCCTTTCCAGGTGCCCCAGTTGGTCTAAACTTCCTCCAGGTAGCTCAGCTGGTTTCTGCTGCTTCCAGACAACTGGTCTGGTCTCAGAGTCTTCTTTGTAGCTTTTCTCCTCTTGGAGTCTTCTTAGTAGCTCAACTTCACGTCCTCTAACAAGTACTCTCAGCTTTTATTGCTTACTCTGTCAGGGAGGGGCCTAGTGAATCTGGTCAGTTTCAGGGACTTCCTGAAGCTATTCTGAGTTGGTTACCTTGATGCTTAAGGATTTCCCAGCAGGGTGGAATTTTTTAATCTTGGAAGAAACTGTTACACCACAGAATGAGGATTTACCATTAAATACTGGTTGTAAGTGTGTAGGCGTAATCTTGGGATTAACAGAGGGTGTCATGAAGGCTCATGGAATGTGGGATGGTATCTTTCTGTTTCCGTTAAGAACTGTGGTGGTTAGCTTTATGCATACACTTGACAGTTCTGCAAAATACAGAACCCTTCCCCTGTAAACTTTGTGGTGAAGGTTAGCCCTCACCATTGCTGATACCATCAAGGAAAGGGCATCTCTGATAGGTTGGTAGGTGTCTAGTCATGATTTTATCATCTGGACTGGCATTTTCCCCCATGGCCACACCCCAACTACACTCTTGTCTTTTCTGAGTTAAATTGCTTTTGGGTGACTGGTTTGAGCAATATTTCCATGCTGTTGAGAGACTATCCCACGTTTAGAAAGGCATTCCTAAGATGCTTCTGGAGCTGTAAATCAGACTGTTAATTATAAACACTTGAAAGGATGAGCTGGTTTCCTTCTCCAAGCTCAGCAGTCTATTTCTAACAACATGGACAGACTTTCTTATGTTTAAATAGATAATCTTAGGATGTGACTGGTGTCTGACTCCCTTTTCCATGGATTTGTCAGTCATTGTGAATATTTTAGAAAATGTTTTGTTCCAAGTTTACATAATACTTTAACTTTGACAACCTGTGTATGAAACTTTATAAACATAGTTCTGATGTTCAGTATTTGTGATTGTGATTCTGTTTTTACCTGTTATTATAGAATTTAACTGTATATAAGATTAGTTCTTAGTTTAACAGCTAAAAATTCACTAAAACATACCTCCAATTATATTCAATTTGCAGCATATATACAAAGTCAAATGGGACATTAAAACACTTAATGTTTTTAAAAAGTATTGAAGCATCCATGGGCATTGGGAAATTAAGAGTGTTATTTTAAGAAGAGTAAATTTTTAATATAAATCTGACTTACTCGAGGTACAATATATTTTTTTACAGAAATTCAGCAGTTACAATTTCTAGTTTTTTTGTAATGCTTTAAAATCTACAGTTTTTCTCCCAAGAAACTAAGATACTCTCAAAAGAGCATTTTAGCAATAGCTTACTTATTCCAGTTCAATTGTTCTGGTTTTGTCTTCTCTGAGAATCCCTTCTAGTTTCTTCTCCTTTGAAAATGTGGTGATGTTGTTTCTATGGAAACAACGATGTCATGGCTATGAATGGGGCTTAAGTGACCACCAAGAGTGCCATATATCAAGCCAGTGATAGAGCCCAGCTTTACCTATGAAGTTGCAAATGGCGGTCTTCTGTCAGAAACTTGAGATATGTACAACTAGGAGATTTGTAGAGTTGATTCTGGGCAGTTCACGTGGAATGTGTATTTGTGAAGCCGCGTGTGTGTGTGTGTGTGTGTGTGTGTGTGTGTGTGTGTGTGTGTGGGTGTGTGTGTGTGTGTGTGTGTGATTGAGAAATGCATTCTACATCCCAGTAGATCATCTGGATTCCCAGATCTGCAGGATAGGAACCTGAAACCTGTGAAGTCATGTCCCTAGCATCTATGGGAGGAATGAGAGACAAATTTATGTTTGTTTGTCATGGTATTAAGAAACACCTGGTATATGACATCAGCATCAATACAGATGAGAGCTTTGTAAAGACAGGACATCTGTAAGTATTAATGCATACAAGTAGATATCTCTAATCTTGCCTGAATTTGTATTTATGTATATATAAATGAAATTTGATGAATGACACATAAATGGAGACCATTTGAACAAAGGCAGAGCCATATTGAATGGCACCCATTGCTTCTTTCTAAGGAGTGTGGTACTGTTCATGGGAACTGTAGCCATGCTGCCCCTGCTTTTGACACTTCTCTTTTATTTAGGATGAGGGTTCCTCCTGTTCTTAGCATATAGATCTGGTAGCTCATTCTTTGGATTATAATTGGGGCCAATGAAATTTATATTTTTCTGAAAATGGGTAAAAATTGATTTTGAACCAAATCTATTGATTACCCCTTGTTGATCAGTTTGCTTTATTGCTATTCTAGTTAAAAAAATAAACAAACAAACGGAGGTGTGGTTGCAAAGCAATGACACTGAAATCAATTGTTTATACATTAGTTTTAAAATACCTTCTTAAGTGGAAATTTCCTTCAAGTTTTAATCAGTAGTTATGTCATTAGAATTTATTGCATTTCTAAAGTGACTACTTTGAAAGTTAGCATGTATTTGGTTTCCATCAAGAATAAATCCCATATAAACAGGATAAATATCATATTTGATTAGCATCAGATCATGTGGCTTTCCATGTAACGACAATTTCCAGCCAATAAAATGTAGCCCTTTAGGCATCAGTTCTAGCTTTCAAAATTAATACTCGTTTAATTGAAATATTTTGTTATCAGTCATGTTCTCCTTAAACCAAATATGCCCGGATATTTATTGCCATGTACACATGGCAACAAGGACTTTGAAGGTGGGATTAAGAAACTTGTGATGGGGTTAGTGTTGACTATCCAGGTGGGTCCAAGTGAATCAGAAAGGTCTTTACAGTGATGAAGTCAGAGAGACATACGGTACTGACATGACAGATGTAAATCTAGAAACTGTGCTGCCGGCTTTTGTGATGAAGGAAGGAGCTGGAAGCCACAAAATACAGGCATCTCCTCGGAGCTGAAAGAGTTGAGAAGATGAGTTAATTCTCCCCAAGATTCCCAAGAAGGGATATCTCCCTATATAATGACTATTTTATGCTCTGGCCTTCAGAATTGAAAGAGAATACACTTTTATTGTTTTGAGCCAGTAACTTTGTGGTGGTATTTTACAGTGGCAGTGAGACTATAATAAATTGCCCTTCTTCTGACTTTCTACAGTAGAACATACAATTCAATTTGTTAGAAATATGCCACCTGTTCAACAAAAAAACTTGTTATCAATTATGTGGCAGGTGCCCTGAATAGAAAAAGTAACATTATGTCCTCAGATATTGCTTTATGATAGAAATAGTTCCAGTTGTAAGACTGGGCTGGGGAAAGACAGCAAACTGACCATTGCAACCCAGGGTTTTGGGAGTTGAAACTGAATTCTGGAAACTAGAAGCAATTCACAGTCTTGTGGGTGGAGTCATGTTGATATGTATCTGACAGGTAGAGAGAGAGAGAGAGAGAGAGAGAGAGAGAGAGAGAGAGAGAGGAAGAGAGAGAGAGAGAGAGAGAGAGAGAGAGAGAGAGAGAGAGAGAAAGGTGGGTAGTCTCAGTGTCCATGGGTTCAAGAGAGACTTGCTTGTCTGATATAGTTCTAAATGGGAAAGGGCATATCAGTAAAACAAGAGTATGAATTACTCTCCTTTGGGGACTGTGACACCTGTGTTGGCTCCTAAGGTCTTCCTTCCTTTTTGTCCTTCAAATTGAAATGTCATTTGTGGGGAAGAGAAGCAAGAAAAAATATAAACCATAGGAGGATTAAACCTATTTCCATTTTACTCAGAAGGAGTGGCCCTGAAATCAGCTCCATTCCCAGATACTGGGGGTCCTCATAGCTCTCCTCTTTAATCATTTGATAATGGATTGTGTCACAGACCAATGTCTCTTTTAAGGGGCTTTTTTTTTCTTTTTTTAAGGAGAAGAACTTTATCATGGCAATCGTCCAATAACACTCTGATGGGAGAGTTTCTCCTAATTTATAGAATGAAAGAATGAGGAACACAGAATCATATTTAGATTAACTTACATTTTTATGGGGGGGGGAAATAGGCCATCTGATTCTCCAGGCATGGACAGTCCTTTTAATTACAAATTATGTACAATGGTTTAGAATGCTTTTGTGTTCCTACTTAACAGTTATATCTTATCCAAAATAATTTACTGGGTACCAGTTACTACAAAGCATTGGAAATGCCCCAAGACCCGAAGGTACCAGGAATCTTAAATACAACATAAAAAATTTGTATGTGATCATTTAAACCACTTATTGAGATATTTAAATAAACCCACCACCACTAAGCTTCTTGTTTGCTTTTTCTATGTGTTCACATTTCATTTCTTGCATTTTCTACCTTAAATGGACTTCTAGACAACTTTTGCTGTAGTGAATCTTAATAAAGTATTTGGCACTGCTCCACTCTTCTCCAGACCTGCAGAGTGTTTGTCAGTTGTCCTTTTTGGCTTCTCAGGATTAGATTTTAGTGTGGATTTTGATTGCCTCTTTTTTTTTTTTTTTTTTTTTTTTTTTTGTTAACTTTCCCCGTCCATCACCCCATCCTGATTTTACCTCCTTTGGCCATCCCTCCCATGAGTTTGAACTGTAATAATATTTTGGGCTGCCTTGTGATGTGTTGTGCTGCTGAAACAGAATGCCACAGACTAGGGAGTTGATAAAGAAATTCATTTCTCACAGTTCTGGAGTCAGAGACATCCAAGATCAAGGTTCTGGCATCTGATGAAGGGCTTCCTGCTGTTTCTTACCATAGCAGAGGCACAAGAGAACAAGAGAGCCCCTTTAGAATGGCATTAACCCACCCAATACTTGTGCAACCTACACAAATCCTGTTAGGCTCCACCTCCACAGCTCTACTGGGGATTAAGTTTCTGACGCATTAAGTTTTAAAAAACACATTCAAATCATAGGAGGGGTAACCAACCATGCACATCTACAAAATTTCATTTCCCTGTTGTTTCATAGAGGATCATGTCAGCCTTTTGGTATCTATACATTATTTGTATCATTTTGTTCTACTTTAAAAATCACTCTACCCAATCTCAGATAATTTGCAACTTTCCACAGACATCCACAAATTGTATTTCTGGCTTAGCTCTCTTTTCTGACTCCAAACTCTAATTATATAAGCCACTTCCTGTGCAACATCTCTTAGATTTCTCAAAGGCATCTCAAAATTGTGCCAAAATCAAACTTTTTGAGATAGTGTCTCACTGTGTAGCTCTGACTGGCCTTGAACTTGAGATCTTCCTTCATCAGTCTCTGAAGTGTCGGCTTTACGAAACAAGCACCACCAAGCTTGATCCAAAATGAAGCCCTTTGTCTTCTTGGTAAGTCTAGCCCTATTCCCCTTACACTGGCCCAATGCCTGGTGTCACTCATAGCAGTTGCTCACAACCCAAGACTTCCCTTTTTGTTCCACCATCTTGTTCCTGTCATATCTAATCCAGCATAAGTACTGTTGGTCCTTACTTCTGGACCAGTTCTTAAATTCAGCTGTTTCTGCCATTCTCCGCCCACCTAGGCATTTTGCTTCACTGGACTTCAGCAGTAGCATCTGACTTGTCTCTCTGTATCACTACCAGCCCTGGCCCCTTAATGACTGTGGTGAGAAGAGACTGCTTGTGTTGGAATCTTGGCATCTCTAAGACTGGTATAGGTAATCATGCCAGCATTTCCCTAGAAAGCCTCACCAGTTGTTAGGGAACGTTGAGTAACCTGGTGGGTGGGCTGTGTGTATTTATCATCTCTGTCTCTGAAACACCACTGAAATAACTAGTGGGACAAAAAAAAAATGGGAGGAGAATTGGTCAATTAAGAGATTTTCATGCCTGTTTGAAGAACAGAGTGCAGGGGCAAATCACACTGATGCCCTCATGGAACAGAGGCGGTTTCTTCAGGCCACGGGCTGCAGGAAAAGTGGGGGATGCTAGGAGGTCTGGTGAGGCTCAAGGTATGGGGGTACCATACCGATGATGTAGACAGCAGGGCTGAGGTACCCAAGGGAAGAGTGAGTGTTCAGCAAATCCTCACCCTCTCTTGTGTTTCTAGAATAATGACAGGGAAGGTCCCCCTGCCCCATACCTGGAGTAACTGAAAGGTCCCTGAGGCAGGACCTCCAGATCTTTATCTATGGAGGTGTCTACAAATGAAAGCCTAGTTTGTCTTCTGGTTACTTTACAGTAAAGTTTGGTATCGGTGAAATCTTCCAAGCATGAGTATCTCCATATTGTTTCCACTTTTACTGTTCTTCTTTGTAAATTTGGACCAGTAGTCAAACTCCATGAAGTAACTTATTCAAGGATGTGCAGACACACACACTGTGTGTATATATATATAATCTATATGTATATACAGATAATAACTATCTGCATATATACATAATATCTGTATATGTATATATATACATTATATATGTACATATATATATATATATGCATACACACACACACACACAGGAAAGAAAGCAGATAGCAGATGTCACAAAAGAAACCATGGAGGCACTAACAACAAAATTAGTATTAAGAAGACTCTGCATCCTGAAACAAGAAAAGGACCCTGAAAAATGAATCCAAGAATGATTTAAAAAAAAAAAAATGGATGGAAACTATAAGAGCCAAACTAAAAATGAAGTCAGTAGAATGGCTAGTTCTCTCTAAAGAAAACAATCAGCCAAAAAGTAGAATAGAAATTCCAACCAGGAGCCACTTTGGGTCCATCTGAGAAGCCCAGTGTCTGGCTAATTGAATACCAAAGCAGAACAAGGGAAAGGGTGTGTGTGTAGGGGCTGGAGTCGGGGCTGTAATGGGGGAGTACCAGGGAAATGTTTCCTGTTTTCAGATTTCTACTTCCAAATGGAAAGGACCCAGCATGCACCCCAGGTGCTTTGGGACACAAGGCATGTGCAGATGGGTTTCTTTTCCACGCTGGTGTGTTAGAGCATTTCTTGTTGGCTGTCCCCCTTTCTGGCTTAGAAGAGGCTTCAGTGTATCCAGAGAAACAGGGTGGTTAGGGGTGCCCTGTCAGTTAAGTTCATTGAATCAGAGAAGTGTGAGCCACCTTGTAGCCAGTTTCTCAAGGCCAATGCCCCTTACAGGTCCTTGAATGCACTGTTCATTATCAGATGTAAGATTCCCTACATTTAAATTGGATTTTCCTTTATTCTCTGTGGTGACTGGAGAGGCAGTTCAGAGATAAGGAGATGTGAAATGAGGGGCCTTTAGAGAAGTGATTTTCAACATTTTAAGAAATGGACAAACACAATGAGGTTTTTTTTTTTTTTTCCAGGTGCTTATTTTTAAGCTCTGGTCTAAATGTAATTAGTTGCAACTGAGTATCTTTCTAATTATATATTTTTAAAAAGCTGTGGAAAAAGTAGTCAAAATTGAGCTCCTGTTAGCCTGGAGGAAAAGTGTTTTCTTTTTGGCATAATTATCCACATCAATAAGTTGTTAAATGGCATATTATTATGGGACTTCATCATAGAAGATCTCTGATTTGGGCTCAGAGTGTTCTGATTGCTACAAAACAAGTTGCCCATTAGAGGTAATTTTCAGAGAGCTGTCACTATGACTCTTTTTCCTATTTCAATTTTCTTTTGAAAAAGTAGGAAAGAGAAACATTTACCTGTGAGCCACACAGTAGTAGCCTCGTTACCAAAAAGTCATTAGGGAAAGAGAAATAGGCTACACAGGCTGAATCTGTGGTCTGTAAATGGAAAAACATCACATTGTCCATGGAGTTTGGAGCCATTAAGTAACCACCATTGATTAAACACATAGATCCATCAGTGCTAAGATTTCATCTATGTTCTTTAGAGTAGCCAGATTTATTAAATAAACAGAAGGGAATACCAGGTTGCTTTTGGAAGACCATCACTCTTCACATTAAATGACAGCTAGCCAAAGGGCTACCCACAGACCTTCCTGCCTGGGGTCTTCCTTTCTTAAGGTATGGGTAATGCTAGCAAGCCTGGGCTTATAGTTCTTGTATGTCTTTACTGCACCACTGGCAACAGTTGGACTCTGTAATGCTTCCTTGCTCCATCCTTTGCTTCTTCACATTCTTAACACAGCAGCCCAGCCAGCCGTCTATATTGTCAGAGGAAGCCCTTGTACTTGATTGAAAATTCTACGAATCGGCAGTAAAGAGGATAAGAGGCTGACCTTACATAATGCCTAACTTCAAAGAACTTACATGTCTGCTTTTAAAGAGCTGCTATTCTGGTTGCAAGGAAGAGAAAGAATCACGTTAAGAGCAGGACATGCATACATATATAATTGTATATATTATTTATATAAAAATTACGTAAGAATACAATTTATTGTATATAATTATTGCAAAGCTAGCCCACCCCTGAGTACTAATTGTGACTGTCTTTCAGGCTGTGATAGTCAGAGGAAGTCTTACTTGAAACAGAGTTGTAGGATATTTTAGATGGACTAGGGACTAAGTAGGAATTTGAGGGTAGTAATTGCTAAGTCCAAGTATAGACATGGAAAAGCTAAATACCCTGAGGACAGACAGAATACAATAGTGCATTTGAACCATTGCATCAAATCTGTGGTTCTTATTTTTAAAGTGAAAGGCTTTATTCAATAAAATATTACTTGTGATGACTCCATATAAATGCTAGGGCTGCAGCTTTGGTAGAGGAGTAGCATTCAAGCTAGGTATCTATGCCAGGGTCTCAGCCCCAATGGGGTCCTCTTATCACACGCAGGGCACAGCATAGAAGCCACACATTGTGAGGAACAGCTTGGTGAGAAAGAGAAAACTGCTTTGAGTCTGGTGGTGGTGTTCAATGTCAGTTTTGATCCCCTTGTTTAGGCATTGGGGTGTCATGAAACATTTTCAGTCAGGTCCTAAGATGTAGTGTTTCAGGCAGATGAAGATGGGGGAGGTACCCCTCCTTCTGATACTCAGCATGATCCCTGGGATATTCCCAGGCGTGCAGTAAAGTAGGAATGGCTACTTCTTCACACTGAAAAACAGTTATGCATGGCTGGAATAACTTATGGCGAGAAACTAAGGGCCACGTTGGTGAGGAGTAGATGATATTAAATAGGATAATAGTTATGATAGTGCCTCGATATTTATAAAAGATCACTGGGTTCCACGATTAAATCGTGTGAGAGTTATGATGGTATTGTGGTCAAGGGAGGGAGAATAGGTGACCTTTGAGTGGGAGAGACCAATCCGGACCGGTTTGTGCCAGTTCCCAGGGCATGACCTCAGCTCTGCATCGGTTATCATGAGCAGCCATCTTTCTTCCCTCTCATGCTGATAACTTTTTATGATTTCCTCCACCAATTCTGTCTTAATCAGCTTGGGCTTGATAAAAGAGCATGATAAGCAGAGTTACCCAAATAGCAGGCATTTATTTCTCATAGCCTGGGGGCAAGAAGTCTTTTGGGAGGCAGTACAGTTGATTCTGGTGAGGGCGCCCTTGCAGGTGGTTACCTTCTTGCCGAGTTTACTCACTTAGCTTTCCCTCAGCTTAGTCTCCCTCCTCCTCCTCCTCCTCCTCCTCCTCCTCCTCCTCCTCTTCCTCCTCCCCCCCCTTTTCCCTTTTCCCTGACACCAAAGCTGTTGTCCTTAACTTTCAGCCCTCCTGCCTCTGCCTCCCAAGTGACAGAGCAGGACCACAAATGTGTGCCATTGCCCCCAGCTTCTCAGTCAGGCTCTTAAGAGGACACCAGTCCCATCTTTAGGAGACCCCTCTCCCCACACCTGGTCTTCCAAATTTCCCACCTCCTTGAAACTAGGACACAAACAGGAACTTGAAGGAACATAAAACTCTGTGCCCTGATGGACTGCTTTCCCCTTCTAATGTGCAGAGAACAGGGAGGCAGTTGGTTCTGCATTGTGCATTCCGGAATGCTGGCTGAAGTGTGGGACACTCTCCAGCTCATAGATTCCCTTGTCTTCTGAGCTCCTCAGAATGAAGCACAGATATATGATGTCTAGGTAGGAGAAACATATGCAGAGACAGCTAATGGGAGAAATAGTATGAGGAAGGACTGAACACACCAGATTGTCCCCTTCCTCTCTAACCTATGATTGCCTGATATGCTCATCAGCTACAACCCTGAGGACCTTCCTTTCGCTGTCTGCCAAGACACATATTTATTATTTAGTGTGCCCTTGTGTCTGAGCTGTGTCTCTGTAAGCCCTTGTTTGATGTACACTCTGTGAGGAGGCAGAGATGTTCAGAAACCACCTAGGCAGTCTGTCCAGTGCTGCTATGAACAGAACTGAGGTGGGTGAGGCACCTGCCCGGAAAAACAAGACTAAACAATAACTTGCATACATGGAGATAGGAGACTTCTTTATACAGAGCCTTGGGGCCTATAGAGACATGTCTAGATCTGATTGCAACTCCTTTAGATAATGGTATATCTCCATGATGGCTCACTGGCTTCCCTCAGGGAATGTAGCAATCATAGCTTGGTAGCAGAGTGTTTGATGGCCCTCCATATGCTATGTCCCCTCCTCAGTGATCTTGTCATTACCTGGACTGGCTGCATATGTGCTGGAGAGGATCCAGTGTCAGAAGACACCCCCGCCCCATCTTCTTCAGTCACTGTAGTGTTCTCCTGAGGGAGACTCTGCAGGCCCTGACCTTGACCTCAGAGGCAGCAAGTGCAGAGCGTCACTCTAGTTTCTGCTGTGCTAGGATTGGCAGTCTAGGACCTTCCTGAAGAGTAATCCTAAACCCTATCCTAATGTGGCCCCGCATAGTTTATTAAATTAACAGAGTAAAATTGATAATTTGGGGGGCTATAGTTTTGGAAGTTTTAATCTTTGAGTTGTGTAACCACCCCCACTGTCACACTACAGAATATCCCATCATCCTTTAAATGTCCCTGGTGCTATCACTTGGTAGTGTAAGACCCCCAGAAGCTCAGGCCTCCAGGATCTCAGCCCAGGACCTCAGTCACCCCAATCACCAGGCGGATTCGAAAGCTTGATGCAAACAGCATGAGGCTTTATTGTTGTTTAGCAAGCTAACCCCATGTTAGCTCGGGTCTTTCACCCACCCACCATGGCGGATAGCTAGGAAAGACCTCTCGAAGTGTCTGCATAGAGATCTTGTAGGGCAGCGTAAGGGGAGTGTCTAAGGGTATGCACAGGCTCAGGATTGGTGTGGCTCCAGGCTTGGAGGGCTTGCCCTGTGTTGATTGGTCAACTGGTTGTTATGGCCCAGTTTATTTTTGTGTGTCAGAGTATTTTGCTTACAAGCATTCATGTGCAGCATGTGTGTACTTGAAGCCCATGGAAGTCAGAAGAAGGCATTGGATCCCTGGGAACTAGAGTATGGGTGGCTGTAAGTCACCATGTGGGTGCTGGGAGCCAAACTCTGGTCCTCTCTACAAGAGCAGCAAGTTATCTCTCCAGCCCCATGCTTGCCTGTTCTTTCACCATGGTCTTGTCCTTTGGAGAATGCCAGATAGCCAAAACCATATAGCATGTGATCTGTTGAGAGACTGACTTCTACCAAGCAGCATAATGTCTTTGAGGTATAGTTATTCTTAATACTTATATCAATAGTTCTGTCCTTTCATTAAAATTTTTACATGTTAACTAATTCACTTGTGATTTTCTTTAAACTGTATCATTCATGAACTACATAGTTTCCAGTTCATTCCATGATACACATTTAAAAATTGAGACACAGTCTTATCATATTTCCAGGTCTGACCTCAAACTTGTGATTCCCCTGCCTCAAGTTCCTGAATGCTGGAATGGTGGGCAAAAAGAATGACTCACGGGTCGAACATGACTTTACGGACCATTTTTATAAATAAAGTTTTATTGGTACATGGCCACATATATTTACCTGTAATTGCTTGTTGTTATTTACATGTTTCTATGCCAGAGTTACATAGCCACAAGAGAAAAAAAAAGTGGCCCTCAAAGCAGAAAATAATATCTTCATTAGAAAAAAAACCCGATTCTTATAGTTGTGGCTGGTCCTGGCATGAGTTGGAATAGACGCTTTGCTGTGGTTAAACTCAGTCGTGGAGCTAAGGAGATAGTTTACTTGTGAAGTGTCTGCTGCGTCAGAATGAGGATATTAGTTTGGATCCCAACACCCACAGGAATAGCTGGGGGCAGCAGAGCCAGCAAATAGGTGGATCCTCAGAGCTCATTGGCCAGCCAGCCTAGTAGACTCAGTGAGACGCAGGTTCAATAAAAGATCTATTTTAAAGAAAATAAGATGGGAGGGATGAAGGAAGATACCTGATGTCAGCCTCTGGCCTCCACATACATGGGCGCACACATGGACACACACTTGTATACGTCTGTGCACACACCCACAGTGACAGGTGTGCTAACCTACTCTACACCCTCATAGAAAACACAGGATACTGCTGTTTTTGCTACCTAAACATTCAGGCATCTTTTACCCAGGACCATGGGTTGTCATAGGAATGTGGAAGATGTCAAATCTGATCTAAGCTTGGAGCAGCCTGGCTGAGAGGCTGAAGGGAAAGATGGGATGGAGGCTATCTATGGTGCATTGTATCAGCTGTGAGGATGGGGAGAGGCAAGGACTATGGAGTGACTGGATGACATCTTACTTCTTGGTTTCTATGGTCTGTTGTAATTTTTATCCCTAATGATCCTCAGACTTAGCTGCATATTAAGATCACCTTGGAAGTTAAATATCCACCTCAGCACCCGAGCTGTGTTGTCCAAATCCATTCAATTAGAATGTTTGGGAGTGATTCTGGATGCCAGCATTTTATGTTTCTGCTGGGACCAGGCTTGTATCAGTCCCACGCTACAGAGGCTATCTATTCCTGACTGATGTCTCTGGGGCTGAGATCAAAGCCAGCCAAATGGCCTGGGTCCATCCCTGAGTGGGAGGTGGATTGGGAGGGGTGGTGTGCTGGACTGGGAAACTTTCACCTACCCAACACCGATCAAGACCAGACACAGGCATCTTGTCATTTCAGGAGGGCTCTCAGTCCATGCTGGAAACGGGAGTCTCTGGTTTATTCAAGCATCCTCCTAAATAGCTTTCCAACAGTGGGGATGACCACAGAAGACATCTACTATCATGTATAAAGCTGACATCAAGTGATTTTTTTAACCCTAGAAGCACACCTAAACAGTCCCTAGGCACATAAACAACACCCTCAGGCAGGTCCGGGCACACCCAGGGCCTAGGTCTGTTATTATACAAGCTAGGAGACATTCTGCACTGAGGCCAAGCCATCCAGTGGTAATTTAGCCGGCATCTAAAAGACAATGGGAGATTCAGGCTCCTGGAAATGGAGCAGAGGTTTGGACTCCAATACTTTATAATCAATTATTTTTGGGCCCTGACATGTTTCTCAGGTATTTCCAGTGCTCAGCCTACCTTGAGAACTCTTGTCCCTTTGACCCCCAAGGAAGTATTGCCACCTACTGACAGCAGGTGGATTTTAGGCTTTGGAAGAAGCCTCCACTTTGAGTACTTGTGACGTGGGTTCTCTGTCTCCATCATGTATGTATCAGAGCTGCTTGAGTTTTCTCGTGTGTGTTAAAGAGTTTGATCTGTGGCTGTCTCAGAGAAATAGCTTGTGTTGTATTTTCATATCACTTGGAATATTGACTTATTCTAATGCCTGGAATCACAGAATTCGAGCAGCCAACAGCTCCAGAGCCTTGCTACTTCTACTCGAAGCTGGTTCTTACAGTGTCATTGTCTTTAAGACCTTATTAGATATTGAGGGATCCCCCTCAAAACTGCAGAGCTTATAATTTAGAAGGACTCCTAGAGAGTCATGAGGACCTTAACAGTTGTGAAAGCACAACTTTAAAGAATTGAGGAAGTGGATGCTTGGTGGTGGGGGTGGGTTTAAATTGCATTGGAAGAAACAGGTTTTTTAGAAATTCCATTGATCTGGTAGAGACTGAATGATTGACAGCTCTATTGACTTCTAACATCCCTCCCGTTCTGATTTCACTTGTTTGTTTGTTTGTTTGTTTATTATATTTATTTCGAGACAGGGTTTCTTTTTGTAGCCCTGGCTGTCCTGGAACTCACTTTGTAGACCAGGCTGGCTTTAAACTCACAAAGATCTGCCTGCCTCTGCCTCCTGACTGCTGGAATTAAAGTAGAGGTGTGCCAGGTCAGTTCTGATTTTATTATTGTCCTCCTGTAACTTCTTCAGCGTCTTCTTAGACTCTTTCCTTGATGCTATCTTCTCTCTGCCTTCTTCACGGAGGCCTCCATTCTTCCTCCTGTGGTTTCTGCACCTGCCTCATGCCTGCAACACTCTAGGTCCTAAGAGATAAACGCAACCTACTCTCTAACCTCTTTCTTACCTTCAGTTGTAGAGGAGAGTCGGTGTTTCAAGGACTTGAGAAGGGCTTTAAAAGGGTCTCAGTGAATGACTGCCTGGCCTCCGGAAATTCCCCCTGACTCTTGTTTCCTGATTCTCTGGTGCAAGTTGCATAGGCCGTCCTTTGTGGTCTCGTGTGCCATCTTGTCCAGACATGGACTTTAAAGACCATCTCCTCATCCCGCTTCTCAGTCTATATTGAGATCTTATCCAGAAGTCACAAAGTCCTATAACCCAACGTTCGATACATGTTCCTGCTCTTTCCTGGATTTCTTATTTCCAGTGTCTTTCCTTCTGAATTCTCAGTGCTGGTGCCAAGATCATGTTCAACATCTGCCTCTCTATTTTTCACTCTTAAAAAAAAACAACCCTGAAGCATGAGACTACCTCCTACTTATAGCACAAATTCCCATTTCACGTCTCCTCAGTATCTACACCTTCTTCTTTTCCATCTTTGTGCCTTGCTTTTGAGGTCCACCCGGCGTCACTAAACTTCATTTCTTTGTTTCCATCCATTTTACCTTCATTTCCTTAAATGTGCCCACTCTACCTTCCACAAGGGTTCTGAAGTCTGTATTCTTCAGGAAGTTTCTCAGATACAATCAAACCAATGCAGTCACTGTGTAAATGGGAAAATGATACCCGGAGAGTTAGGAGGGCTTGTCAAGGTTGCACAAAACAATACAAAGGCTTGTTATGAAGTTCACATTAGGGTTCAGTGTGGCTTTGTCAAAGAACTTCATGAAAGTTTTCCCATCTAAATTCATAAGGCAAGTGTGGGGTGTGTGCAGTGGACGCTTAGAAGAGCTGGAGGCCATCAAATGTGCCTTTCATAGGGAGAAGGAAGTCAAACCTTAGAGACAGAAGGATCATCCATCATTTGTCTCATAACCACTTTTTCCTTAAGGAAGAAAACCTTAAACTGTGACTCTAACTCCTGGGAAAGTTTTTTTCTTTCTGCTGTGTGAGTGTGTAGCTCTGAGTCATCCGTATGAGAAGTGCTGTGTCTTCCCCACTTCTGGATGACAAGTTTGATGTCTCGCCTTCCTCCGGTGTGAAACAGCGGATGAACTAGTTGAAGGAGAGTCCGAGGAGAATGGAAGAACTGGCTGGAGTTGAGTTAATTGTCTTACAGTTTTAGATTGTCCTCCATCTCTGCCTCTGACTTTATTTAAAGGAAGGGGCTCTAATGTAGTAGGATTTCCCTACTGCAGAGCCGTGCAACCATGGGAAAAGAAACTGAACATCCATCCTGAACACTCACACACTTTTTTTTTTCTCTTGTTAGTCCCTAAAAAAGGAGTACAGCAACTGTTTTGTAGCGTTTACACCAAATAATGGATTGTAAGTCACCCAAAGATGATTTAAAGTATACAAGAGGATTACAAAGGTCATGTGTGTATGTTACACTGTTTTATATAAGGGATTTCAGCCTTGTGGTTTTAAGATATCTGCAGTGGATCATGGGGCCCACCTTACAGAGTGAGGGATGCCTGTCCCCGTTTCTAATGGGCTGTGGGAGTTGCTAGAAGGAAAGGCAACGTGGAAGCAATGGGTTCTTTTTAGCACTGGTACTTATCTTGCTTCATAAATCAGTTCATCAGACCCTCAATCATTTGGGATGGTTGTTCGGCTCCCCATCACCTGTCAACATGCTCCCAGCCAGGGAGGGAAAAAAAAAATCAGTGGCTGTCTTCCAGGGCATGTCTTGTGTCTTCTCTTCAGGGAGCAGCTGCCACTCTGCAGCTCCCCTGAGTACACAGCCCAAAATTGCCTATGCTTCAGGCTACCACTGCCTTTCCTCTGAGGGCCTGCTTAATTTGCCTCTTCCATCATCCTGGTCTCTTGATGCTGTGAAAATGCCCAAAAAACATCTGTGTTTGGACGAACTTCTCCCCCACCTGCTCCATCTTTCAGACAGCAATGAACTTGTCTACTTCCTGCCTGGAAGCCATCTATGCTCAGAAGGTCCTTTGACCATGTTTTTCTGACCTTGTTGGTATTCTGTACTTCCCCAGGTTGTTGGCGTATGTTCCTGAGTGTTGACGAGGGTAGGAAGCAGCAAAAGAAATGAGAGCAGGCCGTGTTGTTAGGGTGGGAAGAACTAGCAGGGAGGATGTTTCTGCTTCCCACCCAGGACCCTGGAAATGTCCCTGGTCCTATATCTTCCAATGAATTTCTCTTCCTCTTCTGGCTTCCTGTTTTATGATGGAGTTGCGTATACATCAAAGAACTCATTAAACACACACCGAATGAATGGGAATGTTAATGAATAATTTCATTTCCTGAAGCAATGATATGGGGCCAGTGAAAAGTACAAATGTCAGGCAACATAAAAAGCACAGAGCTAAGAGTCAAGAGTTCCAGGTCTGGATTTTCTGCAGAGGGAACTGGAGGGAAGTCTTCCACCAGCCATGGACACCAGCTTCTTCATCTGTGTGATTAAAAACCTTGGTCAACATTTGTGAATCCAAATGTTTCAAACATGGGTTTCCTCTAAAAACGCTTTTTGATGAAGTCAAACATACAGACATACAAAGGGTATGAGACTGGCGGGGGTGGGGGTGGAGGAGGTGGGTGCATGTATGTGCAAGACCTGACAGCTGCCATCCAGCAGGATTCTCTTCCAGCATCGTAGTTATGGCTTTAGCAGCCTTCACTTTAAAAAGTGGATGATGGTGAATCACAATGGTCCTTTCTTAAGAATCTGTGTTTTAACTGTTACAATAATAGAAAATTGAAAAGTAGAGCTGGAGAGATGGCTTAGCGGTTAAGAGCACTGGCTGCTTGCTCTTCCAGAGGTCCTCTGAGTTCAATTCACAGCAACCACATGGTGGCTCACAACCATCTGTAATGAGATCTCTCGCCCTCTTCTGGCGTTTGGGCATACATGTAGGCAGAACACTGTATACAAAATAAATAAATAAATCTTTTTAAAAAATAGTGTGCATGTGATTCAGACACATTGCTTTATTCTAAGGTGACATTTTACTGTTTGGGGGCATGCTTAGGTATGTGAGTTTCTTATCACTAGGATAAAAGCCTCTGACAGGGACACCTTAAAGAAAGACTCATTTGGGCCCAGGGTATTAGAGACCTCAGTCCATGGGCATCTGGGTCCCTTACTATGGTACTGAGGCCAAGCCGACCATCATGGCAGGAAGTACACTGCTCACCTTGTAGTGGTGAGAGTAAGAGGTCTGCTTATGGACCTAGTCACACAAGCACACTGGATGTCACAGGCAAAGGGAGGACCAACTGAAGACAGCCGTGGGCAGGTCTGGAGTGTTCATCTGAGAAAGATCATCTGAAAGTCACCTGAACCTGTCATGGCTGAAATGAAGTCTCTAGGAGCCATTACAGGGCATCTGGGGGGGCCTATGATATTTCAATGAATCTTATAGCTGGAATAAAATACACAAGTCCCCTTGGGACAGCAATGGCTGTTTAGATCTCTTGCCTGATACCAGTGGGCTAGATTAGAATTCCCCTATATAGCCAACAGATTTTATATTTCTCATATTCATTTATGTTTTTCTTTACTTTTTACCCCCTCTGCTGGGGATTGAACCCAAGGGCTTGAGCATAGTGTTCTACCACATATCTATACCTCCAGCCTTTGGTTATTGTCTTGTTTTTGAGATTAAGTCTGTGCAGGCTGGACTCCAACTTGGAGCAGTCCTCCTTCCTCTGCTTCCCAAATGCCGGGACCATAGCTGTATGCCACCACACCCAGCTTCTTGATCCTTGTGTTTGTGAGAACAAGTCTTACTACAACACTCAAACCTGCTTAAACATGCTGTGTCACCCAAGATGACCTTAAACTTGTGACCCTCCTCCCTCAGCCCACCAAGTGCTAGGATTATAGTTATGTGCCACACTGTCCCCCTGGCAATCAGAAAGTTTTGTAATCAGCCCAGATCATGGGATCTGTGAAAATGGTGGGGCTGAAGTTATGGTTGGCACAGGCCCAGGGGCCTTAAGAAATGGTAAAAGTCTCTTTTACGGTCTTGGACTTGGGAACTGAGAAGGTAACAGCAAAGTTTCAGATCTGGTCACCATCTCTTCCTGTCTGAGGCAGTTACCTGGTTCTGCTGTCAACTGGCCGGACATGGAGGAACAGTGCAGCAATGCTCAATCAGTCTGCACCCAACCGTTTTCATCACTTGAAGCTCTAACATGAGTTTAACTTTATTTATATTCATCCAGTATATAACCCCATCAAATATACTTACAGGGGAAAACGTGTCCTTTAACACAGTTGGGTCTTCCTGTCTAACCACCATTCACATTCGAAACAAGAAGAAAAGCAACCTTGGCCTCTGCCAGATCCCTGGATGAGCATCTTTGAGATTAGGTCTGGCATCTTTCCTTCTGTTTGTTGTTATTGGGGGTTTTGTTTATTTGCAATATGTAGTTTAGAACTTGACTCCAGATCTCCTTGGTTTACAGAGCTGAACAGTACTGCAATTCCATATGCCATGAGAACAATAAGTATCTTTTGTTTTATTTTTTGAGACACAGTTTCTCTTCGTTGTCCTGGCTGTCCTAGAACTAGTTCTGTAGACCAGGCTGGCCTCGAACTCAGAGATCTGCCTGCCTCTGCCTCCCCAGTGCTGGGATTAAAGATGTGCACTACCACACCCAGCCAATAATTATCCTTTTGAAGGAAACCTCTCTGCTAACACCCTTTTAAGGATTTTGCAGATTATAAAATTATTATTTATACCCAGTTCTTAGAATAATGAAAAGCTGTAACTTTTCATTGGGTCATTAAAAATTCTACTACATCAAAACCACTCAATCTTTCAAATGTAGAACGGAGGCCTTGTAGTGATTGAGCCCAAAGTTCAAGCCCAGGGAATCATTTTCTTTATCTGCCTGTGGCTGGAGTATTGGAGCTGATAAAGGAAAAAAAAATCAATTCTTCTCTCCAGCTTCCCCAGGAATCCTCACAGAGTCCACAGATAAGATCTGGCATCTGCTTGGTCCCAGTGGTGGTTATGAGATTTCTTATAACTGAGCCCAACAGGCTACCAAGCTGTACAACAGTGTCGGGACTGGCTCTAGGGCCTTTGTCTCCCAAGTTCTCATTTCATATGTACAGGAGCTGGAACCAAGAGAAGCTAGACAACTAGCTCGTCTGCAAGCCCATTGCCCTCCTCATTGGGTTTGATGGAGCCATATTGTTGTGGAAAATTATTTTAAGATGTGTTACATTTCTTTATGCTGTGGAACATTTGTTTTAATGATACAAAGATGTGTTGCATTCTTTTATGTTGCGTTTGTTTAACTCTGTGAAGCTGTGTTACTGTGCCTGTCTACAACACCTGGTCTTTCTAATGAAGAACTGAACGACCAATAGAAAGACTAGGTGGGGCTGGCAGGAAGATCAAATAAATAGGAGAGGCAGAGATCAGGGAATGGGGAAAGACAGAAAGGAGAGGAGAACATCAGGGGCCAGCCATCCAGCTACACAGCAAGCAACAGAGTCAGAAAGGAAGGTGTACAGAAATAGAGAAAGATAAAAGCCCAGAGGCAAAAAGGTAGATGGGATAACAAGAAAAACTGGCTAGAAATAAGCCAAGCTAAGGCTAGGCAATTATAAGAAAGAATAAGCCTCTATGTGCATTTATTTGGGAGCTGGGCGGTGCCCCCCAAAGAGTAAAGAGAAATAAAACAGCCAACAACACCATATGAAGTTCAAGGTTATTAAACTTGGTGTATTCCCCTATGGCAGCCTTGAACTTGTGATCCTGCTTGGCCAGTCATGGCAGCTCTGAAGTTTTTCATTGGCAGAAGAGCATCATGGACATAGATAGGCATGCGGCGATGCACTGTGGAACAGGCAGTTTAAGATGACAATGTTCTGTTTGTTTCATTGGTTGGTTGCTTGCTTTTTCAGACAGTGTCATACTGTGTATCCCTTGCTGGGCTGGAACTCCCTCCATAACCTAGGCTAATTTCAAACTCACACAAATCCCCCTACCACAACCTCCAGATGTTGAAATTACAGCCCAGCTAGTTTGACTCTTAATAAATTCCTCATTGCATGGTTTGGCATCCGTGTTGTCTGTTACCTTCCAGAGAGCCTATTTTACCCTTGTATATACAATGTCCTCTTTTCTCAAGTTCTGTGAATAACCATTGTTAGCTGTATCTGCTCACTTATTTGACCTTTGTTTAACACCCTCCTGGGCTTAGTGCTGTGTTCTTGCATACAAATATATGCAAGCCATGTTTCTCGATCTCAAGGAAGGTATGACCTTTGGTGGAAATAAGTAAGCAAACAGCCCACATTGGGTGGTGCACAGAGGCTTGCTTTAGCTGTAATAACTGAGTTGATGGAACTCTGGGGGATGTGATACAGGGCACCATCCTGAGCAGATAGTTCCGGAATAAGGAGGACTTGGCTAGCAGATGGTGCGGGCAGGGCATTCTAGGCATGGTAATTAATTAACATTGTAATCGCATGGATGTGTGGAAGTGGCTGGCACGTTTACCTTGCATGCTAGAAGCAGAAGACTTCTGTGAGTGCAGTTAAGGTGGACTCACTGGCAGCAGACTTCTGTGTGCTACGTGAGGCGTTCAGTTTTGTGTCCTTGAGAGCTTGTCGGGAGGCTCTAGCAGGGCAGCGCAGCTGCGTGTATACCTTTGGCGGAAGACCAGTCCTTCTCTACTGGGGAAGGTCTTCATGCTCTTCAACAGAGAGCACAGCCACAGGAGGAGGGACATACATTGAGTCGTGAAGGGAGGAAGGGGCACCGCCTAGTCAGCCAGATTAGCCAAACCAACCTTGGTGATCCATGGGGTGACCGATGTAGAAGCTATATCACGCTCACATCTACCTTGTGTCTTTGGATTGTGGTAAAGGATGTGTAACAAAAACAAATCATTGTCTAGCCATTTTTAAATTTAAAATTGTGTAAGTGCTGATGGTCATGGCCATTGCCACCATCCAGTTCCAGATCTTTTTAATGTATTTCAGAAAGCTGAAGCAGGAAGATTTTGAACTTGAGGGGGGCTTGGAATATAACAAGACTTTCTTTAAAAAAAAAATCCAAATTAACAAAAATCCCTGAAATTGAACCCATAAAATACTAGCTCCCCATCATCCCTACATCAGTCCCTGGAATCAGTCCCACTATCATGTTTCTAAGAATTTAACAATCCTGGGTACCTCCTAAAAGTGTAATCACAAAACACTTGTGCATTTGTGACTGGCTTACTTCACTTAGCACAACTGCCTTGGTTTTAAGACTGGCTAGTATTCACTGTGTATATGGATGACATTTGGGGTTTCCATCCATTCATGAACACAGGTTGCTTCCATCTTTTGACTATCATGAATGATGGTGTTATGAACATGATGCACTTAGATTTTTTATATCACTGTGTATGTTATTAAACTCTCAGTAAGTGTAAATGGCCTTCATGAAAACCCTTTACGTTACAGCCGTCTCTACCGAGGTGCTTACAGTTTGTGATAGAGTTGTGTGTATGTTTGTGTAGGAAGGAGAAGGACCAAAAGGAGAGGAACTAAGTGAAAAAATACAATCTGTAAAAACAAACAAACAAAAAATCAGTATTGCCATCCAGGAGTTCTTCAGGGTGGCAGCACATTGCTGTCAAAGTTGACTGCTGAATGTGTGTGGAGTATAATAGCCCTGACCCTGTTCCTGGCTCTGAAGCCATTCTGTGACCTCTCTTTCTTTCCAGTGTTGGGTTGTTTTCTCAGTGGCTGTCAATCTCAGCTGGTTCAGTTGCCCTGCTGCTGAGGACCTCTTGCTCCTTGTACTACCTACCTGTCTTTCCTTAGCTAGCTACCTGGACTGAGACCAAGACACGTGGGTTTAGGAGGCAGGTCTGGGAATCAGTAGATGCTCAGGACCCAGGCTGCTGGTCTGGAAGCAGCTCTGGCTTCTAGTCAGCGTTCTTGTTCATGGCACTTCTTGAGAGCTTCCTCCTGACTCCTTTGACTTCCCCTGGCCAGCCTCCCCGTCCTGGGCCTCACCAACTGACACAGCACACTAAGTTCTAGGGCCTTTGTTCCAGTACAAGGTTCCAAGGCTGTTTATGAACCTCAGATACTTTCCCTTGAACGTTCCAAAGGGTTGCTGTGCCAGGACTTTGTAATGTTTTGTTCCCTCAAATGTTGGGTCCTCAGGGTTTAATGTGACCAGCAATGTGAATGTATCAGAACCGTGTGGCCACAGTGGGTGGAGGGTCAGGCCTGTTGGCATATACTCTGGTGCTGGCCTGAGCCACATTGGTGGCACCAGCAATTTTATTTGTTCTTCAGCCCCTGGCAACTCCTGAACAGATTGGATTCCTGTCCCAAGAAACGCAGATGCTTCCTCCCAAGCCAGCCTGCCCAGCAGCACTCTACCTCAGAGCAGCATTGTCTGGGGAAAAGGCAGGCTGGTTTCTGAGGGCCCTTCCCTCTTACCCTGGTTACTCCATTAGCCTCCTCTCCTCTCCAAATCCATTCGTTCTCCCCATAATGAGCATAAAGCATGGTTGTCTAAGTGAAGTGTAATTGCCCTGTAAAGAAATGGCCTCATGACAAATATTTAAGCATTTTGCTTTCATGGCCCGAGTTCCCAGAAGAGGTGCAGCTTCATTCTAATTCTGCAGGTGGAAAGTGGTTGGGACATCAAGAGGCAGGTGGGGTAATGCAGTGTGTGATGAAGCTCAGAGCCTCTGCAGGCAGCATGCAGGTAGTGCTGGCAGCTGTGATGAGACCTAGAGGCCCGCTTCCTGCCTCTCTCGTCCCTTTTCATTTTGAGGCTCTCCAGAGTATTTTGCCATCTGTTCAAAGAAGCACCTGTGTTGACAATGTCATTGAGTTCTGGGAGAAAATAGGGTCTCATCTTTTGGGTAGTCATTGTGCCCACAGACCTGCAAGAGCCTTCGTGTTCGAGTGTGTGCAAGGTGATAGAGGCAGAGAGTGCTTTCCAATTAGAAAGTTTAGTTCCATTGTGTGGTTTTGTTTTTGTTGTTGTTGTCATCTTGCACTCACGTGTGTGTGTGTGTGTGTGTGTGTGTGTGTGTGTGTGTGTATGTGTGTGTGTGTGTGTGTGTGTATGCCACAGAGCATGTGGGAAGATCAGGGTATACTACTTGAAGTAGTCTGTTAGGTGGGTTCTGGGAATTGAACTCATGTCACCAGGCTTGGTGGCTACCCACTGAGTCATCTCAGTGGCTCCAAATTGTTGGTTTTTTGTTTTTTGTTTTTTTTTTACTTTTTTTCTTTTGTTGTTCTGTTCTGTTTTGTCTGTTTTTGAAATCGAGTCTCATTATGTATCCTTGGCTGGCCTGGAACTCTTTGTGTAGACCAGGATGACTTAGAACTCATAGAGATTGGCCTGCCCCTGCCTCCTGAGTGCTGGGATTAGGGGCGTACACCACCATACCCAGCACATTTTATACAAACTGTAAAAATACAGGTAAGATTCAGAAACACAGCAAGGAGCTAGCTGGGAACCTCTTTCTAGGCTTAGGTGATGAATCATGATGCTTGATCCCAGAGAGTGAATCCAGCAGTGGACCAAATAAGAAAGAGCTGTAGTCAAATACAAGCTTCTTCTCAAAATAGGAGGCACCTGTGTTTGGCTTAGCAGGCAACTATCCAAAATTTGGGTTGTGGATGGGGAGATGATCGATTGGTGAAATGCTTGACCTTGAAAGCATAAGGACCAGAGTTTGAGCCTCAAATCCCATGTGAAAGAATCAGGCATGGTGGCATGTGCATGCAGTCCCGGCACTTGGGAGATGGAGTCAGGCAAATCCTGGGGTTCACTGACCAGCCAGTCTAGCATAACCAGCAAGTTCCAGGCTAACTGGGAGGCCTTGTCTCAAAAACAAGGCGGCTATCTCCTAAGGAGTGATATCTGAGGTTGACTGCTGGTCTTCACACACATACAGATGGGCACCCACACATTTACATACACACCCAAATATAATAAAATTGAGGGCAGAGGAGATGGCATAGTACCTAGCAGAAGTGGGTACTGATATTTCTGCTTTAATTTTTTTTTTTTTGCTATAAAAGGGTAAAAAGGAAATATGTAAGAAAATGTGACAGTGATGTCCTTCAAGAAACCAAAGACAGAAAAGCAGATGAGACTGACCTGTGTGGGGCATGTTTTGCCCTTTGCTGGGTTTTTCTAGACTCTTGTTGTGCCCGAAACTTCTGCCAGAGTTTATTGGCTTGCCTCCTTAGCATGTGTGCGGCTGCAGGGGCAGCCTGAACTTTCAAGACTTGTTCAGAAGAAGGTGTGTTTATTCAAGTTCATGTAAGCAGAGGTAAATGTAGGTGTGGTCAGGAAGTAGGGCTGGGGCACGTCTCCTGGTCAACATAAGATTAAAGTCAGCTGTATTGCGGATTGCCATGGCTGGTTTCTCACCCAAGGTCATTTTAGGTCATCTGGACTGCAGCTGAACAGAATGCTGCAGTCCAGGGACGACTGATTTGGAGTCATTCCCCAGGTGCCTGCTAAGCAGATCCGGTTCTATCCACCACCAGATTGAACCGGTGTGTGCTGCGGAGCTACAGGGCTCTGTGTTACGAAGCTGAGCTCCTGTCCCAAGCCAGACCTCCACCTCCACCTTTCCATCCACAGCACCCCTCCTCTTTCCTTTTGTTCTTCATTAGTTTTGGATTCTGGCTGAAGCAGGCTTTTGCTGTCTCCCTTGTGTTACCTGGATTTGCCCTTCTTCCAGGCCCCCATGATAAGTAGTTTGACAGGGTAGAGTGATTGGGGCGGGAGGTGTATGGCCATGGGACTGAGAGATATATGGTGTTGACACCTAGAGATTATTCAACTGCCATCCACAGCATGTGCTGATGATAGAAAGAATGATATATGATCTCCTCCGATAGTCAGGCTATGTAACAAGAGTTCTAATTGGTCTTAATAAAAGTCCTGAGTCAGGTATCAGGGTAAGAGCTGAAAGATCGGAGAGATGAAGGAGCAAGCCACAGCCACACCTTACCTAGCTGACTTCCCAGCTGCATAGGGAGCAAGTTCCTGTATCCTCTCTCCTATTATATTTCTCTCTCCCTCCAGGCATCTCACTTCCTGCCTCCACCTTCCTAGTGCTGGGATTAAAGGCATGTGCCACCATTGCCTGGCCTCTACGGTTAGCTAGTGGCAAGCTCCACCCTCTGATCTTCAGACATGGTTTATTTGTACAAACAAGGTATCACCACAGCTGTGTCCTTGTCTCTAAGAATTGAGTAGCCAAGAGGTTGTCAGCATTGGAAGCAAAACAACAGAATGATTACCAAAATCTTGGTGGAAGAGACTAACAGTGGGCAACAGGGAACTATTTGCTTGATTGGTTACTTATTATTTGTGTGTTTTCTTGTATGTGGAGGTCAGAGGACATCTTCATGGAGTTGGTTTTCTCCTTCCACCTTTATGTGGGTTCCAGGGATGGAACTCAGGTCATCAGGTTTGCTTGGCAAGTGCCTCTTCATGTCAAGCCCAGTCTAGCGTCAGCTTGCTGTCTAGCCCAGAATGATCCTTGGCTTCTGCTCCCCCTGCCACCACTCCTCCTGCAGGGCAGGCAAGCACTCTTCCAACTGAGCTATATCCCCGGCTTGGACTCTCTTGAGATTGTTACAGGTTGTGGCCAGGGAAGTCAGGCTCTGGATTCTGGTAAAGTTTTCAGTGTGGGACGGAATGAGGAGCTGGGTGCCTTTAGCCAGGACTGGATGGTGGCATAGATGAAGTCTTGGCTCTGTGTCTGAAGCAACTGATTATTTTAGTCTGTATCATACATGTTTGATTGAGAGCTTTCCGGGTATTAATGAGGTGATACTAAAATGGAGACCAAATGCAAGTGCTTTTGTGTGTTCTTGTTTTTTGTTTGTTTGTTTTTGTTTTTTTGTAATTTTGAGGCAAGCTGTCATTCTATGCCCCAGGTGAGCCTGGAGCTCGCTATGCAAACCACACTGCCCTTAAACTCCTGCCAACCCTCCCTCACCAGCCTCTCCAGTGCTAGAATTACAGGCATAGCTCATCAAGCCTCTTGAAAGTGGTTTTGCTAAATGGGAGGAGTACTCAGAATGAAGTTCATTGAGGAAAATGATGAATTGGAACGCCCGAAATAAACATCTGCACAGGCCTGAAAAATGGCAGTGATTGGGGAAATGTAATGAAAAGACTTGGGGTGTAGGCTGAGCGGGTGGGTGTTCTGCAGCAATGCAGACTGGTGGTTGAACAACCTGTCCAGGACTTGGAATGTGAGCTGAAAACATGGATGTGTGAGGCAACACAAGCTGTATGGGTACCATTGGTCTAGCTCCTCCCCCACCCCCACTGTCTTCCAGCCTGGCAATCTTTAGACTGATTAAACTGCGGGAAGGCTTGGAGACTGACCCACTGGTAAAGGACTTTGGAGGTGGAACTCCTGAGACTTTTTTTTAAAAAATAATTAATTTTCCAGGTGTTGGTGGCGCACTCCTTTAATCCCAGCACTCGGGAGGCAGAGGCAGGCGGATCTCTGTGAGTTCGAGGCCAGCCTGGTCTCCAGAGTGAGTGCTCTCCAAAGCTACACAGAGAAACCCTGTCTCGAAAAACCAAAAAAGTAAATAAATAAATAATAAAATAATAAAATAATTTATTTAACTTTATTTTATATGCATTGGTGTGAAGGTATCAGAACCCCCTAGAACTGGAGCTACAGATAGTCGTGAGCTGCCATGTGGGTGCTCTTAACTGCTGAGCCATCTCTCCAGCCCCTGGAGGTAGAACTCATGGAGAATAGCTTAGAATTCACTTTTTTTGTATGTAAAAAGCCTTGGTTCCAGCCCTTAATCTTCACTGGGGGTGGAGTGGTGTGTCAGCAGCACTTGGTTAGACACTTGGAGCACTTGTCTGACAGTGAGTCATTGAATGGCAGGATGAATTATTGAGAGAAGGTTTTGGTATATAGAGGAGACTTTCAAAGCAGGCTGTATTTGCATCTCATTGGAATGGCTTAGGTCTGTCTTAGGATGTTTAGGTGTCAATATGGTTCTAGGTGGTGGCCAAGGGGAACTGATGGCTACTCAGGTCCCTGTTCTAACCTGGAGGTTCTCCCAGAGCTTTCCCTGGAGTTGTCCACATGCTCATACATCCCAGGGATGCTTGTCATGGACTGCACAACTCCTCAGCCCTTGCTGCCAGGCTGGCGGCTGGCTGTGGCACTGCAGGATGGCTGGTCTAATCGGAATCCACTCCTCTGTTCTCTTCACAGTATGAGTTTAAAGCCAAGAACATCAAGAAGAAGAAAGTGAGCATCATGGTCTCTGTAGATGGTGTGAAAGTGATCCTGAAGAAGAAGAAAAAGGTAAGTGACCCTGAACCGGGAACTGGCAAGCCAGGCGTGGGATACCATTTCCTTCCAGAACATTATCCAGTGGCCTCTGCTTTGGCTAGCAGTAATATTGCTAAGCCACAGTTGGAACAGAGTGAGGCAGAGGCCTGGGGCCTAGTGGGACTATTGCTAAAGAGTGAGTCTCAGTCACTCACAGCTTGTGGGTCATTTCCAAGCATCCTCATGTTCCAAGTCTCTTCTCCATTTGAATACCTTTATCTTTTAGGGGTGTGTGTGTGTGTGTGTGTGTGTGAGAGAGAGAGAGAGAGAGAGAGAGAGAGAGAGAGAGAGAGAGAGAGGGAGAGAGAGAGGGAGAGAGAGAGTAGACAGACAGGGTCTCATTACGATGACACCTAGACTGAACTTGAATTTGTGTCCCTCCTGTTTTGGCCTCCCGAGCACTGAGATGACAGGCCTGTTCTCACACCTGGCTTATGTGAGTCTCCTAAGGGGAAATACTTCCACATTAAGCGATACACATGCAGCATCCCTCGACTGAAATCCACAGTGCTTCAGAATTTGAAATTGTTGGGGTGTCATGTCAATACTGCAAAAGTTTCTGATGTTAGGCTGTCCGAATTCAGATTTTCAGACTGGTCAAGTCTATACAAATATTCTCCAATGAGCATCCCCTCCACCAGGCCTCTGAAGTGTGAAACTCACTAGAGTTAAATGTTTTGGATGGAGATCGTCAACCTGCAGTTAGTAACAAGCTTCAGAGTGGGCACACCTGAGAGGAGACAGCCACACTTGAGAGGCTCCACACTCAGCCCCACCCAAGTGCCCTGCAGCCCCCATTTATGGGACTTGTGGCCTTCTTTCACAGCTGTTGCTACTGGGTAGTGCCTTTTCCCTGCCCCCACATGTCTACACACTGTACACAGCCGTGAGGGAGTCCTAGAGCATGGACAGTCTTGAGTAAGAGAGTTGATGAAGCAAGTGGATGCCTATTCGGTCTCTGGGATTGAAATTAGAAGTGAGGTGATGCTAACTTGAGTAAGACATATATTCCAGAGTTGGAGGAACCAGTAGAACCCACGTCCCCGGTTCAGGGAGACTGGTTTCTGTCATGTGTGTTAGATTGCTTTCCCCAGGCCTTTACATGAGGGGAGTTGGTCGCTCAGCACCCTCCACTGATGAAATCATTTGTGAACATTTTCCAGGTGACAGGAGGCTTTCACACCCACTGTTACACAGCCCTTCATCAGTCACTGTGGCCATTTCATTGGCTGGTGATTTCTTCACAGACTTACCCAACCCTTGCCCGGGGGCTGAGTTATTAGTCTTTGAAGCTACCAAACCAGGGAGCATTGTAGAGAAGCAGGACGTTTGTAGGAAAGCAAGATGGGGAAGGGTGCTCTGAAATCTGCCTTCTGGCTGTGCTGGGGCATGGGATCGTGAACACACTGCAGGTGCAGGTGCAGCTGCCTGCACAAGAGCTACACAAAGCAGCAGCAGGGTGCCGCAGTAGGAGGAAGGCTAGTTAGGGAGGAGGAGGAGGAGGTCACCAGCAGGGCGACCAGTGAGAGGAGGAGAAGGGGGGTCAGCTGGAATGACAAGGAAGCAAGACAGGGTAACGGGTGCAAATATGTCAACATGTGTTCAAAATTGTCAAAAATTTAAAAGGGAGAAAAAAACGCATAATAAACCTATTCTCTGACCTTAAAAATCATCCAGACTTAGAGTTTTGAAATTATGACCCTAGGGATGCTGAATCACATTGACCAACTTAAGGCAGAAAATGTATAAACTGGACTAATAATTTCTTTTTTATTTATTTTTTATTTTATTAGTTCAAATTAGGAACAAGCTTGCTTCACATGTCAATCCCTTCTCCCTCTCCCTCCCCTTCCCCCCCCAACATCCCACCTGCCCCTAGCCATCCCCCCTCCACTCCCCAGGCAGGGTAAGGCCCTCAAAAGGGGCTCCCCAAATGGACTAATAATTTCTTAATCCACTCTGAAACAGAATTGTCTCCTGGACCAGAGACTAGCCTGACAAGCACATATTTCCTACCAATTGGAGGCAAATTAGTACAGGGTTGCTGGGTGGACACAGAGGTGGGCCAGCTCTGCCTGTTTACATTAGGAATGCTGAGTCCACTGGTGCTCATAATGACCTCCTTGGGAGATACAATTCCTCAAGTCTACATGACAGTCCTGGCCAAAGCTTCTCTGAATGACTATCTGACTTCTGTCATCTATGGCTAACACTCCCCAAATCTCCACACCACCTCGCTGTGCCTATTACTTCTAATTAGGCCCCCGAGAACTATTATGTCCCCTTTAGATAATTTAGTATACCTCTGCTATCATCCACTATGGAGTCACTTCAGATCTTGTCCTCAAAGGATAGTCTTATTTTCCATCTCACTCAGGGCTCCCCCTTGTATCAGGTACCCTGTGTGGTGCCATCTCCATCATGTCTTGGAAGACAGGCTTGATCACACACTGACAAGGGCAGCAGAATGCTGGGGTGTTACCTGGGAGAGAAGCCACCCCCTCTTTCCCTAAGTACATGAAAGCTAAGTGAGGGCAGCGTGTCCCTGAGGGAGTCCTGGGGACTTGTGACTCACTCTGAAACTGCATGCTTGGTAATCTCTAGCATTTGCCCTCCTGGCCTGGGGAAGGAGGCAGTGTAGCAGGTCAGTCCTAACTCTGATTCTTCCCGTGCCAGCTTGGGAAAGAGGAGGCTCCTATCTTATTTTCTCCGCCCACGCCTGGTGTCCATTTCAGGGCCTGAGCTGTGATGTAGATAATGCCTTTAATCACGATGCGCATATTCTACCGCCTCTGGCAAATGAATGTGCATTAGCTGCAATCAGCCTTTTTGTCATCTACTTCCCACGTGACAGTCCTGGTAGCTGAGAGTGCTGCCACCAAGCTCAGGCATGCACACACTCTCTCTCTCATGTATAGGGTTGAGAAGTGTGTGACGTGCCACGATGTAAATGTTTAGTTTTCTACAAGAAATGGAACAGTCAGCAAGTGCCAGGAGTTAAGGCCACCATGGTTAAGGGCTGGCCCTCTTGCCAGCTATCCATAGGCAAAGCAGCAGCACAGCTTATGTTCAGCCTGGCATTCCTGCCTAATACTCAGCAATTAGCTTGTAAGATGTTGACTGGTCCTCTCTACTGTAGGGAGTATGTTTGTTCCCACTGGGTCAGTGTGACATGTTGAAAGGAGCCCTTGGCAGAGACAAGAAGACCTGGGTTCTAGTCTTGGCTCCACCCTTTCCTGGCATAGGTTCTGAGCAATTCATTTTGAGCTTTTAACTATGAAGTGAAGAGATGGCTTGGCGGGGATCGTTGTAAATTTTTCAGTTCATATCTCAACACAAGCCATGGAGCCATAGTTTTTAATGCTTATATACAGATCGGGGTCACCTGTATGCACTTAAGCCCCTGACAACCTACTTGTCTGCAGAGAAGTAGACCTCAGAAACTAATGGGTTGGTGGTACTGTTTCAGTCTTTTGGGACACTCTGAGGTCACACACCTCCCAGAACAGCCATCAGGCCTCCTCTTTGTCTTCAAACTACCCACAACTGATCAGTGATGGAGTTCTTCCCACCAGAAGAGACATGTTTTAAAGGGGCTCCTGTCGCCTAGTGAGCTTATCAGGGCAGGATTATCTTGGTGAGCTCAACATTTTCCTGGATAGCCTGCCATTTTTAGACTGTGTTCATTAACTGTGGCTGTGGGCTAGCTGGATGAACGGATGTTATTTGTGTGGTAGTGTCATTAAATCCAGAAGAAATCTGCAGTGAAGTATTAACTGTTGCTTCTCCTCTTCTGTCACTATGAAGGTTTAAGAGGCTGAGCAGGGAGTTGGGGAGATTACTGAGCTCAGTTCCCAGAACCAGTGTAAAGACACTGAGCATGGGGGTTTGAGGCATGGCTCAGTGCACAGAGAACTTGCTATGGAAGTGTAAGGACTCAAGTTCAAGATCTTCAGCACCAGGTAAAATCCAGACAGGCATGTGGGCTGTCTGTAATCCAATACTGAGGACATGGAACCAGGGATCCTGGCTAGCTAGACAAGCTGGAATCAGTGAGCAGTAGTTTCAGTGAAAGACTCTGCCTCAATAAATAGAGGATAACAGCAGGCATCAACTTTGGGCTTTTACATGTACACATATGCAAATGCATACTTATTCCCACATACACATGCCCACCACATATAAAGCTGAGCATGCTACAGTCCAGCAATGGGGAAGTGGAGACAGGTGCATCTCTGGGACTTACCAGCAGCCAGTAGAGCCTCCTTGTTGAGTTCCAGACCAGGGAGAGACCCTGTCTCAAAGACTAAGTTGGATGGCTCCTGAGGAATTACACACCTGGGACTGACTTGTGCAAGCATGTCACACACAGACACACAGACACACAGACACACACACACACACACACACACACACACACACACACACACCAATCAAAAAAAGGATCAGTGTTTAGTTCAGGTGGCTCAAATTGTCATGCATATTCCACTAGTGTGGGCAATAGCCAGATAGGTTATGGTCATCCCATTGCCTATAAAAACCATTTTTTGGGGTTGCTAACAAGCATCTAGGAATGCACTCTTCCTGAACTGGTGCCAGCAGATAATGAATCTTAAGTTGAATTAGTTTCAGAAGCTCAGTTGCTAAGATAATTAGCTTTGCTTTGATGTGTTCCAATCAGAACATCATTTTCAATGTTCAAGGAGACCCAAGTAGTTATCTTTTCTGTGTATCTAATCATGCTTATTTATTATAATCCCAGAACCACACTGTGGCAGCATTTGCTGGGGAGTAGAATCCTAAGATTAACCTTGAACTTCGCCCAAGGAATTTTTCTATTAAATAGCTCAGCTTCATGTTTTCAGATTTTTTCTGTAAACCACTTGCTTTGTTGGAATCCCCCAAGGTAACAGATTACAATGGCTTCAACATTCTAATGAACAAATACTTACCGTGGATCCACCATGTTCTTGGAGCTATAGGCTACACAAATAGAGGGATTAGTGGTGTGCCTCTGTGTGTGTGTGTGTGTGTGTGTGTGTGTGTGTGTGTTTGTATGTAGACATGTTCCTTCCCACTAAAGACTCACATACAGGTGAGACAGAGGAGAGGGAGAGTGGAGGGAGGGATGGAGGGAGGCATAGTTGTATGTATATGTCTTATAGGTATGTGCATATGCTCATGGAGGGCAGAGGTCAATGTTGGGTGTCTCCCATCATTCTCCACTTTATTTTTGAGGCATGGTTTCTCACCGATCCTAGAACTCACAGGTTCTGCTAGGCTGATCCCCTGCCTCTGCCCTCCCAGTACTAATGTTATAGGCATGTGCTTTCAGTATCTTTTGTATGGGTGCTGGGCATCTAAGTTCATGTCCTTAATGCTTATGTAGGACGGTCCTGACTGAGCCATCTCTACAGTTCTAGTATTCAGGCATCTGTACTGGCCTGCTCTTGGGGTTCCACAGCTACGCCCTCAGCTGCAGCTACTAAGAGCACCACCTGTGCACATTCACTATGTTCCCTTTTAAAAGGGCCCTGTCCACCTCCCCTCCTCTCTTGCTTCTATACCTATCTTTCTGTCTGTCTCTCTCTCCCCCTCTCTCTCTGCCTCTCCTTTTCTGTCACTCCTGTCCCCAGAGGCCAGTCTCCCCTCCCCTCTTTTCCCCAATAAAAAATCCCTCCACCCAAGCTCTGTCGAATGGTGTCTTTCTCTTGTGCACCACTTTTTAAAATTATAACACAGAGCCTTAACATAGCTATTTCATTTTTTTAAAAAAAATATTACATTTGTGTGTATATGTGTGTGTTATCTGTCTGTCCATCATCTGTCTGTTGTCTGTCTTCTGTCATCTGTCTAGGAATCCAAATTCAGTCCCTTATGTTTCCACAGCATATTGACTTTAGCCATTTCTCAGCCCAAAATTACCTGTTTCTTAAAATCATTGTGTGTGTGTGTGTGTGTGTGTGTGTGTGTGTGTGTGTGTGTGTGTGTGTGTGTGTGTGTGTGTGTGTGAGTCAGGCTGGGTGGCAAATGTCTTTACCACTGAACTATCTTGCCAGCCCCAAATCAACCATTTCTAATGGCACTGTGCTTTCATATTAGAAATTTTCAATTAGAAAATTGCACTGGGCAGTTTATCAGGCTACTGACAGTGGGACCAGGATCTATCCCTATTGCATGAATTAGCCTTTTGGAGCCCATTTCCTATGGAGAAGTACTTTGCTCAGTTTAGACACTGGAGGAGGGCCTTTGTCCTGCATTAACCACAGTGGTGATGGCACACACCTTTAATCCTAGCACTCAGAGAGGGAGAGGCAGGTGGATCTCTGTGAGCTCGAAGCCAGCCTGGTCTACAGAATGAATTCCAGGACAGCCAAAGATACACAGAGAAACTCTGTCTCGAAAAACAAAGAAAGTTTCATTAAAGATGTTTTGTGTTTTGGGGTGCTGGAGGGTGAACCCAGGGACTCGTCCATGTTAAGCATGTACTGTACCACTGAGCTATCCTCTCATCTCTGCATTAATTTGTCTCTTTCTCTACCTGTGTGTGAGCCTCTCATGGGAACAGAACATGTCTTCTATAACACATTATTTCGTCTGCTTTGGAAGGTAGAAAGAGAGAGAGCAAAGTGATAGCAGTAATTACACACTAAGATGGTAATGGGACCAGCTGCTATTAATAGCACACACCGACACTGAGCACCTACGCTTCTCTAGAGTGTTTGATGCACCCATGCTTCCCGTATCCGCACATATGGCATGGTGTGAAGACCACTCTGATGCTCCTGCCCACCCCATCCCATATTGGTTATTGTTCCAGACCTGAGGATTGAACTCGGGACCTTATACATACCAGGCAAGCCTTCTGCCACTAAGCTACATCCCCAACAAAACCTAGTCTTTAACTTCTATTACAAGGCCATCACCTTACAAGGAAATTATCTTACCGTCCAAGGGATAGCGTTACTATGGAAACAAAGAGTTCCTTCTGCTCCAACTGAGTAAGAAAAGGAGGCACTCAGAATTACGGAACCAGAGTTCAGAAGGACTTCAGAAATGTTTTATTACCACCTCCCCCCCCCCCCAAGTTGATTAGCTGTGACAACAGAGGATGAGAATGAGGTCACCAGATTGTTAGTGACAGGGCGAGATTGTGAATCCACAGCCCGGAACCTATTACATAAACCATGGGATTATATGGGACTTTATTTCCTACTAGTTTTAAAATAATCCCATTACTAATCACACATACTGTGTGGGGTTCATTAGCTCTTCAGTGCTGAAATGTACTATCCTGTAGTCGTTGATTACCCTGTGTGTGGGAGACAGCTTTATTTTCTGGTTAGTAACTGTTCACCTAAAAGCATGGAGAATATGTCAAGCAGAGTTTATATAGCCCATAGTTTATACAGCCTTGCTAGGCCTTTTGTTTTTATTCTAAAATAAGCTGCCATTGCTGTCTGGTGAGTGAATAACACCAAACTTCAGACTAGAATGTGCTCGCCTATGATCTCCAATAGGGGTAGCCAATAAATTTCAATGTCCATTCTACTTCTGGTTTCTTAGGAGAGGGCTTTGATGATGCCGTATACATTTCTAACATTCAAAAGGAGTGAGGGCCGCTGTGCTAATTATTCTTCACTCTGTTTTCACCCCTCCACTTTTCTAACCAGTCCTGCCTCTGAACCACGTCTCACAAAATACTTCCTGGTGCAAGCTTTTGGAATGACAAATAGGTCCATGACTTTCCATGAAGGATTTGGCATGAATTCAGTCCGTAAGGGAATGAAGGCTCTGCATCTCAGATGCACTTACCCCATCTTGGTCTCAGAGGAGCACACACAGGCCCTTCACCCCACCCTGCCCCCTCTGTTGGAAGCAGAGACCTCCCTGGCAGTGGAGAGGAAAAGATTCTCATTTCATCACCTTAACAAAGAGAATAGCAGAAGAGAAGGTGGACTATTTACAACAGGATGAAAGGGCCTTGGTGGGAAGTCATGTGCCCCGCCACCCCCAGAGCCTCAGTGTTCTTTAAAGCAGGAGGCTGATTTTAATATGTAAATGGAAACATTATGCAGAAATTCCCTACTTAAGGAGATCAATGGGGGTTGGAGATGAAGGGTAGCGCAGACAGTAGAGTGATTGCCTAGCATGCATGGAGCACCACACAAACCAGCTGTACTCCTGCAGGCCTATAATCTTATTATTTTGGAGTCAGAGGAAGGAGGATTAAAGTTTGAGGTTATTCTTAGCTCTGTATAAGTTTAAGGTTAGCCCTGGCTCCAAGAGATGTTGTCTCAAAAGAAAACAACAAAAACCATTGGGGAAGGGGGTGAAGATTGAAGAGATGGCTCAGCAGTTAAGAGCACTGGCTCTTGCAGAGGGCCCAGGTTCCATCCCCAGCACCTACATGGTGGCTCACAACCATCTGTAATTCCAGTTCCAGGCGATATGATGCCCTCTTCTGGCTTCCATAGTCACTAGGCATACACACATACCTGTAGGCAAAACAACTCATACATACAAAATAAATGAATTGAAAAAAAACTTTTTGATAATGAAGAAAAGGCACATTGGGTTTTCCTCCCATAACAGCTAGGAGACATCTGAGAAAAACAGAGTTAAAGATGAGTTCCCTCCCTTTGTCCTTCCTGACCTACACTGTTACTCTAACAAGATGCTAGCACTAGGCAAAAGCCCAGAAGGTAAAACAGGGTGTCACCTGGACAAGACTGATGACTGCCACACTGTGGGACTGCTTAGTTAGAGCCACTGGGACTTCCAGGCAGCCTTAGGACTGGCAGGCCGTCCCTCAGAAACTTCCTAGTGTTTCTGGGAAGACTCCTTTCCCTCCTCAGTACTAGGTTGAGAGCATCCCAGCCATGCACGATCCCTGCTTGATTGTACTGATGAGCTGCAGGATGCAGCAGCCAGGCACTAAGTCAGTGACCCTCTCTCTAGATCTTATTACACTATGCTCTTGTGCCCACACCTTCCAATATATCAAGCAGAGCCTTCCTTGGAGTCAAACTACTTTTCAAACTGCTGTGGAAGTCAGGTAATGGTGCACTCGCCTTTGATCCTACCACTAAGAAGGCAGGTAGATCACTATGAGTTTAAGGGCCAGCCAGAGCTACATAGTGAGTTCCAGGCCAGCCCTGCCTCCATTAGTAAGGCCCAGAGTCAAAGTAATTAAATAAATAAAGTAAGCATAAAAATACTCTTTAATAAGGAATTTATAAAGTAAAGTGGGGTGAGATGGTCAGGCTAATAAACTTGGGCTCAGAGCATCCATAAAAGACTCAGCAGTGCTGTGGAGGCAAACAGGGAACAAGGAATCAGAGGCAGTTGTCCTCCACCTAGGACCCCAGGATGGGGTGTGGCTGGAAGCTAAGTATTTGTGTGCTCCATCAGTTACCTGCTCCACACTCATTGCTTGCCTCCATTCCATTATATTTGCAGAGCTGGTGAGAGGTGAGTGTTATCTTGCTGGGGACTTTGCTAATCAGCCTTGCCCACCACTCCCTTCTCTTGTTAATGCTTGCACTCCCTGAGGGGCCATGTGAGACATGTCTGGGGTGGAAGGAGGCTGAAGATAGTATCCCTGCTGCTCCTCCCTTGCTGTGAAGGCCTCCCTGTCCCCAGAGGGCATCCAGAGGGTTACTGCTGGAGGGTTAGAGGCCTGTGCCCCTCTTCTACCCTTCCACTCCAATCTAGACTGGAGATGTCTTCATTTCCTGACTGTCTCAGAGACTACAGCTGAGCCAGGATGGAGAGTAGCAAAACTAAAAATGTCCTCACAGCTACCAAGAATTTGAGGCCTATTTTCAAGCATTTATGTAAGGAGGAAGGGAGGGGAGGAAGAAAGGAAGGAGGGGGAGGCTGGCTTTGGGTACAGCTTGGTGTTATGTGGGCTTGCTAAAGATGGTTGGACCAGTTTGGCTATAGTAACTGTTCAGTGATATACCTCCTAGCCAAAGCTTGAAACTACCCTTAATTTATAATCTTGTAAAGCTCAGTTATTAGTCTACTTTCCTGTTTTTATTCTTGTGACTATTAGTATTTTGCTATTTTTTCCATGAAATAAAAGTATTTCCATCTGAAAAATTGAGAAGGGGAGTGGCTTGTTTGTATTATTATCTTTAAAACACTTGCAAAATAAGAGAAGATGAGAAGTCATTTCGACGAAGAAGAATCTAACAGTTCTTCAGTTAAGCTGGGGTCTACATAGCTCAGTGTTAAGGTGCTGCCAAAGTCTCTGGGTTCCATCCCTATGCTGAAAAAAAAATCAAAACAAACAAACAAAAACCTTGATCATTTCCTGCTCTCTTCATAGACTTATTGGATTCACCAAGGCTTTACTGCAAGGTTTTTAATGAAGAGGAGAGGATTTAAATGGGATTTTTCAGAAAAGGACAATAATTTTGGGGGGGAGTATATTGTTGAGGGTTTTCCTTCCTTCTAGGGATATGCTCTGTGGAAGCAGGGATAGCTCCTAAAATTAATTTCTGACTTCAATAGACTCTGCCAGTGGTGGTTGACTCCCGTGAAATTCATACAAGATGCCTGGAGCCTGGCCTTGCCATCTTCCTGTCCAGGAATGCCAAAAAAGGGAAATAGTTGCTTGGCATTGTTTTGCCTCTCTATTCCTTCCTTTTTAAAGAAGAAGTTAGTTGCATTCTTTAGAGTTGCAAAGATGAGTCCTCCCAGGGTTAACTTTGACATTGAAGGAGCATTGCTGGGCAGGAAAGAAACCTAATCTAATACCCAATTCAGTCTCAGCATCACAGCCATTTTGAGTAGAAATATATGCAGTGGGTCACAGAAACCATCTGCCATTACTGGGGCTCAGACCCGGAATACCAGGAACTAAATGATTGTGGATTGAGGCTTCTTTATGCCTCATCTATCCCAGACTCAAAGTTGAAGAAGCTGGCAACCTAGATATGCCATGGGAGCACATGTAAGCCTGCTCTCCAGCCAAAGGAGAAGGAAGAGGTCAGCTTGGCAAGGTAGAACACTGTTGAGCATAACTACTCTCCCAGGCAAATGCTTAGCAAATAGAACTGTTCTCTAACCACCCACCACTGAGGCTGACCTGGCTAAGTAGAATCCTGACTTCCCCGACTGCTGGGTTAGAATCAGGTACCCTACCCGTCAGCCTTCCATCCTGGCCAGCTGGTAGTGAGTGTCTCCTCCCCACTCCTCACCTTATTCCCTGTGTGATGTTAGTGGAAGCCTGTGGAGAGACCTGGACTCCCACCACTGCCCAGCAGTAATGAGGCTGCCTGCATGCAACAAAGGGTGGAGGACACTTGGAAAGCAGGCGCAAGGCATTCTTGCCAACGTCAGCCAGGTAGGGAGCTGGGTCTGCAGAGGCCAGTGGGAAAGCCAACACCAGCAAGGTGGTGTCTTTTTCTTTCCCCTATTAGGGCATTGTTGTGGGATGATATTAAAGTTTAAATGAATCTCAAATCTTCAAATAGTTTAAAGGTCCCAGGTTTCAAGTGAAAGTGATTTGCCAGAGAAGAAATAAGAAAAAAAAATCTCACTTTAGAAAGAAATAAGCTTTATTATAAAAACCTTGCCAATAAAAAAAAAATCATACAATGAAATTAATCAGACCAGAAGGCTATAATTCTCAGTGGACACTACAGGTAGAATAGCTCTTCTAATGATGGGATTGTGAGAGTAAAATCTCTCTCTGAGAGGAGGACAAAAAGGTAGCAAGTGTCTCCCCCAGGATGCCAGACCTGGCAAAGTTACCTGACAAAGACTTGAAGGAGGTCATCATAAAATGATTTTAGAGCAGTCACACATATTCTTGTTTGTATTTTTGTCTTTTTAGATCACGCCTTAGTATGTACCCAGGCTGGTCTGTAACTGCCGGGGCCAATGATGCTCCTGCCTAAACTTCTTTAAGTATCACCAAGTCTGGCTCCTGTCTTTGAACAAATGAAAAAGCAGAGAGTAGAAAAAGAAATGAGTATGAGCCAAGTAGAAATCTTAGAACAACAACAAAAAAAAAATTGACAATTGAAATGAGCTTACCAGTAGGGCTCAGAAGCAAGTGGTCAGTGCTTTATGAATATTGCTGACTGAGTTGAAAGTGCAGGCAGACTAGATTGTGACTACGGATGTGGCTTAATTTAATGTTCATGTTATAAAAAAATTCACCACACCCAAATCAAATCACACTCTAAATATATTATGTTGCTATTTAAATAGTGCCTATAGTAAACATTTGTATGTTGGAAATAGGTGTCCAACTATTTGGACTTTAGATCTTGAAAATATTTCTGTTCACGTCAGCTGGGAAATGGCTCCAGTGAATGCCAGTGGAAGGCTGTAAGGCAGCTAATGAATGTGCTGAGCCCTATGGGTTTGGGGTAATGGCCTCACCAAAATACAGAAAGGAGTGAGTTTTTCTACCATGCCGATCAGACCACAGGTGAGGCAGAGTCAGGGTGCTCCAAAGAATCAGGGTTTGAGGGACAGGTGTCATATGTACCAAAAGTGTCAGCTATGGTTGCAGAAGGTTTGGGGAATGTGTCCAGTAAGGGCTGTTTTTAAACCCTGGGACTATTTAGTAAAGAAGTTCTGAAGGGGTTCTTGGAGAATTCATTTGTCTCCCTGTTCTGTGCTATTCCAAATGGGCCATTCAGGACATCGGAGGGTAGTGAATAGCCATTATGAAAAAGACTCTCTAAACAATAGTTACAATTTAGTTATAATTGAAATTTTGTCATCCCTAAAATTGTTTAAATTGATTAATATTGAGTAGTTGTAAACCAGTCTAAATCTACCTCCAGTGTTGGGTTGATATTACGTCGTCAAGGATTAAGAGCATGTATGTCAACAAGTGGAACTGCTTGTACAAGATCACCACAGCTGAGCAGCTACTGGTAGGTGATGGCTTCCCGGAATGGGAGCGTCAGCTTCACGCTCCCATGGCGGTTCTATACCTGTACACATAGAGGCTGCACCGAATGGACTCAGTGCTTATAAATAAAAGAGCACGTGATGTTGGGAGGGAAAAGTGGTAGATAAGGAAGTGAGAAGGAGCAAGCGGGTAGACTTGATCAAAACACATTACATGCATTATGAAATTTTCAAATATTTAAAGGAAAAAAAGTAAGCGTGTGTGTGTGTGTGTGTGTGTGTGTGTGTGTGTGTGTGTGTGTGTGTGTGTGTGTTTCTCTGGGTAAAGCTGCTTGCTTCCCCTGATGTAACTCTCTAGGCCTGAACATGGTCTTCTGTAATCTCTTGGAGCACTTCCAAAGCTCCATGTTTTGAGAGTGGCCAGCCATCCTGTGCCTTCTACTTAAAACTCCACCTCGCTAAAAGGCCTCATTCATTAATGTTTCCCTGCTCTCTTGAGTCTTTTTTTTTTTTTTTTCACAGATGAATGCAATGTCCCCTAGTTTCCCTTGACAACACTATGTATCTGTCACAAAGACCAGGAAGGTGGTACAGGATTCTCTCCATCTCGGCACTGGGGAAGTCAGCCCAGGGGAGGTGGCTGGTTGCTGACCTCAGGCTCTTTCCCTTCTCACACACAGACAACGCTCACCTCTTCAGGGTCTTTCTCATCCCCGTTCTTATCCTCATCTGTAACTGCTTCTGCAGTCTCCTCCATGGTCACAGTAAACTGATCACAGCCAGAATGAATATTCTTTTATGAGTAACTGCCATTGTCCTAGTCAACTTACCTGACATATTGGTTCAGTCCCCATCCCCTCCCAGAGGAGCCTGGGGCTGCATTTCACTTGAGCTGGACAGCATCCTTCTCATATTTTGAAGGTTTACCTTTGCCCCCTTCTCGATTTTATTCCTCTTTTCCACTCTTCTGGATTGATTGATATATAACCACCCCTCCACCGCCCTTACTTTCTCTAAGGAAATTTAGAGTCTGCCTGTGCTCCCACGAGGCCATCTTGGCTCCTTCCCATCCTCTGTGCCTAGAGAGACACTTTCCCAAAGTGCTTGGAGGAAACTGATCAGACCAGACACATGACATTTTCCACTTGTCCTTTTGAAGCAATCAACTCTGAGCCTCTTAGAGGGAAAAGGCCAGGAGCTAAATGCATGGATTTGCATATGCATTAGTAGCACAATGTGTGTCCTGGTTCTGTCCTGAGGACAAGCCTAACTTATTCATTTACAGCTTCTTCTATTGCAGAAAAAGGAGTGGACGTGGGATGAGAGCAAGATGCTGGTGATGCAGGACCCTATCTACAGGTAAGAGCCCAGCCCATCACTCAGGAGGATGCTGAGCCCCAGGGACCCTTGCCGTCTCCTGGAGCCATCTCATGCTGGTGGGTGCGGGCCAATTTAAATAAGGTACTAATGCTTTTCCCCTCTGAGACCTGATACTTCTGTAGATGTAAATATCTTTAAGATGAAAAGTTTTTTCTGGTGATGAATTGCCCTGAGGGAGGTTTGAAGGCTTTCTCCTTGCTATTTAATTCAAATGGTTACATTGTAATTGGAGACCTTTTCAATCCGTGCAGATTTTTGTGCCACTTGGAGTTCTGTAATTGCATAGATATTGATCATGGGAAGAGAGATAACTGAGTTATCTCATCCCCCACATTTCCCATTACCCAGTTATTGTCTCTTCCTCTTTTCTTCCTCCTCAGAATTTGAACATAGAGAAGAGGTTTGATCATGTGAAGAAGCAAAAATGTCCCAAGGGAACCTCCAGTACAATGTGTGGCCCGAATAATTAGGATCCTCCAAGATATATCTGGGTATATCTTACCGCTTGAGGTGATAGCATGAGGATGGGGGGATGGGTATTTGGAAGTAATTATGTCATGGAAGTAGATGTTTGGGATCAGTGCTCTGATGAGAGAAGTCCCAGAGAGCTATTAGCTTCCTCACCACACAAGGACAGGGCTCTTGGGTACCATCTCTGGACCAGAAAATAGATCTTCATCAGATAACGAGCCTGCCAGTCCCCTGATCTTGGACTACCCTACTTCTGAACTGTGAGAAGGAAAATGTTAATGTTACAAGCCATCCTGTCTTCTGGGGTGTCGTTGTAACAAAGTGAACTGCCACACACTCAGAAGTTGCTTTCACAATTAGATTGGTACGACTCCCATATGTTTCTCAAGGGAAGAGAAAATCAGAGGCAATAACACACACAGGCTGTCCCTGGAACCATGGTATGACCTTGACTTGTTGGCATCATTCTGCTGTCCCGGATTCTGCAGATCCATCTCACCCCTTCTTGCTGTTTTCTCCACTGGGAAAGGAGTCATCTTTCGGAGAGTTTGGATGCCTAGAGTTAGAATTTTTACCTTTGCCAGCTCTCAAATTATAGTCATGCATTTTTTTGACGAAGTGGATAAGGGTTCTTGAAATAGTTGTTTTAGTGTGTTATTGCAACTTATTTGTTTGCTTGTTAACTAATTGATTAATTCATCACCCTGCTCTTAGACTGTAAGGCTCTTTAAAGGGAGGAACTAGTCCTGGTTCACCTTTGTATATGTTGTGTCAAGCTTATGCCTGGCCCATATGAGGCACTTAGTAAATGTGCATAGGTGGTTAGATAAATGCATTAAATTACTATATGAAAATTAGCATAAGTTATGGTAATTCACAAGAGGGGACAATTAATTTATACTTGATTGATGAGAAAAGGGTTTAAAAAATATATTGCATTGGGCTTAGAGACCAAAAATAGACAAACCACTGTTACAGTGTGCATTTTGTAAAAGGAAAAAGAAATATGTGAATGTATGGTGCCTCTGTGTCTGTATGTGCATGCCACGTGAGTGTGGGTGCCTGTAGAGGCCAGAAGAGGGCACCAGATCACCTGAAGCTAGAGTAACACTGTCTGATACAGATGCTGCAAACTTGGGTCCTTCCTTGGTCCTCTGGAAGTATTTTCAACCTGAGTCATCTTTTCACCTCCCAGGGAGAGGGTTTTTTGTTTGTCTGTTTTTGTTTTTTTTTTTGCACCATATACATAAAACAGAGTGACATTTTGCAGATGGTGTTTATGATTTTTTTTTTTTGAGACAGTGTTTCTTTGTAGGAATGTCCTAAAACTCACTATATAAATCAGGCTGTCCTTGAACTCAGAGGTCCACCTGCCTTGGCCTCCCAAGTACTTAGATTAAAGGCATGCACAAATATGCCTGGCATATTCATGAATTTTTATTTTGTCTATTCTTGGTTAGAAGGACTTTCCCATTTCATATACTCCAAACAAGCTTTTTACTTTTAAACAGTTTTATTGAGGTAGAATGACATTTTTTTTAAAAATGAGAATATCTTTGAAACAAATAACTTGACAAACTTTGATACATGTGTACATTTGTGAAACCATCACCCTAGCCAAGATAGTAGACAGTGTTGTCACTCCCCAAAGTAATGTGCCCTTCTCTAGTCCTTCCTCATCCCACTCCATCACCCACTAATCCCCACACTCCACTATTGAATTTTGAGAGAACTCTGGGTAGAAGTCCTTTTCGTGTTTATAATAGGTAGATCTCTGAGTTTGAGGCCAGCCTGTTCTACAGAGTGGGTTCCAGGATAGCCAGGGCTACACAGAGAAACCCTGTCTCAAAAGTATGTTTGTTTGTTTGTTTTACTTTATTTATTTGACAGGGACTCATTATGTAGGTCAGGTTGACCTCCAACTTGCTAATCCTCCTGCTTAGACTGCCAAGCACTGGGGTTATAGGCAGGCACTACTATGTCTTACTAAAGTTTCAAATTTTGATGAAAGTCAAATTCATCATAAAATCTTTCCCTGACTCAAAGATGTTCTGTTTTTATCTGGAGGTGTGATAGTTTTAGATTTTATGATCATGTGGATGATTCAGTTTGGTTCTGTGTGAGGTAGACTAAAGTCTACCTCCTCTCCTACTCCAACTACTTTCCTCTGTCCACTGCTGTTAATATTACCATCCATGGATAGCCAGTTGTCCTTACCTCATTGGTTGAAGGTTATCCTTTCTTTCCTGAATTGGCTTTGCATCTTTGTTAAAAGTCAGTTATCTCTGTCTTTATGGTCAGTTTCTATTTTATTATATTGATTCTTGAAATTGCATAGTAATGACCCTCCAACTTTCTTCTATTTCAGAGATTCTTTTAACTTATGTAGTTTATCTTTTCCCATCTATTCACTTTTAAAAAGAAAAATATACTTCGAAGAGGGGAACATCAATACATTTTTAATTATTATTTCTTTGCTTTAGAACACATGTACACATTCTCTCTCTCAGATATACACACAGACACACAGAGAGAAAAGAGAGAGATTTTTTTAATGTTAGAATTTTATAGGCTATTCTAGATGTTTTTACTTCCACAATGTGGAATTTAATGGTTCTTAAAAATTGCATCATGTTATCATTTATTTATGTAACTATGTCAGGTCTTAGCTTATGGTGATTTTTGAGTAAGTGGAGATCATTTACTCAGGGCTACCTGGAGAGGGAGGAAGGAGTACATGGAAAACTACTGGGCACTGGGGTAAACAGTGGTATTTCATTCTGAGGCCACTTAAGACACAGAAAGCATAGTAATTTAAACAGAGTTTTCTAATAATTATTAAGCTATAAAGCTGCTTGCATAAGCAATAGGTAATTAATGGAAATCCCAATGTCAAAGACTACTTCCCTAAGAATGTTGACTAGGGATGTCCCTAGGGTTCCCAAAACAATACTAGCATTTTCTACTGTTATTGGTTAACCAGAACTGGTTGATGAGACCCTGTTACTTGGTCAGAGGGCATAGAGAAATAAAGTTGGGACATGGCTGGAGGCTTCCTCTCTGATATGTAGCACCCATAGTGCCAGAAGGTGTTATGCAGGATGCTGGAGGAGAATCAGCAGCAGTCTTAATTAGCTGTGGACCTGCTATACAACATTGACAACCAAATAAAATGAGTTCACTGATCCGATAGTGGCAAGTCTCTTTGGAGAGTGGCCTACTTAGCTTTGTCTACTTGGCACAGCCCAGAGTCATCTGAGAAGGGAATCTCAGTTGAGGGATTGCCCAAATCAGATTGGTTTGTCAACGTGTCTGTGGAGAATTGTCTTGATTGGTAGTTGATACAGGAGAACCCACCCACTGTGGGCAGCATCATCCCTGGTAAGGTGATCCTGGATTGTGTAAGAAAGCTAGCAAGTATGAGCTAGCAAGCAGCATTCTTTCATGGGTTCTGCCCTTGATGTCCCTCAGTGGTGGACTGTGACCTGGAAGTTTAAGCCCAATAGACTTTTTCCTCCCCTAAGCTTTTGGTCGTGGTATTTATCACAGCAACAAAATAAAAATAGAACAAGGAGTAACCAACCATTTTCTGATACCTATTTGACAGGAGGGAACTTAGATGGGGAGCTGTAAACATGGTTGAAGCCCATGGTTAGGGAGGTGATAGGCGTTAGTGGGGAAGCTGCTGCTGCTTCTTTGCTAAATGAATATGGTGTCCCTGTCCAGTTGGCTTCTAGTTAATGTCATAGAATCGTCAGCTTTGGTCAGAGAGGCTTCTTTATCAGTTGTGACTTCAGAGAACCACAGCTGATCAAAGCACAGATAATAAGCCACTGTTGAAGCCTAGACATGACGGGGGCATCTCTATCCTCCCGCAGAGGCTCGGGGAGCATCGTAGAAGAAGTGGTAAATAGAATGTTAGAGCCAGAGAAAGAGGAGTCGTGGGGTGGAGCTCTGGCTTCTGGACATGGCCTGACAGTTGCATCCTTGAACTTACGGCATCTCTGGTTACCCACACAGAATCTCTAAAAGACTAGCGGCCTATCAACACCCTGTCGTAGAAGAAAAGGCCTGTGGGGCCTGCCTTAGTTGCTTTGCTATTATAAAACTCCCTGATGAAAGCAACTTAAGGGTGAATGGGTTTATTTGGGGTCACAGTTTAAGGGTGCAGCCCATCATGGCAGAGAGGTGACATCAGTAGGACCTTGGGGCAGCTCATCTCAGCACATGCACGGTCAAAGCCAGGGAGTGCTGAACGCTTTGGCCAACTCAACTTCTTTTTATGCCTTACCTAGTTTCTCATCAGGGAATGGTGTCATTCACAGTAGTCAAATCTGCCCACCTCAAATAACCAACGCAAAATAATCCTCCACTGGCATGCTCAGGGGTTCATCTCTCAGATCCTCCTAGATCTAACCAAATTGACAATTGAAACCTGGGCAGGGGAGGCACGTACCTTTAATCCCAACACTCAAGAGGCAGAAGCAGGCAGATCTCTGTGAGTTTGAGGACAGCCTAGTCTATAGGGTGAGTTCCAGGACAGCCAGGGATACCCAGAGGAAGCCTGTTTCTTTTTTTTAAAAAAGTGACATTTGAAATTAACCATCACAGTGCCCAACCCGCCCTGAAGATTAGTATGTAGATAATGGTTGGTCAGAAAGAGAGACCTGTTCTTCAGTGTGTTGTGGCCACTAGTAAGGTGTACATAATCCTGTAAACAAACTCTCATTCTTGTGCCTGTAACAATCCTAAAGAACGTCTTTGGTTCACAAAAGTAATCAAATAAATAAATGACATATAAGTAGAAGAATGGGGTTAGTTAAGAAAAAGTAGATTAGGGGGAGGAGGGGAGAAACAAAAAAACAGTGAGAATATGTGTGAACATAATCAGAATACATCGTTCTGTGTATTTAAATGTCATAATTAATAAAACTCACTATTATGTATAATTAATATATGTTAATTAGTCGAAATCCTGGGAACAGAATTGAAATTGCCAAAATAATACAATTTCCACTGTTTTTGGTTACTCACCAGAACTGGTTGATAATACCCTATTACTGAAGACACTGGCTTGTTCCTCATGGCTTGCTCAGCCTGCCTTAAGCACTGAGAGCCACCAGCCCAAGAGTGGCACTGCCCACAGTAAACTAGGTCCTCCCACAGCAGACCTCAGTCAAGAAAATACACCACAGGTTCGTCAACAGGCCAATTTTGTGGGGGTATTTTCTCAAGTGCAGTTCCCTCTTCCAAAATGACTATAGCTTGTGTTGAATTGACATAAAGTTAGCCAGCATGGCATGTTTCCTCACATTCAGGAAAGACATCAAATTGCAAGTAGAGAAAGTTTATTCTTAAATTGTGAGTTTATAGTAATAAACCTCTAGAATTCAAAGGACACGGATTTTTAAGCATGCCTTGGGAAAAAATATATTGCCTGCTATGCTGCCTAGTTTTAACTGTCAACTCGTCAAACCTAGACTCACAGGAGAAGAAAGTCTTAACTGAGGATTTGTCTAGAACAGGTTGCCTTGTGGGTGTGTCAGTGGGGAATGGTTTTGATTGTTAATTCATGTGTGAAGTACCAGCCCACTGTGGGCAGCACCATTCATTCCCTAGGCATGGGGTCTTGCTGATCTGTGTAAGAGTAGAAAAAGATAGATGGATAGCAAACCTCAGTTGCTCTTGGTCAGGGTATTTTATTGAAGGGACAGAAAGGAAACTAGAACACCTGCAAAGAAACATACTTTCCAGTAGAATAGAAGCCAGAAAATGTGAATTGTTAAGAATATGCTAAGTTAAGTGCCTGTCAAGTACTGAAGCTTAGAAAGAACTCCTTAAAACATTTTAAATTGTGAAAATCAAGCAGACAAAAAAAAAATCCTAGGTAACCTTTGTGGAGGCTTTTAGGAATAAGTGAAAATAGCAACCATCCTGAAACAAGGATGTGTTTGGATTGAAGAGTTCAGACAGACGAAGGGAAGAAGTGAGGGCATCTGGTGGGTGGTGGAAGGGGCTCTTTCAGCGAGGGGTGTGGACAGAGCCTTCAGTCACTTGGCAGAGGAAGAAAGAATCGTGATTTGATGAACTGTAACTTAATGATGAGGTGAAGCAGAAATCTATTTTAAGAAGAATAGATAGAAATGTCCTCACAGAGGGAAGAGGACCGGTTCCTAGGGGACAAAGATTGGCAGTCTGTAGAGTATATACAACGTTGGAGTGTTACTATTTTTAGGCATGTAATTACACACAACTCAGACCTCAGATATCTAGGTAGGATTGTGTAATTTTAAGAGATGGTAGATGCACTAATTGTCAGTTACTCTGTTGTTTTATGAAGACAAAGAAGACATTCTCAGTAACCTTAAAACTCTCCAGAATCCACACTGTCTCTCTAGAATCCAGGGATGATTTTACTCCAGAGAATTCTGTCTCTATTAGGCAGCTCTTGGTCACAATAGCAAAACCTTCCACCCAGGTTATTTATAAAGTAAGATGAGGTTTTATTTCAGCTCCCAGCTCAGGTGTTTTTGTTGGTTTGAACCTCTAATGAAGGTTGCTTATGACTGGAGTCCATGGTCACATCTTGAGCCAGGGAGCAGAAAGAGAATATGGGTGTAGATTCCATAGTCTCCTTTTGGGGGACATCTCCAATGACCTAAGGGGCCTTCTATAAGACCCCATTTCCCTAAGATTCCATCACCCAACAGAAGCATCACACTGAGGACTGTGCCTTTACAAATAACTGTTGAGGACGCAGCCAAACTATAGCCCCTAACTCAAACCCTGGCATTCAGCCCCATTCCCCGCACTGCACTCTGTAAGGAACCCTGGCTTATGATGTCTCCTAAATGATGGTGTGGCTATCTGCAGCTTCCTGGACCGTTTCTAAACAACGAGCACCTTTTCCTCCTCTGGCTCTTACCTCCCTTTATCTCGGTTCTTAGGGGGCCTCTGCTAACCTGGAAAGACTGTTCTCAGGAGTGTGAAGGCCGCCCAGCCTACGGACCTCTCCCTGACTCTCCTATGTCATTTCTGGGCAGCTCATTTGACAGATGTAATTGTTCTATCACTCTAACCATGAGTAATGCTTGATGAAGAGTTGATGTTTTTATTTCTCCCAGCTTTGAGACCTTTCCATGACAGTGGCTCATACATATGCATGAGTAAGAATAACTCACCCAATTTTCTGCATGGAGAACATTATGAAAAGAACTGAGAAGCAGGGGGAGGAGAGCATTCATTTTGTCTGGCTTCAGTTACCTCCCACGGCTGCCCTGTGATCCCTTGTTCACTCTGGTAGAAACCCCCCTCACTAATGCCCAGCCCTTTCACCTTCTTTTACTTATCAGCTCTGCATCCTCATTGCCTGTGGGAGACCTCTCCCTCTATAAGATTTCCCTTGTCCCTTAAAGCGCCCTCATACCACTGCCAGCCGTGTCTACTCTGGACCCACCTTTAGTCGTGGTCATCTTCAGCTCCTGTTTCTTCTCTTTTTCTCAATCTAGATAAGCTCTCTGCCTCTCTCCACATATATTCAGCCGTCCCCTGCCCTGAAATAACCACCCTTTGGTCCTGGTAATCTCATGCAAGTGAAGTGTTTATCTAACTATTCTTTATCAAGAAAAAATTGAGAACCAGATATCGGGGTAAAAACTTGAATGATCATAGAAGCTGCAGAGAAGCCACAAGCGGCCTCATATCTCTTGCATTCCTCTCTACAAAAGGGTGGAGATCCTCTCTAAGTCCTGCCTTACTACTTCCTGCCTCTCTATATGTCCTCAGTCCTCCAAAACTTCTATGGTTAATTTTGGTCCACTAGTGGCTAGCTCCGCCCTCTGATTCAAAACAAACTTTATTGTCAGAATACCATCAGAATATCACACAACATGCAAGCGTATGTCCTCTGTCACTCTCCTTCCTTCCCAAAGTTATGGTCCTGTCTTCATTGGAGCCCACTGTCTAACAGTTAGTTCTTCATGGTCTGGCTTTGGTATCCTCCATAGAAACAGCTCCTTGTATGTTACTATGTATGTTCCCCATATGTCCAAATATATAGACATTTCTCCCAGGTTCTCCTGTGTCATTTCAGCTGTGCCTGAGACACACAAGCTTCTCGTGCCTTTCTTTTACTTCTGTTTATTTTGTCTTTCCCTCTTTTGTTCTCATTCCTACATAGTTATGGGCAAGTTCCGCATTTAGTCTTTATTCCTCTTCATAAGGTGTGGTGATATGTTATTTATGATTTCATAAAGCTTGCCTGAAGGTTCAGGATGCAAAGCCAGCCACAAGTTATAGAGGTCAGGCTTTGGTGGTACACACCTTTAATCCCAGGACTCGGGTGACAGGCAGATGGATCTCTCCCGAGTTCAAGGTCACCCTGGCCTATACAAGATTAAAGAGTAACAGAGCCCATGCATTTGATCCCAGCACTTGGGATCACATGCCTTTAATCCCAGCAGAGAGGTGGAAACAGGATATGGCTGGGAGGAAAAAGGAATATAAGGAGGAGGAGGCAGGGATTCACAGTTTTTGTCTCTGAGGATTTGTGGAGACAGGATTGCCCTTTCAGCTTGGTAGAGGTAAGATTAGTCATTTGGCTGCTTTGCTTCTGATACTTCAGGCAATCTTTACTAAATCATAAATAATATATCACCACAGTAGGGTAGAAAATGTCCCCAGTATTCCATTGGTGCTTGGTGAGTCTCTGTAAACACCTAGAATGGACACCAAGTTTCCAGCAAGGATTGATGACTTATAAGTCATTTGTTGCAGCCTCATGCTCTATTAGACAGGTGTCTGACCTTTCCTTTCCTCTGTCTTCCTTCCTTTGCTTTCATTGATTCCTTTCCAGTCAGTATATGCTCCTCTGTAGAAAGCAATGGGGGTGGAAATTCTAAAGGACTTAGGCCTTATCCTACAGTCTTTCACTCTGGCCTCTACACCCTATGACAGGCTTCAGACAGATACTTAGGGAAGTATGATTCAATGTCAGGTTTTTTATATTCACTTATTGTATTTGTGTACATGGTATTCATATATGTGGGTGGAACACACATCCAAGTCAGGAGACAACTTTGTGGAGTTGGCTCACTCCACTTTCATCTGGGATCAAACTCAGGTCACCAGGCTTACACAGCAAGTGCCTTTACCTTGGTTTCTGTCAACTTGACACAAACTTAGACATATCTGGGGAGAGGGAAACACAGCTGAGAAATTGTCCTCATCAGATTGGCCTCTAGACAAGTCTGTGGGGCATTTACTTGACTAATGGTTAATGTGTCAAGGCCAAGCTCCTTGGGCAGTACCACCTTGGGGCAGGTGGTTCTGGGTTGTATAAGAAAGCAAGCCAAGCAATCCACTGGGGAAACCGGTTAGCAGCATTCCGCCATGGCCTCTGTGTTATTCCTTCCTCAAGCTCTTGCTCTGCCCCCCTCCATGATGGACCCTAGTGTAGCCTGTGAGCTGAAATAAACCCTTTTTCTCTCAAGTTACTTTTGGCACAGAAATAGAAATCAAACTAAGGCACCTGCTGAACCATCTGGCCACCCCTTAAACAAAGTGGTTTTTTTTAATGACCAAATAATGTATATTTGTTATATAAAGTAAAATAATAGTTTCCTAATGGGGAAACTATCAATATTCCCGGTGTCATCAATAAGCTATGGTGTATCCATCTTACTGCCCTGTTTAGGGTTTTATATTTGCAAATATATGGATTCTCTTTTTTTTTTCAAAGCTCAGTATTATTCTACATTGTAATTTTCCCATGATGGCTTTGGTTGTGAAAGTGCCAAAGTGAGAATAGCATTGCAGGCAATTTAACCTGGCTTGAAGTGCAATGCACTATATGTGGGTGGACCTCATGTCAACAAGATGGACACAGAAAAGATTGCCTCTTAATCTGAATATAATAGGAAATATGTATGTCTGGCCAAAACAGGGGAAAGCAGCAGAAATATACCAACATTGAGCTGTTCTAGGCACAGACCAGATCAGTGATGTCTGAGTACAGAGAATTGGAACATCAATACTTTTATAGCTGTCCTTTCTGACTCTTGTGGCATCCCACTTGGTTGGAAATTCAGTCCTGATCAAAAGATAGAACTTTGTGTCATGTTCTTAGCATAAGCACTGTGGAGGCAGAGACCACACCTGTTTTGTCTACTGTCATGTCTCTGTAGCTGGGAAGATCCTTAGTATGTAATGGATATTCAGTGTCACTGCATGAAAAAGAGGGGTGTAGCCTAGATCTGTTCCTTTGCTGTGCTAAAAAATTCATCTTAGGGCTGAGGTCCTGGCTCAGAAGTAGAGTGCTTGGATAGTATGTTCAAGAGCCTATGTTATTCAGTGGGTAAGGGTACTTACCGTTCTTGTAGAGAACCTGAGTTCATTTCCCAGGACCCACATGGTGGCTCAACCATCCATAAGTCCAGTTCCAGGAAATCCAATGCCCTCTTCTGACCTCTTGCAGGCATCAGGCATGCATGTGGTGCACATACAGACAGACATACAGGCAAAATCATTATGTAGGCAAAACACACAAGAAATAAATTTTTAAAAAAATTTACAAAGATCCTACGTTGGGTCCCCAGCAGCATTGGAATAAGCGAATTAATAAATATAGTCTCTAAAATGCTCATTTCAGAAAGGCCATTAAGTTTCCTTATCCTCTTGATGACTGTCTTAGTCAGTATTCTATTGCTGTGAAGAGATGCCATGACCAAGGCAACTTATGGAAGGAAGCATTTAATTGGAGGCTTGCTTAGTTTCAGAGGATTAGTTCATGACTATCGTGGCTGGGAACATGGCTCAGGCTTGATGCTGGAGCAGTAGCTAAGAGTATATCCTGATCTGCAGGAAGCCGAGAGAGAGAGAGAGAGAGAGAGAGAGAGAGAGAGAGAGAGAGAGAGAGAGAGAGAGAGAGAGAGAGAGAGAGAGAGAGAGAGAGGAGAGAGAGAGAGAGAGAGAGAGAGAGAGAGAGAGAGAGAGAGAGAGAGACTGGGATTGGTGTGGGATTTTGAAACCTCAAAGCCCAACCCCAGTGACACACTTCCTCCAACAAGGTCACACCTCCTAATCCTTTCTAAATTTTCACCAGCTGGGGACTAAACATTCAAATATATGAACCTGTGAGGGCCATTCTCATTCAAACCTCCACAGTGACCTTGTCCTTTATTCTTTTTGGTTGCCTAAAGAGCAGCCCAAGAGTGACACAAAAGCCCATTGAAGAGTTAGTAGGCAGGCAGAAGATGACTGAAGCAGAATCAGCAGCCTCTCTGGGCCTGGCCTTATAGGGCACCTTTTATACTAATGATGAAAAATCCAATTAGGCCACCTTTAGAAAACATCACATAATTAAACATTGTCTTCCAGGGAGAGGATTACTCTATGGGGGAAGAAGCAGGTAACTGGGGAGCCAGGCTGGGCCCAGCTCTGCTATGAAATGATTTTCATTACTCAATGATTCATTTTCTCCTTCTTAAATATGCACAGGGAATTGATTTAGAGCTTTATGAGACACTGAAGAATTTCAGATGGGAAAGTGTGTGCAAAGTAAAACCTTTCCCTCCCTGCTGCCAGGCAGGCATGGGCCTAGGCATCCATTGGGTGGTCTTGACACTCCCTAGGATAGAAGTATCTTTGAAAATCTGATTAAAGCTGGGGGGAGGGTACTCTTGTACACTCCCAGCCATTCTCTCACCTCAGCCTTCCAAGGGCTAGGATTACAGGTGTGAACAACTACACCCAGATCAGAACTTTCAATTTTAGGGAAACATGTGGACCTACTGTCCTGCAGACCCATTAACTCCAAAAAATATCCTTTCGTGACATTAAGTGTTCAGTGCCATCTTCAAAATTTTACTTTTAAAGCCAAGAAGATTTGCCATGAGCTCTCGTACTTCTCAAGCTAAGTAAGAGATGGTAAGCAAAAACAAAAATCAAAGCTATCTAGCTTTCTTAACAATTTAATGTTTAAATGATGATTGGCTCCTTCACCAATCCAGGAGCCATTTATATCTTGTTAGAGGAGTTTCGCTATTCAGAACAAACCAATCTTGTGTTGATGAGTTTCAAATAGCTTTAAAGGAGTGGATTTGCATAAGGGGTAGCTTTCATGGTATTCTTAGTGTCCTTGAAAGCCTCTGGATTATGAGGAAGTTGGCATAAAGTCTGGGTCTCACACCAATATAAAAAGCAGATAATGTCTTGGTGACGTAGTGGTAAGACTAACCGCCTTCCAGAGGCAAGAAATAATAACTCATGGGAAGGGCTACTGTGTGACAACCTGAAAATGAAATGAAAACTTTTAAAAAGCAAATGAAGATTGCCCTTGACTTGGTGATACAGACCCTAGCTGACAGATTTTTAATATTAACAGACAACTTCTAGGGTGCCAATAGGCAGTGTCACTGCTCAGCCCACAGTGGTCACTTAAGACACCTTGCATTGAAAACCAGTCCAGACACTATTGCAGTGCCCTGTTTTCTGGCCTGGCTAGTAAGTTTTCTCTGGGCTCTGTCTTGTGTCTTAGCACTGTTGGGCGCGTGACTGGACTGTGACCCTGGATTTTCTTTCTGGAAGTCCCTTAAACTTGAAGAGTTCTAGAATTCAAGGATGAGGGGATGGGATGGAGGGTGGGAAGATGGAGTGAGATGGGGCATGATGAAGGATGAGGGGATGGGACTGAATGAAACAGGATAATTTCATGGGATGAAGGATCAGTAAGCAGGGATGAGGTGGACAATGAAATGGGATGAGTAGCATTGGTCTCTCTGCGAGGCCTACATCCTTTATTGAGAGACTTTGAGATGCAGGCTCCTAAAGAATCACAGATTTTCCCAGTTGCGGTAGCATTCAAGATCAAACTATGATTAATTTAAGTATTCTCTGTGTTTGGCTTAACATTTCTGTCTGATTCTTATTCATCTTTCAAGGTTTCTTCTAAATAACACACCCAGTGAGAATTCCTGATAGTATCCCTACCTTCACAGTGGAGATCTGGTATCTTTCCATTGCTGTTTTTTTGGTTTGGTTTGGTTTTTTTGAGGCAGCTTCTTGATATGTAGTCTTGATTGCCTGGTACTTGCAATGTAGCTCAGGTTGACCTCAAAGTCGGCAGCAATCCTCCTGCCTCAGCATCCCAAGTGCCCTTTAAGCTAATCTCTTTGGTAATAGTTATATATCTGTCCAATACATTTTAGTAAGGACTACATTTGAGGGCCAACAAGATAGTTCAGTGAGTAAGAACACTTGCTGTGTAAACCTAAAGACCTGAGTTCAATCCCCAGAACCCATGTAAAAATGGCAGGAGAGAACTAATAAAAGTTGCCATCTGACCTCCACACAGGCAAAGTGACATGCACATACCCACACCTCTCCTCTCTCTCTCTCTCTCTCTCTCTCTCTCTCTCTCTCTCTCTCTCTCTACATCCCTCCCCTCTTGCACCCCTCCCCACAGCCCCGATGATAAATAAAATAAAATTGTAGAGAAATGGGACTGCAACTTAACAATCGCCAGGGCTACTTGACCTCCCTCTTACACTTAATAGTGTCCAATGCATATTTGTTCAATATAATTGATTTCCTCTTGAATCTTTACAAAATTCCCCCAAAGTACGGGTGATCCCTCTTCAAACCTTGGTCTAAGACTGAATAAATAGATGAACTGACCAATCAGCCTATAAAACCATTCACTGAACACTGAACATCTCCCTGTATGCAAGTATTTGGAGAATAAAACACACACTAATGTTGGACTAAGAAAAATGTGTGTCCTCACAGAAAACAAACAGCTGACTTCAAAGAGCATTGAAGTTGGGAACAGGGAGAACTAAGAGTCCAATGATCGTGTTCCCTGTTGTTCAGAGAGCCCAGCACCTCCTACTGCTGAGGGATTCACAGCCACACCGCCTGCCTTTGAAAATGTCCGCCCTCCTTCCTGCAGCTGGTGGGGGATGCCTGGCTAAGACCTCTGGCTGCTCATTTATCACTTTGCCTGATTGTGTATTACCCTGGCCTCTGACTTCACCTCCTGTTCTATTTGTTACAATTTCCCTGATAACTCAAATCATAAAAACCTGTAAGTGGGCTGGCTCATCTTGTTCTTATTAATGGCCCTAATAAAATATTTTCTTTTGGAGGAGTTAAGTGGGCAGACCCCCAGATTTACAGCTCCCAGTAGTTATGATGTGTGTATAGGATCATTGTCTACTTTTAGCACATAATTACTCTCTGAAGATGAGAGAAGCTGTGGGTACATTTCCTCCTATACCTGGGGCTCCTGTCCACATAGCAGGACAGTGCGCTCTGGTCAGTCTGCTGTCATACCCAAATCTTGCCAGTGTGTCAATGTGTGCATGTGTAAGAATTTTGGTAGGAAATAGAGCTAAGCCTAAATCTCCCCAATTCCCTTTGTTCACTGAAGGAAAGACAAAGCCCTAGGGAATGAATTAAGCCTGTCAGACACCTCAGTTGATGAAGAAGAATTTGACAAGCTAAATGTAAAAGAGAAATTCTAAGTGCTCACAAGCCGAGTCCGGAGAGAGCCTTGCCTGGCGCCTGGCCTGCTGGTATATCCAGCCCCCATGTTTACACAAGTCCAGTCCCTCAGGAGTTCAGTGGCAGGATAAACCAATGTGTGTTCCCTCTCTCAGAAGACAGCAGCAAAATATTTCTGATTCTCCGTGCTTTCCTTCAGACCCAGGTCACATTTCTGCTAGCTGTCCCCACCCTCAGCAGAGCCAACTAAGTAATGGACAGGTGAAATGCAGGCCTGGGCAATTACGGCTTTGATCAGGGCACCGTCCTTAAACCCACACTGACCCCCTGCTTCCACCATCCCCACAACCATATCCACATCAAACAGCTGCAGCTCCCTGTCAGGGAAAAGCTTGACTGCTTCAAAAGGCTGCCCAAGAGGGAGGGAGAGGGAGTCAAGGCAAGGGTGGGGCCAGCGCCCACCCTAGTGACAGGTTGTCCTCTTGAATTTGAGGTGAATCTTCCATTTGGACCCTGTCTTCTGCTGCCTCTAAATCTTGAGCCATCATATGCTGTGTAATTCCCCTGGGTCCTGAGACTGTTGGACTGGTGTTTCTTATTGTGCCTCTGAATCTCTGTCTCGGTCTGTCTGTCTCTGTCTCTTCTCTGCTCCCCCTCCCCCTCCCCCTCCTTCTCTGCCTTTCTCCCTCTCTCTCTCTCTCATCTCTGTTTCTCTGTGTCTGTCTGTCTGTCTGTCTGTCTGTCTGTCTGTTTGTGTGTATTTCCCTCTGTGTGTGTCTCTATCTCCTCCCTCTCTGTTTGTGTCTATGTGTGTATGTCTGTCTCTCTGTGCCTCCCTCTCTTGTGTCTCTGTTTGTCTGTCTGTCTGTCTGTCTGTCTGTCTGTCTCTCTCTCTCTCTCTCTCTGTGTGTGTGTGTCTGTGTGTCTGTGTGTGTCTGTGTCTGTGTCTGTGTCTGTGTGTCTTTGTGTTCCCCCAGTATCTTTCATGTGCATTTTTGGAATTAAACTCAGGTTCAAGCACTTTACTCACTGAGCTATTGTCCAAACTCACTCCTCCTTCCCTCCTTCCCTCCTTCCCTCCCTCCCTCCTTCCTTCTTTCCTTCCTTCCTTCCTTCCTTCCTTCCTTCCTTCCTTCCTTCCTCCCTCCCCTCCTGCTTTCCTGTATCCCTTCTCCCTTCCTTTCTTCCTGTTAACACACTCTTAGAAAAGAAACGATGTCTCTCAGACCTCAGCCCGTCATGCCCTATTGTTGCTGAGCTCTTTAACTAATTGCACTTGCTGCCTATCTTTTCTTTTCTTTTTCTCTTTTTTTATATTTGAATTACAAACAAGATTGAATTACATGATGATCCCAGTTCCCTTGTCTCTCTCTTCCTCCTCTACCACCCCCCCACACACACAACTAAAATCCTACCTGTCATATGCTGCCTATCCTTTCAAAGCTCCCTATAGCTTTTGGCTCCTTCTAACTGGACCTCCCAAGTTACTACTCCACCAAGATGGATCTTGCCAAGGTCACCAGTGATGTCTCACTAAGTCCCTTTCTATTGGTACCCCATGTGATGTCTGATGTGGTCCTCCAGTCCTCCTGAACCCTTCCTGAATCTGTCACTCCTTCGATGGCCTTCTCTGGTTCCTTCTCCTCTCTACTTGCCTTTCCCTACTCAGTCATGCTTTTCTGGCTCCTCTCCTGCCCTCTACATAAATAAAGACTATTAACAGGATTCTCACAGTAATCTGTTATGGTCTGAACAGGAAAGGTTCCCTGCAGGCACACATGCTTGAACACTTGGTCCCAGCTGGTGGTTCTGTTTTGCAAGGTTATAGAGCCTTTAGGAAGTGGAGCTTAGCTAGAGGAGGTGCGTTGCTAAGCGCAGGCTTTCGAAGGTGTAGCCCAACCCTACTTCTGGTCTAACTTTCTCTGCTTCCTATGCTGTGAGGCACCCTGACATCAAGTCCCTGACAACTTTGCCTCTTAAATTTGACATGTCCGTCACCAAACACACTCTATCCCTGACTTCCCAGCCTCCTTTTCCCACTTTGTCCCTTTCTACCAAGTGTCCTATGTCAGAGTTATCTTCATTGTCACAACTCTGAGTCCATTTCCTGTCATCCGCTAAGTCACTTATGTCAGACTCTTCTTTCCTGCTCATGTCAAAAATGCCCCAAGTCTATTTCCTTATACCTGTGATTGCAGCCTCTGCCTTGGGACTTTGGCATCTTTTGCTTTGTCTTAACCTGCCCAGTCTAGCCATGCAGACTGTGTTCTGCATATTACCAGGACACCTGACTGGACAAACTCAGATTGTCATGACAGCCCCAGAACCTATAGATGGGGGCCGGGGAGGATCTGAAAGTTAAAATCCTCACCGTGCCTCACGGTTGGGAGAAGGGGATCAGTGTAGCCTTTTCACCTGGCAAGGCCCAACTCCAGACTCTCCCGTGGCCTCACACATTCCTTGTTGCAACAGCCTCTTGTTACCATGCCTTTCATCACTACTCCAATCCAGTTATCCTGCTGACTTCAGCTACCATATTACTCTGCTCAGAACCCCACCAGTGCCCGCAGCTCTGAGGTATGCCTCTGGCCTCACCACTATCGGTCCTGACAACGGTCTGGTCCCAGATCCTGCTGGTCCTTGGCATACCCTCTGCTCCCTGCCCACCAATGGACTGTATCTCACTTCTCTGTATCTTTCCACATTCAGTGTCTACTTTGAGGACTGCTCCCTTCTGCTTCTGTGATTGACAGCTTTCCATTGTTCCCATCAGACCTCCTCTCCAGCTCTTCCTGCTTGGTCCCCACCAAAGACTGCTTTTGTGGATTTGTTACAGAGTTCCTGCAGTGAAACTCATGGTTCTTTCTCTGGATTCTGAAAGTGCTCATTGCCTTGTCTCCCTGGGTGCTGTCTCCTTAGGGTGCTGAGGGTACCCAGGGACCTACTCTGTCCTCAGCCATGCCCCATCCCCTGCCCTGTCCTTTACCAATAGTGCCCTGTTAATTCTCCTCAGAGTGCTCAAGGGATGCAGGTGTTTTCAGGACCGGCACTGAGACACCAACACCCCCAGTCTCCACCACACATTCTTTTTTTAATATTTCATTTATTTATTTATTATGTATACAACATTCTGCTTTCATGTATATCTGTACACCAGAAGAGGGCACCAGATCTCACAACGGGTGGTTGTGAGCCACCATGTGGTTGCTGGGAATTGAACTCAGGACCTCTGGAAGAGCAGTCAGTGCTCTTAACCTCTGAGCCCTCTCTCCAGCCCCATCCACCACACATTCTTATTCTCTGAATAACCCCATGAACCTCTTCTCCCATTTTGCAGTTGAAAAGACCAAGTCCCAGGATCTTCGGTAGCTTTGATTAAGTGGCAGAGCTGCTGCTGTGGCATGCAGAGTGGCTCTATGCTGTCCATTCTGCTATTTCTCTGCAACATGGAGATGGCAGTGTGCGTGTGGGAAGCCAAGGGTGAAAGTTGTATACCTTTGTGTATGGCTTTTACTGGGAACATCCTTCACTGATGCCTGTCCCCGTGGGATACTTGACGGACTGCATTCACTGCCTTGTAAACAAAGGAAGCTATCCTCGAAGAAAGGAGAGGAGGCTGCAGTTTTGTAGGCAACATATACCAATCAGGGTAATGCTACTAGTTTTCTCTCTGCTTTCTGGTTCTAGCCGGAAACTCTATCTCTGAACAAAAGTCTTCAGGAAGTGAGAGGACCCTGAGAAGTATAGAAAATTCAGGGATCACCCTGGGCAAATATGAGCAAGCTTGATATATAGACTGCATTGGTTTGTTTGGTTTTTGTCTCTGCAACAAAATACTTGAGAAAAATAACCATGACCAAGCTTTCAATTCAAGGTCAACTGGCTCCATTGCTTTTAGGCCTGTGGCAAAGCAGCAATCTCATGGCAGAAGAGCACGGTGGAAATCTTCTCAGTTTGTGGCAGCCAGGAAGCAAAGGAAGGGATGACAGGGAGAGGAGGAGGAAAACAAGGAAGGGATTAGGGTCATGGTAGCCTTCCTAGGCACATGTTCCCAGTAACCTGGTTCTTCCAGCTAGGTTCAGCCTCTTAGTTTCTGTCATCTCCCCACAATGTCATCGAATTGCAAATCGATGAGTGGATTGCCCCTTCAAACTCTTCCTGATCAGGTCACCTCTGAGTCCTGTTTTGCCAGATCTCTAACACCTGAGCTTTTGGGAGATACTTCATATCCAAACTCTACCGCTGCCTTACAGAAAAGAGAATTGGCAGGTTGTATAAGTAGATTTGGGTCTTGACAGCCAACAGCAGGTGAAGTTATTTTAAAGACATTCTGAGTGTTGGAAAGAAGCGAAAGAAAGCCTTGAAGTATATGAAAAGGATTTTTGTATGGTGTTTTTTAAAGAATGCTGGCTTTTTTTTTTTTTCTTTTTCTTGTTTTGCCTGCCTGTCAAGTACAGAACAAGAAGAAATTAACTCATCACGCACTTGGCATTTAGGAAGGGCTGTGTGATGCTTTGTGGTTGACTCAAGCAAAGCAGGGAAGACTTTAGTGGGACATAAGAAATAACTTGTTAACAGCTGTGAAATTAAAACATAAATTAGCAGTTGAGATAGGCCACCAGGGCGCCTTAACTAGACTTTCGAAAGTACATTTGTCTGGCTCTCAGTAGATTTTAAAACTCAGTTGTGTTTATTTCTTTCTCTAAGAACACAGTAGATATTTTGTGACAGTAATGGTGACATTTATACCTTTGTCCCTGGAGGGGGCCTTATAAAACAGTTCCTGCGTTTGTATTTCTATGCCTGCCATTAAGGAAATGAGCCGGACTGTCAGTTTCTCCCAGCCCTGGGATCCCAGACTTCCTTCTGCAGCATACTGTGGCAGGTGACATATATCCCACTCATGGTGACAAGCAGATACTAGACAATGTGTCACAATACCTGCATATCATGTGAAAGTTGCATGAGGGACTTTTGGGCACATTGCTCAGGTTTATCTTACACACACACACACACACACACACACACACACCATGTCAAATAGCAGCCTTGAGAAAGTGAAATCTGAGCATGAGGGATGAAAAAGATGGAAGTTAAAGTAACTGCTACTAAAAGGAAAGCAGCCAACATGAAAATGAGCCCTGTAAGTCCAGAAGAAGGAAAAAGATAAGCAGGTCTAGCCAGTAATACGAGAGGAAATGATCAACCCAAAGGTTAGGTTAATATCTGAAGAGTAGACTAAAAACACATAAGTGATGCAGGAAAGAGAGTGAGAGACAACCTGGGACAGGTGTGTGAGACTGTGCTGATGCTGAGACACTGTGGGAATGGAGGACACACCAGTGTTCAGGCAGGGGTAGGGGTGAGGACTGCATTCCCTCCTGCAGATTCTGTGTGCTCAGTTGGCAAAGCAGAGAGGACATCTTCCTCCCTCAGACCCAGCACCTGTTCTAAATTCTTCCCAGGGTCCCCTGGGGATAACACATTCATCTGGGGGATGGGTCACCAAACTTGTCTAATGTGGACATTATGGCCACTCTAAACAGTGCTTTTATTATTATTACTTCAAAGATTAAGAATGAAGACTGAGAGAAGGAACAGGGTTTACTCTAAGGCCCTTGGCAGGTCCAGACCACTGGCCTCAGGTTCTGTAGTAAAGGCAGGGTTGGGATGGCTGGGTGAGACCTAGCAGGGATTGACTAGGAAGGGGGCAGAGGCTTCTCTGGATACTTGAGAATTCCCAGGATCTGCAGTTGGGAAGCTGGAGACCCAGGAAAGGTAATGTCTAGTTCCAACCTGAATCTGAAGGCCTGAGAATCAGGAAAGCTGACAGTATAACTTTCACTCCAAAATCAGGTGAGTTTGCAACTCCAAAAGTTGATGTTTCAGTCCAAGTTCAGACACCAGAAAATACCAGTGTTGTAGCAGTGTTCAGGCAGGAGGAAGTCTCTCTTGATCATCCTGAGTTCAACATGGGCCTTCACTTGAGGCCTACACACACTATGGAGGACAATGTGATTTGATCAAGTCCACTGTTTAAAATGTTATCATTCATAAACATCCCTCACAGATATACCCAGAATAGTGCTGAACCCATGACCCAAACAAACTGACACGTAAATCTAGGTATCAAGGGGGCCATGCCTCTATAGAGCTCAGAGAGAAGAGTGACATGGTAAGAAGTGGCGCCATGCCTCGAGAGATGAAAACTTGAAGATGAAGGTACAGCATAGTCGACTAAACACTCCAGAGTATAAGGAAAATCATGTAGCTTGTAGATTTTCATGGAGTGTTCATTGGGAAGTACATATGGTGTAAGAGGGCTTAAAAAACAAGTGCAAGACACAAGCCTTCAGTGAGAGCTAAGAGCCTGGATGCTGAACTCATGGGAAAGGCAGAAGATGAGGGAAAGAAGGTAAGGGAAGAAAATGTTAGTGTGTAGGGACAAACTCTCAAGTCTCCTCACCACCCAGTCATCTCTCTTCTGCTTTTCCCCACCCTGCTGTCAAGTGGAACTTATCTTCAAGTTAGAAACACTAGAATATATGTGATTTCAAAAGGACAAACATGATATGTACTCACTCATGTGGATTTTAAACATAGAGTAAGGGATTACCAGCCTACAATCCACACTGCCAGAGAAATTAGTAAACAAGAAGGACCCTAAAAGAGACAAACTTTGTCCCCTGGAGAAGGGGAAAGGGTCACGATCCCTTGAGCAAATTGAGAGCATGGGAAGAGGGTGGAGGGAGCTAGGAGAATGAGAAGGGAAGAAGAGGAGGGATGCAGCAGAGGTCATGAGGGAGCAGAAAGGTTGAGACAGGTGTAGATTAGAAGAAAGGATATGCCATAGGGTTTTAGTTGGGGGGGTAGTAGGGGAGGAGGGGAGGGAAAAGGGAACTGGGATTGTCAAGTAATTCAATTGTGTTTGTAACTCAAATGAAAAACAAAGAACTACAAACTAAAAAAAAAAGAATATATGTGATTTAGAACAACAGAAAATGGTGTGTGGTGTGTGTGTGTGTGTGTGTGTGTGTGTGTGTGCGCGCGCGCGCGCACAAGCAAGCAAGGAAATAAAGCATCTCCTTTTAGTGTGCCCAGACCTCCTTAGTCCCTCACCCTCAGATCCTCAAAAGCATGATTCTAAAATACCATCTGGTTGTCTTTGTAACATTTTGAAGTGCATATATTAGATTGTAACAAGACATCCTGCCTTTTAAAGCAGGGACACCTGGGTCCAGGAATTATAGAAGAGTGGATTTGTCATTACCTGTAGATATCACTGTAGATGACAGTTGAGCAAATGGTCTGTGAGAAGTTGAAAAAAGAAACAGTGACCGTTGCGAGCCAGTTTTAGGAGCCAGGTACCCAGATATGCCCAGGAAATCTGCCTCAGAGACAATGTGCAAGAAAGCTTTGAAGCTATGACTGCAAAGACAGCCCCAATGAGACACTGTAACTAAAGCCAGTGGTGACACACTGTAACTAGAACCAGCGGTGACACACTGTAACTAGAACCAGCGGTGACACACTGTAACTAGAGCCAACAGTGACACACTGTAACTAGAGCCAGCAGTGACACTGTAACTAGAACCAGCAGTGACACACTGTAACTAGAGCCAGCGGTGACACACTGTAACTAGAGCCAGCAGTGACACACTGTAACTAGAGCCAGCGGTGACACACTGTAACTAGAGCCAGCGGTGACACACTGTAACTAGAGCCAGCAGTGACAAGCTATAACTAGAGCCAGCGGTGACACACTATAACTAGAACCAGCGGTGACACACTGTAACTAGAACCAGCAGTGACACACTAAGGAGAACCAGCGGTGACACACTGTAACTAGAGCCAGCGGTGACACACTGTAACTAGAACCAGCGGTGACACGCTATAACTAGAGCCATCGGTGACACACTATAACTAGAACCAGCGGTGACACACTGTAACTAGACAGCAGTGACACACTAAGTAGAACCAGCGGTGACACACTAAGTAGAACCAGCGGTGACACACTGTAACTAGAGCCAGCGGTGACACACTGTAACTAGAGCCAGTGGTGACACACTGTAACTAAAGAAACACCAGAGATGCTCTGTTGAAAATTCAGCTCTCAGTCATGGAAAATATTCATCAAAAGATATTGTCTGTGTTGCTAGATTGCCTTATGGAAGTGCACTTGGCTCTGTGAACTGCATTTCAAGGGAAATTGTTACATGTCTATAAAAGGTTAAAAAGGAAAGTGACACTTCAGTTTATGAGCAAGCAGCTCATTGTGTGGTAGGCATACAATATAAATATGTTAACACTTAAGATAATGCCAGATAGAAGTCATTACTGTGCTGTTTTAGATGCAGGAACAAAATGTTATAAAGTATCTTGCTTAAGCCCAACAGCTAAGAAGTAGCAGACCTATGACTTGAGCCTGCATCTGTCTGTCTACCTATCTATCTTTCTTTCCTCTTTTGTTTTTTCAAGACAGGATTTCTCTGTTTAGCTTTGGAGCCTGTCCTGAAACTTGCTCTGTAGACCAGGCTGGCCTCGAACTCATGGAGATCTGTCTGCCTCTGCCTCCCGAGTGCTGGGATTGATGGAGTGTGCCACCACTGCCCGGCTGAGCCTGGATTTTTCTTGTCCCAAAACTCTTATTCTTTCCTAAGTACCAAGCTGCCAGAGCAAAAAGAGATCTGGGAATGGGTTAGTTAAACTACTGAAGGAAGAGGAAATGTTTCTCTTTAAGAAGGAATTAGCAAATATAAACGTGGTAGTTGGATACAAATATTGAAGACATTGCCAATTGGAGAGGTTTAGTTAAAGTGTCAGAGTAGATAACAAAGGTAGAAAATGTGGACCTAGTCTGAGAAGCTGCCATTTGTCAACCACTCACTCTAAGTCAGTCCCCTGCACCCCTTTCTTTCAGCACTGTTGAGTGAGGGTCAGCAGTATGACCACCCCCATTTCACAGGAGCCGGAGCAGGGGGGAGATGTGGATAAGCACAGAACCCTTACAGCTAGCCAACTGCAAAGCCTCTGCTGAAATCTAGGTCTGCCCTACCCTAGGGCTGCCTTCGTACCCATTTTCCTTCACTGAATTCCTGTGGGTAGATTTCCAATCAATGTAAGGGAACATTTCCAAATAATTAGGACCTTCCCAAAGGAAATAGATGCTCTCTCAGGATGTGAATTGCCTATCACTGACAAATCCTGACTGGCAGAGATGTTGGGTTCCAAGCTTGATGTATCCATGGATGTTGGGTTTTGTTGTTGTTTTGTTTTAATATGAAATTCTGTTTTTATTCCGTGACCACCACCCTCAATAGAAGCACAATTTTACCTGCAAATTATTAGTCCAGGAAGAGGGGGAGGAATATTGGTGGGTGTCTTATGGGTCTTTATCGCTTTTGTCCACCTGAATCCCAACATGATGATAGACACCAAGTGTAGTTTATGCAAAATACTGTGAAGATCTCAGGTTCAGAACCACCCTAGTCTTAAGAATAAAGATGAAGAAAGATGGAGAAGGAAAGAGAAGGTAAATCCCTGAAATACATTCCTCCTCCCTCCCCAGTTTTGACCACTGCTCCCAACCACAGTTCTTAAGCAAACCAAGCAATGGAGAATGAAGGTTCTTAGTGTGCATTTCTATATCTAGAAGTCTAGAGCTGAGCCTTTAATTTCTGAATTTAGACATTTGCTGAGGAATGAGGTCCTGTGGGAAAGCTTCCTACTTCTTGGTCCTGTTGGCAGTAAGTTTTCTGCATTCACCAAATAATTATTTTTGGCTGCATAGAGATTACCTTTTATGACAATACATGACACTTCTGAACTCAGATACAACAAGCAGAGTGTTCTCCAGAGAACTACAGTGCAAAAAGAGTGACAGCTTCTGTGCAGAGGTTGTCAGCAGATGACCTGAAAAGGAGCTCTGCCTATCAAGGTTACATTAACCTTAGCTCGCTGCTGCCCCTTCGTACTTGCTGTATCTCTGTGTCTTGCTGGCTTGCTGGTTCACATTCATCTCTGCTGTATCAGTTTTAAATCCAGTTCTCAGTCCTTAAGGGCATTACATAATAAATTAAAAACTTGATCAAAGGAGTTTTATGTGTGATACATCTGAACTAACTAGCCCTGACTTCCTGCAGGGAAAATGAGTAGCTGGGCAGACTACATTACGGGTTCTCATTAATGACGGTGGGAATGCCTGTCTCCCACATGCCAGTCTCTGCACTGGCCCTGGGAATGCCAAGATGAGTCCTTATTTCTTCAAAGAGCTTCTGTACAAATGTCATAGTGTGATGCATGCTATGACACAAGTGAGCCCCAGGGGTTTAAGCAGCTCAGAGTGCTGAGGGGAAAGAAGGTTTCTGTGATCCAAGTCTTAAAGGCTCTGCAGAGCGACCCCGGGGATCGCAAACTCAGGAGGATTGTGTAGTTAGCTCTGCAGACCTGGGTATGTCGGTCAGGGCTCTGGAATGAGATGGAAACAGGACAGATACTCCTTGGTAGGGGTGTGTGGTGGGGGGTAGCTTTATCCTGCAGACAGTAGGAAGCCTTTAGATGGTTTTAGGATAAAAATAGTGGAGTGTAACATGTTTTTAAAAAGATCACTGCTAGCGCTGTAAAGAATGGATTGGCAGTGAGGTAGGAAACAGAGACACATCACAGGGAAGACTTTGCACCAATCCAACTGAAAAATGAGGACAAAAGCAGACTATGGGGATGAGAAAAACAAATGAGAGACACCCTGGAGAGATGTCCTGAGGAACTTGATTGTGAGGAACAGGTACTGGCAACGGTGGAGGAAGGATTCTCGACTGGTCCCTAGATTTCTGCCTTGAGTGGTCACTGTGTTCATCGAGGCTGTGCAGAGGACAGTGGCAGGGAGGGGCCGGTGGTGAATTCAGGTAGCAGTCAGGTGAGTTTGAGAAGCTTGAGAGTCTTCAGAAGGGAGGATGTGTAGGGGTTTTGCTACATGAGCATGGAGTTCAATTAGGAGAAGCTCAGCTGTTGGCTTGCTTATTCCTTTGATATGAGTAGAATTTGGCATATTTAGAAGGCGAAGAAAGATCCTGTGTGCCCAGAAACATTAGATTAGCTCTCTGCGAAGCTATGTTGTGTATTTGAAGATTATTTCAAGGTAGTGGGTATAGGAGACTCACTGAAATGCCCCGAAAAGAGTTAGGTGGAGGAATTGTGATTCCCTTCCCAGGGTCCTTTGCAGCATTCTTAGTCTCAACCCACTTTTCTGTTTAGTATTTCTCCAGGATTTCTGTAAGTGGTCCCAGTTTCTAAACTACTTAGAAGCCACATTTGTAAAGAGAAGTAAAACGGCATATTACTAAACATTTCTTTGTCTTGATAACCACACAAGATTTCTATGAACAGCCGCACTTTATAGACAACACATTTAAGCTTCTAAATGGTTCCATCGCTCTGGTGCATTGAATAACAAACATACAAATCTGTAGACACTAAATTCCATGCTTTTCTTTATATACTTAACACATTTTTTTAATGGGCCTGTTGTCAGGTGTTGTAGTATACATCTCTGTACACCTATAATTCTAACACTCAGGAGGCTAAGGGAAGAAGATAGCCTTGAGTTTGAGGTCAGCCTAGGCTATGTAGGAGTTTTAGGGTTACATAACAAGACCCTGACTCAGAGAGAGAGAGAGAGAGAGAGAGAGAGAGAGAGAGAGAGAGAGAGAGAGAGAGAGAGAGAGAGAAACTTACCTATCGAAGTTACCAATGTCGTTGATGTTATTATTGAGAGAAAAAAATTGTGAAAAGCTTGTGACCCCAGTGGAATTCATTAACTGCTGTACTCCAATCACTCAAAGCTAACCCCACAGACCTCCCCTCTCCCTGTATGCTCCCATAGCACCCTGGACTAGCCCTTGGTAAGACTCAGCCACTAGGACAACTTTTATCTTTCCCCTTTTACTTCTGCCTCCACCTTTGCCCCTACCTCTGTAAAGTCCCAAGCAGTCAGAGGGAACTTTGGGTTCTAAGCATGAAGAAGTTAGTCATCAGTTCAGGAGCCCACAGTAGCCTCTGGTCTTCAACTTAGAACACAAGCTCTGAACTTCATCTGTGTTCTGACCTTGGGTCATTCTGTGATCCTGCTTGAATCACACTGGTAATTTTTCAGGTCCTCTTAGCACTTTCTAGTGCTTTGTAGGGCTCAAAATATTTCTGTTCTCTCTTCTTATAGTGTTTGCCCAGAAATCTCCACAATTGCATTTCAGATGCCATCTAGGTCTCTGAATCACTATGACATGGTTTGGCCATTGTTTGGTTCTAAAACAGCAGCCTCCATCATACTCTGCCCCTTATTCTGGTGGATTTTTCATCATAGCACAGCTTCTTGTGTCTTGTTATGTACACGGAACTCCTGTGTACTCAGGAGCACTCCGTGCCCTGCTGCTGTGATAACACCTGGCTACCCATGCTTTCTAAGACTCATGATGAATATGGTAGAGGGTGGGGGAAAATGGAGTCACTATCACCAGGAGACCTGTAATAATGCCAGTGTCTTAGATTTCCCAACATGGTCCAATTGTTAATTTCCCAAGACTCCTTCATTGGGAATAAATGTGAGCGGGTCTCTGAAAACTTGTGTGCATTTCCCTGGATTTAATATAGATTTATTGCTCAGACAAAGATGAGAACTTCCTCCCACCCCTTCCAAAAGACTAGTTACCTGAAGCAGGTTTGCCACCTCAGGATGTAGTCAATAATAATGTGGTCTCCACACCCTACCATGCCTGCTCTTCCAAAGCTGGGAGCCCCTCCCAGGAGCAGCCATATTTGTAGAGCCTATGGAAAGTGCCTCCTGCATAGCTGCTTTTTGATCCCACAGGAAAAAGACTTTCTTTGATCGGTTGATATCAGTGGACTCTGCCTTCTGCCTCTCCATGGTCAGAGGTTTGCTGTTGACACTCTGGACTGAATGCCACATTTAGTGTGTTTTTCTGTTGTTGTTTTTACCTCCCTAGGATCTTCTACGTCTCTCATGATTCCCAAGACTTGAAAATCTTCAGCTATATTGCTCGAGATGGTGCCAGCAATATCTTCAGGTGTAACGTCTTTAAATCCAAGAAGAAGGTAAGGGGGCTGTCATCAGTCCTCTGCTAGTCCTTTTCTCTCTGATGGTCCCAGCACATACCTATCTGTAGGGAGACACTGTAACCAAGCCTCCTAAGGGCTGGCTACAAGTGTGCCTGACCACACCTGTCAGGGTGTGGTCAGGGTGATGTCAGAATGACGTGGTAGAGTTTTAAAGGGACAGACAAAGCACATGGTAGCTCTCTGGCCTTGCTGCTTTGGCATGCTCTGGCTTCCTGTTGGTTGGCATTTATCTATTAAATGTTATCCTAACCTTATGGACTACGCATCAGTTATTCACCAAGATACCTGTCATCGGCTTGTCTCCTTGTTTAAGTTTTGCAAGTGGATGTTTTAATACCACAACTGGCAACATGGCATTAATCATCTGTCATTGCTCCAATAGGATGAAACCCTCTTTGATTTTAATGTCGTTTGAACTTTGTACTTAGTTACACATAGCAATAGAGAGGGGTCTGCTGTTTGATATATCTTTGGAGAGAGGACCAGATAGACAGGACTGGCAATAATGCTGACCTTATCTTGCAGGAAAGAAGCATTAACTAAGGTGACCCTTCACCCAAATCTTGCATGTCAATCAGCAGGCCAGCTGTATTAGTAAAATCATGACATGGGGAATCTAGCATAGCTTAGGGTATGATATTGGCTGTCGTGGCAAATTATTTTAATATGGTAACCTTGACTCTGAGTAAATGTAATTTTCACACTTCTATAGAGGTGCCCTCTCTGTGTGTCATTCTTCCAGGGTCCTGACACACAGAACTAGGGTTTGGAATGCCTGCCTGGAGAGTAGAAAACCTAGAATTTATCCCACCCTCCTACTGTGGTCCAGAATGAGTCAATTGCCACCCCACCAAGTCTCAGCTTCTTTGAAGATATATTGATGGTAGACAAAATTAGCATTTTCTTTTTAAAATGTTTCATTAGCATATAGTAATTATAAATTATACATAGCAATGAAATTCATTATGACATTTTCATACATGCATATATATTTCAATTATATTCATTCCAGTTATCCCCTCATGTTCCCTTCCTACTTTCTCTGATGCCTTAAAACCAGCATTTTCTAAAAACAAATGTATTTTTTTAAACATTTATCATCCAAAGTGTTCCATGTTAAAACTACCATATTTAAGTCTCTGAGAGGTCCTGAAATTAAGGAAGCCCCTTAACTTGTTTAATCTAACATTTCAAAAACTGATTTGGCTACAGAACCTCAGTTTTCCCTACAGTGTGTGTTTTTGGAAAGCACTACAGTGGTTTCTAAAGCCTTAAAGTTCTTACAGAGAGAAACCATTAAGTCTGGCTTCCCTTAACACTTCCAGTCTCCTTCCTGCACATTCCATCTAATGCCTTAAGGCATTGTTAGTAGATTCATAGGTACTTGACTTGATCACATGGGGTACTACGGATGAAACCCAACAGGTCAAAATTTACTAGTACAGGCGTTTCTTGACATGATGGAGGTTATGTCATGATTAGCCCATCTTAAGTTGAAACTATTATAAATTGAAAATGTATTTAATATATCCAATATAGCATACATTATTGCTCAGCAATGCGGTACTTGTAGACTGGTCATTTCCAGGAGCTGTGGCTGGCTGCCACTGTCCAGTGTCATGGGCATTTCCTACTGTATACCATTAATCTAGGGAAAAAATCAAGTTTTGAAGTATAATTTCTACTGTGTGTATGTATATATGTATACATATGTGTGTATGTATAGCTTTTGCACCATCATATGGTCTAAAAATTACCAAATGAAGCCTTCTCAACTTGTATCATAGGTGTCTCATTTCCCATGAAAGAGGAACACACTGCTAACTTGCCATGCTCTCTAAGGTGATTTGTGCCCTAACATACTCTGTTTTTAGGCCTTTGATTGATTGATTGATTGATTGATTGATTGATTATGAGAGGAAGGTTTAGGACCTTTTACCATGGGTCTATCATTGAGCTACATCTTCAGTTCTCAGGCCCTTTTAAAATATGCCATAGAATTGGGTACAAAGTGCTAGACCTGGAAAGAAGTCTAGCAGTAGGAAACAAGCAGTAACTTCTTTGATGAGAAGGTGAATGGGTTGCCAGACTTAACGTCTACATAACAGTTGAAAGGGCAGGGGATGTAAGTGAGGCCATATTAGATTGTATATTAGAACTTATGGGAACTTGAGTAGGAAGAAGGAGAGGAAATAAGGCCTAGTCACTGGCGATGTATGGGTTTAGGGACTAGGAGAGTGAGAGCTCTGAGAAGAGAGGAAAAGAATACAAAGTGTCCCTGATGGGTATCAATTGGAATGTCTGCAGTGGTCTCTGGCATGCCACCCCAGAGTGATCACCCCCCCACACACTTCGTGTTGAGTTCTTACCTATGCAGTGATTACAGTCTTGTACATAGACTGTGTACACCTTAGAGTACATTTACCAACTGCTCAATTGTTTATATCATTTTATATTTATAATGTGTATGTAAGAAAGGAAAAAATAAGCCCTTTTATCCTCATTTTCATAGATAGTAAGTGGGGACAGCCTAAGTGACTTGCCAGGTTCTTCTAGAAGGCCAGTAGCTAGAACCAAGAAAACATACAGAGTGAAAGGATTTTGAGCAAGAAACATAGGTGAAGGAGATCCTGGGTTCTTTTGGGGATCTAGTCTGGTGGCACAGGCAGGCTGGGTGTCCTACTGCCAAACCAGAGTGTGAGAATGACCTCCACCAAGAACCTGGGTCTTGGAGTTAGGTGCCGAACCAAGTTCCTACTGACCAATAACACTTACTCAGCGTCGGTCACCCCGCTTTTTCCCACCTCCTAGCTCTCAGAGCTACTTCTCATTTTCTGGCTCTTCTGTTTCCTCTATTCATTTTGCCCTTATCTAAGTCTGCGGCTCTTCATGGGGTTGGTTCTCAGGCCCTGTGCTGGCCTGCAGCCATGCAGCTAGGAGAATTATTTCCAGACCGCCTGGACTGTGAGCTCTGTTACTGCTGAACTCTAGACGGGAAGACCAGTTCCCAAGCCAGGAAAGAGCAAGGAATTGTTCAGCAAAGGAAACCCAATTTGGGAGTGGTGGGGAATGTGTCTGGGAGGTTTTGCACACCCTCCTGGTTGACCTCCAAATAAGTGTTTAACTTTCTTACAAAGCCCTTCTGGTTTCGGGAGATAGTAGCTTGGGAAGGAGTTTTAATTGGCAAATCACAAGCATATTTAAGAGATGAGAGGAAAGGACTATAGACCTTAAGGAAATGTGTCTTGCAAGGATGGTTATGGACCATTAAAGTCACATTAGAGACCTGTTGATGGGAAGCCAGCAGATCTGAGGCTCTCCCAAGTTCTCAGATTGATCACAGCATAGAAAAGCCCTGAATAAATGTCTTGTTGTGCCTAAGATTTAGTTATCACTGTTCCACATCACACTGTGTCTCTCTGTGTGCCAGTGACGTGTTTCCTATGACAGGCCTCTAATGCAGTGTCACCCTTACTATAGAAAATAGGTTGCCTAGACCAGACAGGGCTACATAAAGAGACATGAATGAACAGTGTGTTTCTCATCTTGGGGATTTTAACTTGCAACTGCTGGGCTCTCACTGGAAGCTAGACAGCAGATTGTTAACACACGCCTTTAATCCTAGCACTCAGGAGGCAGAGGTAGAGGCAGGCAGATATCTGAGTTTGAGGCCAGCCTAGTCTAGTTCCAAGACTACACAGGGAATCCCTGTCTCAAAAAAAATTAATTATGTACCTAAGGTTTAGCCTTGGTCCCCAAGGCCAGATTGTAGTGGCTTTTACTATAGTTACTACTTGGTTATAATGAACTCCTTAACTTTGAGTGCCCCAACTCACTGTGACATAGAAATTCTCCCCATTGTGTCTTTATATGGTTAACAATGGTTTGTCCCCAATTTATAATTGGCAAAACAAAGGGCCCAGGAGCCAGGCAGTGGTGGCACAGGCCTTTAATCACAGTACTCAGGAGGCAGAGACAGGCAGATCTCTGTGAGTTCAAGGCTAACCTGGTCTACTGAACAAATTCCAGGACAGCCTCCAAAGCTACAGAGAAAAAAAACCTGTCTCAAAAAAAGAAAAAAAGAGAGAAAGAAAAGAAAGGGTCCAGGATAGTTATAATTCCCCCTGGTCACACAGTGAATAGATAAAGCCACTGATATTAAAACTAGGTAGGCTTCCTACTTCCCAGCCCAAGGCTGTGACCACTAACCTTGTGACCTGAGAGAAACCCCAGGAACCTCTCAGTGCTGACTTGAGTCCTCCAGTCATCCAATAAGGCGAAAGGCTTGTGAGGAATGCAGATTGTTGTGTATGCTGTGGACTGGGGTTCCTGACCTTAAGGAGAAAATTCTGCATGCCAGGGTTGGAGTGAAGAGGTCCCAGCATCTTTCCACTGGCTCTAGGAAGTAGTGGAAGCCCCTGATAAAGACTTCCTAGTAAATTGGTGTTTCCTGCACTTCCCTCCTTCTGGGATATAATGATAGTATCATTTGCAAGACCGTTCCTCTCTTGAGCAGCTTCTGGCCTGTCCTCTCCACCTGTCCTGTGGTGTGGATAGCACCTTCCGGCGTGTTTCCACAGCCCCAGGAGGATGCACTGTGCCTCATACACATGACCGTGCTTATTATCGCATTTCCTCAGGCGTTGTTAGTGGTTAGCAGGAGCTGCGGGGAGTTCTACCAACTGCAAAGGCAACTCCTTGACATCATTTTTTCTTCTTGCAATTAACAGTTTGGTTGGCTTCAGTAAGGAGAAGTTTCTTGCTTCTTGTCAGCAAACTGGGGTCCACAGTTGTAAAGCTGAACTGTCCTTTAGAAGTTACAGTAGATTTGGAAGGATGGTGACAGTCATGTACTAAAGAATGACAAGTGTTGGGCTGGAAAGATGGCTCAGAGGTTAAGAGCACTGTCTGCTCTTCCAAAGACCCGGGTTTGATTCCCAGCACCCACATAGCAGCTCACAACTGTCTGCAACTCTAGTTCCAGGGGATCCAACACCTCACACAGATATACATGCAGACAAAATACCAATGCACAGAAAATAAAAATAAATTATTGCAAAAAGGGACAAGTGTCTAGTAACACTTGGGAAGGTGAGTTAACTTGTCCCTTGTCCTCCAGCTGGTTACTGACAGCACTGAGATTATGACCATTATTTCCTGTCAGTGTTGAAAATTGGACCCACTTTGAAAGTTAACTTTCTATAGTGGGTAGTGATTCATGGTCCAAGGAAGTCCGTCTATCAAATTATATAACCAAGCCATCAGTAACATAGTAGACAAATCCTGACCCAACTATCATTTATTTCAAACCCTTAGTACTTTACATATCATATATATGTTCACATATAAATATATTCATGCTTCAGCTTGTAGTCACTTGATTTTATTTTGCATGAATGGTGGGTGTTTATGTCCGTGCAGAGACCAGGGGTCATTCCTCAGGCACCATCCAGCTTGTTTTTTTTGTTTTGTTTTGTTTTGTTTTTTTGAAACAGAGTCTCTTCATTGGCCTGGAACTTGTTCATTAGGCTAGGGTGGCTAGCCAACAAGCCCAAGGAATACACCTGTGTCCATCTCCATGATGCTGGGATTAATTATAAACTTGAGCCATTATGCCTCATGTTCAAACTCTCTCTGTCTCTCTACCTCTTCTGCCCTCTCTCTCTCTCTCTCTCTCTCTCTCTCTCTCTCTCTCTCTCTCTCTCTCTCTGTGTGTGTGTGTGTGTGTGTGTGTGTGTGTGTGTGTGTGTGTGTGTGTATTTGTTTTGTATATTCTGAAAATCAAACTCCGGCCCTCATGCTTATGTGGCAAACACGTTCCCAGCTGAGACGTCTCCCTATCTCCTTTCTGAGATACCTTTAAAGGATACATTAAAGAAACATGACATTCAGTTCTATTTTTGTTGAGATTCTGAGGTTGTTGAGTTCAACATAAAAGCACTGTACTTTATTGCTGTGGCAGGTGAGAATTACAAAAGTCATTGCACAACTGACTTTATGGAAGTCAATTCCCTAGAACTCAGAAGTCCTTGGAAGACAAATCCCAGTGCTCAGAAGATGGAGAGGTGGGTAGCCACAGAGCAGAGGAGAGGGGTAGTAGGCCAATAGCAAAGCTTCTTGGCAGAATGCGCCCTCACTCTTTTTCCTTTTTCTCATCACTGGCAGCTTCATCTTCTCTCCGTCTCTTGTGCATCTTGCAGTGAAATTCAGAAGAGTGCCAGCAATTATCAAGTCACCTTTAGGATCTGACTAATCAAACCCTGTTTTACATGTACACAGCACTGAAAAGACTCCCATGTGTATATAGCCAACCAGCAGCAGGCTCATTAGACTGAGAAGATGAAATGGTATTATACCTGATTTTCCTGTGGCCAAGTATAGGAATCAACATTTGATTTATGTCTCCCTAAAGCTAATATAGCAGCCTTGTTTGCTTTTGAGCAGATAGCCTACACTCACAGAGAATGGTTAGCCTATCTGCAGTCACCATTCATTGCAGCAGTTTATCCGATATTGACACCTGCTATGTTGAAGCCCACATTAGGCATAATGAGGAGAATAGCCATTCATCCATCTTGACTTGGTTTCTGTACGAGGGTGAGAAGTGTCGTAGGCTGGGAGAGGGCTTCTATCAAGAGGAAAGAGAGATGGGTGGAACCAAATGCTTCAGGTTTTAAGGTAGCTGCCTTTCCAGGCCTGTTTTCACAAAAGTGCCTATAATTGGCACTTCCAGTGAGTGACAGTGCTCTCCATCTGCTGCTGAGAGCCACTCTAGGTTAGGTATTCCTTTCCAGTTCTGAAAACATCAAAGCAGCCATATCCAAGCCAATCTTGATAACCACGAGGCCACACATGCTTTGGGCTACTAAGAGAAATTGGCTTCTGAACAGGAAGATTTGGTCCATGTGCCACCCAGCACTTTCAGAGGATTATGTAAAACTAAGATAGATTTATACAAAAATCATGTGGTATAATGATGTTTCCCCTGCCTCCGCTCCCCAATCTAGTAAATCCCAAAGAGTGGCCAGATCTCTGAAAGCTGGAAAAGGCTGTCTTCCTGATAGTCCACTTGCTGGCTCCGATGTACGCATGAATGCCTGTAATCTTTAAAGCTTCACTTTGATTTCCAAAAGTCATGCGATCTGGGCAGCTGCTTCCATGTGATCCAGTAGACCTAAAGTCTTCATGGAAACCTCTGAGAGAGTTCATTTTAAAGCCTCTCTTTAATCAAGTTCTCCCTCTTAGGTTCAGACATGGCCTTCTATGAAGTCCCAGCATGTATGACTCCTGCATTTCAGGGCAGCAAACAGTTTTTATTCCTAGGATCACCAAGTGAGGTTAGCCTATAGAAAGGAACCCACTGGACAGCACAGGGAGTAGCTGAGAGAGGATCAGCCCCTGCTGGCTGCCTTCCAGTAATTGCTCTACATCCAAGGTCCTCTTATAAAGTCCTCTAAAAACACTTTTCAGTGGTGATGAAAAGAAAGTCTTAGCGGTCAAAGGGCATCTGAACCCAATCTAGCTGTTGATGTAGAGTGCTAGGAGCCATCTCGTTGAGTTTTGACCCCCAGAATGGTGAACAGGAAGGACTATATTTTACAGAGGGAAACGGACTCTTGACTCTGGGAATGATGGGGAAAACTGGCTCATTCCTGGAAAATATTTACTCTGAGCTCACTGGGTTAATTTATATAAGAAAGTCATGGAATTAAACTCTTGGTCTTTATATATTTCTCAGCTGGGTGGTGGTGGTGGTGCACACCTTTGATCCCAGTACTCAAGAGGTAGAGGCAGAGGCAGAGGCAGGCGGATCTCTGTGAGTTTGAGTCCAGTCTGGTCTACAGAGTGAGTTCCAGGACTACTCAGCCAGGGCTACATAGAGAAAACCTGTCTGAAAATAAAACAAAAGCTTAGTCTTACCTATTTTTATTTTTGAGAACCTAAAGCATTTAGGTTCATGTAAAGATGTCTAGGAGAGGAAACTCTGCAAAAGTTAGTGGGGAAGGGGGGGGTAAAATCTTCTGTGTAAGGGACAGTGGCAGACAGACGAAAGCCACACCTACAGTGACTTGGCGAATGAGCTTTGCTGTGAAAGGCTGAGAAGCCATAGGCAGTCTGCTCTTCTTTTCAGAAAGGAGAGAAGTAGGGAAAACTAGCAGGTGAGCATGGTATCATCACTGAGGCTGCAGCAAGGGTTCTTTTTATCTGAGGGTGGAGCTTCCTGGTCCAGCCCTGACCAGGGAGCATCCTCATGGTCACAAGTGATGTAGTTGCATTCATGAACTCACAGCACCCCTCCTCTAGAGTGGGAGGGGTTTGTGAGTCCACCCCTAACTGAGGAGCTAGGGACACTTTATGGTTTCTGGGGGTGGAACAGTTGGTTTTCCTTAAAGGTGTAGCTCCTGGTGAAGTTACCCACACTCTACTGGATGGCCCCACAAAAGTATATGGACAGCACAAATTGTAGTTGGTGGGCTATATTAACTTGCCATTTGAAGTAAGAAGATGGCTGAATCCCTCCTAGGTTGGTGGGCTCTTTGGACATTTGGTAGTGGCTGGTTGACATATTCTAAAGGATCAGAACTAGAGAGACACATGGGACAAAGTCCAGAATTGGACCACTTGCCCCTGACACCTGTTTTCAGTTGATGATCAGAACTGTGGTGACGTAGGTGTTGTTTCTAGAGTACGTGTACATTTGAGGAGTCTCCGTTTTTCCACCTTTCCTTGTCTGGCAGCGTGGGCTCCTGGCCACCTTACACATCCTCAGCCACACCGACCTTTGCTATGTCCTTGTATAGTCTGCACCCTTCACTCTCTCTTTTCCGTCTGCCTTCCCCAGAGTCAAGCTATGAGAATCGTAAGGACCGTGGGACAGGCCTTTGAGGTCTGCCACAAGCTGAGCCTGCAGCACACCCAGCAGAATGCAGATGGCCAGGAAGACGGGGAGAGCGAGAGGAACAGTGACGGCTCTGGGGACCCAGGTAGGCTCTGTGCTGCACAGTGTGAGGACGCAGTGTGAGCCAGACTATTAAGTTACTTAAAAACTAATTCTGATAATTCCATGATTACATCATTATGGTTTTTTCTTTTGTTCTGTTTTGTTTGTTTTAGCTCTTGAGACAAGTTCTTGCTTTGTAGCTCAGACTGACCTTGAACTTGGACTCCTCCTATGTCAGCTTCCTGCATCAGAGATGGTGTTGATGTTCCAATAACAATTAGTCAGAAATCATATCTACTATGATTTCTTCTACAGAAAACAAAAGTTCACTAAAACGAAAATTTAACAAAGATAATATATATATATATATATTATATATATATATATAAAACTAAATACGTACATCTACTATTAAACGTATTTAGTTTAAAAAATAGAAGAACAAGCTTGATGGTGGTGCTGTCCACCTTTAATCCCAGCATTTGGGAGGCAGAGGCAGAGGCAGGTGGATCTAGTGAGTTCAAGGCCAGCCTAGTCTCAGCCAGGAATGTTACATAGAGAAAGCCTGTCTTGAAAAGAAAACAAAAATAAAAACAAAAAAGGAAGAACATACCATAGTATTGAGTGGAAAACCTAAATTTCATAAACATGAATTCTGTGTCTTACATGGCACAGATTTCTAACAGCAAAGGGGACATGCTGGTAACCTGTGGTACTCACATACTACACTATTCAAAAAAACTTTGAGGCATAGTTAAAATGGTACTCAAAGAAAAATATAAAGGTTCAGTTATTCATGTTAGCAGATGAGACATCCTGAAATTCAAATGAATTAATCATTCAAATCAAAGATTTAGAAACCAAAGGAGGCAGAGACAGGAGAATCATGAGGCATTCAAAAAGTCTACATATTCTTTGTCTCAAAAACAAACGAAAAGGTTTTAAAAATCATAAGAATAGAGAGCTGGTGAAATGGCTCAAAGTGTAAGAGCGCTGGCTACTCTTTCACAAGTCCAATCTCCAGCAACCACATGGTGGCTCACAACCACCTAAAGTGAGATCTGGTGCCCTCTGCTGGCCTGTGGGGATACATGCAGTCATAACACTACATAAAATAAATAAAAAGTCCTTTTTAAAAGTCACAAAAATAAATCTTATGCTTAGATGCCAGGATTGTCATGTGGTTGGGCAGACTCTTGTTTTGCATTGTAACTGCTGGCCTCCACCAAACACTTGGAGGCGGTATGGGCTCTGCTGGAGCACCTGGGCCGCACCAAGTTCCTGCGTTCAGTCACCGTGTCCCCAGACAGCCAGGTATGGTGGCACTGAGTACTAGAGCATGTTGACTAGGGCAGCATTGGATAGAGAGAGCGCCAGCCTCCACATGCCCACTGATTCTCCACTGTCTCTAGGCATGGGCTTGGCTTAAACCTAAGTGTCTACTTATGGAAAAATAGCTCATAGTGTGTGCCTCAGAGACAAGTCATAATTCCATCAGCTGACATATTTTCAAAGGCCAAGTCTGATGTTTGGTACACAGAAAACACTGGTCATATGCATGTTAGCTATTATTGTGTGAGCACAATTGTGTGAACACTTTTAAAAACGAGGGCAGAAAGTTTCCAGGAAAAGTGAGTAACAGAGGACTGACTGTCTACATTTAAATAAATATTCATGTAGATGTGACCAGGTAGAGCTGTGCGGATGTAAAGTACCTGAACAGCACAAAGGAGGAGGCCAGAGCCAGAGTCAGGCACATGTGTTAATTTATTGCAGATCCCTGGAGAGAATAATGTGGAGATGCCTGTGAAACTCAAATTTTTACATGCTGTTTGACTCCTAAATTATACTCATAGTACCTCTAAGAATGTATTCTAAAGATAGACCTGTACATGTGAAATGATGAACATTCTGTATGGTTACATAAGTGAAGAATCAGTTATAAAACCAAGAGATTATAAAAAGCACAGTTTCTTTTTCTTCCTTTCTTCCTTTCTTTTGTTTTTGTTTTTGTTTTTGTTTTTTGAGACAGAGTCTCACTATGTCTTCACTATGTAACTCTGGCTGTCCTGGGACTCGCTATATAGACCAGGCTGGCTTTAAACTTACAGAGATCCTTGCCTCTGCCTCCTCTGCCTCCTCTGCCTCCTCTGCCTCTGCCTTGTGATTAAAGGTGTGTGCTACCATGCCTGGCTATAACATTCCTTTTAAATATGAGTAGTGGACTATTACACCATGATTAAGAAGAATAATCAGTTATTATGAACTGATATCAATCCATCTTAAGACATTTTGTCCATTTTGTAAAATTCAAGTTCTAGAACTGTGGATATGCTTGCTACCAATTACATTTGATTATAAGTACATCGGAATAATTATATGCATCCATGTGGGTATCCATGTATGTACATGTGTGTGCACATGCAAGTTTACTATGTGTAGAATCTTGGCAGCATGATACACAAGAAAGTGGTAGCATGGGTCATTCTGTAAAAAGGAGCCAAATGGCAGAGGTGGCAGGAAGACTTACTTCCCACCTTAATCATAGCTTTTCTACCCTGATTTAGTCATAAATTAGGAAAACATGACATTTCATCTAGTGCTCCGCTCCTGTGTCACAGGGAGCTTCTTTTGTGGCTCACTCGTTTGTGCTAACTGATGGTGCCCTCTGGCTAATGCATGCATCACAGTGATCTTGCCTGATAATAACCATTACTAGACAGAGCGGTGTGTTTTCCTGTATGCCCCCAGACACTCGTGGGTTATAGGGGGTCATGGTAATATTGTGAACTTAGGGATCGGAGTTACAGGAGTCTTTGGCAGACACTCCACAGGCCTGTGTAGCTATGAGCAGAGAGCACCATGGGGGGCAGTTCTGGTCTCTCCTGGATGCTCTGTGACACCTATGCTTGCTACTTTGCTCAGAGAATGGAAGCTGTTTGCCCACTTCTGCACTATAAGATGCTATAGACTGCTGGCTGAGGAGATGGCCCTCCTTTTGTGTATGTGACCGTGGAGGTATTTGGGTACACATGTGTGTTTGAGTGCTTTGCATATATGTTTGGAGGTGAGAGGACAATCTTGGGTATCATTTCTCCAGTGCCAGTCATTTTTTTTTTTTGAGACAAGTTCTCTCACTGGTCTAGAACTCACCAACTAGGCCATGATGCTGGCCAACAGCCCCCAGGAATCACCCTGCCTCCTTCCCAACATTGGGATTACAAATGCATACCCACCAGGTCTGGCTTTTTTCCACATGGGTTCTGGGGACCAAACTAGTCTTGAAAGCACTGTACAGACTGAGACATATCCCCAGCCTCTATTAACACTTCTTTGCCAGTGCCCTGCTACCTTCCTGGAAGAGAGTGGCAGCTGAAATCTCAAGAGCTTTCAAGCCCAGGCTCACACTGGCAGCTGGTATACACATACACAGAGAAATTCTAACCGGAAGGTAGAGGGCGCTCTTTCTGGTGAAGTCACTTACTCCTAGAGTGGAAGGGACTAGATTCAGGGTGGTGCCCAGAGGCTGCTCATTTGAAGACCATTGTCGTCATGGAAGTCCTGTCTGAGGAGGTTGCTGTAATATCCAAGTAGCTAATCGGATCTGTCCCTCAGGCACTGACCATGGAGGTCGGGATGGCCCAGGATGGCCCGTTGACGAGAACTGCCAGTAGCCTTTCTTATAGGCAACACTAAGAAATAGGTCTTATTTCCCTGCAGTAGGAATAGTGCAGTCCTTCTGCCTCCAGCCCCTGAAGCCATCTGCTGGGTGAGTTGATGTCATTTCCTGTCATGCTGAGGAGCACACTCTGGGGGATCCATGGAGTTCCCAGTAAGATCATTTCCTATTCTTTGCTTTTAATCTCATCCCCCCTCATGTGCCCCAAACTTCTTCCTTTCCAGCACTGGGTGGTTCGTGTACCTTCCAGCCATTGTTGATGCAGTGTTCTCTGCCCCAGGGGTCATGCAGATTTCCTCGTCATTCTGCACTCTCTTTTTCTCTTCTGGGAGGCCTGTTTTCTAGCTCCCACTCTCCCATTCTCTTCCCTTCCCCTTTCAGAAACTCAAATACATTGTTTTTCACTGTGTTCCTGTATTCTCATCACTCCTGGGTTATGCCGTTGACGTTAACATTCAACCCTCTGCGTACCTGGCAGAGAATACCCTCTATCTATAATGGGCTGTGAGCCGTGGGAGCATAGGGACCTCCCAGCACAATAAATACTTGTTGGATAAACTGATAGTCAATAAGTGCAGCCAAGGACAGCATCGATATTACTCACTGTCAGCTATCATCTATAAAATTCTTACTCTATGCTAAGATGAGCATGGAGATTGAGAAGAGATTCCAGCAGGAGTGACTTTTAAGCCACCTCTTTGACGAGGAATGATGACAATGTGGGCTAGGAGAATTAATAAAATTGAGGTGGTAAACACAGAGTGAGCTCAGAAGGCTAAACGGGGAAGACAGTGATGGAGATGGTGGTTACTCACTCTCTTCTGGCCATCATATAAAGGCGCCCACTCTCCAGCCATGTTGGGCACCACTACCTCTCTGTTCTGTTACCTTTAAAAGACAGGCTCTCTTTATGTAGCTGTCTGTGGTCTAGAACTTGCTATGTAGACCAGGCTGGCTTCAAACTCACAGAGACCGACCTGCTTCTAGAGGCATGCACCGACACACCTGGCCTGTTCTGTTACCTCTTTGGAGACAGTCTTCTTAATTCACATTAATATACATGAGGTATCGCCTGCTTGACATTCTCCATATACCTTAAAGAGAGCGCAGTTATGTAGTTGGCCTTCCACAGGTAGTGTCAGGCCCAGTGTGCTGGTAAGTTTTTAATCATCTTGACATAAACTGGAGTCACCTGGGAAGAGGCAGCTTCTTCAGTTGAGGAATTCCCCACATGAGATTGTCCTGTGGGGCATTTTCACGACTATTGATTGATGTGGGAAGGCCCAGCCCACTGTGGCAGTGCCACCCTTGGGCAGGTGGTCTTTGGTTGTAGAAGAAAGCAAGCTGAGCAAGCCAGTAAGTGGCACCCCCTCCATGGGTCCCATCTCTGCTCCTGCTTGATCATCTCCTGCTTTGACTTCCCTCCGTGATGGGTGTGATTGAGACGTAGAAGCCAAACAAACCTTGTCCTCCCCAGATGGCTCTTGGCCATGATGTTTGTCACAGCAATAGGAAGCAAACTAATACGCCAAGCATACTTTCTTCAAGGTTTAAGATGTCAAAGATAGATCAACTGTGTCTTTTCAAGATCAGTCAAGCTTGGGTTGGCACACTCTATCATCCTGGCATCTCTCGGGGGAGAGAGAGGGAGGCACCTGCTGGTGTCGTTGAGGATGTGGCCTTGGAGTAGTGTGAGGGGGAAAGTATACATATCATTTGCGTGTTTATATTACTGTGTGTGTGAGTGTTATGTTGTGCGACTTTTCCTGCACAGACAGGAAAAATGTTTATTCAGGCCACACAGAGTCCTGACAACAAAGAATGATTACACCCAAGTCTGACTTGGTAGACCAGTAGTTTATCGGTTTCCTCACAGGCCTGTGGGTGACTTAAAGGAAGCTGCATCACCAAGAAGGCCACCCCAGTTTCGCTAAGGAGTCTTCTCTCCCAAGCAACTAAAAATAACTAGGAATATCAACATAGAAATCTCTTTCCTCTTTTCCATCTCTATCTGTGTCTGTGTTTAATGGGTGGTTCATTTTAAATAATTGTTTCACATGACTAGAAGCCTGGTAAATCAATAATTTCCAGTTGGAGACCCGGGGAAGGGTGACTTCGAGTCTGAAGGCCATCTGCTGGTGGAATTCCCTCTTCTTCATGGGAGATTAGGCTTTGTTCTATTTGAACCTCTGTCTGATCAGACGAGTCTGCCCACAGATGGGCATCCCCTTGACACAAGGTCTACCGCTTTAAATATTCATTGCAATTTTAAAAAGTAACTCCACAGCAGCCTCTAGAATCATGTTGGCGGATGTCTGGGTGCTGTGGTGGCTGGCCTGTTAGCACAGACCGTTGGCTGTTGTGGAAGTAAGGAGGCAATGCTGAGAGGTCACTACAGCAGCAGGCTATACACACGGCAATTGGACTTTCATCCTGACCCGACCCTTGTGTATTCAGTGGTCTCCAGCAAAGCACATGTTGGATGCCACTGCGAGGATGCAGGTGAATGAACCCAGGGTGTGGTATAGAGGAAGCTCCCAGTGCTAGCAGTGTGGCTAGGGATCTGCATATGGAACATATGTGCAAGAGAATGGCTGGGTGCTCTGAATGTCTGTAGTCAACAGGTAGAAGCTGAGTGAGTGACTGATCTGGCTTTACTGTGGCCAAGAGGCTGAGTGTACCCAAGAGTCAGCAGTCGATGCCATTTGCATCCGGGGTTGGAACCCTTTCTTCTTCAGGAAGGCTGCTGACTGCCTTCTCCTGGTCACTGCCTCCCACTCACCTTCTTGGTGTGTATAAACTGCTGACAGCCTTCTTTTCTTTTTACATCTGCTCTCCCGAGAAGGGTTTTCCTATAAAGGTCCAGAGGAAAACGATGGTTTCCTGTGGGGATCTGGCTCTTGTGTTCAGGAGGTTTTCATTGAATGCAGTGTTTGTCTTTCCAGGAGAGCTCTGCCTGCCTGGGATGGGATGGCAGGCCCTTTATTGTACAGAGGAAACTTATTTACACTTGGAAATTGGAAAGGGCAAGTGCTGGAAGCCGCCCTGCCTCTTTTGATCTCAGCGCTGCTTTCTCTTCTGGGCTTCAGTGGGGTTTTAGTGTTGTTATCCACTTACGCCCCTCCCAGTGCCTCCTCTCTCCTTCCCTGCTCTGTGCCTGTCTTTCTTCTCTCCCTCATTCTTCTCCTGTTCCCTGTGCTATGGGGGAGGTATATGTTTTGTATCTTTTGGCAACAGCTGTCCTTCGCCATCCCCAAGGCTCTCAGAGCAAGGTGGGGCCACTGCTCAAATTTTCATTGCCTGTTGCCTGGGAGAGATGCTGTTTCCTTGGAGGTATGCCTTCTCCCATGTGGCAACAACTGTCCAGCATATTCATAGACTGAGAAGCCTTTAGAAGGACTTATTCAAAATAAAACCTGCTGGGGCCAGCAAAAGAGATCAGCAGGTAAAGGTGCTTGCCACCAAGACGGACAACCTGAGTTTGATCCCTGGAACCCACATTGCAGGAGAGAAACGACTTGTGTAAGTTGTCTTTTAACCTACACAGGTGTGCCAGGGCACACTCTCACCCATGCACATACACACAAATGAGTAAATAAATGCAATAAAAATAAGTAAATAAAAAGCTGAGCACGGTGACACACACGTGTAATCCTAACATTCAGGAGGCTGACACAGGAAGATTGCCTAAAAGTTTAAGGCCAGCTTAAAAAAGCCAAAAATATAAACATGCGTGTATACATTCCTAACTCCTATGTGTGTTTGGCAAGAATACCTAAAGTCCACTCTGAGCAAAAGCCTTGAGTATGAAGCTAGAGAGATGGCTCAGTGTTTAAGAGCACTGGCTGCTCTTCCAGAGGTCCTAAGTTCAATTCCCAGCAACCACATGGTGGCTTACACCCATCTGTAATGAGGTCTGGTGTCCTCTTCTGGTGTGCAGGCATACATGCAAGTAGAACACTATACATAATGAATAAATTAATCTTAAAAGAAGAAAAAAATACAAAACCCTTGAGCATGTACATTGGTAGCCAGAGTCCTGTGTCCTACATTCTAGCTCCAGGTTAGTCACCCTGCACACCTGCAACTTTGTGTTCTTTGACCTTCACCCCTGAGAACCACCTTTGTATCCTCTATTTCTGTGTGTCCAACCTGCTTTTTAGACTTTCACCCCATCTCTACTGTCTGCTTCTCAGCATCCCCTGAAGACCCTGCTTCTGCCTCCCTCTTAAGTGTTGAAGTTTCTCCTGGATATGGTCCCTGGGTTCTTTTCTGGCTTGCGCTTATGGCAAATATCTGTCTTCAGGCTGAACCTTTCTTGATCCCTCCATCCATATGCTGAGTCTGTTTAGGCCTGGGCTCTCCATCTGCTAGCTCCCCAAGGATCAGAACTGCTGACCCAGCAGGCTGCCATGGGGATCAGCCTTTCCATTAACCGCCTTTATGCTCCTCAGCAGAACCATCTCCCCAAGCTCATGGATCAGCAAGGAGGAAAGCCTAGCACACTGTTGACTTCTGAATACGTGGCTTGCTCCCTTATGTGACAAAGTGCATCTACATAGGAGGGACTTACAGCCGCTGGTTCTACAAGGCAGACACATGCCTGGCACCTGGTTGCCTGGGCCAGCTCCAACATTAGGGATCGGCACTGCTATCACCACCATCCAGCACTATTTTCCAACTGCTTCTCTGTCTCTGCAAATGATTAAGACATTGTATTTGAAAGACAATAGTGGTCAACCTAGAGGAGCCTGGTGGCCCGTGTGCTGTAATCCCAGTACTCGGAAGGCAGAGACAGGAAGATAGCCATAGGTGTGGGGCTGGCCTCGGCTAGAGAGTGAGTTTTGGTCTATCCTGGGCTACCAAGTGAAACCCCCACCCCATCTCAAAACACCAAAACAAAACATGTTGAGAAACCTTATCCCAATTATAGAGTAAGAAAATATTCTCTGTGGAATTATGAGAGTAAGTACCAGGCTGGGAAACTGAGCCCTGAGCTGCGATGAAGTTGGAGATGGCAGCCCCCTTTCCTCCAGAGTCTCTCTACCTCTTGCTGGTAGAAATGTACCAGGCTGTGGAGCTGTTGCATCTAACTTGAGGAAATGTTCGTTTGTTTCTGAACTTATGATGATATTAGAATAGACGTATCCTACCGGGTTGAAAAGGTGTATCTGTGTACTCAAACAAAAGGATGTGGGAAATGTCAGAGGAAGCCCATGACATGCCTGGCCTTGACTAAGGGAGAACTAACAAAATAAAGAGGAAATAGTGTTCCTTATGTCATGGCTCCCTGCCCTGTTGTCCCTGCAGGCCGCCAGCTCGCAGGAGCCGAGAGGGCCTCCACGGCCACTGCAGAGGAGACTGACATTGATGCTGTGGAGGTCCCACTCCCCAGGAATGATGTTCTCGACTTCAGCCGAGGTGTGACAGACCTGGATGCTGTAGGGAAGGAAGGAAGCTCCCACATAGACTCTACGGTAGGTGACTTTCATGTGTGGTCCTGGTGCCTCTGAGAGCAAGCTGTGTCACGGCTGTAGCCTTAGGCCGTCAGTTGCCTCATGGCTCACACCGTGGCAGCTTCAGAGTGGGGTGCCGTGTCACACAGTGGCAGTGCTGGAAGGTATTCCGTTGCCCTTAGAGGGGTCTGACTTCTGCAGATTCAGCACCCACATGAGGGTGCTGTGGAGTGCATTTCTGAAGTGTGTTGCCCACCTGGGGATCCCATCAATGTTCTAACCCTTTCTCCCTACACAGCAACATCTTGTGGTATTTGTGCAGGGCTCATCCGGCAGACCCATGTGATACAGGTGATCACATGGCTTAGCTAAAGAAGCCAGTCTGTTTGAGCCCATTACCTTGTCTAGTGTTGTGGGCCTTTAAAACTCCTGGATAACAACAGCTCTCCTCAGTCTGGAAACTAGCACACTGTATGGTAGAAACTGAGACCCATTGAGGCAGGCCTCATCACCCCCAGCCTAGCATTCTGCAGGTGGGATGACTAAGGCATAGAGGAGCTTCTAATATGATCCAGGAAAGAAACAAGCCCCAAGAGCCCCAAGACTAAATTCAAACATGAAGACAACTAAATTAAGAAAATCAAAAACCAAAAGGCAAGTTCCTGACCCTTGGGTTCCCAGGAAGCTCACTGGCACTTTCCATCCTCCATCTCAGATTAGGCCAGTTCATGAGGAAACACCTGAGTAGTTTGGCGGGCAGCGCCTCCTGTTTCCTCTGCTGCCCTGCTACTTCTCTACAAAGGACAATAGGCCTCCGTCCCTGAGTACCTTCTTCCTGCATTTCTGAGGATCAGCAAAGCCACCAGGAACAAAACCTATCTCCCTGGCACTGAACTCTGACTTTAGGAGCCATCTGAATGAAAGTGTCCCGTCAGGAGAAAGAGACAGCAGCTGCAGTCACCTAACTAACAGAGGTCCCTCTGGCTCATGTGTTAGGATGTCCAAATGTTCTTCCTTCATTGTGAGAAGAGATGGGAGAGGGTGGAGCATCTGAAGGACAGTGCAGGGAAGAACTGAGGCCATTTCCTTCTTGTTGTCATAGCGACAGGGTAGGTAGCTGTGTAAACAAACATAGATTCTAAAGCTAGAACCCCAATTCATCAGAAAGGTATATAATTGGAAATGAGTTTAAAAAAAAAAAAAAAAAAACGATATTTTATCAGCTGCTTGTCTCCCACCCTTTTGACAAATGATGTTCCCAAGGGATAGAGATAAAATTTTCTGGCTCTGTTTTGCCAGCATGTCCTCCCTAGAGCTATAGCTGTCATTGAAGATGCAGCATCTCCAGTACATGAGCGTCACTCAGCCCGCGCAGCCGTCATGAATATAACAATGAGAATGGGGAACTCAGACTTCTGCCTATGAGCCATGTTCTGTCTTCTCTCCTCAGGTCTCACCCCATCCTCAGGAGCCCATGCTGACAGCCTCACCTCGTATGCTGCTGCCTTCTTCTTCCTCGAAGCCACCAGGCTTGGGTACAGGGACACCTCTGTCCACTCATCACCAGATGCAGCTCCTCCAGCAGCTCCTCCAGCAGCAGCAGCAGCAGACGCAAGTGGCTGTGGCCCAGGTTCTCCTCAGCCTCCTCCCTTCTTCACAGGCTCCACTCTCATGGGCTTGATGCACCTTCCCTAGCAAGGGGCTCAGGGCAGGTTTAAAACCTAGGGAGCTCCAAAGAATTGCTCATGCTATTGGATGATTGCTTGTTGGGGTTCTAGGAGGTAAAAGGGGAGGGGGACAGATGGGGGCTAAGGTTAAAATGGAAAAACACATTGGTTCCCCCATGTATCCCTCGCTCTGAGTTAGGCTTGGCTGGCTTGGCTGAACGTTGTTGGATAGTGACTTGAACTTACCAAGGAAAAAGATGTACACAGTCCCACCCTCCCTTTCCTACCTTGTTTCCTCGTGTTTGGGTTGGGAAGGGATGCCTGGAGTTAGGACAGGTGTGACAACTCTTAAAACAGCTCCAGCTAAAAGGTGTATCTTTTTAGCTGCATCCTTCTTGCACAGACTGCTGCCCTGGCATCCCAAACACTCTTGACCATAACAGGTACTCAAGCCTCCATTTGTGACCTACTTATGCCAGACAGCATTGAACTTAGAGGAATTTAGGTAGATGATCTGAGCCATTTGAGAAGTGGCTACGTCTTAGCATCCAGATGGAGTGTACACCCTGAAGTCGGGTTGGACTGATGTTGCTTTGTGGGAGAGGACTGAGCTGATTTCCCTTGCTGCTTTCAGTGGGAATCCCTTCTGTTTGATTTCCACTGGAGGGTGCTGTCATTCATACTGACTTAAGAGTTCTGTAGTGTGAGCCTTCTCTTGATGCTGGGCAAGCTGGGGAATGGTGAAGACACATACATCTATTCTATATGAAGGCTGAAGTTTAAAGTCAGAGCAGGATCAAGCCTTATGTGGGTAGATGAAGGTAGTCAGGAGGATGGGATGGGACAGTTGGAGAATGGTCTGTGAAGGCTACTGTGTGCACTAGCCTTCTGAATCGGCTAGGCTTGAGTGGGTGCTGAGATTTTCCATGTTCCGTACAGGGAGCAGACTCCTCCAGGGAGAACTTACTGATCCTTCTGTGTGTTCTGCTTCCTCTCCCCCTGCCTCCTTGAGGAAATGAATCCCCCTGGTAGAGTGATGCTTTCCTCAGTACACCTTCAGGAAGCATCCAGCAGCCTGGCCTTAGTAAAGTCTGCTAAGGCTTGGCCTGAAAGAGCCCTCTTGTCATCCAACCTTCACTGACTGTCCCTGAGGCACTGGCCTCATGGGTCACTTTTGCTCCACATTTTCAAGACAGTGGAGTCAGTGGGACGTTGCTCCAAGATAGTAGATAGAATCTTGGAGGTGGTTTGGGAGTGGGAGATCTGACTGTGAGACCAAAGGATATGCCATGCTGCTGGGAGGGTTTGCAGGTGTTTCTAGAACGGCAGCGGAGAAAAGAGGATGTCAGTAATAGCTTCTTATATTTGGAGGGAAAAAAATCATTCTTTGTCAAACGAAAGAATCCATCTCTGTCTAATGACAGCATGGCAGTCTGAGACTCTCCTCCTCTGTGTGGGGGATGACAGGAACACAAAGCCTGAGCATTTCAGCCCCGGCCCATCGCCAAGCTCAACATTTCCCCAAGTTTCCCGTTGAATACAGATCCATTCTCTGAACAATCCTCTCTCAGCATATCAATTCCCAAGTAATTATTATTTATCCAAGAGTAGGTCTGATGCATATTCATGTTTTATTATCAGAGGGCACCTGAATTTGAAGTCTCAGCTAAGTACTAAAGAGAAAACGAGTTCAAGTGTCAAATCTGCACACAGTGTTGTGGCAGTGTAAGGAAGCACCCAGCCTGCACTCAGTCAGACCCGAAGCTTACCACAGGTCCGTCTGAGTCAGGACCAAACCTAAGAGTGGTTTTATGGCATAGCAAGTATCGGTGTTAGCAAAACATCCATGCCCCGCCCTGTTCTAATTGCCTCTCTCCTAGGAGACAGTGAGTTTTAAGGAAAAGGAACAATGCCGTGTTCTAGATTTATTTCAGGAGCTTCTCTCTAGGTTCTAGGCATTTCACCAGGTTGGTCAGTTCAAGCTTCTCATTTATTCAGAATCTATTGGATATAGCTGGCAGTGAGCTGCTGGGCTCTCAGCTCAAGCAGTAATGTGATAAAAGGCTGTCATAGAGCAGTAATGACTTTGAGTAGAGTGGTAGACTTCTGATCTTTTCATCAAACTAGACTTAAGGTCATTTGATGGCTTTCTGAGCATAGTCCTCTACCTGTCCCTGCTGTTCTCCTTAGTTGGTCTGTGACCACTTTCCTTCTATCTGTGTCTTCTCTTTACTGCCAGGGACACAGTAGGGTACAATTGTACCTCTCAGCTGGCCCTTGGCCCCCTGGTTCTGCAGGTGGGTTCAGTCTTAAACCAGCCTCTTCAAGCTCTCTTACACTATAGGATTTGATCAAAGGACTTTTTGTCATTGTCTCCACCTGTGTATACAATCAGTTATGTAAGATGTGCAAGTGGGTTGGTGACAGGTCATCCTGGCATCTTTCACATGCCAGCAACAGACCTGGTTCTTCTGCAGGACTGATTAGTTCCCCAGGGAAAGTCAACTTTCCCTTGTTCCGTTGGACTACTTCTAGTATGCTGCAAGGTCTTTCGTTGAACTACCAGTCTTCCCCAGAATTTAGTCGTTGAAACTGTCATCTTAGTGTTTTGGGTGAGAACGTAGTTTCCCTTTCTCTGAGCTCCCAAACCCTCCTGTAATACTTCTCAGTTTAAAATCTAAGGGTAAAGCCCCAAAGTTTTGCAGATAATACGTGCTGTTAAAGTCTCTTATCACATTCTTCATGTCCCCTGCCGCATCTGCTCCCACACAACAATCTGATTTGGCGGTTGCCTTTAGGACTGTGTTTAGTTCTTTTTGATGTTGTTGTGACTTTTCTAAGACCTCAAGATCTCTTCCAGCCTCACCTCAATTCTTTCAGTGCTAATCTTGAACAGGCCCTCCATGGCCTTAAAACACATAGGGGCAAAGATGACGTTAACCAACTCCTAAGTATTTCCAGGTTGTTCTGCAGTGGGAAATAGTGAATTACCCAAGTCCCTCTGTGGCTCTCCCAGCCCAGCATGAGGCTTCTCCTGGCTGCATTAGCTTCTGCTTTTACTTGGACCAGAAGTTCAAGGGTGTGGATGAAAACTACAGCCACACCTTGAATCGTACCTGGGATGTAGCTGGTGCCTGCATAGCTGCATGCTGGGCCTGCCTGGCTCCAGGATTGTGACTGACTGACAACAGTTAAGTGGGCCAGATATGTTTACAGTTTGCCAAGCCCTAGCCTAGCTCTTGGGAAAATGATAGTGAAGCTCATTGTTGCTATTTAAAGACCTCCTCTACCTGTTGCCACTTCTGCTTATTTAGGAACAAGTAATTTGTTTCTTATGCTTTGTGATATCGTGTGTTGTGGTTAGAGAAACAGTGCTGAAAATGCTCTGCACCCCCGCCCTGGCCCTCCATGTAGCATCAGTCTTTGTGGCTTCTCCTAGTCCCCAGCCCTGCACAAGTCCCTGGCATATGCATGCTGAGACAGAACTGCCTGCCTCTGCTTTCATCTGGTCTGGGGAAGGAGGGGCAAATTGCTCTGGTTATCTCCACTGCCATTTCCATGTGCCTGCCACTCCCTAACTTCAGCCTGGCCCTGCCCCCACTTCTGATGGAGGAGCTGGAGTCCAGGCAAGTAGGCCGGAGAGTGAGTGGGGCAATGGTCTGAGGTGGTTGGTGGGTTGAGGGTGAGTGGCAGAATTTGGGGAAGTGGTACAGAGCTGGAGGGGACAGGATTGGTGTTATATGTGTTGTTTGGGGATTGGGATGAAGAGCCGGATGCCAACACTAAGTGTGACTTTAGTGCCATATTGCTGTGTTTGTGCCACTGGTTTAGTCCGAACGGACTAGTCATACTCAAGGTGCCATGGCTCTGGAGAGGAGACGTTTCACAGTTACCTTTTCAGAAAGTACTGTGGTCAATTTTGTGGAAAACGCTCAATTCTCTGAAAGAAATGTGTGCTAAAGATAAATGTCCATGACGTGTGTGTGTGTGTGTGTGTGTGTGTGTGTGTGTGTGTGTGTGTGTGTGTGTGTGTGTCAGGGGTGAGGTGGTGCCTTCTATCCTTGTCCTAGTTGAGAACCAGAGCCCAAACCAAGGGTGAAGCTACCTCATTTTAACACTACCTCATTTTGACACTCCGAGTTCATATAAACTTGGTTTCGGAGTTTGAGGAACTCTAAACCACGCTGTCCTCACTTGGCCTGGTTTTAGTTCTGCAGCACTGAGGTCTGAAAGTACATGCCTGATTGCCACTTCGGTTGGCTGCAGAAGCAGGAGGCTCATTAGCGCTGGCTTGGGCAGTGACAGCCCTGCATTGTTTCTGTGCTCACGGAGCTTAAAAACAACTGAAATGATACAGCTCTGCACTTGCAGAGGTGAAATTCTTATGTAATCTGGCACAAGAGGCACTTACACCCCGGGGATATTTGCTCATGGCACTAAATGTCAATGAGTTTTACCTGAAGCATAGAATTCAAGGGGGTTGAGGGTACCCCACCTTTGGAACTTGGATACCTGCCAGAGAAGCTTCCAATACTCCCCTAACTTCTGCAAGAAGGAACCCGTTTTTGTTGTTGTTCTTCCTAATTCTCAGAAGTCACCATGGGATCTGAGAACTTTTTTAAGTGGCCCCCAGTGATTATGACTGTCTGTCTGAATGAAGAATCAACTGTTTCAGCCCCTAGCCAGCTCTCCCCATTGACAGATGGGGCAGATGAGGCCCAGGGAAAAGTAAACGGCCTGTAATTGGTTGTCTCAGGAGTAAGACTCTAGCACCCTGGCTGCTAGTCCCATGCTTGCTTCCTAATGGTCTATTCTGTGGGGATGCTGGTACCTGAGGGTGTGGCAGGTGTGTAGGGAGCCCATAATAGATGCTAATTAGTGGTGTGCAGGACTCTGTGCTCTCTCTACTTATCCACTGAAAAGCCATGTTCCATATTTCTGTCTTACATTTCTATTTGCTTCCAAAGTAAGTAGAAAATAAATGATCTGATCAGTAGATTCTATAGATGGTATTTCCCCGGTACTCTTATTTCATGTAGGTAACAGTACTGGCAGGTCAAGTTTTGAGCTTGCCCATCCTGTGGGGGTATAAGTGGGGACCTCCCACAGCCATTTCCCTGTTTCTTAGATTCAGTAGGATTGAGGGGACCCCTGGGTGAAGTTTCTCCATGCCTCTGTTTCCCAGGAAGCTACAGGTTTCATAGCCACTCTCCATCAGAACCCCCAGCTACAGTGTTCCTGTCACCTCTTTTCCTGATCTCGCCCCTCTTCAGATCCCTCCCGGGGGGAATATGAAACAGCAGAGGAGGCCGACATCCTGATCAAAACAAGAGTTCTGTCCTTAGCAGTCCTTTTGGAGAGGTTCTTTAGATTCATTAGGCCTCTTGTCCCTGGGGAAGGATGAGCCCAACCTTGGGGATCCACTAATGGAAAGTGGCAGCAAATCTCATTAGTGCCCTTGCTCAGTTCGGAGCCAGCTGCAAGGCCAGGCCTTGAGAACTGGGCAGAGAAGGAAGCAGCCACTGTACCCAAGCACAATTTTCTTAGTACTATGTCCCAGATGTGAAGACCTGGAGGTGCCTTGGTCAGCCTCAGCAAAATGGGAATTTCTAGAGAATACTGCTTTTCAGACTTGGAGAACATTTTCCTGAGAAAGAACCAGGGGAGGCTTTCCCCTCTTCCAGCTCTCTCCCACCCCACATCCCACCCACCCTGGTTCTGTGTCAACACCAGGTTTTGGGTCCAAGAAAACTGTCTTGCCTATAGGCTGACTTAGTTCCAAGTGACCAAACTCATCCATTCCCTTTCTCAAGAGCACTCTAAAATCCTCCCGATCCACTTCCTAGTACAAGAAACCATGCATGTGTGTACACTGACTTTCTATTTCCTTGAAGCTAGAGTTCTGGATGTAATTGCCCCTTTTCCCCCCACTGTTTCACCTCTACTCAAGGGTTATCCGCCAGAAATGGGCATGTAAACACCACTGAATGTGCCATGGCTGACCCCTATACTGCAAGGAGCATACCAATAGATAAAGTGCTCACTGTGAACACCAACCTCATCTTTATGTGGTTGTCAGAAGAGCACTCCTGTTAGTCACTCAACATTTAACTCCTTCCTAGAAGGAATCAGGGTTTCTATGGGCATCCGTTGAGAATAAGAAGAGAATAGAAAGATGGAGAAGTTGGTATCCAGGTATGAGAAGCCAAGTTTTATTACAACAAGCTCACTGACAGCAATGTAGTTCTATTTCCTGTGTCTTGTTGCACTGATGTTCAATAAAGTATAAGGGAAGATTAGGGGTTGGGGTCAGGGGGCATGGGGTGTGATGGTCTAGTCAATTGATATTAGCTTTTGCATTTTATTTTTTCAATTGATTTTGAGACAGGGTCTTGCTAGGTAGCCCTGGCTGGCCTGGAAGTTACTATAAAGACTAGACTGGCCTCAAAATTCTGTTTCCCAAGTATTAGGATTACAACATGTACCCCACCATACCTGGCTACGTTTGTTTTTAAAAAGATATGGGTAAAGCAGGCTGTGATGCCTGTAATCCTAGCACTCGGGAGGCAGTGACTGCAGGTTCAAGGCCAACCTGGTCTATATAGCCAGTTCCAGGTCAACTAGGGCCTATGTGTCAAGACCTTGTTTTGGAACTAAAAAAGTTCTTAAAACAGGAGTGGAAGGTGGTTTAATCTACATGGACACTGTAGGTAGTGAGGACGTATCTCCAATCTTTTGCACATGACATGGGGCCCATGGCGGTGCATGGGAGCCACATCATAGCCCTTGAGGCCTATAGAGAGGCCCAAAGGGCTGGTGTCCTATCTTCTCTTGGCCACTTTTCCAGAATTACAATTCCAGGTGCCCAATTTTCCATGCAGGGTTTCTTCATCACAAGTTGAATGTGGAGAGGGGCGTTTCTGATCCTGACCGTCCATTGGCAACTGCCACTTGTAGTAATGTCTCTCTCTTTTCTCTGCCCCTCCTTCTCTCTGTCTCCCTGCTGCCTCCTCTCTGCAGGTTCACTTGCTGAAGGATCAGCTGGCTGCTGAGGCTGCTGCACGGCTGGAGGCCCAGGCACGCGTGCACCAGCTCCTGCTGCAGAACAAAGACATGCTCCAGCACATCTCTGTGCTGGTCAAGCAAGTGCAGGAGCTGGAGCTGAAGCTGTCAGGACAGAATGCCAGTAAGCCAGGGTCCCGTGCAGCCGGAGTACCTTGCGTTTCAACAGAACACAGGCAGCATTGCTGTTAGTCTGCACATCTCATAAAGTATAGAATTACAGGGCCAGAGCACAGCTTCGCTGCCTTCTATCCACCACCCAGACTCGCCCATGAAGGTTCCTGGGAGACATTGCTACATATTTGTCCACTCTCTCCTTAAAGGGAGCTCGGTCACTTTATAGTCCACAAAAGCCCATTTCTCCCTCAGAGGGATGTCCCAATGAAGATATCACGAGCCCATATGGGATCATGTTGTGAACTCTGTGGGCTCCACAAACTCTTTAGCAGTTGATTCTCTGCACTGTATAGTCCACTGCTCTGTTGCACAGAGAAATGTATGTCTATTTAATTGATAAGATGGCTGAGTAACTGTGTCTGTAACTAGACTGGGTGGCCCCTGGTCTAAGATGCTTTGCTATCCGTATACCAGACATCCCCAAGCTGAACTGGGAAGCAAAAGGCAGTCTAGTTCCAGGGCTTCATCATAGGCTTGCCTATTGGTGGGTTCTGGGCACGCATGGAGTCTGTATTGACTGTGTGCTGACAAATACCTACTGACCAGCTATTAAACAAATAATTGTGATAGAGTTTTTTAATGTGTAAGGTCATTTATGCTCTGTAGTAGTAGATGCTGTCATGACTGTTGCACAACTGAGGAAACACACTCAGAGAGGTTTAACAAGTAGCTCAGAGTCACACAGTTAGCAAACGGTGAGTGAAGCCTAGTCTCACACTTAGGCTTCATCACAAATCTACTGTTTTTCTAACGATACCATTAGTTCCCTAAAGCTACCCCTCATGGCTGTCACACATAGTCCAGCCCATAGAGATTTCTCAGCAGTTATCAGAGGCAGGGCTGAGTGTCTAAAGGGTGTAGCTGGGAGCCACTGTGGGTAAGTCACTCTGGCTGTCCAGATTAATCTCTTACAAGGTTTGACTGTTACCCCCATATTTGGAATGTGGATGGGTTGGTACCTGCCCCCCCCCCCGCCCCCATCACAAATCCACTAACAGGGCATTCAGTAGCCTTCCCAACTCTGAAAGCCCAGCAGCCAAGAGCATCTGATGCTGCAAGGGTGAAAGGGAAGGAACCTGTCAAGGATGCTACAGAGTTGTTCAAGCAAGGACTCTTCCAGGGACTGGGATTGTCAGAACCAGGCTTTTCCAACCCCACAGGTTAATAATAATAAATGAGCTCACATCTGAAGCCTTGCCTAACATTGCCTCTCCTTGCCGGTTGTCTCCCTGCAGTGGGCTCCCAGGACAGCTTGCTGGAGATCACCTTCCGTTCAGGTGCCCTGCCTGTGCTCTGTGAACCTACCACCCCTAAGCCGGAGGACCTACACTCACCGCTGCTGGGCGCCGGCTTGGCTGACTTTGCCCACCCAGCGGGCAGCCCCTTAGGTAGGCGTGACTGCTTGGTGAAACTGGAGTGCTTTCGTTTCCTCCCACCCGAGGATACCCGGCCGATGGTGCAGGGTGAGCCGCTCCTGGGTGGCCTGGAGCTCATCAAGTTCCGAGAGTCAGGCATCGCCTCAGAGTATGAGTCCAACACGGACGAAAGCGAGGAGCGTGACTCATGGTCCCAGGAGGAGCTGCCACGCCTGCTCAATGTCCTACAGCGGCAGGAGTTGGGTGACAGTTTGGATGATGAGATCGCCGTGTAGGTGCAGGGCAAGGAGTTGGTGGAGGTGGCAGCATGATGCCAAGGGGGTCAAGTCTGCCTGTTCCCTGGCAGAGGATGCCCAGGGAAGGCGCCACTGAGATTAACACCCAGGGCCCAGAGTATAGGGCTTCAGAGGAGGGTCAGGATTTTGCTTTGGAAGGTAAATGAGGGAAGAAATTGGATCCCCAGAGACAGGAATCAGTGTCTGCATTCTGTTAATGACTGAGGGGGGTGGAAGCAGGGCTTTCCAGGACCTTGAGATGGGGTCCATCTTGAGAACCACAGTCTGGAAGGACTGCCGCTCCCACCATTATAGTCAGGTTCTAATCAGTCTATCCAGTGATGCCTCAGTGAGCCACACACTCTCCTGTCTCTGTGGTGCAGACCATAAAGGGAAGCCATTGGTACCTTCTCTGGTACTTTGATTTTGGATATCAGGATGCTACAAGTTGCCTAACCCTCCCTTGAGGTATAAGAGAATTCCTTTCCCCAGGCCCTGGCTAAGATTGTAGAGGCTGGATGCCCTGGGCTTCTAGGAAAGTGAGGCTATGCCTGAATATGGAATTGAGAGGAGTCACAAGTCATAGTGGTTGAACTAGGAATTTTCTCTAGCTGGGTGTGGGGATGTTGCTTTGAAGAGGGCGGGAATGTTAAGACTGTTCAGGGCCCTGATGTGAGAGCCCATGGGGAGGATAGCTCATTGCTGCTGCAGCTCACTTAGGTCTCATTCTTCAGTTTGGAAACCCTGCCCCAACCCATCTCCTGCCTGCACCCCAACTTATTGCCTACCCTTCAGAATCACTGCCACTTAGATCAGGGACCACAGCCCTGCCACCCCAGCCCATAATCTCTTACCATCTAGGCCTTGCCTAGGGATGTCCACTCAGTAATAAGGAACCCTCCCCCCCCCCCGCCCATAAGACCTTAACTGTTTAATAAATTCTCCAACTCCCGAAGAGATAGCTGATATATGATATATATGATATATGTTCAAAGTCATAGGATTTTGGGGGGGCAGGGAAGTGGCTTGGGGGCAGTGTTCATTTTCTTCCTGGATAAGCTGTAGGCCAAACTGTAGTATTGTCAGAGGGACAGTTGACAAGGATGGAGTTGCCCAAATGGAGTTCTTCAGCCTCAGCTTTGCTTTGAAATGTATCTAAATGTAAGCATTGCCCTTTCTTACAGCCACAGAGGGATTTCTTTTAAACTAAACAATCAAGTTAAGTGAAATTAATATAGCTTTATACTATTTCTCCCTAGTGCATCAGGGTGTCCACAGTAGTAAGATGTGTGGGGTGGTGTGTGTGTGGGGTGGTGTGTGTGTGTGTGTGTGTGTGTGTGTGTGTGTGTGTGTGTAGGACATGATTTTGGACTTGTGAGAAGTGACTAGAAAGATCTCCAGGGTGGTCGGATAAGCAATATCATTGTACCCTTTTCCCACCCTGCGTTAAGTTGAAGAGGTAGAATTCTGTTTGTTAATTTTCTAATTAACTATTGGAGGGAGGCCCAGATACACAAGGAAGGAAGAACTTGAGATGTGAGGTCCACAAAACTGAAGGAGCAGCTGCAGAAATCAAGTTTGGATGAGTCCGTTTAATATACTCAACCCCAGCCCAGGGTCCCTTGAGTCTAGGACCTTTGGATGCAAGAGTTTGCCTGTCTGAAGACAGGCGGTCTGTTTGCTCAAGGCAAACGGGGTGAACGGGAGGTAAGGATACAGTGAGAGACAAGTGGTGGGGGGTGGGCTGTAGAGGAGTGAAAACTCGTGTGGGAAAGACGGCGGCTCTTAAAGGAGAAATGGAAGTGAGATGAAGAACGGAGAGACTGGTTAAACGATGGGTGCTGACTTGGAACTCACGTAAGACTCTTGCCCTTGATTTCTGCTTTCGTTGACCCTCCCCTTTCCCTGATTGCGGCCTTCACTGGAGAATTCATTCATGTGCCAATACCTTCCCTAGTAAGACCCAAATCTGTACAAGCTCGGTCTATGGGACTGGGACACCTAAAGAACAGATCTGGCGGTCTTGTGCGGCCACCGGCCACCAAACCTCCATTTAGGCCAATGGGCAGGACAGGGAATGTTGCAGACCTGATCTCCCAGCAGCGTCCTCCACCTTCCTTGCTTCTTGCTCTGCTAACTCAACTCTGCCTTTCTCCTTCCTTCTACTCTGCCTATATGGAGGACACATGGACACCAGGGGTTCCTTATTGAAGCTTGCCCCAGGTGCCAGAAAGCTCTTGGGCGTACAAGGCTTCGCAGCTGCAGAGGCAGGACAGAATTTCTCTGCACAGGATGGACTACATATGGGAACTGAAATCTATATTCCTCTCTATTCCTGCTTACATTGATGCTGTCTGTAAAAACCTTTCTGCGCCTCGCTCCTCTCAGCCAACCTTGTTTATGAGTTGTATTCCTTTATACTCTGCTTGACTGCTTTCCCTTTCCTATTCCTCCCTCCCCTCCCCTCCCCTCCCCTCCCGTCCCTCCCCTCCACCCCCTCCCTCCCCTCCCTCTTGCTAGCCCTCTGCTTCCTATACTGGTTGTGTCATTAACTGTTGGATCAGCTCTCTGGGAAACGATCTGTTAATGTAAGTGCACTTACTCCCTGGATGTTATCACTAGTTAGTGGCTTTTGCTAAATAAACCTTTCTTATTTCTAAAAGCTGTCCTATGGTCTCTACTTGCTTCTTCTAGTTAGCCTGCTTCTTCTGTCCCCTTCCCTTGCACCCACTTCCTAAGCCAGGCAGCATCAGCTCTGGGACACGGTATAGGAAGAATTCATATTTCCTGGAGCAAAGCAGATCCTTGGTTGCAGGACATATGGACCAGCTCTGCAGGGTTGGACTGTCCACTGGTATTAACCAGAAATCATTTTACTTCCCTGGGGGACATCTGACAGTGTCTGGATACCTCATCATTTCTCATAGATAGGGTATGGATGCTTTTGGCATATAGAGGGTGGAAATCGGGGATCTTACCAAACATAGGACAACCTCAACAAAGAATTATCCAGCCCAAGGTCATTAAAACCGAGATTGCAATCCCCAGCCTACACCCAGTTTTTTAGACTCCTCTGACCCCTGGACTTTTCAGACTGCAGATACCATTAGAATACGAGGCACTCTGTCATTGTTTCTACCATAACTAAGATCAAGATTATACAATTCTGCTGACTCCTGGACTCGGTGTCTGAGATTTCTATTTGGTAGTTGCCTAAAGGGGCCCATTCCAGCTAAGTCCATACAGAGAACAAAACAGGCCCCTCCTCATATCTCCCCAGAAGTATATTACAGCAACAATGATTCACAGATCAATCCTGAAACATGGGGGTATCGGCCTCAGAGGCAGCCTTTACTTTTTTGACTTCCAAATGCTGGGATTTGGGGGCTTTTTTGAAGGCAGGAAGCTTGTTAAGTCTGGTGCTTTGTTAGGCCCAGGCCAGAGGCAAGACCAGGAAGGCCGTTAACCAGGCTTATGTGCTCTCTGTTCTCCTCTGACAGTGAAGTGAACTGGGATGTTTTCTCACCAGTACACTGGGATGGTATATGCCACATGCAGGGTTCTTGAGAGATATGAGCTCGCATTGTAAAAGTCTCTGCAGAGAGTACCTAGCACCACCCCAGGGAACAGTACAGTTTGCATTTTAGTGTGCTCCCTCCTCCCCACACCTTTGCTGGTTAGGACAGGTGTTTCTGGAACCTTTATCTATGTTCTAAAACTAGATGGAGCACTCTCCTAGGTTATGGATGGGGTTATGGTGACACTTGGTACATCAAATGCAAAATGAGGAAGGCACCTTCCTGTCCCTAGGAGAAGATAGTAAACACGGGCCAGATAGTAATGGGCACATGCTGCGGTCCCTTCTCTAGTCCCTATGGCTGCTATTTGGGGCATGTGATGCACAGGTCCTGGAGCAGGGGGCATGGGGTTGGCAGAAGATTAGGAGCCAGTTCCCCAGGCAATGGTGATACCAAGAGTGGCCTCTCCTGGGTATGCTTCTCATTGTTCTTGCAGGGTACCCCTATCAAAGGGACATGCACAACCACACATGTTAAGAGGCCACCTTCCAGAGCTCAGTGGCTTTTCCAGTTAAGAACACAAGGTGCATGCTAGAGAGGCTCACCAGTCATATGTCTCCCTTGGGGGATGGTATCCAGGGAGTGATGTCAGGGTTGCCTAGAGACCACCTGGCTTCTGAGGAACTAGGTTGTGACCTGCAAATCCCAGCTCTTGAAACTGACAAACACTGGATTCTTGCTAAGAAGGAAGGCCACAGAAAGAGCAATGAAAAACAGGGCTTAATGAAGGGTCAGGGCTGTTCTCATAGTCTGTTAAGTGATGGGGATTTGAGCACAGCATTTCTCATGCTGGGGAAACATTAAGAACCATGCATGATATTTTGACAACACAATGGCAAACAGAAGCGGCTCTGCTAAACCATAAAGTCAGGCTCCAGGAAGGGTCACTGTGTATCATGAGAAAAGCAAAGGAGGGACCTGCACACACTGACCCACTCTTGGGGGAGGCATGAACTAAGAGACAGTCGATGATACCCAGTCCCTGAGAGGAAATGCCCAGTTACCTTTCTGCGTCAGATTGGCAGAGAGGTTGCCCTGAAATGGAGTCAGGGTCAGGACTCTCCGCCTGGTACCTTGTCTGGGGATAGAATGTAGTGTTTTCACATAATCACCTGCCTGTTTTGGCATGACTCAAAACAGCCGTGAGAATACATCCTCTGGGCTGAGCATCATTCTGTCTGCTTCAGCAAGAGGTACCCACTCTGGGTCATAGTCATGGTACACGTGGTGGGGATAGTCCACACTCCTTATGCTGGGAGTCATGTTGTCCTCTCCAGAGGTACAACTCCCTCCAACAGTTAATATCTAAGATGCCTTTCCAACTACAGGAATTCTTCCTCTGCCCTTTGTTCCTAGTGTGTGCGCAAGGACCGATCCTGTAGACCAGCACCCTGGAGCAGTGGTTTTTCCTTCTGAACTATTTCAGAGTCACCTTGGAGGCTGGTTATGGCACAGCTGTTAGGACGAGTAGGTCCAAGTGTGTTCTAAGATTAATGTCTCTTTCTGACTCCCAGAGGAAGCCACCGCTGCTAGTCTAGGCAGCTTGCTTTAATGGACACTTTGAGGATATTCTCGAACTTCAAGCATGAGAGACAAAGAGGCAGGTCTAGTATCGCTAGGCAAGCACTAATTGAAGGTGATGAATATTCACTGGGTACTAAGAAGAGCAGATGATGGGGGGTGACCAGACTTGACAAAAGACTATGACTAACTTCAGTTTATTGTCACCTCTCCAGAGGCAAAAGTAGGCTTCATCCCTATTTACCTGAGGTGTCAGCAGACTACTTGAAGGCCTGACAGCTGCCCAAAGAGAACCTATCTCCTGACCGGGCCTTCTGTTCCTTGCCCCAGAGGGTTTTGAGCTTTCGGTAGTACACCTTGCAGCTGAAACCCTCCTTGAAACCCCCCTTGATGTGGCTTTTGAGGGAGTGCAGAGTGGGGTACATTCGGCAGCAGGCTGCACATTTGTAGCCATTCTGTTGGGCTGGGTGCCACTTGGAAACCATTAGGATGTCCTGGGATGTAATGGACTCCAAACCATGCTTGGATTTCTTATTGGCCTCCCTAGGGTATGTATTCTCTTGGGATGAGGAAGACGAGCAGACACTGTCAGCCACATCCTCAATAAGGCAACTGTCCCCTCTGCCCTCTTCCCAGTCCACCTCTGGGAATCCATAGGCCTCCAGGTGGCTCTCTTTGTCTGTGCATACGAAGTAGCTGTAAGGGGAAAACCAGGGTCGGTAGATGGTGCAGTTTCGCCTCAGCTGCTCCCCATTCTGGGTGTCCCCCAAGTCTGCAAAGGAAAGGGCAGGGTCTGAGTTTGGGGCTGAGGGTAGGGATGAGTGAAGTGGCTGGATGGAGGCAGTCAGGAGAAGCAGACAGACACAGTCCTCCATGACCTCAGGAGACCTGTGCTCCACCTTGATGGTGACTGGGAGACCATGGGTGATAAGGGGATGGGAAGAACAGCCCAAGACATCCATTCCTGCTGCATGCTTTTCCCGCTGCTGAAAAGAGCCATGAGATGTCTGGGCAGGAGACAGACCTGCCCTGTGTAAAAGACACCTTGACTTCTGACCCCTCTAAGGTTAGGCAAGGACAGGTAGACATCTGACATCTTATAATCTTTCTGCCACTGATGGTTTGACAACTTTTCCAGCCTTAGTACCTATTCTAATCCTTCCATAGCCACTCAGAAACTGGCTGTCCACATGAGCTTGGCAGAAGGGAGTAAGGAGGCAAGGAACCTTCATGGGCCGAGACACAGGTGAAAAAGCAGCAAGTGTTGATGGATTTGCAGATACCCTTACCTTTAGGGGTACAGCTCCTGACCCTCTTTAGCTTTTTACATGCCCCTGCTCAGAATAGAAGGCCTCACCTGGTGAGGGCACTTGGCTATGCACCCCATGCCAGAGAGCATTGCTTTGATACTGGGGTGGCAGGGCCTGAGCTGGGCTGGAAGCCTCAGTGGGTATCTCTGTCTTTATAATGTCTGGGTTACAGAAGGAACCATGGTGAGCTGAGCAAGATTGGGAGTCCTCTTCTGGGGACCCGCCAAGATATACTTTAGAGGCTCACCTTCTCAAAACTAATTCAAAACAGTGAACTCAAGCTGAACACAAACGAGCAGGCCTGTTCTAGGTGATATCCCAGGGAGTCATAGATGGGGAAGTTTCTTCAGACCTAAAAAAGGTCCTCTGGAAACCAGGTAATACGATTTGGCCAGGCCGGGGCCATGGCCTAGCAGTAAAGGTCATGTCTAGCTTCATTAAAGCTTTGGTTTCCGTATTCCCGAAGATGTCTCATGATACATTTTCCTTGGCACACCCCTCACCTGATGCTCCTGTTTATCCCATGTGACTTCACTTTGTAGGACTCTGGAACACAGTTCCAGGATGGACTCTCTGATCACAGCCCACATAGGCAAGTTGCACAGTCCCTTTGAGAAGCAACAAGGCACATTCTCCCATTGAAAAATCTCATCCCCTCAGTCAGAGGCAAGGTGTGTGGGCTCTTGGCGCATGTACGCTGCAGTAGCTACTAAATCTCAGATGACAAGTTCACTTAAGAAGAGTTTCTGGCCATCTAGGGTTGGGGATTAGTTCAGTGGGAGAACACTTGCCAAGCATGCATGAGGCTCTGGGTTTGATCTCCACCAGGTGGGTCTGGAAGAAAGTAGATCTGCCTTGACCCCACGACAATGACTAAGCTTTTAGGAGATAGCTTTTAAACTGTTCTCTGTAGAGGCAAATGGATGTTTAGGAGAGCTCCCACAGCAGTACAGCTCAGTTCCGGTGTGCTTGAGGGTCCCTAGAGGATCCTGTTCTGGATCATTGCATCTGGGATGGAGGCCTGAGAAGCTGCCTTTCTCAGCTTCCTAGTGATGCTCACATTCAAGAGCCAGGGTCACACTTCAGCTGACAAGCCCTCACGTGTCTCCCTTTGCTCCTCCCTGTGCTCATCAGGTAGCCTACATCTTGCCACTAACGTTTTGTTTTTTTTCTCCAGTTTAAGACCAAGGTAACGGGAGAGCCTGCTCTCTCTGTAGACAAATCACCATCTCAAGATTTCATGTAGAAGCTGGCTCTAGGGGAAAGAAAGGTGACAACAAATGCTTCTGCCATCTGTCCCTTGCCAGAGGTCATGAACCAGCAAGACTTACCAGGAATGCAGTCTTTTGAAAACTTATATTCTCCCCCTATGTTGTTTGGCTTTCCCAACCAATCATGATCCTATAGGATGATCTGACAGGATCATGGTTTTTCAAACAAAATTCAAAAAAGTTTAATGAACAAAATCCCACATCTTTTTAGTCCTAATGAGCAGCATTTACCTGGCAAGCTGGAGGCAAGTGAGGATATAATATCGGGAAAAGTACTCAGGGCAGAGGAAGAGATTCGAGGTCTAGAGATGCTGAGAAGTGAGACGTTCTCCATGTTCTGACCACCACAAGGTATGGAGGTCACACACCAGTTCCTGGGAGGCTGGCCAGATTGTCAGGGCAGTAAACATTCTGAATGGAACTGACATCACAAGGTCCCATGATTCTGTTAACCAGTGAGGTTACGACTTTAAAAGGTGAACGCAGTTTTCTTGTAGACAAGACTTGTGCCTTTTGAAAATGTAACTACCTTTTTGTTTTCTGTTTAATTTAAAATGTGTAATCGTTCTACAAAGGATTAGCTATATCATTGTGGAATTTTTTTTTAACAAAGTGTGATTTAGGATATTTTCCTCCCTTCTCTACCCACCTCTAACCTCTTTACCCCCACAACCTTTCATTTATATGTCCTTGTGTCCTTCCCTACTTTTCTTAGCATCGCTTTTTATTATTTCTGGGTCTTTTTTTTCTAGATTTTGTCTGCCTTTACCCACATTTACACACACACACACACACACACACACACAGACACACACACACACAAAGAGAGACACACACACACACACAGACACACACTCACACATATATATATATATATATATATATCTCACAAACTAGAATCTGCGCATGAAAAAAAGATGACCAGGTTTTTAATCTTTCAGAGTTGAGTCGCCTTGTCTAGTATTGTAATTTCCACAGACAGTTAGGCTAATAAAACAGGGGGCCTGTTTTATTTACATTTACAACCAGAAATGCTGGAACTGCTAGAGAAAACATAAGAAATACAATTCAGGATTCTCGCTATAGTCAAGAACTTTCTCAGCAGAGCTCCAGTGATTTAGGAAATAGCCCCAGGATGGAACTGTGAGGCTAAAAGGCCACTGCATAGCAAAAGAAACCATCGATGGAGTGAACAGGTATCCCATAGAATGAAAGAGAGTCTCTGCCAACTGTATTTCAGATGGGGCTAATAGCTGGATTTTTTTTTCTTGGCTGAGACTGCCCAGCCAGAAGAAAGAATATTGTAGAGCCACAGCAGTGGTGTTGTTTGTCTTGTATTTTCTTTAGGGGAGTGTCTTTTCTGTGTTGACATCCCCATGTGTTCTGACCTCTGAGACCCTGTGTCCTCTGGGAGTGCCATCTTGCTTTTCTTCTCCCTTCTCCCTTATTTTCCTGGCCTCTACCACTCAATATTTTTGTTGTATTGTTCTATAGGTTGTGTTGTTTAGAGCAGGGTTTTTAAAATACACTTTTGGGAAATAATTTCAATTTCTAAAATTTGCAAAACCTAAGGTTAGTACAAAAACATCCATATACTGTGTAGCTAGATTTTCCTGTTTTAACATTTTATCCCATTTGTGTTATCAGTACCTCCACCTGTCATCATATGTTGTGTGTTTGTGTATGTGTGTGTGTGAGAGAGAGAGAGAGAGAGACAGAGAGAGAGAGAGAGAGAGAGAGAGAGAGGTAGATTGGGGATGAAACCCAAGACTTTTTGCATGCTGGGTAAAGCACTACCAGTGAGCAACATTCCCGATCCCCAGACCTTAATGTGTTTTGTTTACTGAACTATCTGGAGGTAAGTTACCCTATATCCTTTTATATCAAAACACTTCAACTTATATTTCCTAAGATTAGGGATCAGATATGGTTTCTAATAGCTGGTGCTTTTAGGCAAGTGGCTTCCTCTGTCCTACTGTGCTCGCTGTAAGGCAGTGTGCTGATGAGACTGTGGACTCTGGGACTGCCTTGTTTCTCTGCCTTCCTTTCCTATATAGCAACCTGGTACCTTAGTAGGATGTAGAATAAGAATGGAAGGTGATTGTGAGCCTTGCAAGAGAAGATTTAAGTGCCCCTTATGAATCATCAAAACCCACCAACTTAGATATATAGATGCTTTGGGTGTAAATGGTGAAGTGTTTACACTAGTTGCAAAGAACAGTCCCCACCCTAAACTCCCAACTATGGCTATCCTGTAGAACATGTCTGAGCATTTATTCCCAGCTACTTGGGCATTTGAAGGAATGGGGGGACCTCATTTCCCTCCTGTTTCTCCCCATGGTTGGTTTAGACTGCTAGAATGTTTACAATGTAAGTTGAACTCTAACATTTTGGTGGCTGTAAGGTTGTTGGTCATGTCATTTGGGTCACCAGGGTCTCGGAGTCCGTATACATGATTTTGAATCCCCTTCTCCATCAGCTGCCAGCGTAGTGGGCAGCCTCTGCCATTTGACTTTTCCATACTGTTCCTTTAGACTGAACGTATATGAATGGATGTCTTCCTGGATGCAATATAGTAAATTACATGTGAAAGGAGCACAGGTGGGAACTATATGCACAAGGTCCCAGGGACTTAGAAGTGCTTTTTATTACCAACTAGGTAGATAGAATTCTAACAAAGGGACCCCAGAATGTCGGGAGGGAAATTGGGAAGACTGCAGTAGTGACTTGTTATTTTGAAAACATGACCCTATTTTGATTTAGCTATGGGAGAGTTTGTAAGAACTTGGTCTTTCCATGGTTTGCTAAAAAGGTGTGTGGTATAGCATTTTGTTATGTTGTTGTTGTTGCTGATGGCTCAAACAGAAGCTACCTCTCTGACAGTGATTGGTCACTACATAAATGTGTCTTTCTCTCATTTGTTCCCCACCTGCTTTTCGAGCCCTTTTCTCGGACAGGTAAGATGCCCTCTTCCCCGCTCTGCTTGAGTACCTGCATGTTATGGGGTGCTGTTGGGAAGGCTCCCCTGCTGGGATCCAGCCATCTTTCCTACCAGCATCATTGTTCTCTCAGTCACCAAGACTAGTCCTGGGACAGGAGACAGAGTGTGAGGGGCTCATTAGCAGGAAAGGGGTTCATGGTGGGGACAGCAGAGACCAGCTTTACAGAGAAGACAATGTTTCCTAGCCTGAGCTCAGAGGCCCTTGTAACCACTGCCACAGAGAGTGCTCGAGTGGTTTCCGAGACTATAGTCACAAGTCTGGAAACAGACCGAGTGATTTCTTTATACTGTCAGTCCACCATTGAGATGTGGATCTTTTTTTTTAAGAATTCACATAAAAGTCACATTCAATTAAGGTAATTTATTAAATGCTTATTGTTATGCAAGGCCTTGTGGATAATAAAAGCACTCTAAGATTCAATGGCCCCTTTCCAGGGTTTTTCCCATCTGTTATATAAACCAGGTGTATTTCCTAGGAAAATTCAGGTAATGATAAAGCATATACCAGTCTCACTTTGAATTGCTGAGGAATATAGAATCTTTCACAAACTATATTATGAAAAGTAGAGAAGTACAGAAAATCCAAATGAGGCATCATCTAGATTGTTTGTTAAAGGTGTGCTTTGGAAGTAATAGGCACTCGTGATTTACAAATCACATTGACAGGCAGTTTTAGTGTTTCCACTTTCAAATTTGACCATGCTTGCTCTGACAATGTAAAGAAACCACCAGCGAAATATGAGGTCCAGGAAATAGTGGAGAGCTTGCTGCTCCTAACACACCTCTGGAGCATTGCATACAATTCCTTTCTGAATGGTTCGGGGAGAGGAGGATAGTGGAATTAGTTTCCAAATAACCTCTGCTAGTTTGCAGAGTGCCTGAGTAAATAAAATGAAAGGATTTGGGACATGATAGTCAAATTCTGCCAAAGTGTGGTAAGAGAACGGTCAGGAGCAGCCGTGGAGTAGGCGGTGTGATAGGTGAGCATCTGAAGTCCAAGCAGCTTGGAACTTGTCCCAAATCCCTTGGCCTATCCTTCCTACCACACAGTAATTCTACCCCAAAAGACCTGAGGAGCTGCCAGCCATGAGAAAATGTGCCCATAGGTCAAGGTTACTCAGAGGTAAAGACTGTGGAAGTCTATGAGTGACTCCACTCTTCTTTCCATGGCTTTCTCCCTGCAACCCAGGGACCCTTCGAATACAAGTTAGCTACGTGATTGATCCAATTGGGATTTCTCAACTCAAATCACAGAAAGCAAAGCATTCCCTCTGGCCTGGAACTCAGCAATGCAGGACAAATGAGATGGAATCTGAAGACTTATCCTCAGGAGATCTTAGGAAAGGCTTACTGAGATAGATAGACCCTTAGCAGACATATTGACAATGAGAGCCCAGGGACCACATGCAACCTCTCTTTGTCCAAATAGACAACAAAGCTAGAACAATGGCCATGGACAACTAAGGCTCCAAGTCTGCCTCCTTTGATGACTTGGATGAATTTTTGGAGAGCATATGAATGACTAGGTGTTAAGGTGTCCTAGTTTAGGGTTACTATTGCTGTGATGAAACACTATGACCAAAAGCAAGTTGAGGAAAGGTTTATTTAGCTCATGCTTTACACGTCCATAGACAATCACTGAAGGAAGTCTGAACAGGAATTTTTGCAGGGCAGGAACCTGGAGTCAGGAATTCTTGCAGAGGCCATGAATGGGTGTTTCTTATTGACTTACTCCCTGTAGCTTGCTCAGCCTGCTTTCTTAATAGAACCCAGGACCACCAGCTCAGGCATGGTACCACCCACAATGAGTCACTACTTGAGAAAATGCTCCACAGGCTTGTTTATAGCCTGCCTTATGGAGACATTTTCCTTATTGAGACACCCTCCTCTCTGGTGATTCTAGCCTGTATCAAGTCAACATAAAATTATACAGCACTCAGTGTGAGCATCGTAACGCAGAGACTGGAGCTCCAGCCTTTTCAACAACAGACTTCAGGGCTACCATCTTATCCTTCATAATTTTTCACCAGTGAAATGGATGTGGGTAGTTCATTTTAGATACTCATTGAGTACCTGCTGTGTAACAAGCCCAAGTCTGGTATTGAGAATATAAGTACACAAAGATACAGAGAGTGTGGCCTCAGCCTTGGGAATGTTTGCCACCCAGTAAGCTAACCCTCAAGCCAACCGTTCAAGCCATATAAAGGTCCCAAGAGGACTATCTTCCATAGCTATTCTAGGAAAGAGCCCAAGACTCTGGGTTAGAAGGCCTGAGCTCTGATTCCAGATGATCAATAGCTAGTGTTGTGATGTCAGGCCTACAGTTATTACTCTGAGTCTCTCCCTAGTCTAATGAGCTCCTTTAGTAGGTCCTCATGGGGTTGAGTGGGAAAGGGTTTGCTAGGACATTTGTACTTCCCTGGAAGCAAGGTCCTGCCCTGGGTTTGATTGTCTGACTGCCTCTGTGTCCACAAGCTTACCTACTCTCCCAAGTTCCACTCCAGAAGACCTTAGGAGCTGCTGGCTCATATTCCATGGAGAGAATGCATCACACATGTGGCTTTCAGTAGGGCGCTCCCAGCACAGAACCCTTGTCCACCATTCCTGCCACAGGCCATGTTCCCAATGCCTGAGGAAGAGGCTGCAGCATGTGATCCCAGCAGTGGAAACATATCACACTTCATTGTTTCATCCTCATTTTCTCTCTGCTTCAAAGGGCCTCATGACCCCATGGACAAAGAGGTCAAGGAGACTGGATTTAAGGAATATGCTTGACTTTATGACCAACTCAGTCACTGATTAACCAGGATGGGAACAACTGAAATTTTTGGTCACATGTCCTGTCACAAAAGAAAGAGAAAGAAAGAAAGAAAGAAAGAAAGAAAGAAAGAAAGAAAGAAAGAAAGAAAGAGGAAGGAAGGAAAGAAAAGAAATACCCTGGAAAGTTTAAAAGCATCTTTACTAGACGCTTCCAAAGCTTTGTGCCGTGATAAGCTTTGAATGTGTTATAAAACAAGGAAAGATGAATAACGAAGTCCAGGGTCTACTCCCCTCCACTTACATGTCTCTCTCTCTCTTTTCTTTGTTCATAGTTGACCACAGCATGTTTGAGAATTTGAACACAGCCCTCACTCCAAAGCTCCAATCTAGCCGTTCCTTCCCGCACCTGTCCAGATCTGTGGCTCCGAGCTCCATCACGCCTGGCTCTGCAGAGCCAGGGGGACCAGGACTGAGGGTAGGCAGCAGCCAGCACCTTAAGAACCTGGGCAAAGCCATGGGAGCCAAGGTCAATGACCTCCTGCGAAGAAAGGAGTCCTCAAGCCTGGGCAGTGTGGGTGTGATGGAGATTAACAAGACTGCTGGGGCCCAGCTGGCTGGTGGGGAAGATGCTGCCTGTGGAGCCTGGCTGGAGGATGACAGGTGAGTCCTCCTCTCCTACCCACTATCCCACTTGAAAAGGTAGGAACACGGACAGACCACAGCATGCTCAGGAGAGAACAGACCCAAGGAAGGGATGAGCAAGTCAAGAAAAGCCGAGATAGACCTGTGTTCATGAGAGCCCACGTCAGCCTCCATAACCAGAGACGCTCTTCCTGCCTGGGTGTTGTGTCCTTAACTCTGTTTCACACTGTAACTCAGCCTAGCCTAGATCTCTCTCTCCAGCCCAAGCAAGCTGACCTCAAAGTCATAGCTATTGTCCTGTCTTGGCTTTCCTGGGATGACAGGTGTGAGCCACCATGCCCGGTTTAGATATAGTTTCCTTTGCAAATGACCCAAGTTCAGAGAGGTAGCTGTGCCTCTCTGTTAGTATTTGGAACTGCATTCGAACCCTGGTGTCACTGAAACTCCTCTCATGGGTTCTGATGCCAGCCATTCCTGAGAACTGCTGCTGTGGACTGAGTGCCTGGTAGAAAGGGAGAGACCTGCTACAGCTACTTCTGTCTCCATCCAACAGCTCCTTTCTGGGCCTTGACTCCAACACCTGTGCCAAGAGCTCATGTGCCCTCTAATGGGGCCCAGGACTTGGGCTCTAAGACGACCGGGATCTTTCTCCAACCTCCCAGAGGCATCACTTTGTGCCACTCTGAGCACTGAATGAGGAGGGAACAGCCCTTTGGCTGCTTGTGCTGAAGTCGCTGAGGTCTACACCCTAAACCCAGAATGAACTCTCAGCAGAAGAAGCACTCACTGGGGGTAGCGGTGGGGGGGACAAGCTGAAGGAGCAGCTGGAGTAGAGAATGGACAATGCGTATAGACTGCTGTCTCACTGTCATAAAGCCTGAACGTTTATTGTCGTGGTCTTGCAGGTCGGTCCAAGAAGCCTTCCCTCTGCTGGATCCTCCACCTCCCATAACCCGGAAGCGAACCCCTCGGGCACTGAAGACCACCCAGGACATGCTGATTTCATCACAGCCTGTCCTAAGCAGTCTAGAATATGGGACAGAATTGTCACCTGGGCAGGCCCAGGACTCTCCACCCACTGCTCAGCCTGTCTCTGCAGATAATTCACGACCAGAGTCCACCATTGAAATGCGAGACAAGGGAGAGGCTCTGGCCAATGGTGAGGAGTCCCTGTTGGTGCCTGACCTAATACACAGGAACAGCCAGGAGGAATCCAAGCTAAAGGCGACTGAGTGCAGAAAAGCCTCCTCCCCTGACCCCATTGCGAGGAATGGCCTCAAACTCAGCTTGAGCCCCATCAGCCTGGCTGAGTCCTGGGAGAGCATCAGCCCACCTCCACGGGCACGGACCTCCAGCCTTGACAATGAGGGCCTTCACCCAGACCTGCTGTCCTTTGAGTAGTGTGTCTTGCCTTCCCTGCTGAACACACTCTTCACTTTGTCCTTCACTGCACACAGGTTCTTTGTCCCAACTCTGCCATGCCCTCATCTTCCTTTGTGGAAGGCACAGCAGAGCCCACTCTATCTGAGGCGTTGCAGGACCAGATGGTCACATGTTGTCCCAGTTAAGGAGTCTGCAGAGTGGTAAAAGGATGCGGGTGGCATCTCCGATCCTACTTCTCTGTAAGATCTTCTGGCTGCTGCTGGAACTCATCCACCATCAGGCTTGTCCCAACTTCCTACTGAATTATAGGGCCACCAGCCTAGGAGGATGGATCGGGCAGGAATTCTCTTTGTCTGTCTGATCAGATGCATATGCTATCTGTTCTTTCATCCAGCCACCCCATCCTCCAGCCCTGATTCTGTCCCTTTCCTCCATAGTGGTCCAAGGACTCCCTGCCTTGAAGGAAATACAGCTAGGGAAGAGTGGTAGGTTTGGCTTGATGATGGGATCGTGCCTGGAAAGCTACACTCTGACACAACCTCCCCATAGTTCCTTCAGCTTCTAGGCCGTGTGGACCTCTAGCCACCACCTTTCCTCTGTTTCTGGGTTAGGGCCAGCAGAAGTTCTTCTGAGTCTTGGGACCTTGAGGGCTTCCTCAATGGTTGAACCTTGTCACCAGGGTTCCCAAGGTTTTCCCATCAGTTAGATGCACCCCTATGTCTCTGGACAGGCACTTAGGACAATGGTATGGGCAGTTGTGCTGGGGTTCCTTGCTGTGTGTGTAAAGACAGGGGCAGGCAGGCCCCTGCCGAAGCAGCAGAGAGTGTTCTGATGTTCAAGAGAGAGCTCGGGAACATGGAATAGTCCTACAGGAGCAGAGATCATAGAGAAGAGTAAAGTAGGGACTGAGAAGGGCATCGCTGAGAATCAGAGCAGCTTCTCAGGCCACTCCACACCAAGAATTAGGCAGTGCTGGGGGCCTGGGAACAGTATGTATGAGAGCCAGGGTGTAGCATGTGAGAGACTGGAATGTGATGAGGACTGTGGAGGCAAAGCAGTTGTCAGTAAGTGAGAGCACTTCTTTGTGTTTGTGCTGAGGTTGCCTGAATTCCCTGCAGCCCCAGGCCTGCCCAGAGATACCCCGAGCCTCTGTGCTTTATCTGCATAACAGTGATCTTCCTCTGCCTCTGCTGTCCGGATCTGTGTAAGGAACCAACAAGGCTTGTCAACCCTTGGCCAGCTCCTGCCTTCCAGGTTAACTCGCTTTGTGTTCCTTTCTCCCTCCAGGGGCCCTATCATGTTGTCTTCCTGTGACCAGGAGACTCTGTAGTGATCCTGGCCACAAGGATCTTTGTAGTCAGAAGAGGACATCCCTATTCTCGAACAAGGAGGTCAATGCCCCACAAGGAGGCTGGGGATGGTGCATCCAGCCAGAGCAGGCCGTGTAGCAGTCATCTGCTCTACTTCCTGTGGTCCTCCCTTTTCTGCTTGCTTGACTTCCCATCTGTGAGACTAGGGCACACAGGTCTCACTTGTCTGTTCAACATCACCAACGTGCTTCCCTCCTCCCACCCAGCAGACATCTGCGCTAACTCCTGCAGAACCGGAATAGGAGGCTTCAGCAGGATCCCTGGGAGGAGGTTTCCCTCTCATATCCTTGCTTAAGCAGCTGTATGGCTTCCACCATCTCTGCCCTCCAACCCTCTTCTCTTGCCCCATCTTCCATTGCCAGGAATGCAAGAGCTCATGCCATGCTTCCTGCATAGTCCTGTCTCTTCCTCTCAGATGAGAATACATGCAGCCAGGCATCTGAGGATCCTGGTAGAGTACACAGGACTGTTAGCACATATGTAGCACACGTGCCTTGCTCCAGGAACATCCCAAGGATGTGACATCTGAAGTTAGAGAAGTCCTTAGGGCTAGCATCTGAGGATCTATGAATTTTTCCCAGAGTGATTTGTAATACTACCCAAAACAGAGAGTTCAGGCTGTGGGGGTGGAAAGTCTAGGCGTGCACGAGAGCACATGTTCAGTGTAATCTGAGTGCTGCATACCAGAATCGTGGTCTGCTCCTCCAATGGGATGCTCAGTCAGTGGCTGCCCTCTGGGGCTGCTCCTTCCCAAGGGTGCCTAAGTGATATGGTTGCCTAAGACCAACAGAATGAAGCTTGGCTTGCTTAAGCACCCAGGATACTGCTAGAATCCTGGTCCTCAGGCCCAGGATTAGCCAAAAGATCCCACCATATTGTCCCAGGACCCCTGACAAGGAAACTTCTGAGTACTTTAGACTTGGGCATGATGTTGAATTGGGTGCCATGGATGCCAACACCAACTCCTAGGGTCTTGGCCATCTCCCTACTACAGAAGTGATGCTGCTACCTCAGGAGGTCCTCTGAGACTGAGCCTTGTCTTAGATGCTGCAGATATTGCCTGGTGCTAGGGGCTAAGTGCTTCCCAGGGACCAGCAGGAACAAATCCTCTTGAGAGCTTTGACTTACATCAGTTCTTCCGTCTAGTGCCCCAACAGACTCAAAGACCATCTCAGCAGTCTGGACTAGCATGGCAGCCTTCACAATGAACCAAGATCCTCTGGGGCTTAGTCCTGGGGTAGTTTGATCTGCATGGGGTGGGAGGGGGACAGGCTAATGGGGAGGAATGAAGGATCTAACTTCTATGTTTGAAGAAGCTAGGGCCTTGGAGCTTTTGTCTCCCCCACTTCTTTCCAGATTCATTGTATGGGCTGTTCAGCCCATAGCTTTACCCTGATAGATCACAAAATAAGCTTCCAGAAGCCTGGAAAGAGGGCATCTCCTCCCCTGTCCCAGCCCACACTTCTCTCTAGAAATGTACCTGTGAATATTCTGTATCTGGGAGATATGAAGACATGTTTTTAACCCATCATCTTTTACAGAACAAGTTTTATCCCTGTTTGGAAGAACAAGATTATAGTTCTATTCTGAGTATTTTTTAGAGAGCTCATATTTATATTTTTAGAGATTTTTCTTGTAGAAAGAAATTGCATAATAAAATGATAATGTGTTTTTCTGGCTTGTCTTTTTTTTTTTTTTTCCTCCTGACTGGTGGAAAATTCTGGAGTCCTGGGCTCCTGGAGGCTTCCTGGGTAGGTGCATAGCCATGACATTTTTGCTTTGCTGACCTGCAAGACTGAGGAATGAGAGAGCTGGAAGGGATGATGAAGAGGACTACTGTAAACAAACCTCCAACTTGAGACTCTTAGACTAATGAGGATGAATTAGGATGGGCCGTCTTTTATGCCACTGATTGGCTGACTGCTGTGAGGGTTTCCACCTATGACTGTTTCTGGACCATCAACGTGTTGTGTACATGTCCAGTCTTCCCTGAGGGGAAGCTGTAAGACCACACAAAAGCCCATTGAATCCTTGAAGATCTTACCCTTGGTTCCACAGCCTGCTTCCATCCCAAAGGAATAGAGCAGCATGGGCTTGTACACTCTTCCCTCATGGACCAGAGCAGCTCCCTTACAGGGAGTGGCTAGCAGAAAAATACTCAAAGCTGTTAACTTTGTGGAAATTGTTCTCCCATGGCTGCTTGGACTGGGACGGCCCTTGATGTCATTTGCTGATGTCAATGAACAAGAGTTGGTGTGGAGTCCCTTTACCTTTACTGGTATTGGATTTCAGGGTCCAGAGGAGTTATGCTATAGAACAGCATAACCTGTGGGCCATGACTCTTTGGGGTTAAATGACCATTTCACAAGGGGTCACCTAAGACTGTCAGAAAACATGGATATTTATATTATGATTCATAACAGTAGAAAATTACAGTTATGAAGTAGCAATGAAAATAATTTTATGGAGCCGGGTGTTAGTGGCACATGCCTTTAATCCCAGCACTCAGGAGGCAGAGGTAGGCAGGTCTCTGTGAGTTCGAGTCCAGCCTGGTCTCCAGAGTGAGTGCCAGGATAGGCTCCAAAGCTACACAGGGAAAACCTGTCTCGAAAAACCAAAAATATAATAATAATAATAATTTTATGGTTGGAGTCGCCACATCAAGAGGTACTGTATTAAAGGTGTCACAACACTAGGAAGGTTGGGAACCATTACTCTAGAGAGTCAGTCAAGCCTTTGACTTCCTCAAAGGGAGGAATATAGAGAGGAAACAGGAAGGGAGGGACAGGGGCTTCCATTGTGTTCACACAAGCTATTCATATTGCCAGAGGGAGAAGATGGGGGCCCTTCTGTCTAGACCTTTCATTCTCTGCCATGACTAAACCTGGGTTTGGAGTCTATAGTCCAGAATGCAGAGGCTCCCTGGTTCTGTGTCAGGAGCATCTATCTCTACATGAGGTGAAGGCTCTGACCTTTTCTGCATCGCATTGAGTTTTCCCAGAGGTGGCAAAGAAGAGAAACTGGGCTTTCTAAGCTAGCTTGCTTGTCCTGCTGTGGGGCACAGCTATGTTATTCCAAGAAAGCCTGAGTAACACAAAAACCAACCCAGCGGTATCCCATGCATGGGAAAATGCATTGAAAATGCTTACAATAGCAACATTTTTCTTTAAGTGTGTGCTCCAGTGACCATTCTTTAGGCAACCTCTCCCATTGGATGGCTTTGGGATCTGCTGCTGTCATCAATTCAGGTGTGAAATGTGCCTGTTATATGCCCTTCTTTCCCACCACTGGGCAAAGCTGTTTCTGGTTTGGGTGTTTTGGTTGTTTTTGTTTTGTTTTGTTTTGCCTATAGTCAAGTACGCAGAAATGGTTATGAAAAAAGTTTTTAGGGAAACTTGAATGTAGAAGTGGGTGTGCACATGACCCTTTTTTAATGCTGTCTTCTAAGCTGAGCCACTGGTTTAGAAACTAGAAGGACAAAGGTTGCATTTGTATTTGGAACCTGGAGGTGAATGATACAGGGTCCTCTCTGTTGACTGGATGAGGGTGCCATGCCTTCCCTGTAGATGTTATACCATCACATGTCTTAGAGCATGGCAGAACCACCCAAAGCAGGCCACTTAGGACTGGAAGAATGTCCATTTCCTCTGGGTTTACAGCAACTGTTAAGGGACATTGATGGTCTACTGGAGGCCATTGACAGCTCTACTTTGTTCCCAGGGTCTGTGAAATGCTGGTGGGGAACCCCAGCTGATATTCAAATGTAATGGAATTAGCACTTCTAAATAGCCCCAGATGCTCTCCCAAACTCAGAGAATTCCTTCTTGGTCAGTTCCCCCACCAATTTTGGAATCCCTCTGAGGTATGTGAATACTGAGAATGCTGAGGAACTTTGTAGTCTTCATTCTCTCTTCACGGTCCCTGCCATCCCACACCTGAGTTTCCCAGTCAAGCCTGGCCAGAATGATTATCTATGAGATTTTGGCCCTCGGGGATCCCTTAGGCTTCACTCAGCAGTGCTCCCCACAAGGCCCTCCCAGGTGTAGAGTACCTCATGCGGAGCACCCGCCACTGTGGCTCTCCTGGGAGTAGGGACAAGGGCAGACAACTCCTGTGGGCAGACTCATTTCTTCCCTAAGTGTAAGTGGCACATCTGCTTTTCATCTCCCAAGAAAAGTTCATTTTGGAAACTTCCAGTTGTCCAGTGAAAGCCCTGTGGAGGTCTTTGGCCATCCAGTGAGCCTTCCTCCCCGCTGCCATTTGCACCAGGGGCGCATGATGAAAGCCCAGACTTCCTACTAATGAGAAAATTCCTCCACCTTCCGTATCTAGGGACCAACCCTCTTGAGACACAAGCCTTTGTGTCCAGCTTATCTCCAGCTGCTGCCATGATAAATAGCCCGGTCCGAGAGAGCCTGGGGCAGCTCTACCCCCCAGGAAACTTGGCTATTAATACAGACAGGGAAACGGTCCTGAAGAAATATTTAAGGACCAACTCGAATACAGTAGACTGCATTCTCTCTCGTGGGAGTTGCTTGAGGTTTATGTTGGTTACATGGCGCGGGAAACGTGGCTTGTGTTTTCCTTCGCTAGAGGAAAAGAAAAAGGCTTACAAATAAAACCCACCAACAAATGTCGCTTTCCCTCCCCTCCTTTTACTGTTTCAACAGTGAGCTGTTTTCAGAGCCATCTGCTTAGCTACCTTCTTTCTTAAAACGTCCCTCTGTTTGCCACCTTCTCTGTCCTAAGCTTGTGCTTCTTATGTAATTCTACTTGGCTCAATGTGATGGTCGGGCACATTCAACTGTTCAGCCCACATTGTGGGCCAACTCACATCACAACTCCCCAGGAGGTTTGGGATTGTCCCAGCCACTGAAGGGTAGTAAAGGGACATCTGTGGCAGAGGGAAATAAATTCCATCAGCCCTGTAAAGGGCTTAGGATCCAAGCACCTTTGATGAGTTCCCTGTGCCTGCAATGGTACCCAGTCTTGCATCGCCCTTCCCAGGCACCTCCTGGTTCCAGATAAACTCTGTTCTGATCAGCCTTCCTGGAGCTGTATCTTTTAGAGATGCGGTCAATAACCATATCTATGGGAGGTAATTGTGTGCATTGCAGCTCAACTGAAAAGTGGGCTCAGGGGCCTTGGCCAGGCCTCTCCCTTATCAGTCAGCGACTGTGGGTAGTATACACTGTGACCAGGCCCGGGGCCTTGCTGTGAAGCCAGGAGTGGGCTGTCAGATGATCCTCTGTACTGAAGATCATCCTTTGCCCAGCCCCAACCTACCCACCCTTCCAAGTTCATCTGCCACTATTCCATCTCTGCCTCAGAACCCCAGAACACTAATTGCCCAGAATTGCTTCTCTGCTTTTGTTTTAGATTTGTTTTTTGTTTTTTTGTTTTGTTTTGTTTTGTTTTTTGAGAGGGGGCTTCACTACATAGCCTAGGCTAGGCTTGAACTTGCAATTCTCCTGCTTTGTCCTCCCAAGGGTTATAAGGCACTCACCACCACAGCTGCCTCATCTAACCTTACACTGGCCATTCCTCTGATCTGCTCAGGCTGTGGTAATTCATCCTTCTCATCTCCCCTGGTGCTTTTCCCTTCCTCTAGGCTTCCTGCCCTGACCCCACCCTGTTACACCTTGAATGTGAAATCATGCATAGTTCATGCCAAGCTGAGATTTACCTTCCCAAATAGTGCCAACAGCTGAGGACCAAGTATTTAAGCACAGGGATTATTTACAGTCAAACCACAACACATGCTACCTCACCGCCTCTACTCTCCCACAGGACCCCACAGTTTTGATCATGTGTCCCCCGTGTGGTTTGCAGAGCAGTGCAGACTTCTGTGTCTGCAAGTCTCTAAGCACTTGGAGGCAAGGGGCCATTCCACATTCATATATAACTCCTCGGTGCCCACACAGAACCTGGCAGGTTGCAGGGACTTGGGAAAGACGTGCTTGAAGGGAACTGAACTCAAGAAACTTGTAACTTGCTTTGTGTGGCGCAGATAGACAAGCTTACCTGGGTTTAGAATAGACCCATGCTGCAGCTTTAGGCTGTCTTTCTCAGTGCATCTGTCTGGGGCAACTTTTCTGGGCCTTGTTAGTCACTGCATAGGGGACTATGCTGATACTCAGTCTAATGCAGGAATGCTAAGCACTGCTGATGCCAGATGGATGCTTGCACCCCGGAGCTCTTATACTCCCCTTTGCCACTCTAGGCATTCATGGGAGCCTAATGGTATTCGCCAAAGCTTCTGTGTAGTCCGGCTATTATCCTTATCAGTTTGCACACATTATCTGGTTTGCTTTTCTCAGAAACACTAAACAGGCAATCTTAGTAAGCCCGTTTTTCAGACACATAGTCTTTTACTATGTTCTGCAAAAGCCACACACATGAGCCCATTAATTCTCATGTCTTGAAAGGAGGTATTTCAACAGCACCAAGAGGGCAGGGTGTGGGGGTGGGGAGGCATGGACCTTACAACTGATGAAAAGCAGAATGAGCCTCAAAGGTCTACATTTTCAGACTGGGGATGGCTCCCCTTCCCTGCCACCCACAGCTCTGTGTGCTTCATCGCACCAGCTACTAAACAAGTTCGAGAACTAGTCATGGCCCCGAAAAATCTTTTTTTAGTTTGACCTTCTCCAACTTTAAATGCAATTTCCCTGAACGCTGGGTATTCATTCAGAATGGGAATTTAGAGACCCTCTCCTCTGCCCCTCACTTTCCAGAGGAGGAAACAGCAGACTGCATTTTAAAACAGTGCCAGGAAGGAGTCTTAGGCAATCCCCACAGTAACCTTTTGCAGTAAGAGTCCTTATCCTTGTTTTCTAGGTATCTCAGATCACAGTCCATGTCCGTCAGTAACATAGCTAGTGTTAGTCTCCCCAAAACATTCATTCTTTAAAAAATAATATTTGTATTTTATGTGCATTGCTGTTCTGCCTGCACGTATATCTCTGTGAGGGTGCTGGATGCCCTGCAACAGAGGAGTTACAGGCAATTGTGAGCTGCCATGTGGTTGCTGGGAATTGAACCTGGTCCTCTGGAAGAGCAGCCAGTGCTCTCAACTACTGAGCCATCTCTCCAGCCCCAAAACATTTATTCTTAAGGGCGTTAGTAAGGATCCACTCTGAAATGCAAGTGCTTCCAGTTGCAGAAGAGTGGCAGGAATCAAGAGGCAGGGGTGCTTAGGCACTTATCTGGTTATCGACCCTGGAGTTATTTAACTAAGTGCTGAGTTCTGCTTGGCAAATACCTGCCAAAGAAATCGTTCCGGTTTTGCAGCTACCATGGTTACTCAACAGTGCTTGACACGACAAACAAAACAAAACAAAACTCCTCATGACATTCGTTTTCTTGATGGCTGGCTGACCCCTTGTGGATCGATTTAGGATTGCAGCATTTCATCCGTTCCATGACAAATATGGCATTAATAAATGCTGCCCTCTGCCTAGAGTTGCTTGCATTTATGCTAAGTTCGTTTGTTTTCACATAAGATAAGAAATTTGGGGGGGGGGAAATAAAGGTGATGACACTTCCTAACTAGACTTTTTAGATGGAGAGAGAAAGTAACAGGGAAGAAAATCTTTGAGTAAAAGTGCAGCACCTGGGATGGTCATGTTCTCTTGTAATGCCTGCATGAGGCAATCTGGAATTTGAGGCCAGCTTGAGCTACCTAGAAAGTTCCAGGGCAGCCTCAGCTACGTAACAATGGCCTGTTGACAGAGACTGAGGGTCTCCAAAAGTTTGAGATCCTGAGAATCAAATGATTTAGAATTTGAAACAAAAACAAAACAGAGAGGAAGAATATTTTTAAAACACTTTACAATTAGAAATTTAAGATCATAAAGACAAACCATTCTTTAAATTTCCAGGGTAAAATTTGCTGTGAAGGAGAATCCAGTTCACATGTTTTCTCGGTAAGATGGCCATGAACAAAGTTAAAGAGGCTGATGATAATGGCTTAGCATTTTTGCTAAACATTGTAAGCTTTTAATCTACTATTTGCTATTTAGTTCAACTATCGTAATGTCAAAAAAGTGTAAAGTCTAAAAGACATTATAAAGCATTCAAGACCAAAGAAGGTTCCACCGCTCAAAGATCAGCTTTAATGAGAGCACTGTAAATTTGCCAGGATACAAGAATCCTTTTTCAGCAAACAAAAGGATTAGTAAGAATAAAATAAATTATTAATAAAAATAAAATATTAGCAAGAATATTAAAGTCAAGAAGATACTGTGTGCTTTGAGATGGCACAAGAAAAAAGAATGGGTAATTGGCTCTGAAGTTTATTGTATAAAGGATACAAAATGAGTGGGCTACATTTTAGATACTACTAGAGAACTATGTGGAATTGGTGATAGTCATACGGAAAATGAGAATTTTCTAAGTTGTAACAATCCATACATGTACCGTATTGTAGAGAAAAGCAGAAATATAAGTCATAATGAGTTAAGTGTAACCAAAACACTCTAATAGCACTTTCGGATGAAAAGAAATAAACTTGATCTACTCAATAAATAGCAGAAAAGGAGGCGGAAAGAAAAACAGAAGGAGAGTAAATAGAAAGAATTAAGTTGCCAGTCTGAGGCTAGCCTGGGCTACATAATGAGTACCAGGCCAACCAGAGCTACAAGACTCTGACTCAAAACAAACATAAGTGAATAGAAAGATAGATAAATAAATTAAATATATAAATAAGGAAATCAGACAATAGCAAATAACAAAGACAATTTAGGTGCTCCCATAGAGAGGAAACTTGTCAATAAAGAATAACAATCTAAAACCAGTAGCAAAAGCAAAAAGAACAACAAAACAAAACTGGGGTTTTGAAAGGACTAAGAATTGATTAATATAAAAGAGAAAGATAGAAATAAAGTATAGAATAATGAGGGAGGTATGTCTGTAGTTGCAAAAGGAGCATTAGAATAATAAAAAGGATATCATGTCAATGAGAATGAAATGTCAATCATTATGGGGGAAGAATGGAAAAATCACTGCAAAAACAAAGAGACAACACTGGCAAAATAATTTAATAAACCAATAATTAGTAATTAGTAATAAAAAGACTTCTGTTAGCCTGATGGTTGTGGCACACGCCTTTAATCCCAGCACCCAGGAGGCAGAGGCAGGGGATCTGTAAGTTCAAAGCCAGACTGGTCTACAGAGCGAGTTTCAGTACAGGCTCAAAATCCACACAGAGAAACCCTGTCTTGAAAAGGTGAAAGAGAGAAAAGAAAGACTCAAATACTAAATTTTGATTTTTTTTTGTTTGCTTGTTTGTTTTTTCTGTTTTTTGTTTTGGTTTGGTTTGGTTTGGTTTGGTTTGGGTTTTTGGTTTTTGGTTTTGGTTTTTTTGAGACAGGGTTGGTGTAGCTCTGGATGTCCTGGAACTCACTCTGTAGAGGATGTTGTTCTTGAACTCATAGACATCCACCTGCCTCTGTCTCCTGAGTGCTGGGATTAAAGTCATAGCCACCACTGCCTGGCTAAGAAAACACTGAAAGTTTTAAGAAACAGCTAATCCTGAACTTCCAAAATTATTTTTAAAAATAGGAAAAGGTGGAAGACTTCAATTCACTTTGTTGTATTACGGTTTGAATCTGAAACAATCCCATGGGCTTATGTGTCTTGTTGGTTTGCCTTATTTTTTTAAGATAATTTTTTTTTTATGTTTTTAAGAGGTGGGGTCTCCCATCCAAGTATTAACCAGGCCCGACCCTGCTTAGCTTCCGAGATAAGATAATTTTTATGTGGATGTTTTGCCTACATGTCTGTCTGCATACCACATGCATGCATGGCACCCATATGGGCCAGAAGAAGGTATTGAATCCCTGGGAACTGGAGTTACATACAGTTCTAAGGTGTTGTATGAGTGCTTGGAATTGAACCCAGGTCCTCTGGAAGAGTAGTCATTGACTTTAACCACTGAGCCATCTATCTCTCCAGCCCCAGGCTTATGTGCTTGGGCACCTGGTCCCCAGTTGGTAAACTGTCCTGGGAGGCTGTAGGGCCTGGCTGGTGGAGGCTTTGAGGGTTACAGCACAGCTGCAACCATTTTCTCTGTGTGCTGATCTGCCGAGTGTGAAGAGTCACCGTGACACACTCCTGTTGCCACATCTTCCATGTTGTGACAGACTAACCTTCTGGAGTCATGAGCCAATGTATTCCTTTTCCCCTTTATGTTACTTCTGCCAGTTATTTTGTCCTCCCAGTAACAAGAAAGGTAGCAAATACAGTTCTATGGGTTTTAAAGTAAAAACCTTAGAGATAAACTAATTAAATTTAATAGTTTATTTAAAATATATCAAGTCAAGCAATGCAAGGATGGTATAGCAGCTATTTCATTCATTCTAGTGACTAAACTTTATAATGCAGTGAAGATAAAAAGAACTCGCCAACATCAATAAATGCAGAAAAATAACACAATAGACTTCAAAATTTTTCATGTAAAAATCCTAAAATGGCCTTGATTAAAACTATTTATTAAAAGCCTATAACAATATGCTTAAATTGAGCGAGTTTTAAAGCATTCCCGTCTTACATTTCTATTGCTGTAACAAAACAGCATGGCCAAGGCAACTTCTAATAGTGTTTAAATGGGCTTACGATTTTGGAAGGTTGGGTCCACGATGGCATAGCAAAAACATGGTGGTGGGAACAGCTAAGAGCTCACATCCTGATCCACAAACTAGAAGACAGCAAGCACACTGGGAATGGCACAAGTCTTTTGAAACCTTAAAGCCTAGTGACACATCTCCTCCAAAAAGGCCACACCTCCTAATCCTTCCCAAATAGTTTCACCAATGGGAAGCAAGAATTAAAACATATGAACCTATGGAAACCTTTCTCATTCAAACTGCCACAGTTCTTCCAAATACTGCACCTAACACAAGAGTGTCCATTATCATAACTAGAGCTTAATGTATAGTAGAAGCCTTAGCCAATGAAATAAACCTAAAAAAAAAAAGACAAGAGAACAAAATGTTATTAAGAACACCAAAAAAGAATTTACACAGGACAAGCCCAGAGACAAAAGGCAAATTAGTAGGTCTAATGAGAAAGTATTCTGCTACCATTATAGACTAGTAGAAAAGCAATAAAATATAAGATACAATTTATGGCAACTGAAAGAATTAATGCATTAATTAAGAATTAATTCTTGTCCAGGTGGTAGTGGTACATGCTTTTTAATTCCAGCACTTGTGAGGCAGAAGCAGGTGGATCTCTATGAGTTCAAGGACAGCCTGATCTACAGAGCAAATTTCCAGGACAGCCAAGGCTACACAGAGAAACTGTCTCGAAAAGACAAAAAGGAAGAAGGAGGAGGAGGAAGAAGAGAAAGAGAAAGAAAGAAAAAGAAAAAAGAATCAATTCTTAATTAATTATTGATGGAATATACAAAGCCTGTATGGTAAAAATTTGGAACTTGTAGATTTTTCTTTGGCTCAGTAGCTGCATCTTAATCTGCTGCTGTTTCAGTCAGCAATTGTGCCGCTGCAGTTTGCATCTCTGGCAGCACCCTGGAGGGAATTCTTTTCCCAGCTTTACTGCTGCTGCTAAAGGTAGCAGTAGCTAAATCTCTATTGTTCTTTTTATAAATAAAACTTGAGACTCAGAGGCTGGTTTGAAAACCTGCTAGCTCAGAGAGGTTGATTAGCAACTAGCAAACCTTCACTCCTAGTTGGTGTCTCCCAAAAAACACATCCTTCTCCTCCACCAAAACAAAAAAGCCACATCCTCAGAACCCCTTCCTGCAACTTTCAGTGCATCTCTTCATGTCTTCCAGATGCCCTCTGATGGCTCTATGATTACTGTCTGTCATCTAGTTACTAACTAACTCAGCCTCCTGACCTAAACTTCATTTTATTTAATTAATGCAAATGTAAAAAAGGGTTCAAAGTGTGATCAAATATCCCCAACAGGAACTCCTTTACAAACCACCAAAGATGACTGGGCAAATGCAGGAAGCATATTTATGTATAGGAAAATATCCCAAGGAAGTCCATTTCTTTCCTAATTATAAGACAATGGCAGTTTCATTCAAAATTCTACCATGCTATCTTGAGCAAGTTAACATATAAAATGTACTGGAAGATTCATGAATAGCTTAAGATAGTTTTGAAAAAATAGGAGAGGGCACTCATCCTAGAAAGTAGGCAACATGCCACTTTCAACATTCAAAGATGTAAGACATAACAAAGCCAGAATACGGAGACTATTGTGATATTATATAGTGAAAGAGCGATAAATCAGAATATGGAGACATGGATTACTAAGCAGATCCATTACTAAGATGAATTACTAACTGGTGGGGGCTCCTACTAGTGAAATGTGAAAACTGGCTTAATAGATTTGAAGAAAAATATACTTGGCTTCATATCTCTTATGACATACAAAGATTACACCTAAATTCACCATTTATTCAACAGAAACTTATTGAGCATCTACTATGTGTGGAAGGCTTTTTTTGGACACTGGATATTTGTCAGTGAAAAGGTGGAAATCCTGTCAGTATTGTTAACCCCTAAAGGTAAAGGGTAACAGTAAAAAAATCAATAGAAGAAAATGTAACATCATTTTTCATGACCTTGGAATGGGAAGGACTTTTTCCTAAGCAAGAATCAGAAAAGCACAAAGCATATGGAAAACAGCATAATAGACTTCGTGACATAAGAAATATGAGCACACTTTTTGATCCACCCATTTGGTCTAGAGAACTCCTCACAGTTCCCTAGGACACTCATGCAATACTACCGTCACCATGTTGTTTGTGGGAGCAAGAAGTTGGTACTAACTTTAATTTGAATATTTTTTGTTTGTTTTTTCTTCTATTTCTTGAAGAGATTTTCTTGTTTCCTCTTTAAAGGGTCTTGAACATCTTCATGAAGTAGATTTTTAGGTCTGTCTCTTCTTCTTCCTCTGTGTTGTGCTTTTCAGATCTTGCTGGTGTGGAGACCCTAGAGTCTGGTGGTGTCATGTTGGTCTTTCTGTTGAGTGTGTTCTTATTCTGCCTTCTTCCCATCTCTTCTTCCAGTGGGTGCAGGTGGGGTCTCTCTATCTCCTCTTGTCACCCGGTGGTGTGTGTGGGCCAAGACTTTAATGTCTGCAGATATGGATGTTCTTGACTCTCCTGGTAGTCTCCTCACTCAGGAGAGTTTGGGGCGGCAGAGGGGGAAGGGATAGTGAGGTATTTCCAGACTCAAGGAGGTCCTTCCTGTCTGGGTGGGTCCACTCTATGCAGGTGAGTTTGCTCTCTGCTGCCGCAGGCCCAGAAAGATCCTGGGTTGATGGGGACCTTGGGTAGGAGTAGGACTCAGGAGAGGTCAGGAAGGCGGAGGGGGAAGGGAGAGTGAGGTATTTCCAGACTCATGGAGGTCCTTCCTGTCTGGGTGCGTCCACTCTATGCAGGTGGGACCACTCTCTGCAGCCACAGGCCCAGAGAGATCCTGGAGTGATGGAGACCTTGGAGAGGAGTAGGGCTCAGGAGAGGTTGGGGAGCCGGAAGGGGAAGCTGGTACCAACTTTAATGCCTACTTCTAGAGAAACAGGTGAGCTAAATGCGACAGACACACACTATGGAACATGACCTGTCAGATAAAGGCACTGACCAAGATGCACACTCAAAGGTGCAGAATAGAACCATAGAGTATTTCAGGAAGCAAAGGAATAACAGAGTTGAAGGAATACTACTGTATTGTACAGAAATGCCCGAGACACCTGTCCACAGTCAGTGCTTATCCACAGTAAAATATCCACAGTGTGGATATTTTACATCCACATCCAATGCTTCTGTCGAAAGTCTAGAAGTAGCTCCTGTGTGGAGGGAAGTGAATGTTAGGATGGAAATTTGGAATTGAAAGAATAAAAATAAATGAAATGAAATAACGGATTTTTATAGAGTAATGCTGATAGTGAGTTAAGAATTAAGGAATGGATAAACTCAACTTTCCATACCTAAATACCAAAAAGAAAGAGAAAGCCTGGATTCACGCCTTTAATCCCAGCACTTAGGAGGCAGAGACAAGTGGATGGATCTCTGTGAGTTTGAAGCCAGCCAGGCCTACGGAGTTAGTTCCAGGACAGCCAGAGCTGCTACACTGAGAAAACTTGTCTTGGAAATAAAAAAAGAAAAGAAGGGAGGGAGGGAGGGGGGAGGGGAAGAAAGGAAGAAAGAAAGAAAGAAAGAAAGAAAGAAAGAAAGAAAGGAAGGAAGGAAGGAAGGAAGGAAGGAAAAGGACGGAAGGAAGTTTCCCATTGTGATCACCAGAGATTGGAGTGATCACTTCGAAAATATATCACCTTCCACCTGGACCATCATGCAGGACAGACTGTTAGGCTATGGGACAGTTCTAGAAATCCAGCCTTCTTTCTTACATTTGACTAAAACTGCTCTCCTCAAACCCCCAACCATTGGTCTGAGTTCTGTGATTTGGCATTGTACTCAGAGAGCCACACCTTCACAGAACAGCACTTCAAACACACGTGATGTGTTATTATATTATAATTGTAATTATATACTTTAAATAGAATTATATTAATAATATTAATAATGAGCAATACTCTTCCAGTGACACATGCTCAAAATTGTCATTTGTTCATCCTACGACCTATTCAACATCTTTCAAAAATATCAGGGATTCACAGCATGAGGTCAACATCAGGTGTGAAGCATGGCTTTAGTTGTCTGGAAGGTGTACCAAAAGTCACTGGAATCAAACATCAAACATCACTCAAACTCTCCACATGGGAAAAGAAAGGGAGATTGCTTTTAGGTGGTGGCATGTGGCTGTATCTTAGCACTTGGGATCTGAGGCAGGAGGATTTCCAAGAGTTCAAATTCCAATTGGGCTACAGAGTAATGTATAAAGCTCTGTCAAATCTTGGCTATCTAAAATGAGGGAATCTGTGTATAGCCCTATCCATTCATTTACATATCTATCTATATATATATTCACATATATTTATAGGCTATATATTCATATATTTATATTCATAGAATATATTTCCTAGCCAAGGATTTCTGCAGACTCTGGGGACTGAAGCATGCTTGTTGGTCCCGTGGAATGAAAGACCAGGAACTGAATCTCAGGGAGCAGGCTTGCTTCTTGTGTCTTTTACCGAAGATGCATGCAGGAGTTCTCCCCTCAGCTCTCTGAACATGGCTGAAGTTTTGCTGCCTCTCTGCTTGATAGTAGTGAAGGGATTCCTGGATCCAATTCACAGTTATGCACATTTGGGGACTCTAGTGACAAAATCAGTTATGTTATATGGAAGTCTGGAGTTCCTCTCTTCAAAATAAAAGGCACTACAGTTTGAAAATAAAAGTCACAGAACGTGTCCACTCTGCACTAACTGGGATGCTTCTTTACTATTTTTGAGAAGGGATCTTACTGTGTGTCAGGTCCCAAAGAAACCAGGGGGAATGTTTCCTTCAGTAGTTGTGGTGCCTCCCAACACTTCCGGGGCTCCTTCTCTCCCAGCTTCTCTTTCCTGTGTAAACTCAACCGTGTGGCTACGGCTCTCTCGGTTCCTGGCTCCTCCCTAGTCTCTTAGTTCTCATGTTCTCTGTTTCTCTCTATTCTCTTCCCCTTTTGCTCCTTACTCCTCCATGGTCCATTCAGTCTGCTGGCCCAGTTCAGCCTGGACCCTTCCAGATGACTCTGGCTGTTCTCTCCCTCATATCTACAATAAAACTTTCTCCTTAACCATTACCTTGGAGCAACCACGTCATCGTTTTCATTCACTGTGCAGCCCAGGCTGACCTCAAATTCTCAATCCCCCAAGTGGTTAGGGTTTCAGATGTATATTGTCACACTTGGCTTCTAACCAGGCCTTAATTAGCCTCCTTCATCTCTGCCTCCCTCTCTCCCTCCCTCCCTTTTTCTTTTCTATATGCTGGTGATTGAACCAAGGCCTTGTACATGCTAAGCAAGTGCTTTACCATTGAGATACATGTCCAGCTTTAGTTTAACCTTTTGAACTAGCAGAAAAACTCAAGAGGCCTTAAAGTCAGCTCATCCAACCCTTCAGAAAAATGCTTGCAGTCCATAACTCCTATGTGCAGGGAGGGCATGCTCTGATGGCATTTAGAACACAGGCAGGAATGGAACCACCCATGCGAGAACATCTTTAAAACAGCCACACATTGGTACACATGCGCAATGGAATTAGAACAATGAACTTCCAGCATTCTCACACAAGAAAACATGGACAGACCCGAAGATCATTTTGTTGCGTGAAGTTTATTAGATTCAGAAGGACAAACCACATTTTTCTCATATGTAAGATCCAGATTTAAATTTATATGTATAAATACATATGTATGGAGGACATGAAAATTCAGAAACCCGGACTATGAGACAGGAGCAAGAGGTCTAAAGTGGAAGGAAGGCAATGAAATATAGGCAGAAGGCGGTCTCTTTGGGGATAGGAGTGTCACGGCAAGGTGCAAAGGATGGGGCAGTACAGGGGAAGGTCAAGAAAGAAGAGCATATTGGTCACAGAGATCGCATGCACCTGTAACCCCAGCACATAGGAGGCTGAGGCATAAAGTTAGAGTTTGAGGTTAACTTGGGCTAGACTCAGATTCTGTCTCAAAAAAAAAAAAAGAAACAAAAACAAAAAAAAAGACCCCCAAAGTGTAATGATTTATAGATATAAAAAGGTCAGAATAAAACCCATTTCTCTGTATGCTAATAAAAAATAATAATAAAATAAATATTATTATCACATTTATCAAAAGGCAGAGCTGACAAAGTGATTGCTGTATATACAGACTTGGGGAAAATCAGGAAAAACCGAGGCCAGAGGAATGCCTGGCAGGAAGTCAACCTTTGAAGAGATGGGGCTAGGTCAAACGAGAGGGAAAGGGAACATTGGTGGGTCACAGCCCTCATCAGGACCAAGACCTCCACAGCTGGAGGACATGTTTGCTTCTTCAGCATCCTTAGACCTTGATTCCTCTGCTCAGACGCCAGCTCCACCTGGGACAACCAGGCTCAACAGAGGGTCCAGGTTAGTGTGTGTGAACCACTCAACCACACCAGAGAGGGCGGTTTGCCAAAAGTCACAGAACACAGGTTGGGGACTCTGAAGTTACTACAGAGTATTGTTTCCTTTCTATGAAGCTGCCCTTCCCTTTGTCCTGTTAGATGTTGTCAGCCAGGATGCAATGGCAATGCCTGGATTCCGGCTGTCCAATTCCAAGATAGGAGAGTAACAGGTGACGGTGGCTTTGGAGCTTCTTGTGAGTGTGCCAGGAGTCAGACATGTGGGAAGGGACTTCTCCAAGGCTTCAGTTGAGAAGATCCTGCTACCCAGGTCAGGAGGGTCTCAGAGGCCCTCTAGAAGTTGGCATTTTAGATAGACACTTGCAGAGGTGGTGGCCGCTGAGAGCTCTGCCATCTCAGCCCTCCCTTAGCTTGTTTTGTCCTATGTCCTTGTCTTCAAGGCAAGATATCCACATAGTCCTCGTTAGTGTTCTCTGGGGAAAAGCAAAGGACAGCCATGAGATGCCACACCCAGAAGTCCCACCAGCCATCCCAACTCGAGGAAAAGGACACCAGGCACAAAGCAGTGCTGATGCCACATCAAAGAGACATCTTCAAAGGCTGCAGTGGCACTAGGGACTTGCTTGGACAAATAGGGTTTGTTTGTTTTTTGTTTGTTTTTGCTTTTTGATAAGTGGATCCTTAGTTTCTAGTACTCAGTGTCTACCTTCACCAGTGAAAATCCCATGCCTTCGTCAGAGTAGCTCTGCATGGAGCTGGTTCTGAGGAGGCAAGAGGAAGGGAAGGCATTTCCCCTTTGGTAGCTAAGTACGTGGAGCACACTCTACCAAGTCTGACTATGCTTGGAAAATTGGTGTGGCCAGACCCATGTCCAGTTCTTGGGAAAGACCTCTCCCAAGCCCATTCTCTTCCAGGGATTTAGTAGCCTTTCATTATACCTCAGACAAAAGTATTACCATCCCAGCCACTCCCAGCAACTCATCTTGATTTGCACAAGTGTCTGGCTTTGACACCTTTATGCTTTCTTCCCCTTAATACCTTTGGGTGTGTGTGTGTGCATGCATGTATATAGGTATGTATGCAGGTGTATCTACACAAGGGTGCCTGTGTGTGGTCAGAGGTTAGCCTGACATGTTGTTCTTCAGGCTCCATCTACTCTATTTTTTGAAACAAGGTCTTCCTCTGGCTTGGAGCTCACCAGGTGTGATGGTCAGGAAGCCCCATGGATCTACCTGTGTCTGTTTCTTCAGCACTGAGATTACAAGCATGTGCCACGTTGTACAGATTTTCAAAGCCATCATTTCTAGGGATCCAACTTAGGGCCTCACACAAGCAAGGCAAGCACTTTACCAACCGGGCTATTTCTCCAGCCCTTTCAGACTTCCTAATTCTGTAAGTTTTGATGGAAAAGAGCAGTGCGGCTATATCTGTGGCTGGACTTAAACGAAATTATCAGATTGTATTGTCCACACAATCCCCTGAATGATGATGAATGGCTGGAAGTAATGTTAGGGGGGCAAGGTTTTATTTTAGTCATTAAAATCTCACGCTTTATCTTTTTAGAGAAATGAGAAGCTTACCACGGCAGCCGAAAAAAGGGACTTTGCTCAGGCAGAATAGCATGGATGCTGGCAGGCTCCCTGAGAGCTCGTGCCCTCTCATCTTTCTCCCTAGTTAGTAGATCTGCTGTCATCACCATTGCCACCCACAGACAACTGCAATCCCTCTCACACAAAATGAAACCACACATTTCATCATGAGCGATTGGGTGGGACCAGAAACGTCTCTGCATGTCTGTGTTTAATTCAAAATTTGCCGCAATGGGCAGATGATGAAGATGAGGGTAAGCTCGAAATATGATCTGAGAGTGCTGTGAACAGACTTTCCTCACACGTGCTGACCCCCACCCCCACCCCACCCCGCCGTGTCTCGGTGGCTTCATACCTTTAGGGATATATATATATATGAAATAATTTGTCCCTGATCATTTTATAAATGAATGCTTAGCAAAGATTGAACAAAATGTAATAGGATAAGCCTTGGTGGGTGATTTGACATGAGTCTTTTCAGTGAAAACCTGCCCACATGTGCATTTATTACCATGGTGGACTGCGCATGCCCACAGAATGAAACCCAAGTCAGCTTTTTGGTCAGGACCTTTCCTTGCCTTCCTGGTTGTCCTAGCACAGACAACTCTATGTCTTGGCCACTTGCAGGGGCTAGGAGATATTGTTTCTCAGTACAGTAGAAATTGCACTTAGCAAGATGAAGCTCTTTAATGTCCTAGACCAAGTCAGCAATTTCCATCAACTCTACAGAGTAGAGCTGGACGCAGGCTTCGGGGTCCCTCCTGACCCTTTGTCAGGGCTCTTACCATAAACATTCATCTCTAACTTCATCCTTCTCCCTCTTGGGCAGAAGCCGCTTCTCATCATTGGGTTTGAAAGGTGAATCACCAGACCTTGACCTGGCTTTTCATACTTGGAGACTAATTCTTCTAGGTTCGGAAAGATCTGTTTTGGAGCACCTTCCACAGTCTGCAAAGACATAAGAAAGGTCACTGCGCAGCTGTGGTTAAAATGTGACACTTCTTGCAACAGTGGTTTTGAGGGCTGCCCGAGAGACAAGCGAAAAGTAAGACGCTAGCAGCTCAGGCCTAGGGCTCTTACCAACAGCATTTCATAGAGGTTCCTCATTCTGAAGAGGAACCTTGTGCCCAAACAACTCTGTATAAAGGGGGCTTTTACTTAAAAGTTCCCCAGTCACTGTGCTGAGTGAGCCCCATCCTTGGCAATTTGTCTGGACTGGCTCTTATTGTAGCTTCACTGTAGTTAGTTCCCTGTCAGACTGTGTCATGCTGCTGGCCTTTGGTCAATTGGGGACTCCTGAGAGAAAATGCAAAATAATTGACATATAAGGTGCCTACTCGGACTCTCCACAGGGTGCAGATAGAAGAAACAAGCCCCAGTTTGTACTGAGAGTAGGATGACAACATGACTTAGTGAAATCACAGACTTGTTTTCCGGTTAGCAACTAGAAAGAAAAAAAAAATCCTCTTTTCTGATAGGTGCTTACAGAAGGAATTCAAAAACACAAAGCGTTTTCTTCCTCTGCTCCTTTGTATGTGGTTTTCTTGGTCATCGCTGTGGTGATCCTATGGCCCTAGCATCGCCAACAGGTATGGTTAGGAATGAGGTTTTCTGAAGTGCATGCTTAACCTCCATACACTTCACTGTGCATTCCTTTAATGGGGTCACTTCAGCTCCTAGTGTCACCTGCTGCAGGGCTGTGAGTGTAAAGCCTTCCCTTGGCCAAATGCTTCTCTGTATCTGAGGTATGTGTTGTATGGAGGGCTCCCCTTTTGGTTCAGAAAAATGAACAAAAGGGACAAAATAGGTTCTGAGGGAATATCCAGAATTCCCCAGTGTACAAGAAAAAGGGAAAAATGGGTTTCAAACTGGTCTTCTCTTTAGGAGGCATTTTATTTTGGGGTAATTTCAGACAGACACAGACAAATTGGAAAAATAGTAAAAGTAAAATTCCCATAAATTCTCCACTTAGGTTCTATATAATAATATTTTATTTGTTTGCCCTTTTAGTCTCTCTAAAATATATGAGCTTGTATATATGTATATACACATATGTATGGATTTGTATTTTGTTCTGTTTTTGAAACAAGGTTTCATGTAGCCCAAGCTGGCCTCAAGTTCACTACGTAGCTGAGGATGACCTTGAACTTCTAAACCTCCTGCTTCTACCTCCTAAGTGCTAGGATTACAGGCATGAGCCACCACAGCCAGTTTGCATATGTATATTCTTTTTAACAAATTTTCAGGGCTGACCGTTTGGTATTCAATAACCAGTTTGGTGTGATTCCCTTTGGAGGACCGTGTCTCCCACATTCAGCATCCTTTAGTTGCTTGTATCTATGTATGGTTGAGGCCTCGTGAGCTTCCCTCCATCCACATTAGCGTGTCTGTTGGCGTCATCCATGTTCAAGTCATGTTTAGGCAGCCATGTTAGTGAAACATTATGGATACAAGTAACAGTATGCAGCCTGAGTAGGTTATACTTTTGTATTTAGGGGGGTGTCTGTTCGTGAGGAGAATGACAATGTAAAAAGAGGCCATGAATTGAAAGAGACAAAGGGGAAGGGTATATAAGAGGGTCTAGAGGGAGAAAATGGCAGGGACCATGATACAATTATATCTCAAAAACTTATTCACAAACATTTGAGAAGTTGACGGCATGCTATTTCTTTAACCAATTCTAAGTACTTCAGGGGTCCAAAAGGCAAACATTGTACACAGCCAGACGACAATGATTAAAATGGGAAAATTAACTTTCATGAAGAACTAGTTACTAATCTTGTTTGAATTTTGAAACTAATTCAAATTTTACTGATTGCCTCGAGGATATCCTCTACAGCAAAAGAAAAAATAGATGCTTAAGTCTTTTAGGGATCGTTGTATGTTCTAATCTCTTTCAGATATTCACAGTTACGTGAGCATATTGAAGATGTTAGTCAGAACATATTTTAGGATCTTCTGTTGGTAACTAAGAATTCCATTATATTTGTTATACTTTCTTCTTAAAGCAAATAACTAAATTCAAAAGAAGCAAAGAGATTCCCCTGTTGAGTTCACAGGAAACCAGAAAAACTAAACGAGTCCCTAAAACTTCCAAATATTTAATGGCCCCTGTCCTATTTTCAGGCAGCTGTAGATATGCTTGGCTTTGGAACATTTGAGCTTCTGTCCACCCACCCTTCCCACACCTGTCCTGGGATATGGTTTAGTTTTACAACAGTTTTCAATGGAGTCCAGGTCCACATAGTTGACCTTGATGGGAGTAGGCTTGGCTGCCTCTACAGTCTGGAGGAACAGCCAGGATTACTAAAATGTGGAACTCAACTCCAGCACTGGCTCATTTCTCTCAGAGCAAGGTAAAGCTCTCTGCTTATCGAACTTGGTGTGGCATTCCTGTTTTTAAAGGCCTCCACATGGTCACATCAAAGATTCAGGCGATGACCCCAGCTTTTCACTAGTTCCTACACTGTTGTGGTAGTCCTTATGTAGTCTTACCTCTATCTTGTAATATCCATGTTTCTCCCTGAAGATTCGGTAGGTATAGACAAACTTTTTAAACCTGTGGAAAGATGACTCTGTGAATCACAGTGTTCACATATACAAACTCCATAATGGCTGCCTTTATAGTTTAGACACAATGTGTTATTCAGTCTTACATCCCAAGAAGAAACTGACTATTCCCAGACTCTCTCATCTGAATTTAAAAGAAAGAAGGGTTTTGAAACACAGACCTCTTAGAGATGATGGAGTGTCAACTCTAGCAAAGAGGATGAGGGGAAATAATTGAAGGTCCTTACAACTTGACCTTTGTCAGGAAGTACAACTACTTCGTAATCAGAATCTTACACAGCCTGTTCTACCATTTCTCATCTCTCTCTCTCTCTCTCTCTCTCTCTCTCTCTCTCTCTCTCTCTCTCTGGCTGATTCCGTAATTCCTTGACCCATGGACTTTGGAATCCATCTATTTCTCCTCTCTTTACTGTTTTCACCTTCATGCCTTCAACTCCTTCTTTGATTGCCCTGGTTAATTTTTTGTTACCTTGACAGAAACTAGGGTCATCCGAAAAGAAACCTCAACTGAGAAAATGCTTTTATCAGATTGGTCTGTATGAAACTCTGTGGGGGCCTTTTCTTGATTAATGATCAATGTAGGAAGGCAAGACCCACCGTGAGCTGTGCCACCCCTGGGCAGGTCCTATTAAGTATACAAAAGGTAGCTGAAGTTGGTTTAAAAACACAAAGGAGAAACATTATTATTCCTTTGTGATGACAAAAGAAACTCCATTTATGTAGTCATCCATCTTAGTACTTGACTAGCTTGTCTCTGATGCTAGTCTCTGGAAGGTAAGTTCCCAGGAACCCCGATTCAGTGCTCCCCCTCTCCACCTCAAAATACACATCACCAGTGACCATCTATCTACTTGTTACGGTGTGACTAACCGCTTTTTTGGGCTTCTATCACCTGCTCGTGTACATACTCAAAGTCTTCTTGTGGTTTCACCTTTAAAAATCCTTCCCTCACTCCCCTTCTCACAGCAATCTCAAGTTTGGTTCAGAGATTGTTGTCCTGCTAACAGTTTTCATAAATTGAACTAATTATAATCCGGATCGAGTCTATGGTCTTTTCCTCAGAGTCTCAAACTCCATAATGCTTTCATTTCTCTGACTTAATGCTGATATATATTTTTACAAAAATTCTTTAAATTTCCAAGGGCATATTCTTTTATTACAACAATAATTATTTTGTCTCAATATTTAAGATAGCATTACAAAGCAACTTCTTTTAGTATTTACCAGTGTAGGAGAAGGTCATTTCACTATGATTCCCTGGGGTGGGGGAGGGGTGGGCTATTTTAGTCATGCATGCAAGATTACCAAGTCCATGTGAGTCTTGATAGTCTGAAGCAACTTCCTCCTAGCCACAAATTAACACTCTCTCTCTCTCTCTCTCTCTCTCTCTCTCTCATCTTTAATAAAAACCATCATTTTTCCATATCCCATGTAAATTCACTGTTTTACACATGAATACACCAGATGTTGTGGTTTTTAAAAAAGGTAGCTGAATGAGAGCCTAAAGAGCCATCAGTAAGGCTAATCAGTAGGCAGAATTCTTCCATGGTTCCTGCCTCTGCTCCTGCCTGGGATCCTGCCCTGAATTCCCTCAACGATGGACTGAGATCTGGACATGTAAGCCAAATAAACTATTTGCTCCCAAAGTTGCTATTCATCATGGTATTTATTACTGCAGTAGAAAACAAGCTAATTTACATTTATCTTGCTTAGATTACTTACCTATCATTGTCACCATTTCCTTTAATACTCAGGTGATTGATATATATACATATGTATATATACATGTATATATATACATATATATATATAATGATTTATGTAAGTGTATAAGGAAGTATAGTCTAATTCAGTGGTTTGACTTACAAACTTCAACTTTATGATTTTTTTGGTTTATGTAGTATGAAAATAATGTGTGTCAGTAGAAATTACACTTCAGATCTTGAGATTTTAATTGATATGCTATTTACATCTTGTACCAGGCTTTTTCTTTTGGGACATCAATCAGCTCCCAAATCATAACTCAAAGACTTATTAGTTATGAATGCTCGGCCTTATCTTATGCTTGTTTCATTAGCTCTTTTAACTTAACCTGTTTCTCTTCATCTATGTTTTGCCCCAGGGCTTTTTACATTTCTTTCCTTCTGTATATCTTACTTTCATGGCTTCTCATGTATGGTTGGCTGGTGGCTTCCTGGCTTATAGCCCTGAGCATGTCTCTCTCTTTATCCCTTGTTCTTCTCTCCTTCTCTCTTCTCCTTGAGCCTAGATTTCTTTCCCTATTTATTTTCTCTGCCCACCAGTCCCACCTATCCTTTTTCTGCCTAGCTATTGGCCATTTGACTCTTTATTAAACTATTCAGATGCCTTAGACAAGCAAGGTGAAGCACAATCAACACATCCTGCCCTTATATCATTAAACAAATATAACACACCTTTACACAATTAAAGTAATATTCCACAGCATGAACAAATGTAATACATCTTTGCCTAGTTAAAATAATATTTCACAACAGTTTCCCCTTCTATCTAAAGAAAAAGGTTTTTAACTTTGACATAGTAAAGCAACATTAATAGTTATCAAGTAAGAATTACATTTACAATAACCTGTACGGAGCCACTGTAGCCCCGCCTCCTAGTAGCCCAGACAGGTGTGCCGGGACACGCCCGTGAGAGTGTGGTGAGGGGAAGTCTAAGGTGACCCTTAGCCGCCGCCCGACCGCGAGCCCCAAGTCAGTAGATGGGGCTCCCCTTCTCCCTTCTCCTCTCTCTGGCCTGGCTGCCTTGCTGCCCCTGGCACACTCTGGCTTGTGCTTGGCTGGTGTTTATCTGAATAAAGAAATCTTAGCCTTAGGGACTGTGGATTGATCTCTTCACTTGGCGCCCAACGTCCGGGCTCGAGGTCCGGCAGACGGCTCCCACAGTCCCCGGCATCACATCACCTTAGACTTCCCCTCAACACGCCCTCACGGGCATGTCCCGGCACACCTGTCCGGGCTACTAGGAGGCGGGGCTACAGTGTCTCCCTACAATAGCCAGTCCATTTTATTTGGCAAATTCAAAGAAAATTCTCCATTATTTATCCTATCTTCGTGAGTCCAAAGTTTTGTACCTAATTTACTTTCTATCATAACTAAGGGAAACCTGTAACTATAAGTATCTAGTCTTTAACTTCATCAAAGACCCCCAGAAGGATGTAATATTACCTGAGCAAACAGGAAGTGCAGTGCAAGCCACTTCCAGATCTATAGAAATGACAGACATCTGGCTGCCTGGACAGTCACCTAAGTTTCATCTGCAACATTGGAACATCCGTCCTTGGCCCACAAACCTAGGCTATCTAGCAGACTGTTCTATGAAGCAGGGATTTTGAAGGATTGTCCTGCCTATTTTTGACAAAGTTCAGTTGTCACTTTCCTGTGTGTCCTGCAGAATGTCTAGCAGACTTTTCTATGAAGCAAGAATTTTGAGGGATTGTCATGCCTTATCTTGGCAAAGTTCAACAGTCTTTTTTCTTTGTGTCCTATTTGTCCAGGATGTACAGCATACTGTCAGCAGTCAAGGCAAGAGCATTTTCCTGCCCAATTATCTAGCTTAATGAAAGCACACTCCATATGGAGGTTCTCTGATGCCCATCATCCTTTTATGAAGTCGATTGGTGCTACCAGGAGCAGATGTGTCTTACTGTCCAAAAGCCTTAGGCTATAAAACAGCTTAAATGCCATATTCTGTAGTTCTTTGGAGTTTTATATCTTCAAAGATATATCTGGAATATATCTTTGTATGATCTTGAAAACATATCTAGCAGGACTATAAGTTTGATTATTATAGATGACTAACTATTAGCCTACATTTCTTAATTACATTACATTTTAAAATAAGCCTCATAAGCACAATACTCTAAACAGGAATAGAAACATACATACAGTATAACAAATAACTTTAAATTTGTAACAATATATCAAAATCCATACCAATGTAAAATATTTAAGGCTAATAATTGTGTAGACCAGACTGACCCAGAACTCAACAAAGACGCCCCCATCTCTACTCCACAAATTCAGGGATTAAAGTCATGTATTACTATGACCATCTTCACTCAAACTCTTTTTTTGTTTGCTTGTTGTTTGTTTGTTTTTTCAAGGCAGGGTTTCTCTGTCCTGGAACTTGATTTGTAGACCAGGCTGCCCTAGACCTCAGAGATCCACCTGCCTCTGCCTCTGCCTCTGCCTCTGCCTCTTGCCCAACTCACATAACTCTTAATGGTTCCAGGCAACCACTTATTTTTCTGTGTTCCTCAGAAACAATTTTCTTCCTTGTCTTTTCTTCTTATACCCATCATCTGCCTTTTTAAAAAATGAATGTGGGTGTTTCGCTTGTGTGAATGTTTGTGCACCACATATGTGTCTGGTGCCTAAGATGGCCAGTGCTCTTAAATGTTGAGTGGAGGGAGACACTACTTTGCCAGAGTTTTATTTTTGCCAGAGTAATATATTCATGAAGTTTAAAAAGTCAAGTGTAAAATTTATAACCAAATTTTGCAGCTTCCTGTCTAGTTTTCCATCCTCAGCATTAGGCTTCTGCTTCTTTTTGTGCTTCTCTTATTTCAATCATGTACACAGACTTCTGTTAAATGCCTTCTCTTTTCTAAACATTATCTAGTATATTTTCTTTTGTAAATGAGGATTTATCTTTTGTGAACTTCTGCTTCTGCTTTCTCTTCTCAGAAATCACATAGTTTTTAGGTAAATTAATATTGTGTTAATACTATGATGACATTCTAAATACTCTTTACAGCCTGGCTAGATAATGTGCTGATTTTTATTTCCCAGTGGAACAACATTCTGCTTTCCTTAGAGTAAAAAGAGAGTCTTACTCTTGCCTGGTTGCTCCCATCTTCTCAGTAAGTCGTCATCAGTGAGAAACAATCAGGAGAGAATCCCAGCCTTCTGCCATGTGCTCACTACTATCCTTTCTTAGATACTGCCACACCCATCATTGCCACACCCATCACTACCACACCCATCACTGCCACACCTATCACTGCCATGCTTTCACCCATCAAAGCCTGCAACTCAAATACCCTGTCGTCATCACTTGTAGACAAGCTGTGTTTTTGACTCTCCAGAGCAAGTTCCTCTTATTTTCCCTTTTCAAGGACACAGCTCCAGCCATTTTTTTGCTCACTCTCCCTGGTATCACTAGTTTTTACTCAACAAACAGCCTGTGTGGTCCTTTTATAAACTGTGAGTCAGATCATGTCATTCCTCTGTACACACAGAACCTAAGCTTAGAATAGTCAGGCCAATTTTAGAGAAGCGAAAGTTTGGAGTTTGAGTGTGTGGGGGTGAGGAGAGGTCCTATTTAGATAGCTCTAAGGCTGCTTCTTACAAAGCTAGTGAGGAGCTGGTTCCAAAGAGAATGGTATTAACAGCACAGACTAGCTCAGGTATGTGTCTGTGCATGTGTGATGGCTTGATAGATATCTCCGCCACAGCACATTGGTGGGAGAAAGAGACCACAGGTAGCATCATTTCCATGTGGAAACACATACACTTGGATCTCTGCTCCATACTCTAAAGACTCCATTTGGGGCAAAATAAATAAGTAAATAAATAAGCTTTGGAGAAATAACTATAAATGAACAGCTTAATGACCTTGTTTTCAGTTATAAAGATTTCAAGCTACAAAACAGTAATGTTTGTTGGTTTGTTTAATTAAAGCTTCTATTTATCAAAATACAGTTAACAAAGTGAAAATGCCCAGAGGCTGGGAGAAGTCAATTGCAGCACTCATATATATAGCACTTATATATAGAATATATAAGACAAAGGGAATGCTGGTAAACCCATGAGAGATGCTTCCTCTTGCTACCCACCAGAGAGATGCACATTAAACAACACTCATGTCTCATCTCATACCAGACTGGCAGAGGTGGAGGAATTTACTAATGCAGAATATTGACTCTGATGAAGTCCGAGAGAATGCTTAATATACCACAGGGTGTAATGTCTTAGAGAACGATTTGATGAAATTTAGCAAAATTAGAAAATGTGTATTTTAAAAGATAGCAACATTGAAAATAAAAAGCAGACAATGTCAACATTTTATCAATTATTAAAAAGTAAAGATTTATAGAAACCCTGTCTTGAAAAACCAAAATAAAACAAAAAAGAGTAAAGATTGGTGAACCTGTATATTTAATTCATTTAAAATATTTAAAAGGGCCAGGCATGGTAGCGAACACCTTTGATTCCAGCACTCAGGAGGCAGAGGCAGGTAGAGCTTTGTGATTTCGAGACCAGTCTGGTCTACAAAGTGAGTTCCAGGACAGCTAGGACTGTTACCCAGAGAAAATCTGTCTTGAAAAAACAAAACTAAACTAAACTAAAACTTAAAAGGCAGAGATGGCTTAACAGTTAAGAGCAGTTGCTGCTCTTACAGAGGACCAACATTCTGTTCCCAGCCACACTTAGTAACACAACCAAATGTTGTTCAGGTTCAGGGGATTTGACCCTCTCTTCTGTCCTCTGTAGGCACCAGGCACACTCCTGGTGCACATATACACATGCAGGCAAAAACTCAGATGCTAAAAAATAAGTTCATCTTTCAGATAAAGTAAAATATTAAAAATTCATGAGCATAAGCCAAGTAAAAGCATAAAGTAAAAAAACTCATAATTATTCCTAATGTGATTAAATTGTTAAAATAACTACAAAATAGGAGTTAGGGAGATGGCTCCCTTAAAGCAGTTGCAATGCAAGGGCGAGGACTGGAGTTTGAATCCCCAGAAATCCATGAAATGCCAGGTGGGTGTGTCTGACTTGTGGTAATTCCAGACATCAAAGGCACAAACAAGGGGATCCCCAGAGCAAGCTGGCTAGTAAGTGAAGGATTCTAAAAGGCCCAAATATAGTGCTGGCAGGCTGCCCTTCCCATCTTCTTTCTTGTCTAAACATTATTTGGCCACTTCCTCATTCCTGAGACTGACCACAAAAGTCTAGCTGTCAACATTCCTTATTTGGCTACACTAACAGACATATCCAATCACAACTTAGCAACTTACCCTAGCACAGGTTTCTCCTTTTTTTTCTCTTGCTGGCCACTTGCTTCTGTTTCTGCCTCAGATTCAGTCTCCTTGTCTATCTCTTTTGCTTAATCAGGGAATCTCTTTGAGGGAATTGGTGTTCGGGTGTGGTCTGCAGTGGTCCCTTCATTAAGGCTAGCTCTGTCTATCAGCTCCGGGTTTGACTGAGAGAATCGACCTCAATGAATCAGGTGAAAGAGCAATTCAAGACATCAATCTCAGGCTTCTGTGTGCTTCACAAATGTGTATATATCACCCACACACACACACACACACTCACACACAAATGGAAAAACATCCTTAAAAATGATTTAAAATTCCATAAACCTGACAGGTGGTGGTGGCGGCAGGCATGCACACCTTTGACCCCAGCACTCAGGGATCTAGAGGCAGGTTGATCTCTGTGAGTTCAAGGCTGGTCTGATCTACAGAGTGAGTTCCAGGACAGTCAGAGCTACACAGAGAAACCCTGTCTGGAAAAACAAAACAAAACAAAACAAACAAAAAACCCAAACAAACAAAACTCCATAAACCTTAGATGTTCCTATTATTTATGAAGAAAGTGGCTTTATTCAAATGCAAATTTTAAGATAAAGACTAAGGAGGGCAGAAGGGATGAAGGAAGGAAAGTCAAGGAAGGCAGGCGTGCTGAGAGGAAGAGGGAGGACGGTGGGTGCATAGTGGCTTCAGTGTCTACTGAGGATTTGCCTTTGTGTAGATTTTCAGTCATTGAGGAGACTGTCACCTGCTGAAATACACTTTTACCTGTCTGTGGGCCGGTAGTGCAGGATCCCCCACAACTTTCTTGCTCACTCATCTTTAATAACCCTGTCGTATCTTCTGCAACTTTGAGATCTTTCGAGAACATATTGAATTTTACAGGGATTAGTATTTTTGTACTGAAAGCAAGTTACAGAAGCCAGGCATGTCTGCGCATGCCTTTAACCCAGCACTCGGGAGGCAGAGAAGCAAGCAGATCTCTGTGAGTTTGAGGCTAGCTTGGTCTATTTGTCAATTCCAGCACAGCTAGGGCTATGTAGAGAGAACCTGTCTTAAAAGGAGAAGGAAAAGGAGGAGAGGAAAGAAAGAAAGGAAGGAAGGAAGAAAGGAAGGAAGGAAGGAAGGAAGGAAGGAAGGAAGGAAGGAAGGAAGGAAGGAATGAAGTTACTGGTTTTGTTGAAAAGCTTCTAATGATCTTGATGGGAGCCTTCTAGGTTCCAGGAATTTCCTGACTGTCCCAATCTTTATACAAACTAAAAAACAAGACAATTAGACATGTGAAAAGAACTAAGCCCTAAACTTATATTTTTTCTCACCAACTTTTTGACATTCACTATTTGTACAGCAAGGGTATTCTCTCTCTCTCTCTCTCTCTCTCTCTCTCTCTCTCTCTCTCTCTCTCTCTCTCTCTCTCTCTCTCTCTCAGGTTTCTCTGTGTAGCCTTGTCTGTCCTGGAATTAACTCTGTAGACCAGACTGGCCTCAAACTCATAGAGATCCTCCTGCCTCTCCATCCTGAATGCTGGGACCAAAGGTGTGTGCCACCACTGACAGGCTATGAGATTTCTCACTAGCTCAGGTCAGCTGATTCTGTGGGTTTCCCCCATCATGGTCTTGACTCCTTTGTTCATATTTTTGCTCCTCCCTCACTTTGATTGTACTCCAGGAGCTTGGTCCTTGGTTAGTTGTGGATTTCTGCATCTGCTTCCATCTGTTTCTGGAAGAGGGTTCAAGCTTCTCTGAGGTTATGGCTTGTAGGATGCATACTGCCCTTCTTATCATGCTCTAAACACATCCACAAGATCCCAATCAAACCTGTTTTTCACACCTTGCTATGCTTTTCCCTCACACACCAGGTTGACTTCCTTCTCCATTCTATCAAGTGTCAGATTTCAGATGCTCAGGAGAGGTCCCCGAAGCACTAGTGGCTCTCTGCACTCTCTTTGTTCTCTTTCCTTTTCCGCCTTGTACTTCATGTACACTTTCAACAGTATTATTAGCAGGGATATATACGGGAAATATATAGGGATATATATATTGGGAAAATGCAGCCTTACTACATTGGTTTCGGCTGGAAGACATGTTTTTCCTGTGGCCTGGTGGTGACTCAGTGCAGGGGTATCCAACATTTCCCCTAATGTGAAGAGGAACTGGAACCAAATAAAGTCCAAGGTACCCAGAGTTTATCGTCTGAAAATAGTTCTCTTTCTCATTGAACAGAGAACAGCGTATATATCCATTAGCACAATCATTATTTGTTTGTTTGTGACAGTGTCATACTATGGAGCTGTGGATGACCTGTAACTTACTGCATATACTAGGCTGGCTTCAAACTCATAGAGATCTGCTTGTCTCTGTCTCCCAAGTCCCAGGATTAACGGTTTGCACCATTACACCCAGCAACTTCAACATTTATTTCTCTCTGTGCTACTGTCCTGGGGAGTTGGGATAGAGCTTATCCACCCTGTCTTTCTGGCAACCAATCCCCATCCCGGGGCTATCATGTAGTCATTTTGTTAACACATAAAAACCATTCATCACCCCCAGAGACCCAATGCATTTTAGGAATCTGTACTAGAGAATAGGATGAAGATCAATTATGTACATATTAGGTATAGAAATTATTATAACTATGTTTCATTTTTATTATAAATCAAGACATCATACTTCCCTGCTAAGTCATATTATTGAGTTTGGGATTAAAATAGTTGTGCTAAATGGTGAACCGGTTGCCTGGTACATAGTGAATGCTCAATACTTGGTGTCTACTTTTTATAACTTTAAAGCAGTATGTTTAAATAAATATAGATATTTGTGGTAAGTACTAAAAGTACGTCAATTATAAATTCTGCTTCCAGACATGATGAATAATGGGAATAATATCTGTTCTCCTCAAAAAGCCCCCAGAAACTGAAAAAAGATACATAAAATTGCAGCCTTTGAACATTGGACATTTCAGGACACTGATCCCTGAGGAGGGGGGAAAATGCAGCCTTACTACATTGGTTTCGGCTGGAAGACATGTTTTTCCTGTGGCCTGGTGGTGACTCAGTGCAGGGGTATCCAACATTTCCCCTAATGTGAAGAGGAACTGGAACCAAATAAAGTCCAAGGTACCCAGAGTTTATCGTCTGAAAATAGTTCTCTTTCTCATTGAACAGAGAACAGCGTATATATCCATCCATGGACTATGCAGAAAGACAGCTCACCTCTATCCAGTAGGAGAACAGAACAGAAGTCACTCTGGAACCAAAGCTATTCTTGGTTCTAGTAAACCCTCAAAAGGTGAGAGCATTTCCAAGTAACTTAGTGCCTCCTCATACAAGATTCAAGAATTTTCATGGGGACATTAAACTTTGACACCCAGAAAGGTAAAAAATTAGGTGCCTTGTCTGGCACCTAATCAAAATTTGCCAGGCACAAATAAAGACAGAAAATCAACAATGAGAAGAAGTAAACCAATAGTAAGAAGTGAATCAATAGAAACAGACCAGGAAGGACACAGATAACAGGAGAAGCAGACAAGAACGATAACACAGTTTTATTCCAGATGTTTAAGAATCTTGAGGAAAGATGGGAATCTAAAGTGTGGATAATGGTGAGAGAAAGAAACAGCGAGATGAGTAAAGGCACTGAGTCTGGAAGGAAGAATATGCTAGATGGTTTAGCAGCAGACTATATCACAGAAGAAAAGAAATTTTAGTACAAAGAAAATCAAAGAGGAAAAAAAAACATTTGGAAAAGCTAGCTCCATTTCTTTTGAATGGTTTCACTGCAGAATGGGCTAGCCATGGGAATGGTTGTTTGGTGCTGAAGCACAAGGTACTATGTGTAGATCTCAGGTGATTCACAGACAGTTCATTCATGAGTATTTTGTTCCAGTGTGTACAGGAAATCATGTTTGTAGTCAGCTTTTTAGTTTTATTTTAACCAAACTTTGAAATATCAGTGGAAGGAAACGGAGCCCATTGGACCCCATGATGTCAAACAGCTGTGTACTGCATTTTTCCATGCCATGTCTGGAAAGCCTCGAGAACCCAAGGTAATAAGAGACTGTTGACCTCCCATCTTTTTCCTGTCCTTGATTAGACTGTATGTCAGTGCAAGCTGTTACTCTATTAAATTGTTGATGTGCATGACACAATTCAAATGTCTAGACTTTCATGAAAGGTAAATTTTATGAAAGGCAAATTTTATGAAAGGTAAATTTTCAAAGATGTAAGCACAAAACTATCAATTGTTCCAAATTGTTTTTAATCCACCAAATAAAATACAAAATAAAAATTGGAAATAACTTGATGCTGGACTATATGTAAGTTATAGTAATTACAATCAGCAAAATGCTACTCAGTCATTTTGGAGCTGGGGAGATGGCCCGGTCAGTAAAGTGTTGCTGTGCAAGCATGAAGAAGTGAGTTCAGATCCCCAGCACCCATGTAAGAGCTGGGCATGGCATTGTGTGCCTGGATTCCTAACACTGAGGAAGAGGAGACAGGAGGATCACTGATGGCTGGCAGCTGGTCTGGCCAAATCAGTAAGCTCCAAGATCAATGGGAGATCCTGCCTCAAAAGATAAAGTGGAAAGCAGTTGATTGATCTCCAGCCTACACACACACACATACACACACACACACACACACACACACACACACACACACACACACACACACACTACGTACAGAGAAAAACAGGTTAAAAACCATCATGTATAGAGAGCCAATTGTTACATATACAATTGCAATATGTGCACAGCAAAAAGTTTGCTGATATGTGCTAAAATGTTAGCGACTTCTGAATGCAGAAGGAAATAATTTCTGCTTTTGTTTTTTCTTTCCTGCTTTTGTTTTTATATATGTAGATGGTTCTTTTTCTTCCTTCTTTTCTCTCTTCTCTCTATCCCTTTTTTTTTTTCTTGCCCTGATGACAGGCTCTCACACCATATTCCAGGCTGATTTGAAGCTCACTGTGTAGCTCAGACTGGTCTGAAACTCATGACAATCTTCCTACTCCACCCTCCAACATACTGGGAACACAGGCAAGAATCACCATGTCCAGCTTTAAATTTTATTTTGAGAATTCTATTAGTAGTAGTAATAATTATATTTTGGTACTATGGTTGAACTTAGAGCCTTGTGCATGCTAGACAAGTTCTTTACCGGTGCACTACACTTTGGTTTTTCTAAAAAGCGTTTGCATATGTCTTATGTACAATTTAGACTGTACGGGTTATTGCTTTTCTTTTTGAACCCTTTCCAAAGGCCTGCAAGTTGCAACTCTGAGGACAGAAAGTCATTGCCCCAATCTCCTCATTGCAGACAGAACCTGCAGCCTCTCCGTGCTACAGTCTGCCCCTCTTTCCACGGATGAATCCCCAGTATCTAGCCTATCTGGACTCCACAGGTTTCAATTTCCCCACTTTCACAAAGTCACACTACACAGACACTTTCCTCATTGAGGTTTTCTAGCTTGCATGCGTTTCGGGGGTCAGATGTGGTTTCCCAGCCTTGTGTACTGGAGCTTACTAGTCAACCTGCTATCAGACAGAAGCTTTCTGAGACTTCCCACCCTTCTCATCAGTTCCTCTTCCTGTTCTCCTCATCTTCTTCCTCCTTCTATTTATTTTTCTAACTGGATATTATACAGCACAGACTAGCCTCAACTTATTGTGTAGCCAGATCTGGCCTTGAACTCCAGATCTCTGCCCCCCTCCCCAAGGGCTGGAATTGAATCCAGGCATACATTATCACACCTGGCTAAATGATCCTTCCTTCCTTCCTTCCTTCCTTCCTTCCATCCTTCCTTCCTTCCTTCCTTCCTTCCTTCCACTTTTTGAGGTAGGGCCTCACTCCATAGGACAGGTTAGCAATCCAAATTGCCAGGTTTACAAGCATGTGTCACCTCTGCTGTCCTCCCTCCTTTATCTCTAACTTTTATACTGTCCTTAGTTGGCTCTGTGACAGCTCAGAAGTCCATATAGTGCAGCAAATAAAGGGGGGAGGGGTTGTCTCTGGCAAACAGGATGGCAAGATTCTGGATATGAGGGCACAGCCAAGGCTCAAGTTCCCTGCATGGACACTTTATAACATAGTTCTGAGATAACTACCCTGAACATATTTCAGTGGCCCTGGGGACATTAGTAATGTCAAGGCATAGGATACTGTATAAGCAGTTGGATGGTGCATACTTGTAATCACAGCATTTAGGAGGTAGAAACAAGTAGATGTCTGTGATTTTGAGACCAGCCTGAGCAACATAGTGAATTCAAGGCTAAACTGGACTTTGTGAGACCCTGTCTCAAAAACAAAACAAAACATACAAACACACACACAAAGAAAAAGCAAATACGGGCAAAAGGCAGAGGCAGGCAGATCTTTGTGAGTTCGAGACCAGCCTGGTCTACAAGAGCTAGTTCCAGGACAGCCTCTAAAGCCACAGAGAAACACTGTCTCAAAAAACCAAAAATAGAAAAAGAAAGAAAGAAAGAAAGAAAGAAAGAAAGAAAGAAAGAAAAAGAAAAGAAAAAGAAAATAACAAGAGCAGTTTGTTTTCTCCCCCTTATAAAATAGTTACTACAAGGATAGACTCTGCAAAGGAACACTTCTTCCAGTACTTGCCACCTTGTTCCAGTGCTTAGGACCATGCCTGGAAACTGAATGAATAAAAGAAGGTTCTGTTGATCCTCCAAATCTTAGCACCATCGTGAGGCTTGCTGCTCCTCAATGGATTGGTCATTCTTTGCTGTTGGCTCCCACAGCGTACCATGATGCTCTAATCATCACAGTGATTTCATGAACCACAGGGTCCACTGACTTCTTAATTTCCCCTTCTATGCCCTGGCCTGTGTTGAAGGCATCAGCTGAGGACCCAGCACAGTGCTTGGCCTATGAGAAACCTGAAATAATGATGATAATAAGCTTTCACTAAGTCTGTGATGAGGTAACTAGGGTCATTTACCTACACCTTATGTCTGAGCACATATGACATTTCATCTGCTCTCCCGTGACATGGGTGACGACATTGAAGGGACTAGCTTCCCTTTTGGCAGCAATAACGGCCAAACACGTGCTTCTATGACCTTGTCCTAGACACTAGAAAGTCAGATGCCTGTCTTGTGACAAAGAACCAATCAGAAGTTAGCTGGTGGCGCTATGCTTTACGACCCTGGGTGTGCTTTATGGACAAGTGCACAGCAATGACGCACAAAGCATAGATAGCAACCACCCTGGGAGGGCCTATGGGCCATAACAACCAGTTGACCAATCAACACAGGGCAAGCCCTCCAAGCCTGGAGGCACACCAATCCTGAACCTGTGCATACCCCTAGACATACCCCTATAAGATATGTATGCAGCGGCTTCGAACTGTCTTTGCTAGCCATCCGCCATGGTGGGTGGGTGAAAGACCCGAGCTAACATGGGGTTAGCTCGTTAACTACAATAAAGCCTCATGCAATTTGCATCAAGCTTTCGCCTCCATTCTGTGATTGGGGTGGCCGAGGTCCTGGGCTAAGATTCTGGAAGCCTGGGCTTTCTGAGGGTCTTACACATGACATGTCCTTCCGTGATGTGGGCAAAGAGGAGTGTGGAGCTTGATCCTCTGAAGGGACTCAGCAAACATTCATTTATCCTTTTCTCATTTGAATATATGACTGGTTGACACAGCTCAGGGAAGCTGAGAATAAGTATCAAGTTTAAAGAGAATCTCAATGTAGACCATGTACCCTGGGATCCTGGCCAAGATCTGTCCAGTCTCAAGGATGTCCCTCGCATCTTTTTTCTATTGCTACACACTTCACCGTAAGTAGTTCTTGCCATCCAGAGGTGCAATGATAGCACTAGTTTTAGCACTTTTGAGGAACCTGACAGACTCCATTTTGAAGGCAGGAGTCACTTATGTTATATTGTTAAAAATAAGTTCCTATTTACTGTAAGAGCTGAGTTGCTCTGTTTCCAGGAACCTGACCTTCCCTAACCTTTGATTCTGACTTGTTTTTGAGAATACCCTTACCCTCTGTGACCCTCCCTGAACCTTCCCTGAACTGTCCCTGAACCTTTCCTAATCATGGTGACCACATGATGTTTTGTTTTGTTTTGTTTTTGAGATTTCTTTTTGTATTTCCTCATTGGCCCATTGTCTCTCCTCTGTAAATCTATTCATGATTTTACTCCTTAAAAGGAGCCCAAGAAATGGATTCAGGGCTGATCTCTATAATCTGACTTAGGAGGCAGTTTCTAGTCAACTCTTGAGTGCACCCCAATTTTAAAAATCAAGCTTGCTTTAAATTTGGCTCCAATTGTGGTAGTGGTCTTATTCTCCACGTTGGGGTTAGCACTTTCTGCTTATCAGTTTGAAGTTCCAAATCCCAGCACTTGCTGCTCATCTCCTCAGTATGGCCCCAGTTCTGGTGAAGGCCCACTTGTCTGTATCACATAGCGGCAAATGACATCATCAGAGGGAGAGATCACGGGAAACCAGAACAGGGGTCAGGGGAAGGGCCAGTCTTATTTTTATAACTGCCCACTTAGGAAGAACTAACCCAGCGTCCCCCAAGATCCTTCCAAGGGCAATAGTTCCAATACCTATTGTCTCCCCTTGTTTCGTGTTTCGTGTCTTAACATCACTACATGGAGACCATGCCTCTGACATGTGGAACCACAGATGGACACACATAAGCAAACAAACAGAGGGGGAGAGGAAACTAGGAGAATGAGAAGGGGAGAAGATGAGGGATGCAGAGGACATGAGGGAGCAGAAAGGCGGAGTCAGGGGAAGAATAGATGATAACAAGAATGGAGATACCATCATAGAGGGAGACATTTTAGGTTTACAGAGAAATCAGGTGCTAGGGAAATGTCTGGAGATCTACTAGGATGACACCAGCTAACAATCTAAGCAACAGAGGAGAGGCTACCTTAAATGCTCTCCCCTGATAATGAGATTGATGGCTGACTTATATGCCACCTGATAGCCCTCATCCAGCAGCTGGTGGAAGTAGAAGCAGACACCCACAACTAATCACTGAATTGAACTGGAATGCAGATGCAGAGAAGGACGAGTGAAGAGCAAAGGGGTCCAGACCAGGCTGGTGAAACCCACAGAAACAGCTGACCTGAGCATCAGGGAACTCTTGCTCCCCAGACTGATAGCTGGGATACCAGCATGGGACTGAACTAGACCCCAGGAACATGCATTTCAGTGAGGAAAACTTGGAAATCTACAGGACCTCCTGTAGTAGTTGAGTACTTATCCCTAGCATAGGTGTGGACTTTAGGAGCCCATTCCACATAGAGGGATACTCCCTGAGCCAAGACACACGGGGGTGGGCCTAGGCCCTATCCCAAAGGATACAATAGACTCTGATGACCCCTATGGAACGCATCACCACCCAGGGGGAGCAGAAAGGATATGTGATAGGTAGGGTTTTAGTTGGGGGGAGGGGTAAGGAAGGACAGGAGGGAGAAGGGAACAATCCTGTTTCTAATTCAAATAAAAAAAAATCTGGGGGAGAAAAAACAAAAACAAACGAACAAACAAACAAACAAAAAACCCAAAAACCTGAGCATCACTTTCAGCTTAAGAAGCAAAGATGGACTTAATGCTATCTTTCTCACACCCATTTCTCCAGGCACCATTTAAGAAACAAAGGGCCTGTGTAACAATTAATAATGACAATCACTTTTGCCTTCTTAACTTTCTCCAAAGCTCTAAGAAGCACAAGATCTCTCCCCTTACAGTGACAACATTTCTTTGTTTGCCGGGACTTCAGTCAAGCTCCTAAACCTTCTAGGCCCACCTGTGCATTTCCTTACAAAATTCAGCTTTCTCATAGTCTCCTGCTCCGATACTATCTGAGCACCCTCAGTATCTCATCAGCATCTTCCATCTGCCACCAGCCCCCAGATGACATCTAAGCACAGTGGCCTTTACTCAGCTAAAATCCCGGGGTCCTTTTAGCTAGTGTTTCCTTCTCTCTGAAGTTTCCTCATAGTACTTTTTCTGTGTACTGCCCCCATCCTGCTCCTTGCTATGAATTCCTACTTGCTCACACTTGATTCAGAGTTAAGCCCACTGTCTGTCCCCAAACGAAGTCCCCACTACATCCATCACTACACCTGTCAAAAAGGCTTGCAATGAAGTCTTCCTCGATGTCTTCTGGAACAGGCATGAAAAAGGATTCAGTGTTTCTCTATTTCTTCATCTATAAAATGACAACAGCATCTACTTTCCTCAAAAGGCCTCCGAAAGGATAAAAAGAAACAAAGACATGCTGCTTGCAAAGTCTTTGACCAACCTGATGAGCCATGACATATTAGCACTTTAAATATTTCTCGTGAATGCAACCAAAGAGCCTTTCAGTCAGAAATATTATAAAGGGCCCCTAGCCTTCTCCACAGCAAATAAAGAGACATGGAGAGAAGATTGCATTCTTACAGTTCTTCCTTCTCCCCATCACTCTCTCATTTTCCATCCCCTCCATCCCCACTTGTGCTGTCTCGGGGTCTGCTCATGTGACAGCCACTAATGGGAGGGAAAGGCAGGCAGAAGAGCTGGGCAGACACATCCTTCTATCCTCTCCTGGCCCATGTCTGTCTCCTTAGCATTGCAAAGAAGAATGAGACACAGCTCCCTGAGAAGATGGCTGCCATTGGGGTTCAACTCATGAAGGCAAGGCTACTCACGAGACGCAGAGGCACAGGACTCCTGGCATAGACTCGCTGTCTCTTATCAGATAGTTGCCATCCACCCCTCCCTTGAGGAGCAGGGTTTCACATTCTTTCTTGGTCATCTGGCCATGGTAGTAAGGCAGATCCATGGAGAGCTAAGTTATGCTTTAACTGCCCTGGCCACCTGAGATCAGTTCCAGGCCAAGCCGTGGCTCTGGAGAGGGAAGTGGAGAGAGCAGAAGAAGGGAAGTGTCCCTTCTTCAAGTGTTGTCCAAACAAGATGAGATTGCTCTGTGGGTTCAGTCAGCTTTGCACAACTCAGGAAATGAGAAGGGAGGGGTGATGAAGTGACCAAGACTTTTCAGCCTAGGGGTGGGCGGCTCAAACATGACTCACAGAAGTCGGGGAGTGCCTTCCAGCTCAGCCAATGGTGTTTGCGGCTGCAGCAGCAACACTGCAGCCAAACTCCCTGGGTCCAGGTTATATACAGCCTGTCTCCCAGCGGTTTTCATCCCTTCTGGCTATCAGTGTGCTCTCTAAGGAACATAATACAGACCCCGCTCTACTGGATGCCCATAATCTTCTTGGGCTTTCTCTGTCTGTGTTCTGCGTTAATCGTCATCTGTTTAACGTAAGCTTCTCTAATGAAGGTTGATAAATGCGCTGATCTGTGGATACAATAAGTCATTCAGTGTTCGTTTAATACCATGTCCATTTCACAAAGTCTTAGTAGCAGGTTGTTCCCTAGGTACAAGGAACTCTCTAGCCACAGTTTTTATGATTGTTTGTTTGTTTGGTTGGTTGGTTGGGTTTTGGTGTTTTGTTTGTTTGTTTGTTTGGTTGGTTGGTTGGTTGGTTTTGGAGGATTTTTTGTTTGGTTGTTTGGTTTTGTTTTTTTTTTGAGGCTGGGTTTCTCTGTAGCTTTGGAGCCTGTCCTGGAACTCACTCTGTAGACCAGGCTGGCCTCAAACTCACAGAGATCTGCCTGCCTCTGCCTCCCAAGTGCTGGGATTAAAGGTGTGTGCCACCATTTAGAGACATAGCCATAGGTTCTTGACCTCAATAACAGCATTAAACACAAATTTCTGTTGGGGGCATCCATCAGAGAAGACTGCTTGGATACAGGTTTCAACCAATAGAAAGTCTTTATTAGCTGGCCAGTGGCTATACATGGTGTTCAGAATCCCAGTGTAGTCCTAGCCTTTCTTGGGGGTGTACTTTTAAGCACAAAACCACATCCTGGCTTAACACACCTCAGCAAGAAGAGTTAGTGGAAGCTAGGTGTCATGGCACACTCTATTAATCCCAGCACTCAGGAGGCAGGTGGATCTCCATGAGTTCAAGACCAACTGATCTACAAACTGAGTTCCAGGATAGCCAGAGCTGTTACATGAAGCAAGACTACAGAAACGAAAAAGCAAGCTTAGTACCTTAGAGACTTTCCAATATCTGTGGACTTCGATGGATTAGGTCATTTTGGGTACAGTGGTCCTCAACCTATGGATTGTAACCCCCATGGGGGTCGAATATTAGATATCCTGCATATTAGATATTTACATTATGATTCATAAAAGTAGCAAAATGACAGTTATGAAGTACCATCAAAATTATTTTATGGTTGTGGGTCACCACAGCGTGAGGAATATATTAAAGAATCACAGCATTAGGAAGGTTGAGAACCACTGTTCTATAACAGTGTCTATATGCTGAGTATTATGGCCTAAATGGTGCTTTCATCATGAGGTCAGTTGTGCTAAGGGCTGGTGGCCTACTAATGTCTGAGTAGTAACAGTGTCTATATGCTGAGTATTATGGCCTAAATGGTGCTTTCATCATGAGGTCAGTTGTGCTAAGGGCTGGTGGCCTACTAATGTCTGGGTGCGAGTTACAATTTCAATTAGTGGTGTGGACTTTAAATCCAATCAGAAATTGGGTTGGTTACTTCTATGACATTTGTGCTGCTGTTGCACCAGTGGGCGTATCTTGCCAGTTGGTCATTAATTTAGCTCATCGGGTTCACAACTGGGTAAGAATGATGATTTGTTTTCTTCTCTAGTAGCAAGCACAGCACTATGAGAGCTAGCCAAGGAGAATGAGGCTTCCAGGTGAGAGGCAGCTTAATTTCTCTGTGTTTTATGACTAAAGTATATCGTGTCTTCAACTGCAGGATCTTACCATAGAGTTCTAGAGAATAACTAAGAACAATACCCTATAATATTTGAGATCTATGGGACCCTTGGTGGTTTGAAAACAAAATGTCTCCCAAGAGAGTGGCACTATTAAGAGGTATGGATTTCTTGGAATAGGTATGGCCTTGTTGGAAAAAGTGTGTCACTGTGTGGGTGGACTTTGAGGTCTTCTATGCTCAAGATACCACCCAGTGTCTCAGACCACTTCCTGTTGCCTTCTGTTCAAAATGTGAGGACTCTCAGCACCTGCTCCAGCACTATGTCTGCCTGCACGCCACTGAGTCACACCATGATGATAATGGACTGAATCTATAAAACTATAAGCCACCCATGTAACGATAAGTCTTAACTCCATCCACTCGAGCCCCGCCACCACATGGGCACCCAGAATAACACACAGACTTTTATATTAGTTTACAGTGCTGCTGGCCAATTGATTACTTGCTCGCTCAGTCTTAATTATCAACCATAATCATAAGACTTATCTTACAGAGGATGACAGCGGTAAGCGCCCTCTCTTGCCGGTGGATCACATGGTGGCTCCAGAGTGGAGAGCAGGAGGAAGAGCAAGAGAAAGAGGATGATTTCCTTCTTCTCCCTGCTTATATCTGTGTCTGCCTGCTATGTCACTTCCTGCCTGGATCTCTACTACATTTCCCAGAATCCTCCTTGACTCCTAGTCCCACCTATCTTGCTTTTCTATTGGCCAACAGTACTTTATTTACCAACCAATAAGACAAACATATACACAGAAGGACATTCCCCATCACACCCAATTAAATGTTTACCTTTAGAAAAGTTGCCATGGTCATGGTGTTTCTTTACAGCAATAGAAACCCTAATTAAGACAGAACCTCACTGGACAACAACTCCAAAAGAGGTAACCCATTCTTGGCACTAGGATTTTTAGTTGTTAGCTTGTGTTGTCTAATAAGGGTATTGTTGCACCATCACAGGCAACTCCATTTTCACTTTTTATGTGTGTAATCTATGTACACACACACACACACACACACACACACACACACACACACACCCCTTCTACATTTTTCAAAATGTCTTTATTGTTAGTTGTCCCTCCCAGTATTCCCTCCTCTAGCCTACCCTCCTGTTCAACTCCTCACTTAACCCATCCTGTACCATTATTCTCTTTTAACCCTTTATATCACTGCATTGTATCTCCTTCCTCTTGAAATATCACCCCATGGGCCCTTACTACTTTCCTCACCTTTATAGGTATTTGTAATATAACATACATATTTGAAGCTTCAGAACTAACATTGATAAGTAGAGAAAACTTCAGTATTTTGGGGTCTGGGTTATGTCATTAAGAATGATTATTTCTGCCTTTAATTCCAGCATTTCAGAGGTGGAAGCAGGTGGATCTCTGTGAGTTCTAGGCCAGCCTGGTCTATAAATCTAGTTCAAAGTTAGTTAGAAATTTTACATAGAGAAACCCTGCCTCAAAAAACCAAAGGAAAAAGAAGAATGGATTTTCCCAAGTCTATTCATTTATCTGAGAATTTCATAATTTGTTATTTTTTAATAGCTGAATAATATTCCAATGAGCAAACATAACACATTTTCATTATCTGTTTTTCAGTTTATGGATATCTAGGATGTTTCAGTTTCCCAGAGCATCAATAAACATGGATGAGCAAGCATCTCTACAGAAAAAGTACATAGAGTCCTTTGAGTATAATATGACCTAGTGATGATGGAAGTTTCTGTCCCATTTGGTCCTGATGGGAAATGTCCTTCTGTGGATATGCTTATCTTATTGATTGTTGAATAAAGCACTGTTTGGCCAATGAGGCAGCAAGTTAGGTGAGACTTGGAGTCGAGGAGAATTCTGGGAAATGTAGTAAAAAGAAGTCTTGTGATACAGGCAGACTCATATATAAGCAGGGACAAACATGAAGTCACTCCCTTGCTCTTCCTCTTCCTCTTGCTCTCTTCTCTAGGGAGCCGCCATGTGATCCCAGGAAGAGGATGCCAGTGGAAGGCTCCTCAATAAGATAAGTCTTATAAAATATATAGATTTATGATAATTAAGACTGAGCTAGCATATAAGAAATCCTAGTCAATTGGCCAGTAGCATTGTAAACTAATATAAGACTCTGTGTGTTATTCTGGGTGCCCATGTGGCAGCAGGACTTGGGCAGATGGAGTAAAGATTTATTGTAACACGGTCCTGCAACTGCTTGCCCCAAATAAGCACACAGAGGCTTGTATTAATTATAAATGGTTGGGCCAATGGCTCAGGCTTCTTATTGGCTAGCTCTCTCTTAATTATTAACCCATTTTTATTAATCTATGTATCTCCATGTGGTCTTGGTTTACAGGAGAATGCCTAGGTCTGCTGCCTTCACTCTCTGCTTTCCTCTCCCAAGAATTCTCCTAGTCTGGAAGCCCTGCCTATACTTCCTGACTGGCTATACCCTGCCTGTCCATAGGCTGAAACAGCTTTATTCATCAACCAATAAGAGAAACATGTATTCACAGAACACAGAGGGTATCCCCCATCACCCAAGAGTGGTATTGCTTGATCATATAGTACATCTATTTTTAGCTTTTTGAGAATCTCCACACGAATTTCTGTAATGGTGTCATTGGTTTGTGCTCCAACAGCAATGAATGAATGTTTCTCTTTCCCCCTATTCATGATTTGCACACAGAGGCACAGCTCTTTTATTTAAAAGGCCGTGCTACCGAGCACTTTAATGGAGTTTATGAGCTGCAGATGGTGCTACTTGGTGGTGGGAGACTAGTTAGAAACACCTGCTACAGTGTGGACCCAGAAACTTCCCAGAGCTGGGAAGAATAGACCAGCTTCAGTCCAGGGCCCACAGGCATGAGGTTCTTGTGCTCTCAAAGACCAGAAGCAGGCAGAGCCAGCCACTAGTGCTACTCCACAGTGGTAACCTAGCAGTTTACGATGTGTCCTTTGCAAGCACACAGCTGCAGGCATGCAAAAAATCAGGTCCAGACTAAAAAAAAAAGAACAAAACAACAAAACCAAACTCTAAATAGGTACAATATGTTTAAAAATGTGCTTAGGTGCTAAAGAAAGAAAAGAAAATTGGGTATAGACAGTCATAGGAAAAAATAAAGTTAAAAAAATAAAGTAAAATCTTTAAAGAAAAAGTAATGTAATGTTAAAAAGAATAACCATGTAAGGATGGAAAACACACAAGATGTCTGGATCCTGTTTATTGCTTTGTTGACTTTGAATTTTTAAATGCTAATGGCTGCTGAGAGACAGTGGATTGTGAAAAAAAACTGCTACATTGAACCAGCCTATAAGTGTTAAGGATGTCTTAACTTTAGAATGGAAGTAAAAAAATGTGTTGTGTTGGATTGTGCCTTTGTTTCCACAGGAATCAAAAAGCTATGATTTCTTCAAAATTAATAGAGATCAGATTTGACCAGGGGAGACTTCCTGAAAATCTTGGCTATAGACCTGAAGGGAAAAAAATAAGAAAAACTCCAAGACAGGTGACATATATGCTGACCCTCTACAGGGGAACATCTCTGAGACTGAATGAGACATGATAAATCTTGTTGTCTACAGAGTCCTCAGGACTTATTATTGTATGCGGTTCTTTCATATGACATGGATGGAGATTTATATTACAGTTTGCTTATGAAGTCCAAATGAACTCATAGAGTTGACAACTGTCTTTTACCTGCTCAAAAATAGAACAGAGAGTTATCTTTAACTAATTTGTGTATACTACACAATCCATACTTGTGTTAATGCAGATATGTATGTTACCTTTACAAGTTTGTGTGTTTTCAGGAAACAAAAAGGACCAGACACCAATAAAGACAACCACCCTAAGTGATCCAGCCTCTCTGAATGCTTCTGTTGCAGTTTCCTCAAAGTTCTGCATCCAGAACAACTTCAAAGCTGCTAGCTGAGATGGTCCAGCCTCACAGAATACTCCAGCCAGGACTTCAGATAATCACTACCCTTTCCCATTGCACAGACACTAAACAAAACAATAGTACAGCTATCTCTCCCAGAACTTGACCATTATCCCAATTTTTCCAGGGTCTCCCAGAGATTCCATCACCCCCAGACAACAGGAAGCAGTCTAGAGAACATGGTGTCCACATTCCCAAGGGGTGGGATGGGTGGTTTCTGGTCATTCGCTGGATGTTTGTCATTTGTTGCAATTTGTTATTGGTCAAGGTCAGGGAGAAAACTAAACAAATTCAGGGATCTTTTTCTAAAAAGATAAAAAGGGGGCATATAAATGAAAGGATAGAAGGGTAGATTATTGAATCTACTTTTAAACTAAAAAGAAGTTATCAGTCTCAATGAATATTACATTGGTATGGATTTTTGTATATCAATAAAATTTAATATTATTTTTGTTATACTGTATATGTTTCTACTCTTGTTTAAGGTATTGTACCTATACACCTCATTTAACAATATAATGTAAATTTCTAATCCTTGAAAGTTATTATTACAAACTATTTAGGATAATTTAGAAGTAAAGATTAGTAGTTAGTCATCTAACAAATTTGTGGCCATGTTAGGTATGGTTTCAAGGTCAAACAGAAATATTTTAGATAAATGGTCTTCAAACATTTCAAAGACCTACGAAATATGGCACTTAAGATGTCTTAGTGACATAAGGCTTTTTCATAATAGTGAGATAAATTTGCTCCTGGCATCATCAATATACTTAAAAAAATGATGTTGGGAATCAAAGAACCTCAATATGAAGTTTTCTTTTATTATGACAATTAGCCACTGGGCAAGAAATTGCCCTTGCCTTGACTGCTAACAGTATGTTGTCCAAATTGGGCAAGCAGGACTCAAAAGATGGAAACTACCAAACTTTGCCAAGACACGGTGGGACAGTCCTTCACAATTCCTGTTTCACAGAAAAGTCTGTCAGATATTTTAAGCCTTTAGCCTTAAAATAGATGCCCCAACATTTTAGAGGAAACTTGGGTGACTGTCCAGGCATCCAGTTGTCTTTGTCATTTCTATAGTATTGGGAGTTATTTGCTCTGTAGTTCCTTTTATCCAGATAATATATCTTTCTTGGGTCTCTTATGGGCGTTGAAAACTAAATAGTTATAGCATTTTCTTTGTTACCAAATTCAAAAAAGAAACCCACATAGGAGATGTAAAGTGTATAATGTGAGAGACAAAAATATTTAAGTTGTTTATCTAAAAGAAAGTTAAAGGTCCAGAAAGATAATTTTAGGTTGGTAATATAGGTTATGATAAAAAGTGGTTTAGGTATAAAACTTTGGATTCACCAAGACAGGATAGATAATAGAGTGTTTTCTCTGAATATGCCAAATACAAATGGACTGGACATTGTGAACAATTCTTACCAGTTAATTGTTCTAACTGCATATAGTTTTACTGTGTTAGAATTAAAAAGCTTTCCTTTTTATTTAGACAAAAGTGGGGGAATGTTGTGGAATAATCTTTCTGTACACTGTGAAGATGTATCTTTGCCAAGGCTCCTTTTTATTGGTTTAATAAAGAGCTGAATAGCAATAGCTAGGCAAGAGAAGATAGGTGGGACTTCCAAGGAAATAGGACTCTGGGAAGAAGAGAGGCAGAGACTCCAGGAAGACCCTGAAGAGGTCAGATATATAGCACAGAGTAAAGGGAACAGAACCACATGGCAGAACATAGAAGCATATTAATTTAAAAGACCTAGAATATACTGTTTGGCCAATGTCGAGCAAGGACTAGGAGTCAAAGAGGATTCTGGGAAATGTAGTAGAGAAGTGATGATCCAGGCAGGAAGTGACATAGCAAGGAGACTCATATTTAAGTGAAGGAAAAACAGGAAGGGCTCTCTTTTCCCCTCCGCTCCTGCTCCAGCGGCACGATGTGATCCACTGGCAAGGAGGGACGCCAATAAGGTGTCCGATAAGATAAGTCTTATAAAATATATAGGTTTATGATAGTTAAGACTGAACTAACAGATGAGAATCCTAGTCATTGTCCAAGCAGCATTGAACCTAATACAAGTTTCTGTGTATTCATTTGGGTCTAACTCAGGCAGGCGGCTGGCGTTAAGCTCACACGTGGCGGTGGGGCTCAGGCAGCTTTTGGCGGAAAGATTTATTGTAACAAGAATAGAGTAGAACAAGCAACAGAAAGAATAATAAAAAGAAGAACCTTTATCCTTCATAGAAGAAGTCAGTGTGTTTTTCTTGCCAACTTGGCATCTCATTCCTAGTCTCTCTGAGTTGCAGAAGGCTGGTCCCTCTGTAGTGTCCTTTGTTATACAGAAGCGTTTTAAACCTCGCTGGGTCCCATTTATTAGTTGTTCTTAGTGGCTACTCAGAGTCCTGTTTACAAGTCCCTTCCCATGCCAATATGATCAAGCATATTTCCAATTTTCTCCTCTATCAGATTCAGGATATCAGGCCTTTTTAATTTTTTTTTTCCAGACAGGGTTTCTCTTTAGCTTTGGAGCCTGTAGACCAGGCTGGCCTTGAACTCACAGAGATCCACCTGCCTCTGCCCTCCCGAGTGCTGGGATTAAAGGCATGCACCACTACTGCCTGTCTGATATAAGGTCTTATATTGAAGTCTTTAATGCATTGGGAGTTGAGCTTTGTGCAGAGTGAGAAATAAGACATAAGGATTGAATTTTCTTCTTCTAGATATAGCTGTCTACATGTTGATCAGCAACATTTGTTGATGGTGCCATATTTTCTTCAATGTGCATTGTTGGCCTCTACCAGAAAATCAGGTGGCTTGTAGGAGTATGGACTTCTATGAGGTTCGCAATTCTATGTGATTGATCAATGTGTCTACTTTTATGCCAGTACAATGCTGTTTTGGGTATTATAGCTCTGTAGTATAGTTTGAAACATAGCTCACAAATGCCTACAACTCCAGCTCCAAGGGATACAACACCTCTCTGGCTTCCTCATGCACATGCATTCATTGGTGTGCACATGTGTTCATGTGTATGTACTACCCTCCTATGCATACACATAATTAAAATAATATAATTCTTTAAAATATTGTGATGTTCACAGAGAACTTCCTTTTTGAGGCTCCATGTGAAAAACAAATCCATCTTCTGTGTACTAGGGTCATTGGTGGACTCTAGCTTCAGGCAGTTGCAGCTAAAAGGCTCTAATGGCAAGGTTTTCTATTGTTGGCTATCAGTTAAACCATTATCAATTTTCTGACACTTCCAGCACTCCTTGTCTCATCACTTTCTTCTATCCTCAGAGCAAGTAATAGTGACTGTCTTCTTTGACCCGTTGGCCCTCACTCAAGTCCTTGCCCTGCCTGCCTCTTAACTGAATATCCATGACTGCCAAGCCGCCTTCCTCCAATTTGAAGAACATCCCTGTTTTTCATCCAGGATATATCTGAGTTGATTTGGAATAATCTTATTTTAAAACAGACTGATTAGAGACCTCAATTCTACTTGAAAAGTGTCTCTTTTTTCCTTATATTTTATCTTAGTTTTAGATTTCAAACTAGTTTTAAGATTACTACACAAAGTGTTAGGTTTATCTATGGAACTGTCAAAGAAAATTTGGTTTTGATTTTCTCCCATCCACTCTTCCATCCCTCTGGTCCCCTTTGTACCCTGCCCCGGTAGCTTCCTTTCTGCCTCCACGTCACATGTGTTTTTACCCTTCCTCTATTCCTCTTTGCTCTGTGTTGTGGTTCCCTTCCCAGTGTAAGGCATCTTCTTCTTTGGTCAAGCAACTGAACATATCCACTGGGCTCAGAGTGTAGGGGACAATTGTTTAGCTTACCATACTTGGTACCTGACAGAGGGAAGACACAACCAAAAGAGGATGCAGAAGCAAATGTCAATGTAAGCAGAAGGAGATATAAGAGGGATGTGTGGCCGTGGCACCCTGTGTGTGCCCAGTCTCATTTAAGCTCTTCTCAGAAGCTAAACATGGCTGGGCCTAGTTAGTACTCAGATATTAGAAAGCATAAAGGACCCGGGCATTGGTGGCACACGCCTTTAATATCAGCACTCGGGAGGCAGAGGTAGGAAGATCTTGGTGAGTTCAAGGCCAGCCTGGTCTACAGAGTGAGTTCCAGGATAGCCTCTATAGCTACACAGAGAAACTCTGTCTCAAAAAACCAAAGAAAGAAAAAAAGAAATAAAGAAAGGTGCCACCTGGTCTGGTCAGCATGAGGAAACCACATTTGTCTCCACTTCCTAAACTGCATGTCACATGTTATCATCTGACATGTTGTTTACAGTTGCTGTTTTGAGACAGGATCTCCTGCAGCCCCTGCTTGCTTCAAACTGACTCTATTGCCAGAGATGACTTTGAACTTCTTTTTTTTAATCTGTAATTAAGTGACATTATTTTATTAATGCTATTTTATTGAAATTACTATCAGTTATCACAGTTCATGCTCACATACAGAAGTAAAATATAGAATATGGAGATATTCTATTGGACACAAAACATAGTCTTTATTTCTAACTATACTTTCTGTCTTGACACTGTTTTGTATCCAAAAAAATTGTTCACTTAATACTAATTCTTATGAAAGAAAACATAAGTGATATCCATTCAAAAATGCAAACTCCATTCACATTTAAAATATAGATGTTCTAACCCTTTCATTAATATTTTGATTTAAAATGTTTTATTATATAATTTTAGATAATTGTATCTGTTCAGATGTGTCTCAAAACATGAACAACAAATTTTCTGACATTTGAAGCTATACCTCGTTAATCAGACTATACTATATCCAAAGCAGGTCAGCTATAACAAATTCTAATGAGGGCTTTTATTCCCATGTCTTCAAGTAAGGAAATAGAGGTTGACAGATATCAAGGCATTTCGAAGTAGAGTAATGGAAGCTGTAACTACATTATCTTTTGCAAAAGTGTATTTTTTTTCCAATTAGAGTACATAGCATTCTATATAATCTTTCTGCCTCCACTTTCCACATGCTGGGACTACTGGCATGCACCACTCCTGGCTCTGCCACTTTTGTTTTCTGGGAGCTGGGACCTCCAGAGAGTTTAGTTATTGGCTATTCTCAATTGCAGCATAAACACGAGTACTTGTTTATGTCCAGCGGCTTCTGATGGCTCCAGTATGAGGATCATGGGGCAGTATGGAAGGACAAAGAGTATTTGGGGAGACATGAAAAGGAAAAAGATTCCCTCTCTTGGGAAACTGGCTGAATTGTCTCATCAGCAGAAAAGCAACAATCCAACACAATATCAACTGCTCAAGGTCTTCTCCCATCCCAGCCATAAACCTACTATTCCTAGGAATCCCACCAGAATCTCCACTTATAGGGAAACTATAATGTACTAAACTCCCTGTGCAACCTAGTGGCTCCTGGTTTCACTTTATCACATTATAATTACATATAAGGCTTCTGGAGCCACCTCCCATCATTTCTTATCAAAAAAGGATGAGGACAAAAGGCTTCTCAGCAACATTTTTGCTCGTTTGGTTTTCAAGATAGTATTTCTCTGTGTAGCCTTGGTTGTCCTAGAACTCACTCTGTAGACAGGGGGACTTGAACTCATAGAGATCCACCTGCCTCTGCCTCCACAGTGCTGGGATTAAAGGCGTGCGCCACCACCACCTGGCTCTCAGCAAGGTTTTGAGATGCAACCTTGCAGTGGTTTTCAACCTTCTGAACACTGCAACCCTTTAATATGGTTCCTCATGTTATACTAACCCCCAATAATATTATTTTGTTGCTACTTTGTAACTGTAATTTTACTACTCTTAAGAATCAGTAATGTTTAAAAAAAACTGTAATATAAATATCTGATAAGCAACCCCAGGGGTCAAAACCCACAAGCTGAGAACCACTGCATCTGAGCCACCAAAATGCTGTACATGGCTAATGCTGGGGCAAGGAATTGTTTCTTTTCTCTTGGAGAAGCCAATACCCACACTTGGGCACATCTTACTTTCTTTGACTCTGAGAGGCCCACATTCATACTCTTGGATGTGTGTGTATCTTACTTTCTTCAGAACCCCTCTTTTTTTTTTTTTCTCCTAACCCTCATGCTTAAACCGGTCTCTAAAAATCAAACACATATAATCCATTTTCCACTCTACTTCATACTACCAGCTAGTTTGAGAAATGTCTTTCAGCATTGAAGCTAGGAGTCAAGGTTTGGCCTGAGCTGAGATCCCTAAAAGCATAGGGGGAACTCCTCAGGTTGCTGAGGATGGTGGCAATGTGAATCTCTGTCTCTGTCCTGTCACTACTGACAATGCTCTGACCTCCCACAGAGACACTCTTTTAGAAAATTCCCTCTGGGCTACAGGAAATCCAATTTCTCATATTAAATTTAAGGTGACAAGTCTGAAGGAGCTGGGGGTTCTTCTTCTACCATCTATACAGAAAATAACATTAATCCCACATCTCACCTAATTTCTTTTTTTTAATCTCTTGCCTCATTATATCCAAACAAACAAACAAACACCAAAACCAAACAAACAAACAAAAACAAATCCAAAGCACACGACTATGGAAAGAGTGCTGGACCTTCCCCAGTTCTAGCACCCGGAAGCTCCATGTTGTCCTGTTAAAGGGCCCAGATCATGTCATTGACTTCCAGAACATTTTCCATTCCTCTCCTTGTGTCTGCAACGGATATAAGGCATGTCACTGGTAGCCATGTTAGGAAGCTTCTTTCAAGGTCCTGGGAAATGGATAGCTCTTCTTTAAGCTCTGTTAAGTCAAACAGAGGACAGCTTCTGTGACTGGAAGGTCTAGAGTGCTTCTAGATGAAATTCTTATTTCCTCCTTGCATTAGTTTCCTGGGGCCTCCACCACAAAGGACCAGAAACTGGAGTTTCAAATAACACGTTTATTGTCTCTCAGCTTTGGGAAGGAGCATTGTGGATTTGATTTCATGAGACTTACGAATTTTATTTACTTCCTGAGTCCCCAGTAACTTCCCTTAAGGAATGAATGTATTAATTGGAGAAAATAGCTACACACTACTGGTCAATTGAATACTATGCAATTATAGGATTTAGGAATATCTGTTTATCTGTTTTAATGATTCTATAAGAATGTCCATGGTGTATTTAGAGCTGAGGACCAGCAATCCAGATTGTGCCTTGTGTGTGTGTGTGTGTGTGTGTGTGTGTATACTTTAGGGAAAAATTCATCCAAATACTAATAATAATAATTTCTGAATGGTAAAATTGCAAGGTGTCTATTCTCTTCTTGTGCCTTTGGATTATGTTTGTTTTTCTACAACGAACTCACATAAATGTTTTCTTCTCTAATATGTAGACACTTTGCAAAGACTCCATAACCTGAAAGTTGACGGTCACCATAAGGACCTATCTCACTCATTCCTTCACTTGCCTGATCCCCTCAGTGCAGATGGTAGAAGCCAAGGCTCTTCTCATCTCTAGCCTCTCTTTGGTTACAGAAAGTGCCCCCTCCTTTCCCTTCACACAGACCAACCAATCCTTTCTACCCCTTAATATCACATTTGACTCCACAGGTCACCAGGACAGACCCAGTTTCAGTTCCCTTGTCTTCATCAAGTCACACTAAGCAGATGACATTTCACACAGTGAGCTTTTCTAGCTCTAGTGTGTTACTGGATCAGCTATGGTTTCCTGTCTGCTCTCTGGTCAGGCTGTCTTCTTCTTTTTTTAATTTTGTGTATATGTGTGGGTTTTTTAAAGTAATTTATTTTTAGTTTATATCCGTTGGTGTTTTGCTTGCATGTATGTCTGTGTAAGGGTATCAGATCCCCCATAATAGGTGGTACAGACAATTGTGAGCTGCCATGTGGGTGCTGGGAATCAAACCCAGGTCCTCTGGAAGAGCAGCCAGTGCTCTTAACCACTGGGCTGTCTTTCCAGCCCCAGGCTGTCTTCTTCTAAGGCTGACTTTTCCTGTAGCTTCTCTCACTTCAAAATTTTTGTGCTATTCTCATTGGCTCTGCAAAAAAGTTCAGAAGACAAAATTTTACTATTCTACTGCAACAAAGGGGTTTGTCCCAGGCAAGCATGAAGGCAAGATTCTGCACAGGAGAGGCTAAAACCATGGCTCCCATTCCCTGCTTGGGTTCTTTGTAACATGGTTCCTAAGTGACCACTGGTCATATTTCAGCAGCCCTGGGGTCACTGGTAAAGTCAGAGTCTATGATAATATGTAAAGAGTCAGACTTTGCACAGGCCACTGGATTAGGAGCTACAGTTTTGTTTTGTTTTGGTTTGGTTTGGGTTTTTTTTTTTTTTGGAGCTACAGTTTTTTTGTTCACAAAATAGCAGAAATGTCACCAACTGTGAAGAACTTTACGAAAAATAAAGGAGAAACATGTGTAACCCCTATTGTGGTGTTCAGTTCACAAACAAAAACAAAAACAAAAACAAAAACAAAAACAAAACACTTGGATGTGCTGAAGGCATTATTTGAGTGCCTAACCCAACTTCTGGCTTTTAACTTTTTAGGAGATCAGTAAGTTATTTTCCAGTGAAGTTTTGCCATATTCTGTTATGCTATCGTTGTGTTGTTTTGCTGCCTAGTGTCTTATAGGATTGATACTTTAACTTCTTATTTGACTGAAGATATTTATAGAAATTCAGAATCTCAAATGTCTGAGGCTTTGGGAACTAGGCTTTAGTTTTCTGTTTTGTTCTCTTCTGTTTTTACCTTGTGAGTGAAGTAACTTGACATGGGTGTTTCTGTGCTAGAAATTGTTGAGGTTCTGTATTTTAATTTCTTTTTTAAGTGTGGCTCAATAAATAGTTAAATTTTGTTTCAAGGTCATATATGAAAACTTAAATTTATTCTAATCGGTATGATTTCTGCAGTCTTTTTTTGTAATATGTACTTCTAATTTTTTTTTATTTTTGAGACAGGTTTTTATTTTGAAACAGGGTTTCTCTGTGTATCCCTGGCTGTTCACCTGCCCCCTAAGGGAACAAGTAAGGGTCAGGCCCAGGACTTGGAACTTGATTCCATCTCCTTCCACTCCCCTCTAATATGAGGAATATTGTGGGATAATCTTTTTGTACACTGTGAAGATGTGTCTTTGCCAATGTGCCTTCTGATCCATTTACTAAAGGGCTGAGTGGCCAATAGCTAGGCATGAGACGATAGGCAGGATTTCCAGGGAGAGAGAGGAAGAGGGGATGAATCTAGGCTCGAGGAGACACCAGCTAGACATGGACCAAGTCAGACATACAGAATGGAGGAGAGGTTAAAAAAAAAAAAAGAACAAAGCCATGTGGCAAGACAAAGATTACTGGAAGCAGATTAATTTAAGTTATAAGAGTTAGTTGGGGCAAACCTAAGCTAAAGGCTATGCTTTCATAATTAATGAGAAGTCTCAGCCTGGTTGTGGTGGCAGTTCACACTTTCAATGTCAGCACTCGGGAGGCAAAGGCAGGTGGATCTCTGTGAGTTTGAGGCCAGTTTGGTCTATAGAGTGAGTTTCAGAATGGCCATCGCTACATAAAGAAACTCTGTGTTGAAAAACAAGAGACAAGCAAACAACAACAACAAAATAGAAGTCTCTGTTGTTATTTGGGGTCTGGGGATCCAAAGCTAAGTCAGAAAGAAAGTTTGCTGCAGAGGACGATTTCCTACACAAGTAAAAACTCCATGCCACAGACAATGCAGCACAATGTTGGGTATCAGTGGCATAGCACAGGGAATCTTATTTTCTAGAGAAATCCTCTGGGTTGCTTGGAAACACCAGTCTCAGATCCTTTCCTAAATTTAAAGGAAACTTCAAGAATAGAACTACTGCTACCATGTGCCGTCTTCCTCGGTAAGGCAGAGTGGGCTGTATGTGTTTGTGTGCATGGGGGTGTGGTGCACACATGTATGCATGGTGCAGATACCACAGGTCAGCCTCAGAGGTTGTCCCTAAGGTGCTACCTACTTTGTTTATTGAGAGGAAATCTCTCAGTAACCTGGGGCTCATTAATTACTGTAGGCTCGCTGGCCAGCAAGCCTGAAGGACACATCTACTCGTCTTCGGCATCCAAGGCTAAAATTACAAATGTGTACCACCATACCTGGCTTTTTTATGTGGGCTCTGGAGGGTGAATTCAGGTTCACTTGTTTCTCCTGCACTCACTTCACTGACTGAGCTATCCCCACAGCCTGCTGGATTGTTATTTTATATTCACTTCCTATGTCATCAATTCTTCTTGTTGTTGTTGTTTTTAAATAGCTCCTTGTCTGGTTTTCTATATTTCTTATCCCCAGACAAAAAAAATCATCTGTGATATCTAAAGGGATGACCCAGGCCCACTACAGGAGCCTGAGACCATAGTCCTCACTAAAGCAGGGAATCTGGCTATTTGTTTGTTTTGTTTTTTTCTGATCCTCAATCTTGGACCCTGATTGTTTTGTGTAGGATTAAAAGGACTTAAAAAAAAACAACAACAAAACATGATCTCTTACAGGAAGAGGGAAATTCTTACATATGTATTGCACCTTTTGAAAGGCACTACTTGTGCTGGCTAGTTTTATGGCAACTTAACACAGCTAGAGTCATCAGAGGAGGGAGACGCAATGAAGAAAATGTCTCCTTCAGATAGGGCTGTAAGCAAACCTGTATGCTTTCTTAACTAGGGATTGATGTGGGAGGAGCTGACCAATTGTGGGTGGGGCCACCCTTGAGCCAATAGTTCTGGCTTCTATAAGAAAGCAAGCCTAGCAACCCTTGAGGAGTAACTCAGTAAGCAGTACTCTGCTATGGCTGCTACATCAGCTCCTGCTTCCAGGTTCCTGCCTTGCTTGAATTCCTGCATTCATTGCTTTTGATTGAGCAGTGATATGTAAGCCTGAGCCAAAAACTCCCTTTCCTCCCTGTCCTTTTAGAGTTATTGCTGCGGTGAAAGACCATGACCAAAGGCCAGTTATGGAGGAAAGGGTTTATTTGGCTTATGCTTCCACATCACAGTTAATCCTCATGGGAAATCAGGACTGGAACTCAAGCAGGGCAGGAACCTGGAGGCAGGAGCTGATACAGAAACAAACCATGGAGGAGTGCTGCTTACTGACTTGCTCCTCATGGCTTGCTTAGTCTGCCATCTGATAGAACTTAGGACCACTAGCCCAGGGACGGTACTACTCACAGTGGGCTAGGCCCCTCCTCATCAATCACTAATTAAGAAAATGCTCTACAAACTTGCCTACAGCCTGGTCTTATAGAGGTTTTGTTTTGTTTTGTTTTGTTTGAGACAGGGTTTCTCTGTGTAGCTTTGTAGATTAGGCTGGCCTCGAACTCACAGAGACCTGCCTGCCTCTGCCGCCTGAGTAGTGGGTTTAAAGGTGTGCACCACCACCATCTGGCTAAGTATTTTCTTAATTGAAGTTCTCTACTCTTAGAAGACTTTATGTTGTGTCGAGTTGACTTAGAACTATCTTGCACACACTCCCCAAGTTGATTGGTCGTGGTGTCTCATCACAACAACAGAAACCCTAGATGCAAGATGAGAAGGATTTAGAGGAGGTAAGTTAAGGTAAGGAAGAGGGGGCTAGAAACCACAGCAGGCCATTCAGTTTGGTAGTTTTCTTTCCTTCCAGTCTCACCCTCATGTTTAGGAAAGCCACTCCCCAGGATACTGTTTGAGCCATCTAGACTTCTCAATCTCCCTGCTCTTGTCTCCACCTTCTGGCATGAGTGTTAATAACCGGTGAAGAGATGATCAGGAAAAGCCCAGTGTAAGTAAGTTAGAGCCATGCCCTGCCATGGCCTGAATACTGAGCTTATTTAATGTCCTCCTTTTGATGTGTTTATTCCATAGGAAGAGGCGGGTGCAGAGAGAGGGTGGGCAGTCTTTTCCTTTTCTGGCCGTGCCAGAGATGTATCATAATAAAGAAAGTAGTGACTGACACTTAATTGAAGTGCAATGAAAAAAAAAAAATGTTATTCCACTCATTACCAACGAAGAAGGGCAGTGTGTTTTTCACTCCTTCAAAATGTGGCAAAAGCAGAATGAAGAAAGCGTATGAGGAAACTTATTCTTCTCGTTTTAAACCTTTCAGCCCTCTTTCGACATGGTGGTGAGAAAAATGACTTCTCAGTCTCCCCGTTTTCTTCTCCACCTTCTGGTAGGAGCGTTCATAAACAGTTAAAAGTCTTTAGTTGTTTTAGCACTGCTCCAAGAAGCCAGAAAGCCTTAGAGAAAACCGATAGCCTCTTCTAATTGTATATGAAAGGTTAGGGAATGGTGGAGCTAGTGGATTCTTAGAGAGAAAAACATATACATTAGCAAATTCAGTTTGAAGAAAAAAAAGTATCTCTACCATATTTAGTGGTCATTCCAGTTTCTAAAATAGTAATCTAAGCTCCCCTGCAAGCCTTCAGCAGACCTCAGCAGAACTGACAGGTAACAGCATTTATTGGTAAATGATGAATTACTGTATGGTCTGTAGAAAACAGAGTATGATTTCTATTCAAAAGCATAGGTGAGAATATAGGCTCTAGAGTTGGACTGCCTGCTTTTAACCCTAAGTTTGTGACTTTTTCATGGTGCACGTGATCTTAGACAAATGACTTCCAACTCAGTACCCACTTCTCCCTCTATAAAATACTGCTGTGTTGTTATGGAGACTATAAGAAATACCATCTTCAAAAAAAAAAGAAAAAGAAATACCATCTTCCTGTCACAGACTAAATACTTCTGGAGTTTGAATTATTTGTGATGGTGACACTCCACCCTCAGATACCTAGGGAGATCAGGTTGAGGAGCTCAAACCTGTCTTCCTTGTTGGGACCTGTGATGATTTGCCATCTCTTCTATTCCATCTTGAAGGAAAATAGTGAGCTTGTGCCAGGCACCCCTGAGTGGGGCTCAGTCAGTAAGGACTAGAACCAGAGGGGTAGGTTGTGCAATAGCAAGAAACTAAGCTGGAGAATTAGGAAAACCTTTTTCTCTTATATTTCTGAGCCCTATCTTGGACTCCTTTGCAAGCTAATCTGTATGATTTATTGGGGTAGATTTGATTTTCTTTCCTTAAAGTGATAATGAAGTTGAAGTGTTACTCTCAAGTTCATCTTGATTTTAATGCCACCACTATGATTTCAACCTGTTAGACTGTTCAGAAAGACTTGAACATCCTTCAGTGTTTCTTTCTAGATCATTAAATGTTCAGGTAGTCATTAGCTATTTGTTACAAACACTGCTGTTTTCTGGCCAGGTTTTTTTCTGACAAGAAAATTTTTTAGGGTTTTTTTATTTAAATTTAATTTTTTTTTGTTTTTTGAGACAGGGTTTCTGTGTGGCTTTAGAGGCTGTCCTGGAACTAGCTCTTGTAGACCAGGCTGGTCTCGAACTCACAGAGATCCACCTGCCTCTGCCTCCCGAGTGCTGGGATTAAAGGCGTGCACCACCAACGCTTGACTTAAATTTAAATTTTAAATTTAGAACTCTTACTACTAAAACTTTTAGCAAAATTATATAGTCTGTCTGTAGTGTGTGGTGATTGTGCAGAAGGCAAAGGAGGGTCAGGTTGACATCTAGTAAGTCTTAGCTGTCCTCCTGTCTCCTAGGGTCCCTAGCACTGAGGTTTCAGGTGTGCCTCCCATGCCTGTTTTTTACTCTAGATTTGAACTCAGGTCCTCATATTGGTGCAGCAAAAGCTGTTATCCAATGATCCATAGCCCTAGCTCCATCGATATTTTAAAAAATGTTTACTTATTTATGTATTTTCTGTATATTAGTGATCTGTCTGCATGTATGCCTACATGCCAAAAGAGGGCATCGGATCCCATTACAGAATAGTTGGGAGACCATGCGGTTGCTGGGAATTGAACTCAAAACCCCCATGAACAGCCATCTCTTAAGCAGCTGAGCCATATTTCTGGCTTAAGCCTAGTGACAAAATTTTAAAGTAGGAAATGTCAAATGACTTCATTGAGTAAACGAAACCATAAAAACTGCTGATTCTGAAATAGACACTGTTAAGTGAGACAAATTACTATACATTTATTTTTATTTCAAAACTACTTACAGTTTTATATGTATGATTTGGGGGATACTGAAGATTTAATCTAGAGCACCCTCATATTCTACAAATATTCTACAACCAGAGTTATGGTATATCTCAAGTACTTTTAAGTTTCTAAAAAATATATTACAAAATGGGGTCTTGATAAATTATACAGTCTGGCCTTGAGCCTACTCTAATAGTCCAGGCATATCTTGAATTTGAGATTCTACTGCCTCAGCCCCCCAAGTAGCTAGACTACAGGCCTGTGCCACCAGGCACAGTTAGGGTTTCTTCATTTGCTTTTTCTTTGAGGTAGAATATCTTTTAATAATGCCATGTATTCACAGTTGTGGAAGGTGGTTTAGGAAATCTAACAGCAACACACAGTACAAAGGAATTAATTATCTTACGTTTATAGACTTTATAAGGAGTCTCTGAGCTTAGAGGGAGGGCATATCTGAGTTTAACACATTAGTAAAGAATGCAAATCCATAATTTAGGAAGTTCTATTTTCCCAGCACATCTTGGGTTTGCTACATGCTAAGAATTTAGCAGCTTGGTGTGTGGGGGGGATACTAGATAGACTATAAGGCATGGATGATCCCTCTACTCAGGTAGCTTCGGTACTCTTACATTCCTACATTTTGCATATATAAAAGAAAGACTCTGGAAGAGGTAGTATTGAGAGATGGGGCCCCAGGATTTACAGGTGTCAGCTTCAGTTCAGGCTACTTCCTGCTGAAATTGGAGCCTGGTGGAGATCAAGATCAAGTTCCTCTCCCTCTTCTCTCATGCCATTTGGTCACTTAGTGATTTTTGTTTATCTATTTATTTATTGAGCTGGAACAGGGACTTGAACCCTGAGTTAGTGATTTTGTTTGTTTGTTTGAGACAGGGTTTCTGTGTAACTACTCTGGCTGTCCTGGAACTTGCTTTGTAGACTAGGTGGGGGGCCTCAAACTCACAGAGATCCACCAGCCTTTGCCTCCCAAATTCTGGGATTAAAGGTGTGTGCCATCACACCTGGGCAGTTAGTGATTCTTGAGTTGTGGGCTGGTATTTGTATTCAGTCATCAAGAGGTTACCCATGTTAGTCTGAGTGGTATGCTGAATGGTGATTTGTGTGAACCAAATCGGCAGACTGAAAGGAGGCCTATGGATGAGAATCAAAATAGAACAGTGGCATATCAGGGGCAGGAGAAAAGAGGGATTGGAGGCTTGCTTAATGGGAAGAGATTTTAAGTTCTGCAAGTTGAAACAAGTTTTGTAGATGGTTGTTGGTAATGTTTGTACAATGTGAATGTACTTACGATTACTCACCTGTGCATTTAAAAATGATTAATGTGGTAAATGCTATACTATGCATATTTACCTGCATTTTACCTGTCATATTCTTAAAACAATAACAGGCTTTAATCAAATAGTACCCCCCCACACACACACACATAGCCAGATGTCTAGAGGATGGCTATGGGAAGCAGAATGGATTTCTAACAAAGCTGTCAAGAACCCAGAAGCCTTCTGTGTTTCTGCTGGGGCATGAGTAAGGTAGACTTGCTTTTGTCCCTAAACATCCACTCTTCTCTTCTTCCATTAGTAATTGAATTATGCTTTTGTTTCCCACCCTGTCTGCTGGCTAGCTGACATCATCTGGCTAGCTAAGCACCAGCTAATGGGATAAGAATAGAAATAATGAGGGCCAGGCGGCAGTGGCACATGCCTTTAATCCCAGCACTCAGGAGGTAGAGACAGGCAGATCTCTGAGTCTGATGTCAACCTGGTGGATAGATGGAGTTCTGGGGCAGGCTACAAAGCTACAGAGAAATCCAGTCTCGACAAACAAACAAAAAGAATAGGACTAATGAGTACCACTCTAGGGCTTACACTCATCAGAATCATGTTTGTGCTTCTCTGGTCTCTTTCACCATTCTCAAAACCACGAAATGGTGAAAAGCAAAATAAACACATAGGTCCCAAAGACAGAAGCCCTATGGAGAATGGCAGATCCCTTCTTTAGAGAAAGAAATGAGAAATGTTTCCATATTTAAGACCCTGCACTTTGGCTTTCTTTGTTGCAATATGTCTATATACAATTAATGTGTTAGTATCTGACTTTCATTCTTTCAGTTGCTGCATGGACACAAGATGACTAACCTGTCTTTAGCTTTATGCTTTTTTTTTTTTTTTTTTTTGAGCAGGAGAAAGGAAGTGGCAGAGAAAAAAAGCCACAATGTCCACGTGAGTCAAGCAAAACTTTCCAACAAATCCTTGGCAGTTATGCGGGAAGGTCTCATTAACCAGACCTGTAGGTGAGGTCAAAGCCAGCTTTGAGGGAGGATGTATATCTTTTTCCTTTTTAAAAAAATAATAGCAGCTAGTGTTTATGGAGAACATACGTTGTCGTAAATACCATGATAAGGACTTACTAGGTATTTGATTTCCCATTGACAATCATTAAAAATATTATTACTCTCAGCCAGGCAGTGTTAGAACTACACATTTAATGCCAGCATTTGGGGGGCAGAGGCAGGTGGATCTCTGAGCTCGAGGCTAGCCTGGTCTGTGTATCACGTACATGTCTGGTTCCCATGCAGTCCAGAAGAGGGTGTCAGATCCCCTAGAACAGCTATGGAGTTATACATGATTGTGAACCACCATGTGGGGTCTCGGAATCAAACTTGCAGATGGTGCTCTTAACCACTGAGCCATCTCTCCAGCCCCAAGGGCACATATTTCTTTTGTGCACATGACTGTCCTAAACGAAATCAGGATTATATTAGAAAGGGAGACAGTGATGTTGGATACCAGGCAGATAAGCAAGCAGGTAAGATCTCATTGGGCTTGCAATAATAGGCAATTAAAAAATAAGTGCTCTCTCGCCAGGCATCCTCATTAAAGTGACATCGTCTTTAAACCCTGTGTGGTAATCCCTGACGCACCACCGTGATGCCCAGGGAAGACAGGGCGACCTAGAAGTCCAACTACTTCCTTAAGTTCATCCAACTTTTGGATGATTACCCAAAATGCTTCGTTGTGGGAGCAGACAATGTGGGCTCGAAGCAGATCCACATGTCCCTGTGAGGAAAGGCTGTGGTGCTGATGGGCAAGAACACCACGATGCGCAGGCCATTGGGGGCACCTGGAGGACAACCTGTCTCTGCAGAAGCTGCTGCCCCACATCAGGGGGATGTGACTTTGTGTCCACCAAAGAGGACCTCACTGAGTTTAGGGACATACTGCTGGCCAATAAAGTGCTGGCTGCTGCCGGTGCTGGTGCCACACTCTGGCTTCCTAGAGGGTGTCCAAAATGTTGCCAATGTTTGTCTGCAGATTGGTTACCACACTCTATCATCAATGGGTACAAGCGGGCTCTGGCTTTGTCTGTGGAGACCAAGTACACCTTCCCCACTTGCTGAAAAGGTCAAGGCCTTCTTGGCTGATCCGTCTGCATTTGCGGCTGCTGCCCCCGTGGCTGCAGCCACCACTGCTGCTCCTGCTGCCGCCCTAGCCCCAGCCAAGGCTGATGCCAAGGAAGAGTCGGAGGCATCCGACGAGAATATGGGATTTGGTCTCTTTGACTGATCCCTCAGAGCAACCAACTCAGCCAGTTTAATTTGAGAAAAGTGGAAATAAAAGCTTACTTCTGTTAAAATAAATAAATAAGGATAGCAAGCCGGGTGTGGTGCTTACACGCCTTTATTCCTAACACTTGGGAGGCAGAGGCAGGCAGATCTCTGTGAGTTCTAGGCCAGCCTGGTCTACAGAGTGAGATATAAGACTAAGACAGCGGGAGCCACACAGTGAAACCCTGTCTCAAACATGAAAAAAAAAAAAAAAAAATAGAGATCGTTCAATGGCAAAGAGTGTGAACTGTTCTTCTCCAGGGCAGGGTTCAGCTCCCATCACGCAAAACATGCAGCTCACAACCACCTGTAACTCCAGCAAGGATACGACATCTCCTACTGACTTCTCACACACATGTGACATAAACACAAACGTAAAAATACAACTATAATAAATCTTTAAAAATAAGAAGTAAAGATAAATAATTGGCGCGTGTGTTGGTGGGTACTGGACCCGGGGCCTTCCTTGCGCATGCTAGGCAAGCACTCTACTACGGTGCCACACTCACGGGACCACATCTCACAGTCATGGTTTTTGCGAAACAAATTAGTGTTTTTTTTCCACCCTCGGGAGTGTTTTTTTTCCAGCCCCGCCCCTCCTGGTCCCGCCTCCTTCTAGGATTGGCTCTCCCTCACTTCCGGCTGCTGGGCCTAGGCGCCCGGCCGCTTCCGGTGTCATGGCGGCCTGAGGTCCCGGGAGTCGGTGCGGGCTCTGCGGGCCCCTCCCTGCGGAGCGGCGGGTGCGGGCGGGGATGTGACGGCGGGCGCCGCGGGCCTGCCTGGCGCGTCGTGTCGGCTCGCGTGTCCTCGCCCCAGCCCGCACCATGGCGGGGTCCGGCTGCGCGTGGGGTGCCGAGCCACCGCGCTTCCTGGAGGCCTTCGGGCGGCTGTGGCAGGTACAGAGCCGCCTGGGCAGCGGCTCGTCGGCCTCGGTGTATCGGGTGCGCTGCTGCGGCACCCCGGGCTCGCCCCCCGGAGCCCTCAAGCAGTTCCTGCCTCCGGGAACCACCGGGGCTGCGGCCTCGGCCGCCGAATACGGTTTCCGCAAAGAGAGGGCGGCGCTGGAGCAGTTGCAGGGTCACAGGAACATCGGTAATTGTGGCCGTCTGCCATCTCTTGCCCGGGTCCCGGTCCCGGTCCCGGCATACATGTCCTCAGCGGGCCTCTCTTCCTCCCGGCTTTCGGTCCTTTAGGTGGGAGGAGAGGATTGGGCCCCGATGCTGCAGGTCCCTTTTCCATCCGCCTTTACTTTGCAGCTCTCTAGAGGGGTATGGTGGAGGTGATTGTCACCTAGCAGTGCTCAGGAAAGTCCTGTTTGCTTTGGTTTTCAGCCGATACTCAGTAGCGTAGAGAAACGCCTTCTGCAGCGAAAGGCATTCCTTTGCTAGGTTGTCATGTCCTGAGCGGAAATTTTCGCATCTTTTCCTTCCAATAGAAAGTGGAAAATATTCAAGGGCTGTGGCATCCGTTGATATCAGTGACATCCCCTGACACACTAGCAACTCGAATGATAACATACATAGTGTGGATTTGGGAGAGGGGACTCAGTGTTACCTAGAAGTTACAGGAAGTGTGAATTTAGGAGCACTGCGTTTGCTTCAGTAAGACTTTCATGACTCAGATAATTAATTCACAATGTAAGCTTGTATTATTGGTCATACATCTTGACCATACAGAACCCATATGTAAATCGAAGAAAGACCTTTTTATAATACTTGGTTGGCAGAAGGATTTTCTGATAGTAGTGTTTTTCTTTTGTTAAGCTTGCTAAGTGGAATATCACTGTAACCTTGGCGTTTGGCAGGGAAAATTTTTTGCAAGCTTCAGTACTTGTTGACTCTCTTGCATGATTACATTAAAATTTTATCTACAATGTCTTGATTTTTTTCTTTACACTGTTTAGAGCATGGAATGCTGATTTGAATCAACCAACCTTCAATTTGTTTTTAAGGGTTACTTAATATTACATTTTTTACTTTTTTAAAATATTTTTTCTTGACACCTTAAGTGGATATTCACCCACCACTGCCATATACTATATTTTATTTAAATAACTCCGATGTCCAAAGATTTTACTCAATGGAAAAATAGTGAAAGTTTCTTGCTATTTAAAATTATTCCTCTCTAGGAGCAGGGGGTAGAGTAGCTCAAAAGACCTGAGTTCAGTTCCCAGTGTTGCTGAAGATTTTGAGGCATACTGCCTTTGTAGTCAAATGGCACTGGGGAAGTGCTTGGGCACAATTTTGTTGGAGTTTAAAAAGAAAAACCCCAGGACAGGCAATCTGTAAATTTTAGCAGCTGCTCTGAGAAGGAGAAAAGAAAATGAAAGAAGCAGCCATGTTCCTTGTTGTAAACCCTGGAAGAGGCCAGCCATGTTTGGTAGGGGTGGGGGTGATGGGACAACCACAAGGCCTAGAGGTTGCTTTGGAGAAATGGTAATTCTGAAAAGCATGATTTGTTTTGTAAGAGACTGGGCCAGGTGCAGGAATTCTGGGGGAAAAATATGTCATGAAAGGACTAATACTCCTCATCTAAGGGGTAGGCCCTTAGATGGTCATTGACCCACCAACTGTATTAACTCTTAAGGGAGGAAATGAAACCATGTCTACCTAGGGGGCAAGTCATTTTTTTTTTTTTTTACTATAACAGTAGCTCTCATACCAGTCTCATGTGCAAGTGTGTGTGCACACATAAATATAAAGCTCTCTTTGTCTAGACTATCCCAAATCTATATGGAAGAGTTAACTGCTTTGGTAGTGAGTTACTCTGAATTTGGTTTTTAAAGTGTTGTCATTTTTTTTTTTTTCTTTTTCTAGTGACTTTATATGGAGTCTTTACCATACACTTCTCTCCAAATGTGCCATCACGCTGTCTGTTGCTTGAACTCCTGGATGTCAGTGTTTCGGAATTGCTCTTATATTCCAGTCACCAGGGTTGCTCCATGTGGATGATACAGCATTGTGCCAGAGATGTTTTGGAGGCCCTTGCTTTTCTTCACCATGAGGGCTATGTCCACGCAGACCTCAAACCTCGAAACATACTGTGGAGTGCTGAGAATGAATGCTTTAAGCTTATTGACTTTGGGCTTAGCTTCAAAGAAGGCAATCAGGTAAGAAATGCCTTTTCTCCTCCATTATGGTTTAAAATGTAATGGTCCAAGCCAAAGACCATTTTTTAATAACAATGGTAGTTTAGAGACTGCAGGGTGCACCTCCAAAATACCAGAGTGCTTCTAAGAGAGAAAGTTAAAAGAATTTCAGGGCTGCCTTATGAAACGGGGACATAAATTTGGGTCAGATAGGAGTTAGTAAGGCTCACGAGAGCTCAGAAATGAATAAACATACTTAGCCTACATGGAAAGCTTGTCAGTGTGTCAGCACTTGGTGAGTGGCTAGGTTATTGCTCCTGTTTCTTTGGTGTCGGGGCATTCATGGCTGATGGCAGATGTGACAGTTCAGGCAAGTCCTCACTTGCCTTGATCTGTCAGATTTTTGCAGAAGGTCTTTATCATCAGTTCATAATAGGTAATTCTTTAAAAAAGAAGACTGTCTTACTGAGCAACAGTATAGAATGTATCCAGCTTTTCTGTGCTAACTGCCCAGTTAAGGAATTGAGGAATTACAGTAGATAAGGACTAAAGTTTATGGCATTGATTTTGTGGGTGACCTACTGTGCCTTTGAAGAGTGCATGGTAGAGAAGGATGGAAAGTGAGACCCTTCTTATGGCTGTAGTGTTTCTTGGTCTTCGTAGGATGTAAAGTATATTCAGACAGACGGTTATCGAGCTCCAGAAGCAGAACTACAGAATTGTTTGGCCCAGGCTGGCCTGCAGAGTGATACAGAGTGTACCTCAGCTGTTGACCTGTGGAGCCTCGGAATCATTTTACTGGAAATGTTCTCAGGCATGAAACTGAAACATACAGTCAGATCTCAGGAATGGAAGGTAAGCTGCATGTGGGTTTAGCTTTGCGGCCACTTTATCAGTCTGGGAATTTGCAATTGCCTCCTCTCTTTCATGCTGTCTGTAGTATCTGTAGTACCTTCAATGCCTCTGCTCATCCCTACAGCCTCAAACTGATGATGTTGCATCCTCACAGCTGTTAATCTAGGTCCTCTGGTGTAGTGAACATTTTCTGAAATGGCCAAAAAAATTCCCTTTGTTAGTTGGGAGTGGTGGCATACACCTTTAATCCCAGCACTCGGGAGGCAGAGGCAGGAGGATCTCTGTGAGTTGGAGGCCATCCGGGTCTACAGAGCGAGTTCTAGGACAGCCTAATAATCTTTTAACAGTGCTCTACAGTTAAAAAGTACAATCATGTTGAATTTTCTGAGCAGTCCTATGAGGTTAGAGTGGGTATTGTTTGCCAGTGGCACAGTTGTATAATATAGCTGTTGGAAGTTTTCCATGGCTCCATAGTACTTTGTATTTATTAGTTTTCCATAGGCTGTTACACATTCTTCACTGTCTAGTTAGCTCATGTGGCTGTGGTACTGTGTCTACTGCTTTTGGTGTTTATGAGGGAGCATGGTTTTAAGTTCCAAACCTCAGACATTGAGATGAACTTTTTGTATGTCACTATGTTAGAAAATAATCGTAATTAGTTTTTCAAACATATTGTGATGCTTTATTAGTATGATATTCCCAGTATCCTTTGGGCTTGAGGATATACTTTGAAGTTATTGTTAAATCTCATTTTAAGCAATAAGTATTTGGAATAATATTTTAATAATAAACATCTAACTGCCTGTTGGTATTGGTACACACTTTTAATCCCAGCACTCTGGAGGCAGAGGCAGGCAGAGAAACCCTGTCTTGAAAAACAAAACAAGGGCTGGAGAGATGACTCAGAGGTTAAGAGCACCGACTGCTCTTCCAGAGGTCCTGAGTTCAATTCCCAGCAACCACATGGTGGTTCACAACCATCTGTTATGAGATCTGGTGTCCTCTTCTGCTGTGCAGATATACATGGAAGCAGAATGTTGTATACATAATAAATAAATAATAAAAAAAAGAAAGCAAAAAAAAAAATACATCGGCCATCTAGGTCATGCATGTTTGCTAGCCTGGTCTTGGTGATGGCACACCTTTATACAAATAAAAATTGCATGGCCAGGTTACTCAAAAAAAAAAAAAAAAAAAAAAAAAAAACCGGGCATTGGAGGTAGAGGCAGGTAGATCTCTGTGAGTTCGAGACCAGCCTGGCCTACAAATCCACAGAGAAATCTACAATTCCAGGACAGCCTCCAAAGCCACAGAGAAACCCTGTCTCGAAAAACCAAAGAAAAAAAAAAGAAAAAAGAAAAACAAAACAAAATCTAGCATACAGTAGGTGACCATTATAAGATAGTTTCATTTGTGCTAAGTTCTAGTCACTGATTTCTGGTTTAGTGATTCTTGAAAGGAATACTGTCTAGTGGGATTGTCTTATGTTTATTTTTGGCCCCAAAAATGCTGCTATGGGCATAAAACCAGTATCATTTTTTTTCTACTAGTGATATTTCCAAATAGCTAAGTGTTCTGTAGTGTTAATCTGAATATGGATCAATCATCTAAATTAGCTTCGACTGTGTTTCACCCTTTGTCCTATATCTGCTTGACCCACAGCACATCAGAAATATATCACACTCAAATTTGTGTGAGTATGGAGGCCTGGCATATAATGGAATTTCAAATGTGTCTGTCTAGGTAAAGTGTCATAGCCTGTCTTAGCACCTTCTACAGAGGCAAAGTTGCCAAGTTGTTATGACCACAGACTCTGACATCCAACTATGTCTTACTTTCACCTCCTACTAAGTTATTTGGGTTCATTAAACTATTCACTTTCCTGTAATATAAGAAGAGTAACAACGTATTGTCTTATCAGAGTACTAAAGCTAAAAAAGAAATTTTGCATAGTTTTTCAGCATAATGTGTGGTCCATGGTAAGTAACCAGCAGATTCCAGTTATGTTGGGTGTCTGATCATTTTAGTTATTTATGCAGTTCTGCATTTTGAGTTAGTATAGTACTTGCTGCATATTGTTAGTTACATCTTTGTAACTAGGGGAAATATTTATTTTGGGTAACAGTTTTAGAGGTATTAGTCCTTGTGTCAGGGAGGGTGTGGCAGAGCAGTTTGCATTTTGGTGGCTAGGAAGCAGAAAGGGGCATTCTGGGGCTTGTTTGGCTTCCTCTCTTTTCCCAAGCCTGTGTGATGGTGCCACTTTCATGCTGTGTAGGCTTTCTTAATCTCCGGACATGTGCTAGTGTGCAAACCCAAGAGGTGTGTACCTTAACAGTGTCTTCAGTGATTCTAAATTGACAGTGAAGATTAATCATCACAGTACTCTAGGACTAAATGCTAGCTAGCACCTACAAATGGGATGTGGATAATGTGGCAAAGGCAGTGCTCTTATACTTCCTCCTTTTTCTCAGTGATGGCTTCTTTCACCTGAATACCAACAAAGACCCATCGATAGGCACTGTGACCCACCTATTACATTCATTCACAAGATTGTATCTCGGTGATTTCTTGAGTTTTACACGTTCATTTTGGAGCTGCTCATAGTGCCAGGTATTGGATTAGTGCCTCTAGAAATTCACTATACTGCAGTCTTCTCCAATAAGATTGTAAGTTCTCCAATAAGATTGTAAGTAATAGTTATCACATGTTACTCAAGGAATAGTGCCACATGGCTACTGCTCAATAAATGCAAGCTGATCTGAATAACCTAAGGAAGACTTTTCTCTCTCTCTCAGGCAAACAGTTCTGCTATTATTGATCATATATTTGCCAGTAAAGCAGTGGTGAATGCCGCAATTCCAGCCTATCACCTCAGAGACCTTATCAAAAGGTATGTTAGACATAGTTTAACTTGCTTTGCAGACCTTTACCAACTAAAGTGTTTTTTTTTTTTTTGAATTTATATTACTGTTACTGATTTGCCTATTTATGCAGATAGAACTCCCTTAGAGATAGGAATTTTACCCAGGTGAGGTGTGGTATGCCTTTAATCCCAGCACTCCAGGGCAGTGGCAGGAGGATCTCTGTGAGTTCAAGGCCAATCTGGTCTACAAAGAAAGTTCCAGGCCAGACAGAGCTACATAGTGAGACCTTGTCTCAGACAAAACAGAACAATTAAGATACCCTTTGTAGCCCGGCGTTGGTGGCGCATGCCTTTAATCCCAGCACTCGGGAGGCAGAGGCAGGCAGATCTCTGTGAGTTCGTGGCCAGCCTGGTCTCCAGAGTGTGTGCCAGGTTTTCGAGAAACCCTGTCTGGAAAAACCAAAAAAAAAGCAAAGCAAAGAAAAAAGATATCCTTTCTAGTTACATAAGTGTCATTTTTCTGCTGTTTTTATGTAATGTTAAAGGAGAGCCAGTCTAGAGGATGCACACCTGTAATCCTGATGTTTGGGAGGCTGAGGGTTGAGGCAGAGAGTTGTAGCTTGAGGCTGTCTTGAGTTACTCATGAGACATTGTCTTAAAGCAACAAACAAGAGGGGTCCTTTGATCTGACTCTTCTTCCTTGCCCTCCCTCCCCCAGATAAATCTTTCTTTCCCTGTCTGTCATCCTATCTTCCTCATTTTGATCATTTGGTTTCTTTTCCCAATATTTTGTCTCACTGGGATTTTCCATGAAGGTGTCTTGGCTGGTTATTTTAGCAAGTCTTAGTTTCTGGGTTACTCCAGCTCTTAGGATTTCCCAGAGGCTCGCTTGTATTTAGCTGGTGTAAGTGCAGCAGTCCATTGTAGTTTCATCTGTTTTAAAATTGCCTTACTGTACTTCCCAGTGAGTATCTGTTTGGCTTTCTGATTTTTTTTTCTGCCTCATTTTCTTTTGTTTATTATCTATACACTTGTTTATTCTCTGCTTTCTTATGAATACTAGTATTACTAGTATTGATAGTCTTTTTCTGGTATTGCCTGTAGATTTTTACATAAAATTGTTTAAGATTAGGGGAATTTGGCAAGATTCAGTTATCCTCCTACTATCTTCTGGTTTTTGTTTTGTTTTGTTTTGTGTGCTACCATAAACATTTGTCTAGCCCCCACCCCCATTTTGCTGTAACATATACATCACTTTCTTATGTTTCATTTATTAGTTAGAAACATTAAATCATAGCATGATGCTATGTCAGAAATGTCTCATGGTTTATTGCCCTGTTGCTCAGGTGGCCTTTCTGTTCTCCACTGGGGAATGATTCAGTAATCCATGATAATAGAGGTAGTGCTGAGGTGAACACTGAGCCTTTTTTTCTGATAGTTTCACTTTCCGAAGATCTGGCAGAGCTAGGCAGTGGTGTCGCACGCCCTTAATCTCTGTGAGTTCTAGACCAGCCTGGTCTACAAGAGCTAGTTCTAGGACAGCCTCCAAAGCCAGAGAGAAACCATGTCTCTAAAAACAAACAAAAACCAACAACAACAACAACAAAAAAGGTCTTTCAGTAACCATAATGATGTTGTTGTATTTTAGCATGCTTCATGATGACCCAAGCAGAAGGATCCCTGCTGAGATGGCATTGTGCAGCCCATTCTTTAGCATTCCTTTTGGTAAGTTAGTTGTGTCTGTCATTATTTCTCCTCCCTGGTCATTTGGCAATTGTCTGTATATATTCTCAGGCTCCTTATTTGGTCAGCTCATCAGTTTTATTGGGTTTAACCATATTGTTGTGAACTTTCTCAGCCCCTCATATTGAAGATCTGGTGATGCTTCCCACGCCAGTGCTTAGACTCCTCAATGTACTGGATGACGATTACCTTGAAAATGAGGATGAATATGAAGGTTAGTGCTTCCCATGTTATACTGTAGTGTGTCTTTCTTACATACAGACCCTGACCAATGTCTGTGTGATACACGTTTTATTCACAAGATTCTTCTAGCTTTTTCTAAACACAAAAAGACCCTTGAACTCTGATGTCTAAAATATTTTTGCTTTTTGAGTCATAAAGTCATTCAGACTATCACATTTCATTTTACGAAATTAATAGAGATTTACACATAAGATTCTGTCTCTGATCTGTCTTTTCTCTCCCTTCTCTGTGCTGTCATTTCTGCTCTCTCCCTCCCCCTCCCCCTCCCTCCCCCCTCCCTCCCTTTTGTTTTTAACAGCCTTTTCATTCAGACACATTTACTGTGTTGCATGGGAGTATTTCTTGGTTTTAATGCAAGAGGACATATGCAAATGAGGACAGAGAAAAGGGGTGCTCATCCTAGCTTGAGTGATCAGGCAGTGAGGGCTTTCACGACATTGCTAATTATCTAAAAGCTGAGTGGGTAGGAAGAAATAACATCAAATAGAAAGTGTGCCATGTTTAGAGAACAGCAGCTTGTCACGATTGTATATTAACTTATTTGTTGGAAAACAGTTAAAGTTGCAGCAGTAGCCAGTGTGCACATACCTAACAGGCTTGATTACTGTGATTAAGAATTGGATATTAGCCGGGCGTTGGTGGCACACGCCTTTAATCCCAACACTCGGGAGGCAGAGGCAAGTGGATCTCTGTGAGTTCGAGGCCAGCCTGGTCTCCAGAGTGAGTGCCAGGATAGGTTCCAAAGCTACACAGAGAAACCCTGTCTCGAAAAACCAAAAAAAAAAAAAAGAATTGGATATTGTTCATGAGCTAGTTACACTGGAATGTAGCACCCTTGAAAGAATGCATAGTAGACACCCAGTAAACATTTATGGTAGAAGGGACAGAATGACATCAGTTCAAACCAAATTGCTATGTCTTTGTTGCTGGGCACATAAACAGCAAAAACTTTGGGGAATAGGAAATCAAAATTTTGGTTACACTGCATGAAAGAGTTTGTATTAGACCTCTAAGAAAGACAACCTGATAATTCTAACAGCATTGCAAGTTTATGTTAGTTTTGACCTAGCAATTTTGTTGTTGTTGTTTTGGTTTTGTTTTGTTTTTGTTTTTCGAGCAGGGTTTCTCTGTGGCTTTGGAGGCCATCCTGGAGCTAGCTCTTGTAGACCAGGCTGGTCTCAACTCACAGAGATCCGCCTGCCTCTGCCTCCCAAGTGCTGAATTAAAGGCATGCGCCATCACCACCCAGCACAATGTCATTTCTAGAATATCAGCTGTGAGAACTAATGAAGTTAAATGAATTGTAAATAGTAATGTTTATAATAAAAAAAGTTTTGAAATAGTTAAGTAGTCATTAGTTAGGAGACATTGAGTAATTTTTTGAATATAGTAAACTGTCCAAAAGTATACAGCCATAAAAGCAAGTGAGAAGATTTCATTTGATAATATGGAAAACTGTACAGAGAGATTGATTATCAGTCACATGGCAGCGCACAATGGTCATGAACTCCAGTTGCAGAGGACCCAGTGCCCTCTTGTGGCCTCTGGGCCCTGCAGTCACATGTTGCACAGGCAAAACACATAAACATAAAATAAATAAATTTTATTTTCTTTAAATATAGAAAACCATGAAGATATATACTAAAGAAATTTTAAAGTTGAAGTTCTCGCTTAAAATACATAAAATTGTATTTGCTTGTGTATGCTCTGTCAGGTTACAGCAGTAACTTTGTAGTGCTGGTTGACTTCAAGAGAGAAACAGAATGACGGTGGGAAATTTTTTTTTAATTTCTAATTAATGTATTTAAAACATTAGATGTAGGCTACTAAGAAATTGTTAATGTGTTGAATTTATGTTCTTTTTTTTTTTTTGAATTTATATTCTTAAGCTTTTTGTTCCTAAGATAAGGAAAATAACATCATTCCTTAGCTGTGTCACTGAATTCTCAAGTAGTAATTACCTGCTGTTGTGTGGTTTTATAACCAGATGTTGTAGAAGATGTAAAAGAAGAGTGTCAGAAATATGGACCAGTGGTTTCTCTGCTTGTTCCAAAGGAAAATCCTGGCAGAGGACAAGTAAGCAAATTGTTTATAATTGCAGAATTATTTGGAAATTATTAAAATTTTATATTAGACGGGTTCTGTGGGGAGGTGTACACAAAATTTTTGATATAGATTATCATTAACTTATTCTTTTTCCTGACTAAAAGTTCTACAGTATAGTTAAATTTTGTAATCATTTAAACTTTGCTTTTAAAAAATGTCCTTTTGAGCCATTGTAAACAGTGACACCAACTGAATTTTGTGTTAATTTTGATTAGGTTCAATCAGAGAACTATTTGGTTCAACTTTGTTCAAATTAAGTACACTTGGAAACCCAGTTGGATTAGGTTTTGATTGCAAGAGATGATTAGGGATCATTTAGAGAAGGAAGCATGCCGAATGTGTGAGCTCTGTCTTAGTTTGACCAGCCTGTGATGGTTCATTCTGCCTTCCTCTGTAAAAACCATGATCACATCATTTTTATTAGAAACTCTCTAATCTAATCACATGGCAAAGAGGATAAGAAAATCCAAATGCTTTGTCTATATTATTTTTACTTCTGGAGAAACAGAATATTGTACCACATTTCCAGTTTCTATCGTACTCACTGTTAATATTCAGACCATATCACTGTTCAGGGAGCTGCCTGCCCTGTAGAGTGTGGACTGTAGCAGCAGCCCTTGGCTCTGCACATTAGCTGCTTTCCCTTCTTACCCCAGTGCCTCTCACTGGAGATGCTCATCAAGACTGGCACAGTCACTTTTGATTATGTCCTCTACCAAATCCTCCTGTTCCAGCATCCTGAGTGCTAGGATCGCAGGCACATGCCACAATGCCTGCGGATTGTAGATAATATCTTATAGCTCATGGGCCATTTGGAAATGCTTTTATTTCCATTTAATGACATATTTTAGAGTTTCAGAATAGCTGACAAGTCACTTTATCTAATTTCCTATTTCTGTGTGTGTGTGTGTGTGTGTGTGTGTGTGTGTGTGTGTGTGTGTGTGTGCGCGTGCGTGCAATGCGCGCGTGCACATGTGGAGGCCCAAAGCCGGTGTTGAGAATCATTCCCTATCTCATTTTCTCTCTCTATTAGTGAGGCAGGGTCTCTCAGTTAAACTCAGAGCTTGCCAGTATAGCTAGTCTTGTTGGGATTGCTTATTCTGGGGATTCCCTGTCTCTCTGCTTTCTTAAGCTGGAATTCAGACAAGCCAACATGCCTACCTGCTGTTTTTCATGGGTTCTTGGGATCCAAACTCAGTCCTTACCACTGTAGGGCGGCATGTTTTATCACTGGATAATCTTTACTTTGTCTTCAAAAACAGTGCATAACTTAGACATAGTTATATGGAAGGACCAAAATTAGCACCACCTCTCCATTTTCCAATATATATAAAAACTCAGAAAACTCCATCAGAGGTCCAAATTCCGTAGGTCGTATGTTATACATCATGCATAACAGAATAGTTGCATGAGATAGAATGACTAGTCATAGGTCACATAGGGCTTTGTATATTAATGAAGGAATATTCCATAAAAAATTGAATACTAGGGGTATATGGCACAGATAGGAAAGGACTTGCTATCTGAGCATGAAGACCCATTTAAACCACTGGTGTCAGTGTAGAAAGCCAAGTGTGCTGTCATGTACCTGCAATCCCAGCACTGAACTGGAAACAGGAAAAACCCTGGGGCTTTTTGGTCCTCCATTCTAGCTAGTTGGTGAGCTCTGGTTCATTGAAAAGTCCTGTCTTTAAAAATAAGGTGGGAAAGGGGCTGGAAAAGTGGCTCAGAGGTTAAGAGCACTGGCTGCTCTTCCGGAGGATCCAGATTCAGTTCCCAGCACCCACATGACGTCTCACAACTGTCTGCAACTCCAGTTCCAGGGGGATCAACACGCTCACAGAAACACAACAACAATGTACAACAGATTAAAAAAAAAAAAAAGTAAATCATTAAAAAAAAAATGGGGAAAAAAAAGTGATTGAGGAAGATACCTTCTTCAACCTCTGGCCTGCACCTGCACGTATGTCTGTACACACAGACAGACACATATACACATCCATGCACATGGATCTCTTTTAGGAATTTTTCTTTTATACTCCATAGAAATGAATTTGGCTTTGTTTTTTTTTTTCCAAATGAGAGAAGGGTTCCTGTGAAAACAGAGGTGAAAACTAGGAATGTGCCTGAATTTGTGGGTAGATTAATCTGAGGAAAATACAAAAGAATGTGTATGGAAGAGTTAGGCATGGTGGCACATGGTTGCCATCCCAGCATTTAAGAGGCAGAAGCAGAAAGTGAATTGAAGGACTTCTTGCTACATAGCACGTTTAGAGCAGCTTGGGTGACTTGGATCCTGTCTGATACAAACTGAAAGGTGAGGATCTAGTGTTGATTTTGTTAGGATCCATTGTCACATTGCCTTCAAAGGTCTCTGAACGTTAGAGCTCAGGGGGATTCTTGATATAATGAATAAGGGACACAGTGAATAGAGAGACTGTTCTTGAGTCTATTTTTTTTTTTTTTTTTTTTTTGATATGTAGGATAACTGAGAACAAGTCATTCCAAATCATTCCCTTCCCCTGCTCTCTTGCTTTAGGACAGCAAAGAGAACTTACTTGACTCTATGTCCCAATCTCTATCTTTGGGAAGAAGTCAGATGCTCTGGGAAAGGAAATCACTGGTTTTGAGCTTGTTTATTATAGTTTTGGTCTGTAGTTTGTACAACTATTTTAATAGGCATAGTTCCTACTAGCTTTGTTCAGGTATTTCTCCAAGAGTAGCTTTCTTTGTGGTAGTGTTGGAGTTTCTCTCTGGGCTCTCCATCCTCACCTGGCTGTGTCTACTCATCACTTGGCGCTCATCACTACTCATCACTCTGTGAGTTTCACTCAAATGTGTATGCTCTTTTGCCTAATTTGTCTTTGATAGCTCTTAAGAATTTGATGAATTGAGCTGAGTTCTAAGGAAGTGTTTAAACCTGCTACTACAAAGTGTGCTCAGTGGATTATCCGCATTGCCATTGCAACTTAAGAAATGTGACAAAGCAGACACAAGCAGGTAGCATGACTTGGGGTAGACGGTTTTGTGGGTAGGCACTTGTGAGCAGGCTAGATGGCCTACATTCAATTGCAGGATCCCACAAGGAGAGAATGGACTCCTGAGAGTTATCCTCTGACTTACGTACTTACACACACACACACACACACACACACACACACACAGAGAGAGAGAGAATTAATTTCTAAAAGAATTATAGACACTGAAGCTGTACTTTGGACTGATGGAAGCAAAATCTGTGTTTTAACAAAATCCCCAAGTGATACAGTCATGTCATTTAATAACAGGAAATAGTGTGAGAAATATATCTCTGTGATTTTGTTGTGCAAACTGATACCCAGCACACTTATGCTTGCTTACACAATAAAGCCAACAAAACACCTAGACTTAATGATGTAGTCTGTTGTTGCTGAGCTACAAACCTGGGATATTACTCTGCTGAATTCTGTAGGCGGCTGTGATACACAGGTAAAAACTGATACAAATTCCAGAAAGGTCCAGCAAAATACCAGGCAATATGAGTTTCAACTCGGTTATAATCTTAGGGGACCCATGTCTCATATGGTCTTTCATTGACGTTGTTATATGGCATGTGACTGGGTATACATTAAAGTTGGTAAAGCACTGATCTAAATCTAAAATCACTGTGGTGAAATGATGTTGTCTTCTCTAACCTCCTCCAGGTCTTTGTTGAGTACGCAAATGCTGGTGATTCCAAAGCTGCTCAGAAATTGCTGACTGGGAGGATGTTTGACGGAAAGTTTGTTGTGGCTACATTCTACCCGCTGAGTGCCTACAAGAGGGGATACCTGTATCAAACCTTGCTTTAATCAGTAACCTAAGGACTATTTCCCGTTTCTCCTCTTCCATTTCTTGGATTACTATATTCCACAGCTGAACGCAGGAGCACCCCTTTACCCATTTGAAAGGGTACCTTGTACATTTATTTAATCCTACTAATGTGCAGCCATTGCCCAAACAGTGACTGCATTGCAAACATTGGCACTGAGTAGGACAAGACCTCTCAGCTATACATTGAGGGGGTTAGAGCACCCATGTGGGCACCCTTCGTTTGTGCAGTAGGGCAGGTGCTGTTCTTTAGTATGTAACCTAAAAAGATGTCATTTCATGTGGTGATGAAGCAAAGATGAGTAATTTGTCATAGTGAATTTTATTAACAAGTTTGTTAAGGTTGGTGACATCACAGATTATTTGTTTGTATTGTCAGGTGTATCTCATTGTTATTCTAGCTGGCACTGGATGCTCTAATAATGTTAAGTCATTGTCAAGCAGCAGTTACCAACCATGTTCTTAACAATGAGTTGTGAATTTTTCTAAGGGAGTACTGTAGGACTTAATATTCCTCTGAAGAAACTGCAGTGAGCCTATCAACATTTTTAAAATTACTATTAGGCTTTTAAAATAGAAAGCTGATGCTTGATCTTGCACAATTTTTATGTCTAGTATGTATGCTTGAGTGGGTGTGTGGGTGTGAAAGAATAGAGAAATTTGAGTCAGTGTACTTTATAGTGTGAGTCTTGTGAGCTAATACAGTCTATAACCATTTCTTCCTACCTGTTTCACACTTGTGAAACTTGAAATATAGGTTTCTTGAAAGTTGGTCTGACTGATAGAATGTAAATGACAAAACAGTTCATTCCTGTAAAGTGCAGAACAAACTGGAGTCTAGACCAGGGTTACATTGAACTCTTCAAAGTGACTGGAACAAAAAAGGTTTTTAGTACATGTCAATTATCCCATTCTTTGGTCTACTCTAGACCCGAGAGTGACTCATCTGTTTTGTACTGAACCTCTTGTGATAATTGTAAAATTTCTCCAGATGTGATTTTTTTTTTCTGCTAAAATGGAAAATTGAAGTGGATCAGAAAAACAGTTACAGTGAAGGGAAAAGAGAAAAGTGTAAAGAAGCTAGCTAATCATGGATCCTTTGGTCCTCCCTGTGTCCTCCCTGCTGCCCGGCCACCCTCACCTCATTTCCCAGAGCTCTGCCTCTGTCTGCAGCTGGAGGGCAGGGTCCCAGTCACTGGCTGTAAGGGAGTAAAGGAAGGTTGAGGTGTTAGGAGGTGGAAGTAGAAGCTCCACAGCAACCGAATGTGCCCTTGATCAGAGGGCACAGGTGACTGTGGCTTGAGGATTGTGAGCATGGATTCTTCTTTCTGTAGTAGATGCCTGGAGAGCTGTGAACTTAGGGAACCTTTATAAAGCACTGACTGTACAGGACAACCCACAACGTGTACACCAGTTAAGAATTGTTTTCCTGTTTCCTTACCTAAATGAAAGTTTTATTTATTTATTTTTCCTTAGGGAAGAGTGTTTTGTTTCTTTCCCTCATGGCATCCTGCTTATATAGTTTTCTCATGTCCATGCCATACAAGCTCCTGAAAGCTCCATTAAAATTTGCATTTTAGTGGATGAATTATTTTACCCTGTTCAAACATACACTGTCCAACATTTGTTAGTAAAATCAAATTATTCAGAGCTCCCTCTTTTGAAGTTAAACTTGTCATAAGGGGATTGTCTGATGAATTATCTAGTGGTCTTATGTCATGGTCCCTGATGTGTTCCTTAGAAAGAAGGATTTTTCCGGGATTGATTGGGTGACTGGGTTCCAAGTCAAAATTGAAGAGCATAGAATCAGTACTGTGAAGTCCTAAGCTTTCCTAAAACATAAATATTTATACCAGGAGCTGTTTCTTTGGTCACAGGGTACAGTGAATTCTTCTGAAGGGCAAGTATGGTCAGCACATATCCCCCCCCTTCATAAAAAGATCCTTGCAAATAAACTGCAGATGGGCTTCCGAGCTTTGTCGTGCAGTGTGCTGCTAACATTTCTGCACTTACAGCAGTCTGTGATCCTCGTTATTGCAAATGTAGTCATAAATATGTGTAGCATTTGACACTGTAGACTTATTACAGAAGATCATTTTAAGGGAGCTAAGGAAGTAGATGATGAGCCCAAATAATTACATTGAATTAAATATTTTATATTGACGCCACAGAATTGAAAACAAAATATAGCCTACTATGATTTAAAGCATTGTTTGATAGCTCTTAACCCATTTGCCAAAGAGGACAGCTGTAGATTCTCCCTCTGATACTATGAGGACTTTCATTTTAATATCTTTCTTAAACTGGGACCAAATATTATAAAAGATGCAATTTTCACAATAAATATATGCATAGAAATTTTAATTCTTTGGAGTTATTAGAAACCTAGAATTCCCTTATTAAGAGGCAAGGCAAAGAGGTGAAGGTTCATGTTACTTAGCCCCTGTCTCTGGGGGCAAGTTTTATCTCAGGTAGTTTTACTTTCCCTATATTAATATTTGTGCTTCCTTCCCTCTTGCCTTCCCACTTCCTTCTTTATTCTTCCATGGTACTACTCTCCTGTGGCACATATTGTCCTAGATAAGGCATAGGAAGCAGTTGCTCCCTAGGAAATTTTGGGTTCTTTAGAAGTATTTGGAGGAGGTGGCTAGTAGCCATGATCAAAACTATAATAGTGTATTTAGAAGGGAATAGAGTTGGGCCCGTCAGTAAGGTGTCTATTATGACTGGATGCCCTCCTTCCTTTGTGGCCGTTGGCACAGTGGCTCTCTTTGGGAAATAGCCCTTTCTGTTGTCTTCTTGAGCTAAATAATGGCTGCTTTTAGAATCCAATGACTAACATGGTTTTGCTCATCTGTCTGTGTGTTCATTGAGAGAAGTGTGGCCTTCTCTTTCAGTTGTAGCTGCTAAGGGGTGTTGAGATGGTTACCCTGCCACCAACCATGCTGCCACACAGAGAGGTGCGGAAGAGTTGCAGGTGTAAGGCTTCTTTTTCTGTCTTACTACACTGGACTTTCCCTCAAGTGAGGGCATCAGTTAGGGAAGAACTTAAAGGCAAAGTTAGAATCTCATCAGAAGCTGTTTCGTGGCTCTTTGGAATTTATTGATCAAAGGCAGCTGGCTGACAGTTTGTCACCATTTTTGGTAGTTCTCACTCTGGCTTACTAGGCCTATTGTACATAGCATTTTATTTTTCAGCAGTTATTGAAAATGATCATCATTGTAACTGATGATAATTAGAACAGCATAGTGGGTGAGGGAATCTCTTAGGGAGACACTTGTAACTGTGTGGTTTACCTAGACTCTCACTCAGAGGGTACGGGCTGGCTATTATATTCAGATTAGTATACAGATAGGAGTACATCGTGACTTTCCATCTTTTAGATGTGTAGCTAGCTCAAGTAATGAGCAAGTGCCTTGTGTTTCCTGGTGAATATTAAACCTCATCTGGGCGAAAGCTCCAGGTGATGACTGCACTGTCGCCTTTTTCTCGGAATAACTTGGACTGAGTCATGTGAATCCAGAATTTCCTTGGCTTACTTAAAACATACATATGTATAAAACTGTTCCTATTTGATTTACCTCAGTATTGCATGTTGACGGAAAGGCCAGTTCTACTTGTAGGCTCTCACTTCTCTGGTTAGGTTCCTTCCTCAGATCTCATTGCTCCAGCTCTCTATCTGTTGTACATTGTGGTCACGTATCGACCTGTGCTTGGTCAGTGCTAGCTCAAAAATTCCTGTTTCTTGAGGTGCTCAGCATTTGCCTTTCTATTGAATAGGGTTTCTTTCCACTTGGTATTACTAGCTTCCTCAAAGAATACATGGATCCTGAGTCTCTGTCATGTGGAGCTCATCTGAGTATGTTTAGATTTTAGATTCTTAATCATGGAGAAGCTTGGGTATTTTAGTGCTTAGAGTGCCCCCCCCAATTGGATTTTGTTCCTTTCTTCACCTGACACCACAGGATGAATCATCTTCTTTTCCTTGCCACCTCACCAAGATGGTGTTCCCTATGTTTAAAGTTGTCTGATGACTAATGCTTAAGACCATGACAAGCAGTTAGCAGGTACTAGATATTTAAGAAGGTAAACAACTTAGACTATTTTTGCTATGACTTTATAGGAGAAATGAGTTGTCAAAGAGATACGTATAATAAGCCAGGGAACGTGTAGGGTAAAGAGATTTTTGGGGACAGGGTTTCATGGTGTCTAGACTGGCCTCCACTCAGGATCACTGTCTCAGCCTCCCAAGGGCTGCTTATTATCACAGGTGTGCACCATCATGCCCAGCTCCTTTAGGAAACTATTTTATAGGTGGTCATAAAGGTAATTTTTCAGGATATAAAACAAACTTAAAAGTTTACACAAATTCTGTTGTCCTGTTAAAAACTATTGATTTTCTATTAGCTCAGCACTTTCCCTGTTTTTGTGCTGCTTATAGGAATGGTTGCTTTAAATTTGCTGTATTTGTGCCTTTCTGAGAGTCATAATCATGACAGTTGTGTTTCTTGGCACTATTCTAAATGCTGGCGTCCTGGGATCCTCTCTAAACTGGGTAGCTGTCACAACAATGTGAAGAAAAATTGGTGGGTCTTTTGGAGGTGGTGTGTGTTTTGTGAACCGAGTTCCTAGTGCTTTAATGAAAAGGCAGCAAGATGTGCTCTTATTTGCCTTTTGTGGCCATTAATTTCTACTTCTCTGTATAATGAAAGCAAGTTACATTCTGAGAAGAAAACTGGAATTGTTTGCTCTTTTGTTTGTTTCTTACTGAGAAACTTGTGTAAAGAGTAGGCCACTACCACCTTCAGCCACTGATTATCAGTGAGCGAATCTATAGTCATTCTTTAAAATCCTCCATTGGAGGGCTGAAGAGATGGCTCGGGGGGGTTAAGAGTACTGGCTGCTCTTCTAGAGGACCTGGGTTCGGTTCCCAGCATCCACATGGTAGCTCACAGCTTCAGATCCAGGGAATCCAACACCCTCCCCTAGACAACCGTATAGGCAAAAACAGCAGTGCACATAAAATAAAGATAAATAAAATCTGTGGATGGAATCACTTCCCCCTTTCTCTGTCAGCTCCTCAGAATCTCTTCAGTACCTTGAATTACCTTTATTGTGTTCTTTTATTAGGTATGTCACCAGAGGCTGTCAGAGTTAAGAGTCCTTAATAGGAATAGGGAAAAGGCATTAGTAATCTTCCACACACAGTTCATGGTCTAAAAAATCTCTCCTCATTACCCATAGCATAAAAACATTGCCTTTCTTACACATTCCTTAGGAGATGGTTGTCAGGGTTTATGAGGCCAGATTAAATATCCATATTCAGTTTGTCCTAATTTTTTAAAGTGTTTGAGTTTCAGCCCTTGTGCATTTGGGGTTCACTACTATTCTTGCAAATTGAAGCTCAGAAAAAAACTGGGGGCCAGCCATCTCTGTCTTCCTCTTTTTGCACATGGGGTGGGTGGCATTGTTATGCACTAACTGCAGTTACAGCACCTTGTGAAAAGAAGTGTAAGTAGTGTTTATTATTATAGTAAGAAAAGCCTTTCATCTGCACTTCTGTAATCAGCAGAGTACAAAGCTGTCACATACATCTTTTCCATCTGCATTTACTTTTCATTCTTAGTTATTTTTTGAAAATCTTAAAATACTTTAACATTCCTTAAATCTCCTTTAAGTAGTTCACATCTGGGGTAGAAGGCTTTTTTTTCCCATCCTGAAAAGGGCTCTGTCTTTTCCATCTTTTTTTGTCACTCTTAGACATCCATTTATGATCTATACATTTTAATGGTTTCTGGTCTCGAGACTATGTCAGCACTGGAGTGATCGGTTGTGAATGTGAAAACCTACTGTTTTCCCTTGCAAACATGGAATTACTGTTTTGGGCATAGGAGGTCTGGTTTAAAAAAAAAACAAACAAAACAAAACCATGAAAGATCACTTAAACCAAAGCCAGTTCTAAGGAGTGTTCACTCCTGTTGGTTTACCTTCTCAGAGCGACAGGAAAATTACAGTGCGCAGTGAGTTGTTGTCTGTGACATTTCTACCGGTATTTCAGTAATGTGTTGGTCTTGGCATTTCTTGATGCTATGATTCTGTTTTGTTTTGTTTTTTTTTTCTTGTGATGTTTTACTGCTTATGAGTGGTTGGGCTTTTGTTGTTGTTTTGTTTTAATTAATTGGGACTATACATGTAGATAGATGTGCTTTAGTACCAAGATGCCCTTTTTCCAAATCCCCAAATCTCTGATTTCCACACCACTCCTTCACACGTCTGCTTTCTTGCTGATAGCAGAGGACTTTATCCCCACCTCCCTAGAAAGTGTGAGCACTGTGTTTCAGCGAGCTGCCTTGTGGGCTTTTGCTGAAAACTTCTCTGTAAACACAATTGCCTTGTTCAGTTTTGTTGTAAACTGACTCACCATGCGATGCACTGTCGATAGCTTCCTGATATGTGGTGGATAAGAGTGATAAAATAAAGCTTACAAAGAAAAGAAATGCTCTGTTATTTCTTTTTCTTTTTAGTAAGATAGCATTTCATGTAGGTCAGCCTGCCTTCAATTCACTATGCAGCTGAGGCTGGCCTGGAGTTTGTGATCCTCCTGCCTCTACCTCTCAAATCCTGGGATTACAGGTATACATCACTGCCCTAATTCTATTTCATAGGTTTCCTCCTCCTCTCCTCACCTCCTTGGCTTTTTAAGACAGGGTTTCTCTGTATAAAAGCCCTGGCTGTAATGGAACTCACTCTGTAAACCAGAGATCTGCCTGCCTCTGCCTCCTGCATGCTGGGATTAAAGGAGTACTCCAACACTGCCCAGTTTATTTCATAGGTTTTTGACAGTAATTTTTTCCAGTATGCATGAGACCCTAGGTTTAATCTATTAAAATTTTCTGGGTCTAGACAGATGGTTCAGTAGTTAGCATTTGCTATTCCCACTTGGACCCAGATGTGGTTCCTGGCACCCACACAACAGCTCATAATTGTTTATAACTCCAGTTCCACAGTGAGTGCTGCCCCCTTCTGGCCTCTGTAGGCAGCAGAAACGTGCATGCGTGTGTGTGTGTGTGTGTGTGTGTGTGTGTGTGTGTGTGTGTGTGTATAGTATAGTATAGTATAGTATAGTATAGTATATATGTACACACACATTTTCTCAGGCACACACACACAAGATGGAGTAAATAACTACTTTTCCTGGAAATCATAATGGAGGGGCCCCCATGAACTGTTCTTCGATACATGTATATACGCAGGCATGTGCATGTATGCCACTAAATAAATACACAAAAGAAAAACCTATATATTTAATTTTGGTAAGTACTGAACCAAATTGACAGTGCTAAAATGTAATTTTTAATTTTGGAAAAATGTTCATGGTATTGCAGAAATAACATGGTTCAATGAGATCCACAGTTGGGAGATCTGCATGCTATTCTGTGTTTTATCAGATTGGATTTCTTTAATCAAGTGACCTTATTTTGACAGTAGATGTTTGAGGAGTGAATGAAATGGCATGATAGCAATAATAAACAACCATTTGTGAGAGCCTATCAGTTAGGTGGCAGACACTATTTTCCAGAGTTCAGATCATATGTTCTGAGATTCAAAGTCTGAGCCAATTTCCTATAGTTATGGATACTGGTACCTTAAAAAAAGAAAAAGCAAACAAACAAAAAAAAAGCACAGTAATCTGAATGATAAATTCCAGGGAAATGTAGGAGGGACATCTTAAGGGACTACAAGAACTCAGACTAGAGATTTTGTGTGGACAGAAGTTTCTGTCCTCCTGGGTCCCGAAGCCCTTTAGTCCCAAATAAAAACAGAGGGTTATATTAATTATAAACTGTTTGGCCTATTGCTCAGGCTTCTTATTGGTTAACTCTCTCTTAATTATTAACCCATTTCTATTAATCTGTGTATCTCCAAATGGTCTTGGCTTACCAGTGATGCCCAGGCTTCTTGGCATCTCTCTGACTTTGCCTGTTACCTTTCTCTAATAGACCACACAGTAGGACCAGTTCAGAGAGCTTTCTAGAATATTGTTGCCCTGCTTTAGGGTACTGACTAGGACTGTGTGAGATCTGAGACTGCATTTCTAACATGCTCACAGGTGTAGCTGCTGCTACAACTGCTAAACTCTTGTTCTCAGTCTAGCACTGGCTGTAAAACAGAAAAGCAGAAACAGTACCAATTCATAAGCTTCCTAGGACCCCCTGACTTTTGAGACTACAATAACAACCATTCCAACAGGGCTTTTGTTTTGTTTTAAATGCAGTGTCTCCACTCCATTTAACCTTCTGAGGCATGTTCTAACTCTGAATGCAGTACTCATTCCATTCTATGGTTGAAGTGGGTTCACATGAGCTTCTTAGGGTCTGCAGTGAGTGTCTAGCCTCTCACGTTGTGCTTGCTTTTCCTTCTTGTACTTGTGTGGCATGCATGTGTGTGTGTGGGTGGATGCAGAGGAGGTATCCATGTGTGCACACATGTGCCAAGGCCTAAGGTTGATGGAAGGACTCACTCTCTTTCAGTTTTCCAAGACAGGGTTTCTCTTTGTAGCTTTGGAGTCTGTCCTGGAGTCTCTCTGGAGACCATGCTGGACTCAAACTCACAGAGATCCACCTGCCTCTGCCTCCCCAGTGCTGGGATTAAAGGTGTGCGCCACCACCAGGCCTAGGACTGTTTCCTCTCACTCTTCCACCTTAGTCTTTGAGAAGGGTCTCCCAGTCAATTTCAGAGCTTTCTAATGAATGATCTGGCTAGCCAGTTTGCTCTGGAGATCCCTTGTCTCTGCCTTTCATAGCTGGAATTAACAAGTGAGCTGCCACACCCACCTGTCATTTAATTGGGTTCTGGGGAATCCCAACTCCAGCCCTCTTGCCTACAGCATAAATGCTTTAACCACTGAGCCATCTTCTCAGCTTTCATGCTATGCTCTCAACGCCATTTCCTATGCAAACACTTCAATCCTTTAACCCCTCTTTCTACTGCTTTCAAGGCCCCTGCTGCCAATCTTACATGCTCTGCTTTCCTCTTCACACTGCTGTTTGCCTTCTTTAAAAAAAAAAAAAAAAATTAACGTGTGTGTGGGGGGTGTGGGTGTGGGTGTGGGTGTGTGTGCGCGCGCGCGCATGCGCGCGCGCCACGAGCGCATTTGTATGCATGTCCATAGAAGACACAAGAGGGCATCAAATCCCCTTGAGTTGGAGTACAGGCTGTTTTGAGCTACTTGTAGTTACAGGAACAAGAGCAAGGAGTTCACTTAATCACCAAGTCACCTCTGCAGCTCATTTGCATTTCTTAACACTAAGCCTGACCACTTCCTGCTTTAAAATAAGTTTAAAATGTGGAGCACGCCTTTAGTCCCAGCTTGAGAGGCAGAGGCAGGTGGATCTCAGAGTTTGAGGTCAGCCTGGTCTACAGACCTAGTTCCAGGAAAGCCAGACTACACAGAGAACCAGGAATTTGGGCGTGGGGTGGGGTGGAACCAAAGATTGTTTTTGCCTTCAAGTTAGTGATTTAATCCTCTGAAATTGTTAGTAAGGCTTTTCACAATCTTGCCCTGCCTACCAGTCCAGCCTCAATGCCTGTGTCTTTCCCAGCTTGTACTTCATGCTTCAGCTAATTTGGAACTACTCACATTTCTGCTAATTATGAGTTCATTCCTGTGGTTTAGCTCCTCATCGAAATGCCTTTTAGTTCCTTGTCCCTCACCTTTTGTGGATGATGGAATTCTATTTCTTTTGGGGGGCAGGGCTTTATGTACCCCAGACTGACCACAAACCCACTGAACTCCTGATCCTTATGTTTCCAGAGCAGAAGCACTAGGATTACAGGTGTGCAACTACCATGCTATTGGATCTTTTGCATTCAAATTACCTATGAGCTTTGCAGTGTTCTTAGAACACTGTAAGAAAATAGCTTGAGTGTGTGTGTGTGTGTGTGTGTGTGTGTGTGTGTGTGTGTGTGTGTGGTATACTGGGTATACTGGGCATATGTATGTACATATTTGGGTGCATAATTCATGTGTTTTATGTATGTATGTTTGCATGTATGAGCACACATGTTTGTGGGTATGCTTATGTATGAATGTGTGTTTGCATGTATATAGGCACCTGTGTAAATGCATGTGTGGACGTATCAGGTGTGATCTCCAACACCAGGAAAGGAGAAAGATCACAGGAGGCTGGGAAATTAAAGATGGGAGTAGCCACAGGCAGATGGAATACTTTACTTACTGAAACACAGGTAGATGCTGGCAGGAACCCAGAACACATCAGCACACGCAGACTGCACAGAATTAGACACAGGCCTACAGGCACACAGACAAAGCTTTGGATCTCAAGGCCATATTTAAACAAAATCACACAAAAATAGCATCCCCCCCCCCCCCCCCCCCCCCCCCCCCCCCCCCCCCCGAGTAGTTATATAACAGATTATGTCACTGATTACCACAGGCTCTCTGGCTATCCAGTGTCAGCCATCATCAGCTGACTCATTGTCCACCCAGATGTCCAGTGTTAGCCCTCTTGGGCTCATTCTGGGTAGTCAAATCAGCACGTGTCTAAACTTTAACTGTCCTTTATGACCTTCTGTTCCCTGTAGTGTGTGTACGCACGCGCGCGCGCGTTTCTACATATGTGAATGTGTTTGCATGTGTGCACTAGAGGGTTTATGTAAGTGTACATGTGATAGTGTTTTGTGTCTACATGTGCATATGTGTGTGGGCAGGTGAAAGCATGTGGTTTCTCTGAGTGTGCCTCTGTATATGTATGTGTATGTGTATGTGCAGTGATTGTGCCATGGGAGTGGCATGCTGAATGAAAATGACATTTATTTCTAAGGCTATGCTTAAAAATATATTTTAGCTGGATAAGGTGGATTATGCCTCTGATCACAGCACTCAGGTAGGAGGCTGAGGTAGGAGCATGGTGAGTTCAAGGCCAGCCTAGGCTGCTTAGTGAGATACTGTCTCAAAAACTAAACCCTTTGTACATGTATGTATTTAAAGGAATATTTGAGTATAAGAGGAAAAAGAACAAATATGATCCAGAGGATTACCGTATTTTGACAAATGTCCTATTCCAGTGATCATTTAATAATAAATTTAAAAGACTTTTACACAAAATTCCAAGACAAATAAAGCTTAGCACATGTTGGACATCATCCCAGACAGAATCTCACCCAGTATGGTTTCTGACATATGGCACAGTGTGACTCAGGCATTCTGGTCCCTATGTGAGCTAAGCTGGGGAATTACTCCCCCTACCTTGAACAGAGCCAATGGCATCATGACATTGCTCACCAGTAGCTAGATTTTCTAAGAGGAAATGGAAACACTGAGTGTGGATGCTTCACACATCTGGAGTAAAAGCCATGTAATGTCATGTCTGGTTGGTATGGGGAGAGTTTCTCTTCATTAATACATTGTTTTAGTTTTACTAGATTAATTGTATTTATTTTATTTAATCATATTTAATAATCATCAGAAGGACAATTCTGTTTTTACCATGATACCCACAGGATCATTTCTACACTCCAGGAAATAACAAGTATTTAACTTTACTTCCTCATCATTTTAGGTGTCCTCAGTGACTTATGTTTTTTAATCTTTTCCCTTGACATTTATTTTTCAGATATGCCTTTCTTCTTCTCTTTTGGGGTGACCGTTTCCCTTCAGATTCCACCAAACCACAGGCATACATTTATTTAATCCCAACTACTTGTCACATTCCATGTGCTGTACTCATAGGTCAAAGCCAGACTGGATGTTTTCACCTCAGCGTCTCATGGCTGTTTCAGTCTCTGTATGCCCTACACCCCATTTGTCATCTCTCTTCCTAGACTGTCAACAGTAGAAGAAATGCTAGCTGAAATGAACAGTTAACAAGTTATCCATAAGGATCCTTGCGTTTATGAGATGTAAGAATAGCAACGCAGCCAGGTCTCACCCCAGGCCAGGACCGGGCCTGGCAGGCTGCAAGGGCCTTCCTTGATCCTTCTCTTACTTAGGCTCTTAGATGGCTCCTCATTCGTTCTGCCTTGAGCTGTCAGTCTCTCTCCTGTGTTCCCCTTCTCCTATCTGCTTCCCCATCTACTGGTGGGATAGGACCACCCACTGTACCATCCCTTCCTCATCAACACGCAGCCACAAGTCACCCTCATCTTAGACTTTATTGATCTGTATTCACTATTATTATTGTGTGTTAAGTATCTGTGGCAGGGGTTTATAATGCCAGGGGGAGATCTTAGAAGACAAAGTCCACCTGTATGTGGGTTCTGGGAACTGAACTACTGTCATCAAATTTATACAACAAATGCCTTTACCTGTGGAGCCATCTCCTTAAATATATTTTTTAAAGACTTGTTTTTTATTTTTTAAAATTATGTCTCTGTGTATGGGTATGTACAGGTGTCCATAGAAGACAGAGGGCTAGAATCCCAGAGAGCTGGAATTAAAGGCAATTGTGAGCTGCCTGAAGTAGGTGCTGGGAACCAAAACCTGGATCCCCTGCAAGAGCAGTGCTCACTCCTAACCACTGAACCATCTCTCTGGCCCCTTAAATGCATTTTAATGTAGCCCCTGAAGTGTGTGCTTATTGTAGCTTATTGTGCACAATTAGAATCTGTTGCTTATTAATGTGGTGGTTTCCCTGACTTCAGGCTCCACTCTACCAACACAGCGAAAATTCTCTCCTGATTAGTTTCCCCTGGTTTTGAAGCACTTTGATGGCTTTTTCATAGTTAGACAGTGCTGCCCAAAGTTACAGAAGTCAGGAATGATGACATATGCCTGTAATCCAAGCTCATAGGAGGCAGACATGGGAAGATTATAAATTCTAGGCTAGCTTTAGCAGTACTGTGAGATCCTGTATTTAAAAAAAATAAAATAAAAAAGGAAGAAAGAAAAAGAAAAGCAATTACTTGGTATGTTGACTGAAAATACAGAATCTGTGGCCACTGTTCTGGAGATGTTTAATTACAAGCTTGTAGTAAAGCCTGCTAATTTGTGCTTTTTAAAAACTGTATTGTCTTTCTTTTAATGTGTGTGTGTAAGAGAAGAGTGTGAGGTCAAGGCCAGCCTGGTCTACAGAGCAAGTCCCAGTACAGCCAGGGCAGTTACACAGAGAAGCCCTGTCTCAAAAAAAAAAAAAAAAAAAAAATCCAAAACTCGATAGACCCTATATCCTACCACAGGGATGCTTCCACGGGGATGTTCATTCCGCATTAAATGGAAGCAGCCTAGATGTCCATCAATACATATATGTATGGTGAAATTGTGGCATTTAAACAAATGGAATTTTCCCAGATATAAGAAAACTGAAACTATGAAATATGCAGGAAATTGGACAGATCTGGAAAGTACTATATTAAGTGAGAGGATCCAAACTCAGAAAGACAAAAGTTATGTGTTCTCTGTCAGCTGCAGATATTTTTACATTTGCATATATGTAAATGAGGGGTGTGAAAATGTGTATAAATATGAAACTAGGAAGGAGACCACAGGAGGGGAGCAAGTGGTGTTGAGGAAGAGGGGAGAGGAACAAAAAGACACGTGACATGAAAACAAAATGAAGACTACTGGGGGCCGATGAGTACAGAGTGAGTGGAGGAGGAAAGGTCAGGGAGAAACAAGCCCAAATTAAAATGCTGGGTAGTGGTGGCACACGCTTTTAATCCCAGTACTTGTGAGGCAGAGACAGGTGGATCTCTTTGAGTTTAAGGACATTTTATTAGAAAAGAATTTATTAGAAAAAGTGCTTTAATAAAACCTAATACTTTATATGTCAATAAATAAATAAATGAAAGAATCAATAAATAAAAGACTCTCTTTTGCTTCTGGACAAGTCTTGAGCCTCCTGAGAACTGGTCCAGCCGTGGGATCTGATGGCTTCTATTACTGCTAGAGCAGTTGCAGAACACAGCTTAGGTGCAGTAGCTACAAGTTTCCTAAGTATTAGCAAATTTGTGAGCTTGCCTGCCGCAGACATGGCATGCTGACTGCTGGCTCACCAACAGTCTTAAGTGCACACACTTGCTGCAGAACCAGAAGAAAGAAGATATTTAGCTGTCACCCTGGCTGCATGAAAGCTATGCAGATAGCTAGTCAAGTGTTACTTGTGGGGATTTCTGTGAGGGTGTTCTGGGGAGAGATTGGCATCGTGTCAACAGGCTCAGTGGGGAAAGTCCGTCCTTGGTGTGGGTGGACTGTAACCAGCTAAGTGCCTGGGTAGAACAGCAAAGCAGAGGAAAGGTGGATTTGCTTATAACTTTCTCCAGCCCTTAGACATCAGAATTCAAGTTCTCTGACACCAGCAGTCTATCCCTGAACTTGCACCAGTCAATTTGTATTAGTTAGGGTTCTCTAGAGTCACAGAACTTATGGAATGAATCTCTCTCTCTCTCTCTCTCTCTCTCTCTCTCTCTTCTCTCTCTCTCTCTCTCTCTCTCTCTCTCTCGTGTGTGTGTGTGTGTGTGTGTGTGTGTGTGTATGCATGCATATATATCTCGGGAATGAATTGGAATGACTTACAGGCTGCAGTCCAGCAATGGCTAGCAGTGAATGGAAAGTCCAAGAATCTAGATTTGCTCAGTCCCAGTGAGGCTGGGTGTACATTATATACATTTCCTTGCTCAGCTTTTTTCTTTTCATTATAACCACACAATGAAGTCAGTACTAGGCTGTTTGGAGATTTCCTCCCAACAGAATTCATCCAGATCTCTTCACTCTAACCTCAGGTAGACTTTTCATACGAGGGCAAAAAGCAGCCATATGCTTCACTAAAATACCACAAGAATGATCTCTAGGCAACTACTAACATTCTTCTCTGAAACCTCTTGAGCCCTGCAGGCCCCCACAGTTCAAATCGCTCTCAGTGCCACTGTGTTCCATGCTCCTACGATGATGGCTCATTAAGTCCTGCTTAAAATGTCGAATCTCTTTTCTAGTCCCCAGTCACAAACTGGTGCATATTTCCCCAAACTAAAGCATTGTCAGGCCTGTCACAGCGACACACACCCCTGTCCCTGGCACCAATTTGTCTTAGTGACACCATGACCATGACAACTCTTAGAAACAAAAACATTTAATTGGGGCTAACTTACAGTTTCAGAGGTTTAGTCGATTGCCATCATGGCAGGGAGCATGGTGGCATGCAGGCAGACATGCTGGAGAAGGAGCTGAGAGTTCTGCATTTGGACCCACAAGCTGCAGGGTTACACTTCCTCCAGCAAGGTCACACCTCTCAATGCCCGTCAAGTAGGGCTGTTTCCTAATGACCAAACATCTAAAAATATACGAGCCTATGGGGGCCATTCCTATTTAAACCATCACTGTGAACTTCAATAATTCATTTTCAAAGTCAGGCCTAAATACTTGGGTGAGGAGTTTTGTCGAGGATTTTAGCAGTATCTTATGGCCAATAACTGCATGAATAGACCAAGGGGAACTCATTACTTGAATGAAAATATCAGTAATAGGGGATTATTCATTCACAAAGGATATTTTACAATTACTTGTCAGTGTTTGTTTAAGTCAGGAATAAAGTTGTAAAGGTTATTCAGAGAGTCTATCCTGTGTAGCCAGAATTTCAAGCGTTCAATCTGTCTTTAATTATGCATTTCACAGTTAGCTTCCTGACTTTGTATATGTGCCCCTGGAACACAGACCCTTCATGCAGATAATTTCTCTTTATTGACACGTGTCACATTCACATTCATTCCTCGTGTTTCATGCTCTAGGAACATGACTATGAACTGGCGAATCTTCAGGGACAACTTCACTGGATTTAGACTTATTTAGGAGATTGATAGGTGTGTTTGTAAGGGTATTTCCAGAGAGGACTAATTGCTAGGGAGAACCCACCTTCCAGCCCAGATATACTAGAAAGGGGGAAGGAGAAAACCAGCTGAGTCTATCAACCATCCCCTTCTCCTTCTCTCTGCCTCCTGGCCTACCATGGCGTGAGCTGTGCTGCTGCACTGTGCCCTGCCCAGCATGCCCTGTACACTTCACCCTGTTCACTCCACCCTGCCCTGCCCACCCTGTCCTGTCCACCCCGCCCTACCCTGTCTATCCTGTCCTTTCCACCCTGCCCTGCTGAAGCCACAATGGAAGAAACCCTCCCTCATTTCTGTTGCATATTGGGTTTTCTCTTTTCTTTTTTTAAAGATTTATTGATTGATTGATTGATTGATTGATTGATTATGTGGACAGTGTTCTGCCTATATCTCTGCCTCCAGGCCAGAAGAGGGCACCAGATCTCATTATGGATGGTTGTGAGCCACTATGTGGTTGTTGGAAATTGAACTCAACCTCTGGAAGAGCAGCTGGTGCTCTTAATTGATGAGCCATCTCTCTAGCCCCCATGTATTGGTTTTTCAAGACAGGGTTTCTCTGCGTAACAGCCCTGGCTGTCCTGGAACTCTCTTTTGTAAATCAAACTGGCCTCAAACTCACAGAGATCTGCCTGCCTCTGCCTCCTGAGTGCTGGGATTAAAGGCGTGCACCACTGCCCAACCTGCCAAGTATTTTGGTCATAGCAATTATAAACTGATTAACACGAAAACAAAAAATTAATTTTCTGTTGACAAGAGGAAAAAAAGACATACATTAAGAGTAATAATAACTAACCTCAAAGGTTATGAATTGAATCTGATTGGAGCAAATTTTATTTTCTAGCTGTCTGAATTCATAAGCCTTTCTTGTTCTTGAACCACTCCACCTTAAATCTTTCTGAAAGCTTTTTTTTTTTTTTTTAACTAGCTTGAAACAACACCCTCTTTATAGAAAACACAGTTTTAGTCAAATATTAACTATGGCAATTGTGACCTTCATTAGAACAATATCCAGATAAACACTGAAAAGCCTGAGTAGTAAAAGTTGGGTGTGCCTGACCACAATGGACAGGCAGCAGAACTGAAAGCCCATCCTCAAACAGCCAGATCAAGTGACTCTTGCCTAGGGTGAATGAATGAATGGACGTTTTTCCTATCCAAAGACTGTTCATAATAATAAGAATATCAATTTTTAAAGAAGATATTCTCAGATGGGCACAGTGGTTATGTCTATAACCCTAGCACTCAGGAGGCTAAGACAGGAAGAGTGCTGTGAATTCAAATTGAGGGCCAGCTTGGGCTACTTAGTAAGTTCATTGCCAACCTAAGGTAGGGTGAGAACCTATCTCAAAAATAAAAAAATAAAAAGAAAGAAGAAAATATTCTCGATGGGGTAGTTACGATCCTAGAGACTGAAGATAAGCTTTGAACAAGAAGCCAGGAAAATTTCAGTCATTTTAAGACAAGTTTTGGATAGCAGCCACAGATTTAAAAACCACTGTAATTTTGCAAACTGTATTTTATAGCTCTACAGAGAATTAGTTAGCTTTTGTTTGGGGGAAACAATTCAGTGGGCTTTGGATTATGGAAAGACAGATACATAGGCTAGTGTATAGATATGGTGAAGACCAAATTCCTTCTGGAAGTTGTGGAAGTGCAATGGTTCTATACACACACATACCGGAAGCTGTGGCAGTTCAGTGGTTCTATACACACACACTCACACTCAGGAACACAAGATTCTGTTACTTTCAAACAGAGAAGGTTAAGCGATTTCCTGATTATCCTCCTTGTGGAGATCCCAAAGCCATGGCACAGAGATTATTTCATTTATTTAGATAACTAAACTATGATGCTCTTAGGAACAACAAAACCCCACCTGGGTACAGGGATTTTTGTTGTATGTTTATATGGTTTTGAGCTCGGGCTGGTACCCATGTACATTTGAGAACTTAACTTCTAGGACCAAGTCAATATCAGATCCTCCCCATGGTGACCAAATGGGACTTAGAGTCCAGGCTGTCCTGCTAACTAATCTCTCTACCCTCTCAGCTTTTCTGCCTTCAGGCTCTGTTCTTTTCCTTCCGTGACTCCAAACTCTCAGATCTGAGAGATTCCTTAGCCATTGTGAAATTCCAGTCCCAAATGCTGGAGAAGGAAATGCTTTTCAGGGTTTGCCTAAGCATTGCAGGGAAATGACTCAGGCTTTGGCAGTGGTGGTTTCTGCCCAGTCTGTGTCAGCTCCTGGGGAGATGGATCCTCCTCTTCATGGAGTGAAAGTGACTGGGGAAGGTTGGGTACTCTATTCCCAGTTCAGCACCCTTCCCGACAATGATCAGCCAGTGATTTCTCAGTGACTTCACTCCAAAAATGAGGACAGGCCCAGACTAACAAGAATAATTACCCTGCCCAACCCCACACCCCCATGGGGACAAAGGTTAAAGAAACAAACATTAAATATCCCTATTGGTGTGGTTGCTCCTTGCAAAGTTGTCTTGGCTATTGAAGTATTTGATCTTTCCTAGGCTCATGGTCTATAAATTATATCCTAGGTCTTCCTATAAAGAAGGGGAAGTATAACCTCAAACTAAAATTCTTTTGTGTTCCAAGTTTGTTCTGATGGAAATCTATCCTACTAGCAGCAATGTAATCTCCAAACAGAACATGACTGCATGCCTGAACCTCAGCATCTGGGAGGCAGAGGCAGGAGGAGCACCACAAGTCTGAGGTCAGTCTAAGCAACACAGCAAGTTTTAGGATACCCATGGTTACATAACAGACCATGTTTACACACACACACACACACACACACACACACACACACACACACAGAGAGAGAGAGAGAGAGAGAGAGAGAGAGAGAGAGAGAGCTAGAATGGGGAGGGATGGAGAGAAAAGAGGGAACAGACAATACGCTAAATGTGTTGAATATGTCTTTCTCTTGGTGGTGGCAATGCAAAATAGACTCAAATGTTAAACATGTAAACTTTTCTCGGGAGTGGTAGCAATTTGAAATATTTCTGAAGGTGACTTTTTCCTGTGCTTTTTCAAACGTTCTTCAAAAAAAGAAAAAAAAGAAAAAGCCCCAGGTCTTCCTCATTATTGTCATCACCATCAGCATTATCTGGGTTTTTTAGATCAGATTTCACTCTATAGCCTGGGTTAGCCTGGAACTCGTGGTTAGTCTCCTGCCTCAGCCTCAGGTTCTGAGATTACAAACATTAGCCATGACACGGGGCTTCTAACAGTCTGTCTTTGAGAGCAATAGTGCATGGACAATATGTCGCACCAGAAACCCAGTAGATGCTCAGGAGCTCTGAGTCCCCTGTGCTCGCCGATGAAAAGGTAATTTCTCTAATTTCCAGCAGAAAAAAAAGAAAATAAAGCTGAAGTGACATCCTCCAGAGGGATAGGCTTCTGGGATGGACCGGAGCAACTCATGTAACTGTTCTCAAGCCAGTGCTGCTGTTGGAAGGCTTCTAGCTTTGAGCACACTTAGTCTGTACACACCAGAGCAGTGTGAACGGACTACTATAAAATCACGAGTACATTTAAGAAAAAGCAATTGTTTACAAGCTTAGCTGATCAAAGCAGAAGCAGGTACCCACAGCTAAACACTGAGCCATACTCCTGGAATCCAGTTGCAGAGAGGGAGGAGGGATGAGCAAAGGAGCCAAGACTACTGGACAAACCCTCAGAAACAGTTGACCTGACCTAGTGAGAGCACGGAGATCTCAGTGGTAAATCTGGGGAACCAGCTTTGGACCAAACCAAGTCCTCAGAATGTGGGTGCCAGCTAGGAGGCCAGGGCAATCTATGGGACCTCTAACAGTGGAGCCAGTGTTTATCCCTAGAGCACAAATGGCCCTTGGGAGCCCATTCCCTATGGAGGGATACTATTGCAGCCCAGATACAAAAAAAAGAGGGCCTAGGCCTTCCCTCTAATGACGTGACAGACTTTGATGATCCCTATGGAGGGCTTCACTATCCTTGGGGAGTGAGTGGGGGGGTTGGTTGGGGGGAGCGGTGGGGAGCATGGGAGGATGGGAGAGCAAGGGATTTGGGGGGTTGATATGTAAATAAGAGAGCTTCTAAAATTAAAAAAAGAAGCAAAAAAATATAAAAGACTAAAAGCAAACAACCAATTTAAGAACCTTTACTCTGAGGGAAAAAAGGCTGCATTGTAGGGCGACACTGTAGCCCCGCCTCCTAGTAGCCCCTACAGGTGTGCCTGGCCACGCCTGTGAGGGCGTGGTCAGGGGAGGTCGAAGATGGGGGCGCAATTCTTAAGAGGCTGCGAACACATGAAGGGCACTTCTCTCTGGCCACGCTAGCTTGCAGCCTCTGGGCACACTCTGGCTTGCCTTTGGGCTGGTGTTTATCTGAATAAAGAAATCTTAACAATACGGCCTACGGATCATCTTTGAGCAAGCAATACTGCACTTCTGTCTGAGCATGGGACCTGTGGTGTTCTTTACAGCTGTGCCTCCACTTTGTCTTCCTCTACCAGGCCCCCCCTCCCCTCCTCTCTCTCTCTCTCTTTCTCTCTCTCTCTCTCTCTCTCTCTCTCTCTCTCTCTCTCACACACACACACACACACACACACACACAAACACACACACCCTTGCAGGACTCACAGTACAGAGCACAGGCTTCCCTGCTGGAGGGCGCTGGCTTATTTGGGTGGAAAGTGAGAAACATGTCTCAGCAAAGATATAAAAGTTTGTCAGAAAGAATTGAGTGACCTTTATATTCTGGAAAACTGTGCTTTAAATAATGAAGGCAAGCTAAATCTATTCCCGGATTTAGACACGTGGGAGAGAATTCTTTGCTGCAAGCTTGCTTTCAAGAAACATGGAGGGAAGTACTTTAGGCTGAAGGAAGTGGCCCAGATGGCATTTTGAGTCCATAGGGAGAAAACCCAGAGCCCCAGAAATGGTAACTGTGTATAAATAAGACTGAGAAATGCCTCTCTGCTCTTCCCCTCTCCTCTTTTCCTCTTCTCCTCTTCTCTCTGCCTCTGTCTCTTCTCTCTGCCTCTCTCTCTATGGCGACCGGCCATGGAGATCAGCCATTAACCCTGGTCCTCTTCTCTCTTAGTCTCTCTACTCTGCTGGGCCTATAATAAACTGTTTAATATGTCTCTTAAAAAAAAAAAAAAGAAGACTGAGAAATGCGTTTTCATCGCTTCATGTCTGTTTACTTACTTTTGAGAGACAATCCCAAGTATATGTAGGCATGGATGACCTTGAACTTCCAGATCCTCCCAGGTCTACTGCCTGGTGATTGGAATTACAGTGAGCACCACCACATTCGGGTTGTGCAGTGCTAGGATTTATTCCTGAGGATTCTCTGAAGCACAGGGAGAGGAAATGGTTCAAATATATAGAATGTTCTTCCTCCAAATTCAGACTTCACATTAAACTGGTTTGCCCAAGCCTTGGCAAATCCCATATTCACTAAATGATTATTGACTATCTGTCAATAAGATGTTGAAGTGGCAGGTGTTTGTTTCAGCTGTAGATTTTAGACTTCTCTCATTTCTTTTCCTGTAAGCATCATGGCATTTATTTTTCATCTCTTACTTCTTCTTTCTCCGCCCTCTCCCTCCCTCATGCCCCCCCCCCCCCGAGCCTGTTTGTTTGTGTGTAGGTAAGAAGTCATCCTTGGATGTTCTTCCTCAGGTAACATCCATTTGGAAATTTTGAGGTATGCTCTCTCACAGTGACCTGGGGTTTGATGATTGGGCCAGGCTGGTTGGCCACTGAGCCCCAGGTTCTGCCTGTCTTTGCCACCTCAGGGCTGGATTACAATACCTGTACCACCACAACTGGTTTTTAACTACAGGTACTTGGGACCAAGCTCAGGCACTTATGCTGTAACAGCAAGTACTTTAACCAGTGAGCTACCTCCTCAGCACACACACTGGTGCTTCTTGAGAGAAGCCAGGACACCATGGAATCACTTAAAAGGCACTTTAGCCTGTTGTGCCAAATTCTGAAACCCAAAATCACCAAGAGGCTCATTTCCATGTAAAAGCAAAGAGTCTTTTATTGCTGCTGTTTAATGAGCTAACCCCATTAGCTTGGGCCCTTCATCCATCTACCTCGTGGATGGCTGGAGAAAGACCCCGAGAAACCACGAAACAGGGATCTTATAGGGCAGTATAAGGGGAGTGTCTAGGGTTATGTAACAGTCTTAGGATTGGTGCTCTTCCAGGCTTGGACTACCCGCCCTGTGTTGATTGGTCAACTGGTTGTTATGGCCCATAGGCTCTCCCAGGGTGGTTACTATGCTCTGCACATCACTGTTGTACACTTGTCCTTAAAGCACATCCAGAGCCATAAAGCACAGCCCCTCCGGCACCTGACCACGAGGGTATCTTTCCTAGTGAGTAGGACAGGAGGGGCAAGGTCAGGCGAGCACATGTTAGCCTGTCATGGCTGCTAAAATGGGGCGGGGTGGAGGGTCTGGGGAGTGGTCCCTTCAAGCCTTGTTAACAAAGTTATGAATTAGACTCAGTGTCTTATAATGTATGTAAGAAATAAAAGATATATATCATTTAAGCCAGTTCTGGAATTTAAAAAATAAAACCTTTTTTTTTTTAATCCCAAAAGTATTTTTCTGTGCTTAATAAATGGCAAGTCAATATAATTAATGATGAAAGTCTGGAACTCTTCCCATCTCAGAGCAATAAATTACATTTAGGACACAGTTTACTGATAATTTCTAGATGAATTGTACAGAGATTAAGTGATGAAATACTCAATTACTAGAAAATGCTATTTTCTTTTTTCCCCTTGATTTCAACTTGGTGAGGAGAAGCTTAAGCATATTCCCTATTGTGTCCTATTAACGCAAGGGTCACTTTCTTCATATGTGCTGTACCAGCCCCCAACTGCCATATGAGAAGTTGCATTTGCATTGTAAGACCCCCCAGAAAGCTCAGGCCTCCGGGGTCTCAGCCCAGGACCACAGTCACCCCAATCACCAGGCGGATTCGAAAGCTTGATGCAAACTGCACAGGGCTTTATTGTTGTTTAACGAGCTAACCCCATGTTAGCTCGGGTCTTTCATCCAGCCACCATGGTGGATGGCTACAAAAGACAGCTCGAACCGGCTACATAGAGATCTTGTAGGGCAGCATAAGGGGAGTTTCTAGGGGTATGCACAGGCTCAGGATTGGTGTGCCTCCAGGCTTGGAGGGCTTGCCCTGTGTTGACTGGCCAACTGGTTGTTATGGACCATAGGCCCTCCCAGGGTGGTTGCTATGCTCTGCGCATCATTGCTTTGTGCTTGTCTGTAAAGCACACCCAGAGCTGTAAAGCATAGCGCCACCAGCTAACTTCTGATTGGTTCCTTGCCAAGAGACAGGCATCTGACTTTCTAGTGACTAGGACAAGGTCATGGCAAGCACGTATTACTGTCATGGCTACGGACAGGAGCAGGCATCTGACCTTAGTGACTAAAACAAGGTCAGACAAGCTGTTATGGCTGCCAAAATGGGGAGCTGGTCCCTTCAGTATTTTTATATTTATTAATAACTTATGAGGAAATTACTGCTTTTGTCTGTTAAATTGTGGCCTCCGGTTCCTTTTTAAGGTCAATAACAAATAATTTAAAACCACTTATTTAAATAAGTGATTATCTATGAATAAAGAAAGAAATGATAGGGCATGACTGCTCCTAGGTGTGGTGAGGGAGAAAGTTTATTATAGATATGTTGGAGAGCAGAGACGGGGATGTCTGGGAGAGTCTAGAGTGGACATGACCAGGCTGAGCTGAGCCATGTGGAGAGACGGGGAGGGAAGGGAGTTGGGGGAACCATGTTCAGCAGCCAGGAGGCCAAAGGTGCAAAAGGGGCACGTAACCAAAATGTCTGGATTCTGCAGGGAAGAGCCTCAGGGTGAGGGCAGCCCAGCCTCTGGGCAGGGAGTACAGGTAAGGGGGCGGGGTATGTCAGCCATACCCTGTAACAAGTAGGGACTGGGGCATGATGGGAGAATCTGGCAGCCAGGTCCACTTTCATATGTTAAATGGGCACCTCAGCCATTGGACCCAGATTTGAAACTTAATCTACAAACAAAATGTCACAACATTTTTAGTGGTTACAGTAGAACCAAATAAAACCTGACATTAATAGGATAGTTTCTAGTAAGGAAATACAAAACAAAACATCCCCCCCCAAAACCAAAAATATTAAAAGACACACTGGAATTTATAAAAACAGACTGAGAGTGAAATTCTTCATGTTGTAATTTAGTGAGGGTTCTGGTTAAGGGGAATAAAGTTCCCCTTAACTCCCCCATCCCACCTCCACTCCACCCTTCCCTTCTATCTTCAGACAGGAACTAGCTCAGGTATCCTTCAAGCTTTCATCCTCCTGCCTTAGCCTTCCCACCTGCTAAGATTACAGGCATGTGACATCATATCTGTCTTATAGCTCCCTTTCAATTAAAGGATTTAACCTTTTTTTGTTGGATTTATCTGTCCTGTTTATAGTTTATCATTCACTTATTTTACTTGCTGGTAATACAATGCAATGCAATTTCTTTCTCTTTGAAAGCAAGAGTCTGGACAGCCTTGTGGTTGAGAAAGCATTGTCAGAAATGACTTCTGTAAGTTGCTGGGAAATGTCTGGGCTCATCGTCAAAGCAACTCCCAAGCTGTCTTTTTTAAAGCTTGTTGGCTGGAGATGACCTCCGCTGGGCCAGGGTGTGGTTTGTAAACACCAAGTCAGATTTTCAAAAAACATAATGTTCCTCTCATTCCCCAGGGGAAGACAGAGGGAGGGGTAGAATGCTTCAAATTATCTGTAAATACTCTTTTTAAAAGTACTTAGAATTTCTAGTCTGTAAGGAAACTGAAGTGTTCATACAAATTCTTATCTGTGGTAGGCCCAGATAGAGTTTTTCCCTTATTTTCTTTCTTCCCTCTTTTTCTCTTTTATGTATTTAAAGTTCTGTGTTTATAATGCTTATGTAATAAAAAGAAATATCTAAGGCCTGACATGATGATCCATGCCTGTTATCTCAGCACTTGGGAGGTAGAAGCAGGAGGATCACCCCAAATTCAAGGGCAAGGCCCCAAGTAAGTTCCATGACTAGATATGTCTCAAACCTTCCCCCCCCCCAAAAAAAAATCATTCTGAAACAAAACAAAACAAAAACCCAAAAATCTACTAGGGCCGAGGGGATGGCTTAGATGATAAAATCCTTGCCTTGCAAGCATGAGGACCTGAGTTCAATTGTTATGATGAAGTCCTTGGGGGACCTTGGCATATTCCATGTCAGAGGCTGACCAAGGCAGGGGACAAACATGCCCGGCAGACAGAGCTTATGTGAGAAGTTTTATTAGGGAGGGAGGGAGGGGGAAATAAAGAGAAAAGAGGTAAAGAGACATAGAGACAGAGAGAGAGCGAGAGGACAGGAGAGAAGAGGGAGAAAGGAAAAGTCCTGGCTGCCCCAGGGGAATAGGGGGAAAGAGCAGGGTGAGGGGTGAGGGTGTCTTTCTTTTACAGGGGTCCTTTACACCTGTGTGCAGACTCTGGGCTGACCAGGGTACTGCCTGAGTGCATTCTGCCAGGTGACAGGGGCAGGCCAGCAAAATGCCTGAATCCATACATCAATCCCCAGAACTCAGACAAAAAGCCAGGTATGGGGCTGGAAGGTTGGCTCAGTAGTTATGAGCATTTGCTGCTCTTTCAAAGAGTTGGAGTCCTATTCCCAACACCCATTTTACACCCATTGCTGAGGCTCAAATACTCTCTTCTGGACTCTCTGGGTACCAAGTACATACATGGCATACATTCATATAGATGTAGACAAAACACTCCAACACATAAAAACAAACATACATTTAAAAGGAGACAAAACACTCCAACACATAAAAACAAACAAACATTTAAGAGGAGAGGAGAAGCAGCAGCAGCCAGCATGATGCTGTGGTCTTAGGGAAAATGGAGACAGGAGGATCCCTGGGGCTCACTGGCAGACAGTATAGCCTAATTCCTGAGTTCCAGGCTCATGAGAGACCCTGACTCAAAAAGAGGCGGAAGGTGGTCCTGAGGATGACACCTAAAGTTGTTCTCTGCTCTCTGCATGAACATTCATACACAGGTAGTAGGATTGGACCACGAGCAAGGTTATCGTGAGCACTTGACGAAAAAGCATAGGCACAGATACAGTAAATAGGTGGATGTGGTTGTGGTGGGGTCTGTGAAAGTTCCCTTGTGATCATTTCTCAGTGAAAGGAAGAACAAATTTATCTGTTAAGAGTGAGGGTGTGGGAAGTAATAGGAGTTTCAGGGAAAAATGGAGTCGCCTAAGAGAATGGTGGAGTGATGGACTAGAGAATGGTGGAGTGATGGACTAGAGAATGGTGGAGTGAGTGGACTAGAGAAGTAAGTAGGGTTGTAATGCCTGTGGATTTAATTTCAAATGATATTTGTTAATTTATTTAAGTAGTCAGATTACCTTTTGCAAACTGTTAATTAGAAATGAGTCCTGACCAAATTCAAGGATAGTAAACAATCTCTTCAAACTCATACCCTATTTCCGGACACCTAGTTAAGCTCAGCAAATACTATCTCTCAAGCAAAGATTTGCAGTTTTTATTGTTAGATATTACTCTTAAGTATTGTGGAAATAGGGGCTGGAGAGATGGCTCAGTGGTCAAGAACATTAGCTGGTCTTCTAGAGGTCCCAAGTTCAATTCCCAGCAACCACTTTGTGGGTCCACAACTATCTGAAATGAGATCTGGTGCCCTCTTCTGGCCTGCAAGAATACCTGCAGACAGAACATTACATACATAATAAGTAAGTGAATCTTTTTTTTTTAAGACACCTATTTTTAAAATAGTAGTATAAAAATAATAATCCTCACAGCAACCCTAATAGGTAGGTCTTCTTATTATCCCTGATGGGGCCCAAAGGCATCAAGTAACTTGTTAATAGCATTAAACTAGTGACTGTAGACAGCACCACAATTCAAACTCATGCTGTCTGGCATTGGAGTTCATGTTCTCATCTGTTATGCTGAGTTGTCTAGAATAAATTGAGTAAGTCAATGCTGTGTGACACAGAAATTAATTAGACAACGACTCTGAGAATCCAAGTAAATCTTTCCCTCCTCTCAGTTTTCCTATATAGTGTTTATGTAGCCAGCCTGGTCTGGAACTTGAGATATTCCTGACTCTGCCTCTTTAGTTCCTGAGATTATTTTCATTCATGACACACTACCTCTAAGTCAGCATTAAAACCCTACTTTTTTTTCCCTTGCCATTTTTAAAATTAAGCTATACTTTCTAGTTTATTTCATTCAGTGACTTATGTGCTTTTCAGGTTGGAGTCGGTTGTGAAGGACTATGTATTTACTCATTCTTGTGTATCACTCCCAAAATCCCACATTCTAGATAAACTCTCTAGGTCAAAATCCTCTGATGGACTGTATAAATGTTAGGAAAGCATAGAAAACACTGAGTGAAAAATCTGACATTTAACAGGGTGTTTTCTTCATTTCACAATATTCCAAAACACACCCTGAACTACAGAAAGTTTAAGTGTGGGAGGAGTGGTGAGCTACGGTCGTATCATCTCCCAAGAGAATAAATTCCTTGCGTCCTAGGAAACTGTCATAAGAAAGTCAAAATGCTGATCAGTCCCCCAGCCAGCTGTCTGTACCCTCCTGGAAACAGTGATGTCATAAGTGCTCAGGCCTTGCCCTGACCCAGTCTGAGTGAGCCAGACTCTCCTGGAGCTTTGTGAATCTTGCTGGAAAAAAGTTCCAAACACCAGCTGAGGCCATCGTGTTCAGGACAGTGGAGGGAAGATTCCTCTGCTGTGGCAGCTCCAAATACCAGCACACTTAAAAAAAAAAAAAAATAGGAGGGTCACAACGGATTATGAGAAACAAGAGAATGTGGGCAGACTGGCGAGAGCACATCACTGGGAAAGCAGTTAAGCCAAGTGGAGAATAATTTACAATTTAGCAAAATATGCCTACCTAAAATAATGTAAAGTCACCATAATCTCATTGTCCTCAGAAGAAAAAAAACATAAAACCTAGTATTACTATATGGCATTTTCAAATTTTATTTATTTATTTATTTGTTAATTTATTTATTTGAGACAGGGTTTCTCTGTGGCTTTGGAGGCTGTCCTGGAACTAGCTCTTGGTTTTTGAACTCACAGAGAACCATCTGCCTCTGCCTCCCGAGTGCTGGGATTAAAGGCGTAGGCCACCAACGCCCGGCATGGAAACCTATCTTTTAATTTACAAATCACACACGCGGCTAAATGATAAAATTTCTAAACAACATCAATTGATAGTAAAGTCTGAATGAAAAATGAATATGCAAGAATGACTAAGAAAACGGAGGAAGTCTTTCTACAAAATATGTTAAATTTAGGTGCTTTTGACATCTCAACAAATTGGGACTCTCAGAAACTGCAAAACCCAACATAACTTTAAGCCTAAATGCAATTTCATAACACTAAAAATACAGCCTGCATGTGCACACCCGCTGCCCATGGTGTAACAGGACAGTTGCACATTGACAATTCCCTCCTGGCAAGGTAAAGCCCAAATACTCTGAGCTAAATCCTGCTCCCTGTGTTCTGCCACGTTGGAGGAGCCCAGAGACTAACCCAAGGAGTTGACACTCTGATGCAAAAGCAAAAGGTTTCTTTTTATTTCAAGCCGACCAGCTAGTATCTCACTGCATGGCGGGCAAATGAGATGCCAACCAGCCAAAAAGAGAAGCTTTTAAAGAGGCAGACCATAAGGTTGAAGGCCACAAATTTCAGTTTCCATGGTTACTTCAGGTCATACAAAGTACAGAGTAAAGCCGTAGCTATATATTTTAAGTGAGATACATTTGAGTGAGATAAGACAGGGCATGGGTTTGCAGGGTTACAAGGTCACAGGGTCTGTCAGTTATCCCCCAGCTGGGGGATCTTTAAGCCCAGCAATTAGCATAGGAATGTTAACAGGAATGGTGGACTGTTACCTCCCCTTCTCTGAGAGCAGAGGATCAGGCGCCAGCCATGGCACTCCTGATATAAGGAGTTAAATTTTCCTTGGACATTCTCTTTTCAGGGCCTAAGTTTAAAAACTTTTATTAATCTTAATTTTTGGTTCCTCACCTAGACCCATTCTCACTGTGACATTTAGCACAACCTCGGGTTATCCAACCCCTTTTGCTTGCATTTCTTCTTTCACTTGTGACTGTGCAAAAGGCAACCCGGCAGGCTTCTCAACCTTGAGACTGGAAGACAGCTGACAGAGGAAGCCTGAGGCACCGGCTGGCAGGTATCAGAGATGAAACAGGCTAACCTAAGAGACAGGCCTGCCCCGGAGGGATCTCTACCTAGAGACCCGCGGGTCTTTCCCAACCACACCCGTGGGTGTTCCGAAATCCATCACCTGAAGACACAGTGCCCCCGTCCGGCTCCGCTCAGGCACAGGTCGCGACGACCCACCCGGGGAGGGGTGACCCTGAGGCCCCACCTAGCAGCTTGACCTCAAGGTGGCGCCTCCTCCATCAGGCCTTACCCTCTTCCAGGGCCACACGCGCAGCGGGCCCCGCCCCCGCCAGTGCGTGAGAGGGCGGTGCCGCAGACTGACAGGACCTCGGGCCATCCTACTGGACAGAAACCCGAGTGACGTAAGACTCCGCCCACCCCCGCAGGTGCCCGCCCCTTTGGCGGCTCCAGGTGGTTGACGTGTCCGGTCGGCAGGCTTCCGCTCCGCCCAGCGGCCGCAGCCACTCGCCGGGGCGAGAGGGGCGGGGTGACCGGGGCCCGCGCTCCTCTCCGCTGCAGCTAGCGGCCCGCCCCGCCGCCCCGGCCCCCCGGATGACTGTATATATTCCAGACGCGCGCGGGACGCCGGCGAGTAGTCTAGCCGAAGGAGCCGGAGCCAGGCGGGGCCGCGGGATCGCCGAGGGAGGTAGGGGCCCCCCTCCAACGCGCGCCCCCGAGCTAGGCGCGCCGATCGGTCCACGCGTCGCCGCACCGTCCATCGTGCCGGCTGCCTGGAGCTCCGGAGGGGCGTGGGCTGTGTCGCCGCGGGGCTGGGACTTGGGGGGCACCGGGGAGAGGAGGCTGGGGCGGTGATGGAGTCCCCGGCGCCTGTCAGCGCCCTGGCGAGTGGACCCTCACCTGGATGAGGAAGAGGAGCCACGAGGGTCTGCCTCAGGCCAGGGCTCACAAATAGTTGTGCCGTATCTGGGGGTCCCCGGTGGGAGTAAATATGGTCGCTGGAACTGTCAGGGGCAAGAGAGTGTTTTGGACGCACCAGAGTAAGAATTGAGAGCTCACACAAGGACAGGGATTCCAATGCGGGATGTGGCTAGCACCCGACCCGGCTTGCCACTTCCCTGCCTCGCTTGGTAGTGATAGTGGGAGCGCGTTCAGATTTCAGGGTTTCCCCTCTATTGGCCTGGTAGAAGGATGGGCCTGCAGGGCTGAGATCACTTACAGATTTTTTAAAGTTTGGCCTGATGAAATCTGAAATCGGGTGGTAGGGATTATGCTAATATTCATGCGAGGCAAGAGTTTAGGGACTTGGAGGTGAAGTTCACTCACTGGGCTTGGACCCAAGGGTTTTCAGGGAACTGAAGGCATTTGTCTATTTCACTGTTAGTTGACTCATTTGGCTTGGGGGAAAAAGACTTCATAGTCAGTGCTGTTCGTTAGTGGTTAGGACTCAGTCTCTGTACCGATTTTTCTTTTTCCTTTTTTTTTTTTTTTTGGTTTCCAGACAGGGTTTCTCTGTGTAACTCTAGCTGCCCTGGAACTCACCTTGTAGACCAGGCTAGCTTTGAACTCACAGAGTTCTACCTGACTCTGCCTCCCAAGTGCTGGGATTAAAGGCATGTGCCACCACCATTGGCTTGGTACCTTTTTTCAAAAGTTTACTACGCATTTTTGAGGATCTATAACAGCAGAGGTGGGGAAGAAGTGGAGGAAATAGGAAATACTGGGACATCTTTAATATGGCATTTAAATTCTAATAAAAGGCATGTTTGATAATGGTTTGTCATTTGTATTGATTCAGATGTGTTGGGTTATAGGCATATACCAAATTTACTCATAATTTCTAGTGCAGATTTTTAGTTCTTATTGTTGTCAGTATAAAAATACATGTCTTCAATTCTTTTCTCTGTTGCTATATACCATTTACTTACACACATAGTCTCCTTCACAGAATTTGTAGGAAATATGGTACTGAACTGATGATTATAGCTATGTCAGGTAAACACGAATTGTATATATTATGAGTGTTACATAACATGAGAACGAGTGGATATGGTTTTGGTAACCTTTGTAGACTGCTGGTGTTCTGGGCCCAGATATCAAAGTTTACCATGAGTTGTTTTATTTGTACAAATACATTTTTTTCAAGCACCTAAAGGGGAAGGGTATTGAATGACGTTGTTGTTATTGTTGTTTTCAACAACAGTACTGGAACTTGCCCTGTAGACCAGGGCGGCCTTGATATCACCGAGATCAGCCTACGTCTGCCTCCTGAGTGCTGGGACTAAAGGCTGGCCTGGCTTGGAATGACATTTTAAGGAACAGCTCTAATTATCACTTGTCATAGTATGTTTGTATGTGCTTTTAGTAGACAATGTCCTCTTTGATTATGACCCTTAATGATGTATGAAAAGGGGCTGGGTTGTCTTTTTATCTTTATGAGGAAATACATTGGGAAGTGAAATTATTTGCACAGGGTCAAATGTTGGGTGTGGGGAGAACTGGAGGAGGCAACCAAGAACTAGGACCACTTTGATTATCTGGGTCCCTGCTCATTTTCCCACTATAATATGCTTCCGAAAGTCTCAGGGCTGAACACGAGACCCTGGGAAACATTCCTTGGAAAGTAATACAAATCTACCTCTCTCAACTGTCTTATTTTTTATTTAATTATTTAAAAAATATTCTTTGAGAATTTTATACCTGTACCAACTATCTTATTACAGGCCTAGAAAAAGTGATAATGACCCTTGAAACTTAGACACCAATTGGAATACTTTGTTGCTGTTGTTTGGAGACAGGGTTTCTCTGTAGTCTTGGCTGCCCTGGAACTCACTTTGTAGACCAGACTGGCCTCCAACTGAGAGACCCCCCCCACCCCATTGGTAGAAACTGTTGGTCATCTCATTTTATAGGTAATGCACCAGAGGCATGGGGAAGTTCAGTGATGCAGATGCAGTGTTGAGTGATCTGTGCCACTTTTCACCATCCTTAGGCCGGGCGGTGGTGGCGCATGCCTTTAATCCCAGCACTCGGGAGGCAGAGGCAGGTGGATCTCTGTGAGTTCGAGGCCAGCCTGGTCTACAGAGCGAGTTCCAGGACAACCTCCAAAGCAATACAGAGAAACCTTGTCTCGAAAAAACAAACAAACAAAAAACCAGGAGAATAGGTTGCTTGTTTGGTACCTCCTCCTTCCCTTTAGCCCTGTATCTAAGCAGTTGGAATGCAATAACTGTTTCTTATAGTGAGCCTCCATTATTCCCCTTCCATTTTACCCCCTGCAGCTAGTCTGATTTAAACTCTTGTTTTCCTCTAATTTTTTTCTTTTTAGTTAGCATACAAAAATAATGGATTTCATTATGGCATGTTTAGACATGTACTATTACACATAGTTCATAGTTATTTTCTTTCTGCCTTTTTTTTCCCTTTCCTTTAAGACAGGTTTCTCTGTGTAACAGTCCTGCAGTCCCAGCTGTCCTGGATGTAGAATAGGATAGCCCAGGATGGCCCTGAATTCACAGAGATCCACCTGTCTCAGCCTCTCAAGTGCTGGGATCAAAGGTGTGCACCACCACTGTCCAGCTCTTTCTCATCTTTTTTCTTTCTTTCTTTCTTTTTTTTTTTTTCTAGACAGGGTTTTTCTGTATTGCTTTGGAGCCTGTCCTGGAACTTGATCTGTAGACCAGGCTATCGTCGAGCTTTCAGATATCCATTTGCTTCTGCCTCCAGAGTGCTGGGATCAAAAGTGTGCGCCACCACCGCCCAGCTCTTTCTCATCTTTTAAAGCACACGGTAACAGTGTCCAGTGTAGCATTCCACTGTTGGCTTTCTATTGCTTACTCTTTGATCTACAATCCGTTGCCTGGTTTTCACAGGGGGCAGCCCTGCCCTATACCTTATCTAATCACTGTGCTTAAGCCTTCACTTTCTGACTGCTTACTATTTTCTTCATGCTCATTGCCCAGAGCTTTCAAAATCTCCTTTTTTTTTTTTACCCTTATCTATGCAGTCTGTTTGACCCTGGAGATACAGCTAGATTGTGAACTTTTTCCAGCCAGTGTCTATCTCAGATCTTACATTTATAATACTAGGTGTGCGGTAGACTAAATATTTCTTCATTCTCTTCCTTTTTAGCACTGTTCAGTTGAAGATTATGCTTTGTGATCATAGAATATTCATGTTTGTGACTAATAGGTCTTCTTTCCTGGTTGTTAAGTGGGCATCACTTTTCTTTCCAGTTAGGGTCTGTGTTTTCTTTTTTATTTATTTATTATGTATACAACATTCTGCTTCCATGTATATCTGCACACCAGAAGAGGGCACCAGATCTCATAAGGGATGGTTGTGAGCCACCATGTGGTTGCTGGGAATTGAACTCAGGACCTCTGGAAGAGCAGTTGGTGATCTTAACCTCTGAGCCATCTCTCCAGCCCCAGGGTCTGTGTTTTCAGTGAGTAGAGATAATGCATTCAATCTCACTGTTTTCCTGTCTTAAGTTGCTGTTGAAATACAGGTTATAGGTGGTCCCATTCTACTGAAGATTGATGTACTCTGAATACAACAGTAGTTATTTTCATCATTAGAGGCAAAAGGAGCACAGTTGAAATATGAAGTGGTAGCCTAGTGTTGTGAGGAGTAGAGCAGCAAGAACAATGTAAAGAGTGACAGTGGAGTGAGATGCCTGGGATCATGTGCCACTCCACTGGCCACACTGCTGAGTCTGTGTTAGAGTCTCCTCTCTATGAATAGAGAGAGTGGTGATGGAGAGTGGTAGAAAGGTAGACGAGATCTGTAAGTCAAATGTTGGCATATATAGTGCTGGTCAGTGCTAATTATTGTCATCTAAGTGTGAGCTTTCACAGATACTGAGTGTCAGAAAGGCAGAAGAAGCTCATTTCTAAACATTGAGCTCTTAAAATCATTGTCATACATAGCTTAATGATGAGGCTATGTTCTGAGAAATGTCTCATTAGGCTATTTCATTACTGTGCAGGCATCGCTGCATATATAACCTAGGATGAGGTGATACACTCTCATGGGACCACTGTCAAATAAATGGTCTTGTTGACGGAAATACCATTATGCTGTGTATGATTTTTTTAGTAAGGAAAACCCCCCTCCAGTTTGGAGTTGGACTTCTGCCTGTTAATTTCTTTTTTTCTTTTTAGTTCACAGCTCTGTTTTTACGAAGCTTCACTACCAGAGCACTATGAATGTTAATGACCTCAAACTCAGGTTGTCCAAAGCTGGGCAAGAGCACCTGCTGCGGTTTTGGAATGAGTTGGAAGAAGCCCAACAGACAGAACTTTATATGGAGCTCCAGGCCATGAACTTTGAAGAGTTGAACTTATTTTTCCAGAAGGCCATTGGAGGATTTGATCATTCCTCTCACCAAGAAAAGGTGGATACCCGAATGGAGCCTGTGCCCCGAGAGGTGTTGGGCAGTGCTACCAGAGATCAAGACCAGCTGCAGGCCTGGGAGAATGAAGGTACCGAGCACGGGCTCACGTCTTACGCAGCATATTGTGATATATGCTGAAATGATTCAAGTTGCTGGAGCGTGTAGCTAACACTCTGCTTACCTATCATTCTAGAAACCGGGTGACCCACTAGCAAGTGACAAACAGCCTTGTCAAGGTAGCTGCAGTGTCTTCCATTGTTGGTTCAAGCTCTTCTCATGCTAGTCTTTATGTGGCCTCAGTCTCTTTTTGTCTTTAAATTCTTTTTTTGTTTTTTTGTTTTTTGAGACAGGGTTTCTCTGTGTAGCTTTGGAACCTATCCTGGCACTCGCTCTGGAGACCAGGCTGGCCTGGAACTCACAGAGATCCGCCTGCCTCTGCCTCCCGAGTGCTGGGATTAAAGGTGTGTGCCACCATCGCCCGGCTGTCTTTACATTCTATACCTTTGCTAGGTTACTTTCCCTGAAATGTTGTGGCACAAGTTACATGTTCTAATTTAAGCTGCTTTTATCTGAACCTCCCTGAAAAACTGGCTCATGCCTGTATTTCCAGTTTTGTTTATTTCTGTATTACTCCCCATTCTTATTGCTGCACATATTTTTAGCTGAGGCACATAATTTGCCTTCCCTCTATTCTGTAATGCATTTCCTCCTGTGTTTATGTTTATCTTTAGCTTGGTCTGGCCTGTGCCTTTCTTTGCCTGGTGGGTCACCTTGAAGGTCTTGGAGTTGTGCAGGCAGTGGTTCTGCTGCTGTGGACTGGCATCCTTTGTTTTGTTTGTGAGGTACTAGAGCTTGAATTCAGTGCCTTCTGCATGCTAGGAAAGTATTGCACTGAGCTCCAGCTCTAGACAAGGTCTCAGTAATTGCCTGTTGGTTTTGAGCTCATTTTGAAGGCCAGGAAGGCTTCAAATTTGCAGCTCTTCTGCCTCAGTAGCTAGGGTTACTGGAGTTACAGGCTCAACTCTTAGACTCATTCTTCTTTAAAATTTTTTCCTTTATTTTTATTTTTATATGTATGAGTGTTTTGCCTTCATGTATACCTGTACACCACTTTTGTAAAGTGCCCTCAGAGGCCAGAAGAGGGTATTAGGTCCCCTGAGACTGAAGTTACAGGTTGTTGTGAGATACTATGTAGGTGTTGGGAATTGAACTCAGGACCTCTGTAAGAGTGGTCAATGCTCTAAACCACTGGCCATCACTCTAACTTTCTTATACTCATTCTTTAGGATTCACCATATTTACTGTTTTCAGTGCTTTCCTCATTGTCCCAAGTAGGAGTTAGTTGTTTATGCTTGGCTTTTGATTCCACCTTTAATAATAGCCATTTGTATTTGTCTTCTTCATTATGTTATAAACTTTTGAAGAGCATTCCATGTCCTGATTGTCTATATATGTCAGACATCATTTAGAAGGAAAATTTACACTTATACATTGATCAGTATCCTGTGTTGAATTTTTCCAAAGATTTCTTGTTCAAAACATATCATTTATTATCATTTTTTGTACTAATTTATATTTTTGAGAACAGTAGAATAGCTTAACTGTAGTTTTTGGTTTTTTGTTTTTTGTTTTTCAAGACAGGGTTTCAGCCGGGCATTGGTGATGCATGCCTTTAATCCCAGCATACGGGAGGCAGAGGCAGGAGGATGTCTGTGAGTTTGAGGCCAGCCTGGCCTGCAGAGTGAGTTCCAGGGCAACCTCCAAAGCAATACAGAGAAACCCTGTCTTAAAAAAAAAAAAAAAAAAAGACAGGGTTTCTCTGGCTTTGGAGGCTGTCCTGGAACTCGATCTGTAGACCAGGCTGGCCTCGAACTCACAGAGATCCGCCTGCCTCAGCCTCCTGACTGCTGTGATTAAAGGCTTGTGCCACCAACGCCCAGTGTCAACTGTAGTTTTTTAGTAGAGTTGAAAACTTTGTTGTCATCTATTACTTTTCTGTATTAAGAAGTTTGCTAAATGTTATATCCTAGGCCCATGAGTTAGTTACATTTGCAGAGCTCTAATGAAATACAAGACAAGTCAGTTTAAAGGAAGAAATACGTATTTTTGGGTCACAGTTTCAGAGAGTTGTGTCAATCCTGATCAGGAAGGCTTGCTGGAGCAGAGCAGTTCACATCATGGCTGACCTGGAAGTAAAGAAAAAAGGAACCAGTGCTTCACTAGCTCATTCTTTCCCCCTTTTTTCTGTTGGGGCCCCCACCCATAGGCTGGTGCCATCCTCATGTACAGTGGGTCTTCTTCCCCTTTATTTAGTATTCTCTGGAAATGCCTTCCCAGATGAACCTAGAAATGTGCCTCACCAGCCTCCTAGGTGATTCTAGATCAGTCAGATTGACAGAGAAGACAAATCAATGTGGCAGGTTTTCTTGTACTGCTAGCCCCCAAATTATGACATAGAGACATTATTATTAGTTATGAATGCTTGGCCTTAGTTTAGGCTTGTTTCTGGCTAGCTTTTTTTTTTTTTTTTTTTTTTTTTTTACTTAAATTCACCTGTTTCTTTTCATCTATGTTTTGCCTTGGGCTTTTTACCTTTCTTTCATTCTGTATGTCCTACTTTCCTCCTTCCTCCGTGTCTGAGTGGCTGGCCCCTGGCTGCTCCCTATCGTTCTCCCTCCTTCTCTCTTGAGCCTAGATTCCTCCTTCTACTTATTCTCTCTGCCCACCAGCCTTGCCTATCTCTTCACTGCTTAGCTATTGGCCATTCAGTTTTTTATTAGCCCAATCAGGTGCCTTAGGCAGGCAAAGTGAAACAGTAGCACATCTTTACATAGTTAAACAATTATTCCACAACAGAAACAAATGTAACACATTTTTATCATAGTTAAACAATCTATTCCACAACAGACCAACACATTCTTTCAGTTTTTGTCTACACTTCTTGTTAACTCTCTGCCTCAGTTTCTTAACTAAATGAACAAATGAGACCAATTTACTTCATTATAGAAATAAATATCAAAATATCAGAAATTGCCATAACTATATCAGATTTATTTTTATTTTCTTGTGTTACCTAGTTGTATACATGTTTACTTTTTAAAAATAATTTACTTATTTTTATTTTATATGCATTGGTGTTCCGCCTTCATGTATGTCTGTGTATGACTGTGAGGGGGTGGGATCATCTGGAACTGGAGTCATAGACAGTTGTGAGCCACCATGTGGTTGCTGGGAATTGAACCCAGGTCCTCTGGACGAGCAGTCAGTGCTCTTAACTGCTGAGCCATCTCTCCAGCCCCACATGTTTACTTTTATAGACGTGAATAATGTTAAAGCTACAGTTTTATATAGGTGGCTAGTTTTGTCTTTGACTTTGACATCTCACCTCTGATTCCTTGAAAAAGGAAGGCAACTGGCACCATTGGCATGTTCTGAACCTCTCTCTCCCTCTAGGCTGACAGATTTATGGACTTTTAACCTGTGCTCCAAAGAGCTCCACGGAGTTCAGAGAGAGCTGTTTGATTTAGGGAAGAGGAAGCAGATTCTAACTAGGCAGGTCTCTAACCTTTCACAGCGATCATAATAGTTCTACTCCTCCTGCGTTGTGTATTTAATCACTCTGTGAGGCTTTATTCAAAAGTATTCAAAGGTTAAAGAGCAGCTTGGGAAAGATTGGCCAGTTGTTGAGAAGGATGTCTTTCAGATCCGAAATGCTCAGGTATGCCTAACCTAGCCTCTTCCTGAGAATTGGGCAGGGCCACTAAGGAGGGAGAGGAGAGTTTGGGTGAAGCCAGGACTTACACCAACTTTGGAATCACTAACCTCGTCCTATTTCTGGGTTTAAAAAAACGCTGCTCCTCCAAGCCAGAAGTCACGTGGGCTTCTTCCCTCCCATATCCCAACTGCCCACGTTTCTCCTTAGCACTTGAGGAGGGTGGAGTCTTAGCATTAATACTTAAGAAATCTCGTATAATGGCTGTAAGCAACAAGCAGGCCATCCTTCATTTGAGTCTTCTTCAGCATTTCATTTATGGTTTTTTCATCTAAAGTATAATCCATATTTGTTAGGACCAAGTATGGCCCAAGAGGGAGCAAAGCAAACTTCCTTTTGGCTCAGTATCCGGGAGCAGTATTTATTTGTCGCTTAGCAGTAGGGTGGAGATTTATAGCTGACTTTGTGTCCTTGTCACTAGCCAGAAATTGATGTGTGTTTTCACATTAACAGCAAAAGAGAGTTTCTGCAGTTACTAATCAGAGGGAGGAGATTGCTATTGGGATGACTATAGCATTGTGTTTTCTATGCTGTGAAGAATCTCATAATGTCTCCATGATGGTGGAAAAAGTATTTTATAGTAGCTTCCAAATGTCTGTTAAAGAAATGATAATGAACATTTGAAGTCAAGGGTAGAAAGTTACCTCTTATAGGTTAATATGTAATCTCCTTGTTGAAGAGAGATCTTACTTTAATTTGAGTTATAAAGTTTTCTGGCTACACGTGGTGTAACATAGAAGAACAACTGGGAACTGTTGATCTTGAAAGAGAAGCAATTAGAAGCTTTGAGAAGAATGTCGTTTTAGTAAAGATAAACTGGGAACTATGATTGCTTAATATAAAATATCATCCCTTATTTAAAAATGCATATTTAATTAAATACAAGTTAATCTCCCACTGTTATACTAATAACTGTTCAGTGTTACCCCTTTTCTTGCCATGAGACATTTTCCTAGCAATCATAGTGGTGCTGGGCATGGATGTTAGGACCTGACTGCATCCCCATGACCTGTGGTGGTGTGTCTTCACTTTATATTACACTGTGGTAGAAAGGTTACTGTCTTGTGGAGAAGAAATGTACTCATAACATTATCCCCTAATTTTTCTTAAATTAGTAATGTTTTAATAGATTTGTTTTATTTTAAAAGCAATACATATTTACCTTAAAGAAGTTAGAAAATACTAAAAATGTCAAAGGAAAAAAAATGCCAATTTTGCCATTCCATAATCCAGAGAAAAATAACCACTAGTAAACTTTTATAGTATATCTTTTACATACATATATAGTATATTGTTGTACAGAACTTTATATGGACCTATGAAATAGTTGAAGTATATTATGAACATAACCTTGAGACAGATATGACATAATGAATGCTACATATGCTACTTCAACTAAAAATTAATATTTCGTTTTGATTCCTCCCTTTTGTTCCCCCTTTTCTTTGCTGTATTTTAAGGCACATCTCCAATATGTTATTTTTATCATCATAGTTCAATATATGATTTTGAATATATATATATATATCTCCAAACAATCTCCCCAACCCACACTGATCACAATGTCTTTTTGTTTAATGCCTAGTGAAATTCACAGTAGTGTCTTAGTTTATAAAATGAGTTCAGATAGAGAAATGCCCTTGTTAGTCTACTTTTTATGCTTAGCATTTTGGGAAACAGCTTCAGTTATAACATGATTTAAATGTAAAGACTTAAGGTTGGTGTGGCAGTACATGCCTATAGTCCCAATGCGTGGATGTGGAGGCAGGAGGATCAGTAATTTAAGTCCATTTTTGGCTTTTGGGTTTGAGGCCACCATGAGCTATGTGAGATCTTGTCTCAAAAAACCAAGCCAAGCCAAACCCCTTGTGTTTCAGTATTATTTCTGTCTGTCTTGGATACTTTTCCTTTATTTCCGTTAGTTGAATCGCCTGTAGATGCCTCTTGGCTTGTCTCAGAGTGCTCACACTTGAAATGGAGGTTCTCCTGTGCTCTGCTTCAGAACTCGTGAGACCGTCCTTGTTTTAGGCACCTGTCCAAGTTAAAGCACTGGATAGGAACTAGTCCAACCAGGACGTTATACAGGAAGTGTTTGACCTTTAACAGGCCACTGTAAACCCTGTTTCGTGTGAGCCTGCTGGGCTCACAGAGCATGGATCTCCAAAGAGAGATGTTCTCTAGACCTGGAACTGTCTCACTCTTGCTTATTTTTTTAAAAGACTTTCCTGTAAGAAAGTCTAACTGTTAGGTCCTTATTATGAAGAGATGAAAAAGAGGATAAAGTGATGTGATTATTCAGACTTTTCATACTTTTTAAGAATCCTGAGGACATATATAATACATACATAAGTACATATATAATATGTTTTTTTTTTTCCAAGACAGGATTTCTTTGTATAGCCATAGCTGTCTGGGAACTCTCTGTAGACCAGGCTGGCCTCAAACTCACAGAAATCTGCCTGTCTCTGTCTCCTGAGTGCTGGGATTAAAGGCATGTACCACCATGCCCTGCTTTCCATTTAGTTTTTTTTTTTTTTTTTTTTTTTTAATTTCGGCTTCTTATAAGGTACAATTAGATTTTATGGAAATAATAACAGAAATTATCTTGGTTTTAGGCAAGCAAGAAAGAAAATCAAATCTCAGCTAGCTAAGGCTACTTTAAGGGTGAAAGTTATAGAAACATAATATGCTTTAAATATTTAATTAATGAAATACCTGGTGGTTGCTGGAGTTGTTCCTTGGACTGTAGTTACTGAAGAAAAATTGTGGACTCAGAGCTTGGTGTGTGTGTGTGTGTGTGTGTGTGTGTGTGTGTGTGTGTGTGTGTGTGTGTATGTGTGTTTGTTTGTATGTGCCCATGGGGGACCAGAGGCATTGGGACCCCCTTGAAGTTGGAGTTACAGGGCAGTTGTGAGCCACCTGGGAACAGAACTAGGATCTTCTAGAGGAATAGCTCTTAACAGCTGAGCCAGTGCTCCAGCCCTAGAAAAGTGTTTTAATGTGTTCACTGAAGCAGCTCTAGTTTTTGGGTCTTTGGCTGGATGGCCTAAGCTTAATTCTGCATGTTGATTATGGAAATTTTGTGATACATGTGTTTTCTTTTCAGGACTTTCCCAGATTTCTCGGAACAAAGTAGCAGTTCTCCTTCTGGCTGGAGGGCAGGGGACAAGACTTGGAGTTGCTTATCCCAAGGGCATGTATGATGTTGGCTTGCCATCCCACAAGACACTTTTTCAGATTCAAGCAGAACGTATTCTGAAGCTACAGCGGTTAGCGGAAAAGCAGTATGGCAACAAGTGTGTCATTCCATGGTAAGCCAGGTCTCATGTTGAAGCATCTGTTCTGTAACATGCAAAACTTATCTAAACTTACTGACAAGGAGACATGCTTCTTGTTACCAGTGGTCTTCTTTGGAAGTGTAATTCTCTGTATATGTTGAAAGTAATATATGTTACTATATGACCTCAATAGCTTTACAAGGCAATGTATACTCTTAACTTTTACACCCCTAACTGAACACCTTAGGAATTCCTTTCAGTACCTAGTAAGCCCTCAATTCAGAAATGTTTTACTGATTGATAGGTAGGTGGTCTAGAAGAGGTTTCTGATTGAAAACCAGTTTCCTGAAATCTGAAGGTATTCATTTATTGTTTCTGGTGTTGCTGCCTGGTGTCCACTGTCATTCTGATTCTTAACTGTTTCCTCTCTCAAGCATTTGGGACTGTTTCTTTACAGGGTCTGGAATTTTACGATCAGATGGTATGGGTCTGTTCTGGGTTCCCATTAGGCTTTTTCAGTCTAGCAAATCAGATCCTTAAGTACAGGTTACCTGGTTCTTACACCCCTTCCCCCACCTCGTCCATGCCCAGCACAGAGATGAAAGCTACTGTGTTTTCTCTGCTGTGGGTCACACTTGTTTCTTAGCCTCTATCGTATGCTGCATGCAGGGCCTTTGTCTTGTCACTGCCTCCTAAGCACCATGACAGGCAATTCTGCGCTGCCTCTCTCTGTCTCTTGTCTCTGTCTCTCCCATCTCTCTGATCACTTTCCCAGAGCAGTTTTGGAGGGTAGCATGCTTTGAGGGGAAAGCAGCTAGCTTTCCCTCAGGGCCTTTATCTCATGACTTCAGTCCCATGTGACCAACCAAACTGCTGGTTTTTCTGTCTCCCAGCAACAGCCTCTGGTCCTTGTGCAGATTCCCTAGCCTGTACCATCATGAGATGTGGTTTTTGGAATAATTCCCAGGATGTTTGAGTTCTTCTCAGTACAAGCACTGGGATGCTGTGAACTTTGTTTTTCCATCTTGATTGCTGTGGGGTTTTGAGGAACATCTGTGTTCTATGCAGCCATCACGCTATTTACAACCCTGGTTTCTACCTGTTGGATTGATTTTTCCTTTCTCTCTTCCCGCTGCTTTTTACAGTGTTCCTTTTCTGTTCTTATGTAGTGCAGTTTCTCACCTTTTATATTTGTATAAAACAAAGAATTCTGGCCTAGTTTATACAAAGATCAAAATGCTCAGAAATATTTTTTTTTTAGCAGACCTACTTATTGTGGTAGGAAATCATGCCATTTTCTTCATTAATTTAAAATATATTTTTGTTTTATGTGGGTGTTTTGTTTTGTGTGGGTGTTTTGCCTTCTTGTATGTCTGTGCTCTAGATGTGTGCAGTACCTGCAGAGGCCAGAAGAGGGCCTCAGGTTCTCTGGAAATGGAGTTACAGTGGTTAACTACGAAGCAAATGCTCTTAACCTTTGAGTCATCTTTCCATCCCTATTCTTTATCAGTTTATTTATTCAATGATTATTAATTGAGTTACTGTTTCTAAGTACTAAGTACTAATCACTAACTGAAACAAAAATCCCAACTTTTATGCAGCTCATATTCTAGTAAGGCCCTGAGCCACTACAGTTTCTAATTATAGTTTTATATATATATATATAATATATATATATATATATATATATAGTTTTTCGAGACAGGGTTTCCTCTGTGTAGCTTTGGAACCTATCCTGGCACTTGCTCTGGAGACCAGGCTGGCCTCGAACTCACAGAAATCCGACTGCCTCTGCCTCCCAAGTGCTGGGATTAAAGGCATGCGCCACCAATGCCCCGCTTTTAGTTAGTTTTTTTTTTTCTCCTTTGCCATTCTATCATGAATTCAGTTTAAAAAAAGATTTGTTTTGACTTTTTAATATGTATAAGTGTTTTGCCTGCATATATGTCTGAGCACTGTATGTGTGCCCATTGCCCATGGGACAGGAAGAGGCACTGGAGTCCTAGAACTGGAATTTGAGACAGTTGTGAGTCACTGTGGGTGCTGAGAATGGAACAATGGCCTCTGGAAGAGCAGACAGTGGTCTTAACTGTTGAGCCGTCTCTCAAGACCTGAATTAAAGTCTTGGGGCAATAAAATGTATTTTACTTCTGTGATTATAACTGGATGGTGATCAGAGTCTGGGGTCTATTCCAGATTTTAATAAGAACTACAAGAGAGCCGGGTGGTGGTGGCACATGCCTTTAATCCCAGCACTGGGAGGCAGAGGCAGTTGGATCTCTGTGAGTTCTGGTCTACAAGAGCTAGTGCCAGGACAGCCTCCAAAGCCACAGATAAATCCTGTCTCGAAAAAACAAAACAAAACAATACAACAACAAAAAGAACTATAAGAGAACATTATCCTGTAGAATTGCTGTTATCTTTTTTCCCTCTATTTAGAATAAAACTTAATTTTAGCATACACTTTCACAGAGTTCTAAATGCTTACTTATATTGCTAGGTATAGGTTCTCTGCTTCTGGAACAGGCTGATGTTATGCATAAGGATTGATAAAGCTGCTGCAAGAAATATAATAATTAGTTTGTCTAAGCCAGAAAAAGATGAAGTCAGTCATTAAGAAAAGAGCAAGCGCTCTCACAGATTCTGTGTGGCTTAGGAAGTAGATTCCACTTTCTTTTGCCCTAAGTCATATAATATCATTGCTTAGAAAATTGGCTTTTCTTTTGTTAGGTATATAATGACCAGCGGTAGAACAATGGAATCCACGAAGGAGTTCTTTATGAAGCACAAGTACTTTGGCTTACAAAAGGAGAATGTGGTCTTTTTTCAGCAGGGAATGCTGCCAGCTATGAGTTTTGATGGGAAAATTATCTTGGAAGAGAAAAACAAAGTCTCTATGGCTCCAGGTTTGTAATTATTTAATGGTGACTTATTTGATAGCAATTGAATAAATCATTAACTTTGGTTTTCTTTTGAATGTGATTTGGATGTTAAAAATATCAGGCCCTCCCCCTTCAAATAGATAGTGATTTAAAAAGTTGAAAATGTCCATTGGTGAAATAGATGGGTCTGTTTTTACATTTCTTGTGACTGTCTGCCCCTGAGTAGCTTTCTGGACATTCATTGTCTTCATATATATATGTATGTATATTCCCTTATATATACATATACATATACATATACATATACATATACATATACATATACATATACATATACATATACACATACAGACAGAACAGTGTCCTCAGCACACTGTTTACTGTAGTGAAAAACTTGAAAGCATCACTATTTAGTAAGTAGGAGGCTTGGCTGATGATGTAAGTTAGTGTGAGATTGCTTCCCTGATGTGCACAAGGTTCTGGGTTCACATGTCAACACTGAAAAATGGTAGGAAGAGGCTGAATGATAGTATACAAATGGCCTTGGTTCTTAAATTGTGCAGAGATAATTGCTTAGAGACACAGCAAAGAAAAATCTTGATACATTAGGTGTACAGTGCTGGGTTGTATATGTGAAGTTAGTATATGCACACTGCAGTTTGTTAATGGCATTTATTGGAACTGGACAGTGTCCTGCTTATATAGCCACACACAGTGACCTGGAGTGGGAGCTCAACCATGAGACCTACATCTGTGTGAGTCTGTACTTGAAGGAAAGGTTGAAATGAATAGACAGTAAACCAGTGACCTTCGCCATGTGTGGGCCTGTGTTTTATCTGGATTCCTATTTGCAAAAGAATATTATTGTTTGCTCGTTTGTTTGCTTTGAGGCAAGGTTTCATGTAGCCCAGGCTGGTCTGCAACTCATTATGTAGCTGACGGGACCTTAAACTCCTGATCCTCCTGTTCCCACTTCTTAAGTGCTGGAATTAGAGGTTTGTGCCACCACACTGTTTAGAAAGTTCTGGAGATCAAACCCAGAGTGTCATGCATGCTAGGCATGTATTCTACATACTGAACTGAGTTCCCAGCTCCTTAACAGTGAGTTAGTATAAAATGCTTAAATATTTTTATTTTGAGATAGTTAAGTTGGCTTGGGATATAAATACAGGACTGATTTGAATCATAAATATTAATAAAACTTAAAATGGTCTGAAATAATCATTGCTTGGTAAGTGTTATACTATATATTATATGCTAAATTATTGTTTTGAGGTTTCTTGCATTTATATTAAAGATATATCTGTGCTTAATTATGCCAAAGACCCTTCAAAATAGTTTTGTACTGTAACTTTTGATACCTGAACTCAGTGCTTATTCAGCTTTTTTTTTTTTTTTCTACTTTGTTATGAATGCCATCTGGTTCCCTTCACATTGGGTCATGGTATGCTCCTAGTGGATTGTTTTATTTTTCAGATGGGAATGGTGGTCTTTACCGGGCTCTTGCAGCCCAAAATATTGTGGAAGACATGGAGCAAAGAGGCATCTGGAGTATTCATGTCTATTGTGTGGACAACATATTGGTAAAAGTGGCAGACCCACGCTTCATTGGATTCTGCATTCAGAAAGGAGCAGATTGTGGAGCAAAGGTAACGTAAATGACCTTTCTCTGTCAGTCTTTTTAAGGTGATCTGAGTAATTTAGAACCATTCATCCTTTTTAGAGTATCAGAACAGGTTCTTTTTTTTTTTTCTTTTCTTGATGGCACTTGGTTCAAGAAGTAATGCATGCTTGTCACAAGGAAGAATTTAAACTATGTAAGGGTGACTATGAATGAGGTTATTGTTACACCTGTGGTAGACTCATTATATCAAGTCATGTTCAAGCAGCCTAAGCTGTTGTTTCTCCTGCTGGAGTCAGTAAAGGGAGTATGGGAGAAAGAGCAGGTGTAGACTTGAGTAAGGCATTTAACAAGGGCTCTCACCATTTTTTATGAATGAGATTGAAATGTGGAGATTACGGATAAAGACACTTAGAGATAGTAAATTACTGCTGCAATGACCATAAACACAGCAGGGAGGGAGATTTGTAGTGCTGTATATAGTAATGGTTTTAAATCGTGTGTGTGTGTGTGTGTGTGTGTGTGTGTGTGTGTGTGTGTGTGTGTGTGAGAGAGAGAGAGAGAGAGAGAGAGAGAGAGAGAGAGAGAGAGAGAGATGAAGCTAGGAATAAGACAGTCAGAAGAGACCTTAACATTTCAGAAGATTTTTCTGTTCTTGGCAGATAAAGTATAACACAATCACATTGAATCCCTTGGAGACTGAGGAAATGATTGCAAGGTTTAGAATAGACCTGGGAAGATGGTCAAGATACAACAGGTTCACTTAACATAATATCCTACAGAGCCAAAGAGGTGGAAGTGCTTGTGAGGTGCTTGTGAGCCCAACTTGATCATTACATATACATATGCTTATTGAATTATAGTCTATTATATAAGCACACGTAATCATAATAATTTAAAATGAAACAATAAATTACAAAAATAGAGCATTTCAAATTGTAATAAGAATGAATGAGGAAATGGGCTAAATAAAACTCATCTCTCCTTCAAAAATCATGCCATAATGGCTCCCAGGCAAACAATTAAATATAAATGTGAAACCATAAAGATGTTAACATGTAGAATGCGTGTATGATTTTTATGTAAAAGTAGAAATGTGTGCTTTGACAAAAACAAAGTGAATCACATAGTGAATTTTAAATGTCTGTTAAAAATGAGACCTCAAGAGACCATAATCTTGGTAAGAGATTTTCTATTACAAAAAAAAAGTCCTTTCTTGACACAGTAGTCTAAAAATGTAATAAAAAAGTCATATTCAGAAGCTGAAGTCCTCAATTTAGCAAAACAAGGTTAGAGAGATTGAAGTGACTGGTCTAATAAGACATTTTCTATTTTGAGACAGGGTGTTGCTGTTAGCCAAGGCTGACTTGCAACTCATGGCAGTCCTCTTATCTTAGTTTCCTGGGGGACTGGAATTATAGGCCAAGAACCACATGAGGCTCTTTGGCTTTGAAGAGAATAATTGATTTAGTTCATCTATTTGAGGCATCTATCTAATCAGAGACTCAGTAGCACACGCCATGTGTTTGAATAGCTACTGAGTTGTAATGGAAGCCTAGCCTATTGGATGTAAGCAGCTACCAGGCTTAAAAACTGTCAAAGCAAAACAGTGCATTTCTGCCTTTGCTCCACTTGGCGTCGCTCTTCTTTCTGAAATAGAAACCGTCTTTACTGCTATGAGCTCCAGAGTCAATGGAAAGACTACGGGACCAGAGTAGATGTAGAAGGGGCATCAGAGATGATCTCCTTAGCCCATTTGATCCAAGATACTGTCACTCTTTATTCAGGCACAAAGTCCCAGATTAAGGGTCCTTAATGGTGTCTGCAGAAACAGGACTAGAATTCATGTTTTCCAAATCTTATTCTCACTTCCTTCTACAAGCCCACGTATAGACCAGGCCTGTGTTTCCCGGCAGCTCAGAAACTGCAAACTGGCATGCTGACTTTTGTGAGTGCCCTGTTGACACAGAGACACGAGTGCCACCTCTCCATTGGCTGTGGCTTCTACACACTCACCACGTCAGGTCTGTCATTTAAGATTATAGTCATTCAGGGACTGAAAAAGAATTCAAAAGCCGGGCATTGGTGGCACATGCCTTTAATCCCAGCACTCGGGAGTCAATGGCAGGCAGATCTCTGAGTTCGAGGCCAACCTGGTCCCCAGAGCGAGTGCCAGGATAGGCTCCAAAGCTACACAGAAAAATTCAGAAGGAACCATATCTTAAAGTTTTTAGAAATGCGAACCAATACTGTTTCTCCCCTAGCTTTGTTTTTGAGATGTAAGTTCAACTCAGATTTCCAGGTGCTGGTATTGTGGATATATATGACATGTGGCTAGCTGCCTTTTTTTTTTTTTTTTTTTTTTTTTTTTGGTTTTTTTCGAGACAGGGTTTCTCTGTGTAGCTTTGGAGTCTATCCTGGCACTCGCTCTGGAGACCAGGCTGGCCTTGAGCTCACAGAGATCCGCCTGCCTCTGACTCCCTAGTGCTGCGATTAAAGGCACGCGCCACCAACGCCCGGCTCTTTAAAACAGTTTTTAAGTTTAAATATACTTTGATCATATTCCTCCCCTCTCCCAAGTCCTTCCAGATCCTCTCCTCTCTACACACCCAACCAAGCTTTCTAAAAAACCAAACAAAACCCCAAAACAACAAAACCCCCAAATTAAGAAAACAAAATAAAATACCACCCCAAAAGAATACAAACAAAAAAACCATGAACCTGTAACCAAATAAAAGCCGCCGCCCCCCCCCCCCCCAGTAAACCCTATGACACCCATTACATGCTGGTCAACTACTCTTGAATGTGAGTGTCAGCCCTGGAGTGGTTGATATACCCAGTGTCGCTCCATTGGAGAAAACTGGATTTCCCTCTCCTCGCAGGTATAAATGACAGATGGTTCAGTTGTTAACCTTTACCCCAGTGGCTAGGTTTTCATTCATTCATTCATTCATTCATTCATTCACTCACTCATTCACTCATACAGCTTTTACAAATACAACAAAAGTAATAATATAAAAACTGTCACACTGAAGTTGAATAAGACAAACTGATAGAACGAAAAGAGCCCAAGAGAAGACACAAGACTCAGAGACCCACTTGTTTGCAACTCAGGAATCCTGTAAAAACACTAAACTGGATATGCAGAGGTCCTAATGCAGACCCAGGCAGGCTCTGTGCATACTGTTTCAGTCTCTGTGTGGTCATGTGAGCTTTGAGCATGTTGATCTGGAAGGCCTTGTTTCCTTGGTGTTCTCCATCCCCTCTGGCTCTTACACTCTTTATTCTTCCTCTCCCATGGGGTTGGTTACCTAAGCTACGAGGGAAGGATTTGATGGAGAGACATCTCATTATGGCTGAGTGCTCCAAGGTCTCTCACTCTCTGCGTAATGTCTGGCTGTGGGTCTCTGTATTTGTTCCCGTCTGCTGCAGGAGGAAGCTTCTCTGATGGCTGAGCTAGATGCTGATCTATTAGTATAGATAGTATATTAGTATAGATAGTATAGATAGTATATTAGTATAGCAGAATATCGTTGGGAGTCATTTTTATCACTATATTTTTTCTTTCTTTTTAGTATTATTTGGTGTTACCCTAAGTCCTTGGTCTGTCTAATCTCAGGTTCTTAGTTACCCTAGTAGTGTTAATTACAGGTTCCAGCTTATGGATTGGTCCTTATATCAAATCAGTTATTGGTTGGTTACTTCTCCACAAGCTCCGTGCCACCATTGTCCTAGCATATGGTAATAAATTTATTTGTAGTACTTTGTAATGCTTTTCTTTCTCTCTCACTTTTTCTTTCTTTCTTGGTGTTTTTTTGTTTGTTTGTTTTGTTTTTGTTTTTTGAGACAGGGTTTTTCTGTGTAACAATCCTGACTGTCCTGGAACTCATTGAGATCCGCCTGCCTCTGCCTCCCAGGTGCTGGGATTAAAGGTGTTTAACTTCTTTCTTTACCTTGATGCATTAAATATTCTTTTATGGGGTGATAAACTTGAATGAGATAGTTTATAAAACAGCACAAACATAAAAAGTTAATGGATGTCATTTTGTGAAGTGATTATAGTAATTGTGTTATTTTGGATTCTTGCTTTTGAGAACATTATAAATTATTGATCAGCTCTTTTAATTTTATACCATAGAATTTTTCTGTACAGTACAACTAACTTCCAATATTATGCAGTTGACAAATACTTGTAATTTAGAGCTTTATATTAATAATATGAACAATGGAAATGAATATGATTATTTTTATATCTCATGGTTGGTTGGGTGTGGGGGTGCATAGTGGTGACTAGAAAATAAACCTCACATGCATTTAAAAACTGAAAATTCTCTGTCTAGTGATATCTATTGTAGAGTATAGGGAGTGAGGGTGGTGAGGTTGATTGACAGGAAGTACAAATGGGCCTTGATTGCTTTCAATCATTTTGCTGTATGTTTTCCTTCCATTTCAATCTACTTCCTTGGTTAAAACTTTCTTTCCAGTCAGTACTGTGCCCCTTTCTGGGTGACAAACAGTTGACTACACAGGCACTTCCATGTGCAGGACCCCTTCTTGGTGCAGCCAGACTCTGCGCCTGTGCCTCTAATTGCTGTGTAATTGAAATCCTCTATGGTGGCTTTAGTTCCCTGCATGAGACCAGGACTGGCCCTGTGTATTTTAAGAAGTCAGTCACTGGAGCAGAGGTTTAAACTTACTGGTAATATTTCTTATAGACTTAGGGCATACTTTTCAGATCAGGACAGATTTTTAAAAACACTCTGCCACACACTGCATTATAAAACAATGCTATCAAGTATTTCTCTTATTTGATTCTTGTATAGGCTACTCATCACTTCATCTGAAAATTTAATTATAATTGACTAGGTATCACTCTATAGTCCCGGCTGGCCTAATGCAGAAGTCCTTCTGCCTCAGCTTCTCGAATGCTTCTGTTACAGCAGTATAATCTACCACGCTCAGTTTAAATTTTGATTATTATGTTATTGCACTATAACTGGAGTTAGACTATAGTCTTCTTCCAGGCATTTGTCTCTCTCTGGCCATGTTCAGACTTAGGGTAGTAACAGTTCAGGCTCACCTGAGGGATTTTAAGAATTGCAAGTTTTTATCTTTGCCCTGGGCTGGAAACTGCCTCATTTCCTCTGTCAGCCTAGAGCCATTGTTAAATGAGCAAATCAGTAGTTTTCATAAAACTTAAAGACTTAGACTCTTGTACTTCAAATGAGATCCAGCATGAAGTGGTGAGTATGGGCGGAGTCTCCTGACTGGAGTGGAGTGGGAGCCAGGTGACCCGCCCGTTTTCTCTTTCCTATTCTCTACCGAAGGTTCTCAAAAATAAGGAAAATGCTTAATTGTTGACTGAAAACTCAAGAATTCAAGTGAAGCAACGATTTGGACAGTTTAAAATGAGAAAGAATGCCTCCCCTGCATCTTTTGGTTTAGGATTCCCAGATAAATTAATTTATTTTCCAAGAACTTAATTGTGAATAAGGATAAGTTAAATTAGGGGGAAATCAGCTCTTCGTCTAGTCATTCCTTGTCCCCTGGTTTCCTCTGGGCCAAATGTAGGCAATGGTGTTTTAGGTCTGGTTTGGTTTGTGGAAAGTAGGAAGGATACAATGTCCCTAATTTCATGTTGGAAATAATTTTGTCAAAGAATATAGACAGTTAATTTTTTAGAGCTAAAGCCTTATCTTGTATTGGACTTAAAGACTATTTAAACAAAATGTAAAGGTGGTCTTGTCATATGGCATGTCTCTAAAAGAAGCTTTCATTAAATTTCTTCCTTTACTGTTTTTTTTTTTTTTTTTTTTTTTTTTGTTTGTTTGTTTGATGGGCAGGTGGTAGAGAAAACAAACCCCACAGAGCCAGTTGGAGTGGTTTGCAGAGTGGATGGCGTTTACCAGGTGGTAGAATACAGTGAGATTTCTCTGGCGACAGCTCAGAAACGAAGCTCAGATGGACGACTGCTGTTCAACGCAGGAAACATTGCTAACCATTTCTTCACCGTACCATTTCTGAAAGATGTTGTCAAGTATGAACAGAATGGGAGCCCTTAAATTTTTTTTGAATTGTTGTTAATTAGAAAGTGAACCTTTGGGGAGGTAGGCAGGAACCCCAGGTCCACTCCACAGACCCCGTTTTCTTCCTGGAGGATCAATGTTCTCAGAGAGGAAATGCCTCACTTGTGACTGCTTTTCGTGAGCTGTGTCAGGAGCTGGGTTGGGCAGGAGGCTTTCCCAGTGCATGACCCCCCTGCCTCCAAGAGAGCCTCCTGCTTCCTGCTAGGACTGGGGTTGTGGGGGTGAGCAGTGCCACATCTAGCTTTGCCTTGTTTTGTAAATGTAAAAATCATTTGAATTTCCCAGGAGGAATCTAGTTATATGTATTTACACATGAGCTGAAACGTAATGAATGTTCTTCACTCTGAAAACCTCGGGGTTACTTGTTGAACACTTGTGCCTGAGTGTTTTCAGATTCTTCTTCTGTTTTGAACTGGAAAATGATTATACCTTTCCTCCCTTTATTTCTTAGTGTTTATGAACCTCAGTTGCAGCACCATGTGGCTCAGAAGAAGATCCCATATGTGGACTCCCAGGGGCACTCAATTAAGCCAGACAAGCCAAATGGAATAAAGATGGAAAAATTTGTCTTTGACATCTTCCAGTTTGCAAAGTATGCTTTGAATATCACCAGTAAGATCAAATATAGATATGCCTTGAAATACTGCTTTTTTACTGTTAGGCAAGAAGCTGTGTCTATTTCATTCTGACATCTTGACCACAAGTGCATAGTTTAATTTAAATTCATTATCATCCTCCAGTCTAAAGCCACTACTCCAGGCGTGCTGTGGTCTGAGTTGCCTGAGAGTACAATATTAAACATAATCAGCTGTCACTTTCTAGGTCTGTTGCAAAGTTGTTCAAGTTGTTTGTTGTTTACGCAGAGACTGAAGGGAGTAGTATAAATAGTTGACCAGTTTTGTTTAGCATAACTGACCTATAAGTGTGTGTCCAGTGAACTCTTTAGACCATATAAAGATCACACTGTATGCTGAGATACATGTTCAGAACTTGGCCAATATGAAAATGCAGAGAACAGGTTAGTTGTATAAGATCATCCTCACACAACCGTGTGCCTTCCCTTCCTTTCCTTTGGACTCTTGTTTTCAGACAGGCTTGATATAGACCAGGCTACTAGCCAGGGTGTGCTTGAACTCCTGATCTTTGTGCCTCTTCCTCCTGAATGTTGGGTTATGAGTGAGTCTCTGCTTCCCTCATGCTTTACTAATGCCCCTTTAATCTGTTCCCCCCAAATAGATATTAATTTGATCTTTGTACATTACATTTTTTTGTCTTTCTCATCTAAGATGAGTGTTGTGGAAAGGAGTTTTCATTTTGCAGTGGAGAAGAAAGTTCCATTTCTGTTTGGATTAATGATGAGCACTGTTTGTGATCACTTGAAACTGGCTGAAGAAACCTAGTCACTGAGTCCCAAAGGCTTAGGTGGTCTGGGCAGAGTCAGAGGCTGTATGCATGGCTTTATTTCCTATGAATGAAGTCTCTGTGACTCTACTCTAGGAAGTTTGTGGTGTATGAAGTATTACGGGAAGACGAGTTCTCCCCACTCAAGAATGCAGACAGTCAGAATGGGAAGGACAACCCGACCACTGCAAGGCATGCTTTGATGTCCCTTCATCATTGCTGGGTCCTCAATGCTGGGGGACACTTCATAGATGAAAATGGCTCTCGCCTCCCGGCAATTCCCCGGTAAGTTACTGTCTTTGCTTTTGTATCTGTGTACTACTTCTTCCTCTTCTGCCTGATGTATCCCTAGATCTTCTCCTATCTATTTATTTTTAAAGTATCATTGTGTGGGGAATGTCAACTTTACTTCTTAAGAAAGAGAAAGCTCTTGAAGAGCTCCTGGGTTTTTGTTTGTTTTGAAGCATCCTCATTGTGTCAATGAAATAATTTCCACTATAATGTTCAGACATTATTATTATTATTATTATTATTATTATTATTATTATTATTATTATGGTTTTTCGAGATAGGGTTTCTTCTGTGTAGCTTTAGAGCCTATCCTGGCACTTGCTCTGGAGACCAGGCTGGCCTCGAACTCACAGAGATCTGTCTGCCACCGCCTCCGGAGTGCTGGGATTAAAGGCATGTGCCGCCAACACCCGGCCAGACATTATTTTTGTGTGTCATGTGGCTAATGCTATTAGGAACACACTGTACCACAGGCAAGGTGCTTGGCCACAGAAGTTGTTTCTGCTGCCCTGTCTATTTTTGAGACCCACCAAGAACTTTCTCACCTACGGTTGTCTGCAGCATTCTCTTACCATGACACTAGAGAAGGTGCCATGAAGGGAAGTGAATGCCAGTTCCATTCAGTGACACACAAGCTTCAGAAGTGTTGTGGGTTTCAGAGGATAAGGAAAAGGGCCCTTGGAGCCATTTCAATTTTAGATAAAGCATTTTTAACCAAAATCCTTTATCTTACAATAGAACTCACTGGCAACTAGAGCATCCCTTTATTAGTCTTTTGTGTTTGCATGTAGGTGAATTATCTTGCCATTTAATTTCTGTCCTTAAGAGGTAAAATTCCTGCTGCATGCACCAAAGTGTTAGAAAGCTTCAAACACTGGGCCACTGGGCAGTGGAGTGCACTGTCCCATGACGGATCCTTTAGAAGGAATGGTGCTGCTTGTCTCTTAGTCAAGGCCACTTTATAGCAGGCTGTGCTTGTTAATAAGCATGCTCTGTGACTTGTGTTGTTCTCATGCTCACCTTTGATTATTGAGTTTGGTTTTTTAATTTATTTTTTTAACTGTTTATCGTGCCAAATTTATGATTTGCCATAGGGGTATGCCACTTGGTCAAGTATATTTTGCAGCTCCATTTCATTGTTATTATTTGTTTCCATTCCCATTAATGCTTATTTATTCCTACATAGCAGTGCTACAAATGGAAAGTCTGAGACCATCACAGCTGATGTCAATCACAAGTAAATATACCAGCCTGCCTGCCTGCCATGCATGGTGACGGGGCTGTGCTTCTCTCCATACTAACTGGCATCGTAGTTAGTGTTCTGTCTTTTGGGGTTCTGGAGGGAGGGTGATTGAAGCTCTGGTGTGGGCGCGCTGCTTTCCTGGTGGCAGGTGTCTCTTTGGATAACACTAACGCAGAATTGGTGCATGCCGGAAGTGGGGAGCATGCTTTACTAAAGAATCTGAGCATGGGTGTTTGAGCCCACAGTGACATGTTTGTAGGTGTTGGGATCCAGGGTAGGTTACAGGCAGGGAGAACATAGTTGGAACCCGGTGTATTGTATCCCTTGTAGCATAAGCTAGATGAAAATAGCCTTCTGCAATGAGTTTTACTAACTGAATATATATGTTCTCAATGTGGAGGTTGACTGCCCCTGACATTCAACAGCTTCTAATATGGAGAGACATCTTTTAATTTATTTGCACACTTTTTGACTTTGTGATTGTTTTGAGAAAAGGTCTTGGTTTGTAGCCAAGGCTGGCCTAGAACTCTATTCTCTTGTCTGCCTTCAAGTGCTGGGATTATGGCCACATAACATGGGGTCACTGTGTTTTCATGATTGTTAGAGTTATTTTGATTCTTTTTGTTTGTTTGTTTTTGTCTTTTTGAGACAGGGTTTCTCTGTGGCTTTGGAACCTGTCCTGGAACTAGCTCTTATAGACCAGTTTGGTCTCGAACTCACAGAGATCCGACTGCCTCTGCCTCCTGAGTGCTGGGATTAAAGGTGTGTGCCACCACTGCCTGGCGAGTTACTTTGATTCTAAAGCATGTATCTTTTTTCTTTATCAACAATCCATTTTATAGCTAGTACAACCTCTATCATCTGGCTACTGAAAAGATCTTTTATTGTTGTTTTTTTGTATTATTTTTTGCCATTATCTTTATAGCTAAAAGGTCAGCTGATATTTTTGCTGCCCTTTAAAAGTTACTAGATTTAGAGGCTGGAGAAATGTCTCAGTGGTTAAGAGCACTGGTTGTTCTAGCAGAGAACCTGGATTCAGTTCTCAGCATCCACATGGCAGTACACAACTATCTGTAACTCCAGTTCCAGAGTTCCAGGGGATCTTACACCTCCTTCTGGATCCCTTGGGCATTGGGCACCAACCAGGCATGCGCATGGTGTACAGACATATATATAGACAAACTACCTGTATACATAAAATACAAATTAAAAAATAAAAAGTTTAAAAGTTACTAGATTTGGTTTGAATTTTAAGATTTTCAGGTAACTTTGGAACAAGGGCCGTGGCAAAGAATCTGAAGGTGGGAATTGTCTCGGATGTAGAGCAACTGTTGACGACACTTTCCATCCATGTGCCTCTTGTCATACTGATCATTTGCCCAGGGGACAAGGCCCTATGAGCATTGTCTTTGTGGCCCTGTGGACAAGAAAGGGATCTCATCTTATAGATCTGTTCAGTTTCTTCCAGGGGTCATAGATGACTGTTGTCACTTACACCATGGGAGCTGGCACAGAGCCCTTCATCATTTTCTGTCACATCTATTATTTTTAATATGTAGAAAACTACTTTTATAATTTAGGAAATATAGTTTTAACTCTGAGTTTCCTTATTGAACCTTAGAAAATGAAACAGTTTTTTAATGATGTAGCTAAAAGCAACTTTCTATGTTTTGTTAAGATCCAGAGACATTTTTCTTATTTGGATTGTTTCCTTTAGTGTTTCTTTTCATTGCCTTTTTTGTAGAATAATCAAACCAAATGACATGGACTCAAAAAATTCCTACTAAAGATCTTTAGTACCAAAGGATGCCTACAGAGAGTTGAAAAAGATTACTTGCAAATGAGATGTAATAGGCTGTTGAGATGACTCAGTGGGTAAAGGCATTTGCCACATAAGTCTGATGTCCTAAATTTGATTCCTGGGACCTACATAAAGGGTTCCACAAAGTTGTTGCCTCTGACCACCATATATGCACTGTGGGAACCCTATCCATGCATGTGTATACACACAGAGGTGTATACGCACGCACGCGCCCCCCCCCCACCAATAATAAATAAAAAATTAAGAAAAGAAAATAAGACATGAAAAGGAACTACTTTATGTGAGAGAGAAACAGCATATATTTGTTTCTTGGGTTCAAACCACATTCTCATTGTGATCACTGAATATCCAGGGAATGAAATGGAACTGGTCTCTATGCATCTTATCAACGTGATAGGCCTTCATTTCCCCATTAAATTTAGTATGACTGAGCTTCCCCAGAGGGTCAGAGCTAGAACCCTTGTCATAAGAATATGACACATATGTAGAAAAACCTATGTCTCTTTTCTTGACTCTAGACTGTCATTTACTGTTGGAGTTGGTTTAGTCATATATCCAGCAAGCTCACAGGCTGCAGCTGCTGTTAGTCTCCTAGGTTCTAAAGTATCTTACGTAGGAGAAATAGTCATTTCTGAAGGCACATGCCCATAGAACGCAATTATGTTCTTTGTGGAATAAGTAACACTTAGTCTTGGAGGCATGGATTTCTGGGTATCTTGCATTTACCAGTGAACAGCAGCAGTCACTCTGAAATGAATAGAGAGGGCAAGGGAATGTTGGGGCTTGTGCTAAACTTCGGAGGATGGGTATGATTTTTACAGTCAGAGGGACCACAGTTGAGATAACAGATTAATTCAAAGAAAGTTCTCCATTATTCTATAGCATCTCTGTGTGGCCGTAGCAGGATGCAGGGCATTGGAACAGGACATAGAGTGTCTTGGGTATATTCAGCCGACACACTTGGAGGAAGACTGGCCTTCAACTTCAACTTTACTGATGTTACCACAGTTTGAGAATTCATTCTTGAAAGAGGAGAGATCTTCAGCTGGAGGCTACCGAGAGGCTGGGTTTTGTGTGTACTACCTATTGTTGCTGACTGTTTTCTGTTTTTAAGAGAAAAGCTTTTGCTATACATCCCTTGCTGGCCTCAAACTCTCAGTGGTCTACTTTCCTCAGCTTCTTTAAGTGCTGGGATTACAGGCGTGTTCCATATGACTGGCTTCCTGGCTTTCTCTCTCTCTCTCTCTCTCTCTCTCTTTAATTCTTTTATCTTTTTAAAATTAAAACACACTTGCATCATTTTCCTCTTCCCTTTCCATCCTTCAATCCCTCCTCCATTCCCTATCCCCCTTTGGTTTCTCTTAAAAATCATGGCCTCTTATTAGTATATGTATGTACATAACTCAATCTGTAAATACAACCTGCCCCAGTCTGTTAGTGTCACTTGTATGTGTCTGATTTCAGGGCCATCCGCTTGGTATTAGATAAGCAATTAGAGGGCTCATGGAAAAGGCAATTTCTCCTGCTCTCAGCATTCATTTATTGTCTGTACTTCTTGGTCCAGGGTTGGGGCCAGGTGAGATTTCTCCCTTTCCGGTTAGTGTGTCTACTGGTATTGTGCTTCTTCAGCTCTTGTTTAGGCAGCCATGTCGTTGAGGTATCATGCATGAAGCTTTTCTGCCATTTCTAGGAGAGGTTTCTTTGGTGGGGAGTGAGAGCCATACTTAACCTGTGAGTACAAGGATGGATATTTAGAATATAGTTGGGAATTGTGGTGGTTTAGTAAAATGGTGGTAGTTGGCTTTCCTCTAAGGGACATGTCTTCAGTAGCCCTGGATGATTGACTAAATTTCCAGTACCAGGTATAATTTACCCCTTTTAAGTGGACTATCAGTCCAATTAGAGAACTACTGATTACTATTATCACATCCTTATGAAGTCCTGGCTGGCCTTGAACCTTCGATGTAGGCAAGGATGGCCTTGAACTTCTGTTCTCCTGACTCCACCTCCTGAGTGCTGGGATTGCAGACATGGAACACCATGCTTGATTTATGCAGTGCTGGGGATTGAACCCAGAGCCTCATGCATGGTAGGCAAGCAGTCTTCTAGCTGAGCTACATTCTGTACCTACTATTGTCAAGGATTTTGAGATAACAAATTGCACAGCTCTCCAAGGACTGACTATAAGAAAAACACTATCTATTAACTGTTATGTTAGATTATCTAGAAATTCAGGATTCCAAATGTGCATAGATATCTGATTGTGACCTAGAATTGGCGAATGATGACTTTTTCCTTGACTTTGCTTTGCATTTTCTGTCTTAGTACTTTAAAAGGGACTTCTGATAACACAAGTATTTTGAAACAGATTAATAAATTAACTGAGCTAATACAGGATACTTAGGTTACATAAGGAAATCTCATCCTGGGAAGTCATGGAAGAAGGAATGAAATGGTTTCTATCTGCTTTTTGGTTTGGTTGTCATTACTTATGGCTCCTGAGCACTGGAAATGTGACTATTGTGACTGAGAAACTGAAGTTTGAGATTCTAACTAATTTGAATATTTTCATTTTAAGTAGCACTGTGGCACTGTGTGGACAGTGCAGCTCTAGAGTGTTTGTCAACATTAGGATCTGACTTGCAAGTTTGTGCTTTGTGAGAATTGAAGTAAATGAAGGATTCAAGAACTAGCAGTGGCTGGCACATAATATATGTGTAATTAATAGTCCCTTTTAAAAATGAACTTTCTGAAATTGGAAATGAGATTATGTAAGAGGGTAGTACATAAAGAACTGAAAGCAATTATGGGTACTTGGTCAAGTAGTTTGTGTCTGACCATGAGAATGTGTTAACCTTCGGGGACTTTAGTGGAGACTGGGATCCAGGATGGGCTCCATTCTTTAACTAGAATTTTGTTACCTGCAAGCTTCTCAGAGGAAATCTATGGTCTTTATTTTCACACTAGCAAGTGACATTGGGAAGTAGAATCTTTAACATGCATCTGTATTTTTTCTTAGCTTGAAAGATGCCAATGATGTACCAATCCAGTGTGAAATCTCTCCTCTCATCTCCTATGCTGGAGAAGTAAGTTTGCTTCACTTTCCCCTCTGTTCTTTTACAAAATACTCTGTATCTCTAAATAGCTAAATGTTTGCACCTGCAAGAAGTGCAAAGAGGTGTTGAAGGGGTGGATATGTTAATTAGCTCATGTGGATCATGCCACAGCACTAAGTACCCTGTGAATATATATTATAAACTTTACAAAAGCAGGGATCTAGTGTTGCTTTAGGTTGCAGTAGAGTTGTTTCAGAGAATATGGTGTTTTCCTGAGGAGCTCCTACAGGGAGTGAGCAGGAGGAGCTGTGTCCTTCATCTCTCCCAGGGGTTCTCAACCTATGAGTGATGACCCCTTTGGGAGTTACATATCAGATACTTACATTATGATTCATAACAGTAGAGAAATTACAGTTGTGAAGTAGCAATGGAATAATTTTATGGTTTGGGGCCACCCCAACATGAGGAACTGTATTAAAGGGCCACAGCACTAGGAAGGCCGAGAACCACTGATCTATACCATAAATGAACTACTGGCCATTAACAGAAGTCTATAACGTATAGTATGTTTTACCTGCCCATTAATGCCTGTGTAGGCTTTTAAAAATAAATAAGTGTTTTATAATCTCCTGGCTGTTTTTGTAACACAGTGTAAGTTTTCTTTCCAGGTATCTGTCTCCTTTGTCTATACACTTAGCACTGATACCTTACAGACCTGTGGAATTGAAGTTTTTCATTGTTCTGGTTACATAAACTTTCCAGGAGTTTCTTATTGTTTACTGTAGTAGCAGAGATAGCTATCTTGCTTAGAAAATTAACTGTTTTTATTAATGATCGTGGGATGAATGATTAGCATCTTATTAAACATAGAAATTGCATTATAATCACTTGGCTAGTATGTGGTAGACTCTGGGTCTCATCCATACTACTGGGGAAAAAAAGAAAACTAAAACAAAACAACACAAATCAAAAAGAAAGAAATTTGAATAACTTTTTTTTGTATTTGTCTTATGTTTCCATAAATCAATAATTAAGTCTACTGTACAAAGTATGTGAAGTAGACTTTTAAATTTTTCCTCTCCAACTAACTTTTGGCATTCATACTCTAAATGTTGTGGGACAAACACCTGCTTATAGCAGGCTTTCTTTTGGATCACCAACCAGCTAGCTCTCAAATCACGACAATGGAGACTTATCATTAATTATGAATGATTGGCCTTTTCTTATGCTTGTCCCACTAACTATTACAACTTAATTTAACCTGTTTCTCTTCCTCTACATTTTGTCTCAGGCCTTTTAACTTGCTTTTATTCTGTATGTCCTTCTTTCCTGCTTCCTGTGTCTGTCTGGCTGGTGGCTGCCTGGCTGGCCTGGGTATCTTCCTTTTTCTCCCTCGTTCTCTTTTCTCTTTCTTTTAGATTTCTCCTTTTACTTAATCTCTCTGCCTGCCAGCCCTGCCTATCCTTCTACTGCCTAGCTATTGCCGTTCAGCTTTTTATTAGACCAGCCAGGTGCCTTAGGCAGGCAAGGTGAACCGGCAACACATCTTTACACCATTAAACAACTGCAGCATAAACAAATGTCACGCACCTTTACATAAAGTGATATCCCACAATACCTGCTACGTTTCTGACTATGCTCATTCCATCTTTTAGGGGCTAGAAGGCTATGTGGCAGATAAAGAATTCCATGCACCTTTAATCATTGATGAGAACGGAGTCCATGAGCTGGTGAAAAATGGCCTATGAATCCTAAAGTGAGCTCTGCCACATGGGAGTCTTGTTTTTGATAGACCAACTGTGAACCTGCGGGACCTCCCTCTCCTGGAGGACTGGAGTTTGGACATTCATAGTTTCATTTTGCTTGCTGGTATCTGATAAACAATGCAAACTTCCCAGATCCAGATATGTGGATTTCAGACAGCATTGTTATGATTCTCAGCTCACTGAAGGTCTTATTTATATTTCCTAACTGTCTAAGTTCTTCCAAGCCAAGGCTTACATTGGCCATCCACAAAACTTCCTCAGCTTGACTCTGTTTGGGATGGTGAGCATGACTTCACTTGGGGCTGGAAGCTTTTGCTTTTGAAGTTGTACATAGTGATAATGAGTCATTGTACATTTCAAAAGGTTTCTATGGTACTAAAATTTTGTTTTATTTTATCAAGCATTAAAGTTTTTTAAGAAAATAACTGGACAACAAAATAAAATTATCTTCTTGTCTCTGGAGAGTTATTTGTACCTTGAGAAAATTCTACTAGCAAAACAAAAAGACTTGGGAGAACTTTCGAGATAATGCATAGAAACAGACACATGCAGTCCCAGCTTTGCTCAACGGGGGCAGCTGACTTTGGACAGTGTCTTCTGTCACTTTACAGTTTCTCTCTACTAAAGATGTTCCCCACAGCCCACTGCAAAGAGCACTTGGCCATGTCTGGAGACATTTTTTGGCACTTGACTGGGCAGGTGGAATGGGTGGTACCACTAACACCATCAAGCAGATTCATTTCTAAATTCATGGAGTAGCCTCCTACAGCAAGGACTTACTCAGACAGCATGCCAGGATTCAACGTTATTTGAGAAACATTATTTTCTTTATTGTCTCTCAGTGTTTTATAGCACTTAAAACTTAGCAAGTTTATCGATGTAATTCTGATTTTTTTTTTTTAATTAGTGGATTGAAAAAAAGGCAAATGTGAATCTTCAGTAAGTCATGGTTGTTGAGAAAGGTTCTCTGTGTCTGAAAAAAAATTCACCATGTATGAAAATACTGAGCATCTTCTGGGCCTGGTGGCACACCTTTAATCCCAGCACTCAGGAGGCATAGGCAGGTGATCTCTGTGAGTTCAAGGCCAGCCCAGTCTACAAGGCTGTTCCAGAGAGAAACCCTTTAAATTAAGACCTAAGTAGTATATCTAGCATATTTTCTGTTTCAACAACAGCCCAATTTTGCTATTTTGTATTCAGTTTTTCAAGAGATTTATGGAACTTTTTTCTTTGGAACAAACTCAAAATGGATTGAGATTTTAGCACCTGCGAGTGAGATCCATTCTCTTTATCTGACATTTACTTATTAATTATCTTTCTGTGGTTTTGGTTTACCATTCATCCCAGGGAAAAAGGAGGCCTAGAATGTGGGATGATGATTTTTTATTAGAGAATGACAAAGGGGAATATCAAGGAAAACGTCTGAGAGCCTCTGAGACATGAAATGATGGGGGAAAGCTCTGCTTACCACAAGCAGTTCTTGTTAAATTCTGCTTCGACTTCAGAAAATGCAGAACTGCATAGTGTTTAGAAACAGGAATTGGAATCGCTGTTGAGCAAAGGCGGGTAGGTGGATCTCTGTGTGTGCCACCACTGCCTGATTGGCAGCCCCATTTTTTAGCCAATGAGGTCTAAGTGCCCATCACATATCCAGCACTTATAGAGACATAGCTGTTTTTATTTTCCTGGACAATGATGACGCACACCTTTAATCCTAGCATTCTGGAAGCAGAGGCAGGCAGATCTCCGAGTTTGAGGTCAGTCTGGTCTGCAGAGTGAGTCCCAGGACAGCCAGGGCTACACAAAGAAACCCTGTCTCGAAAAACAACAACAATAATGAAAACAACCACACCAGTTTTCATTAGAAGAGAAAATTCAGTAGAAAGAAAACTCAGTGCTAAGAAGCAAGTTCAACGAAAGCAAAGTAATTGATCATCATTAACTGAAGTTTGGCAGCCGGAGTTGTTAAGAATGCTACATCGAGTTAGGGGTTTCCAGGGAAACAAACCACTCATAGGAAAGTGACAGATAGAGGGGGATGGGCTGGTAAGAGTTATGCAGAGATGTCTCCTGGCAGATTGGCTCATGAGGTTGTGGAAGCTAACTTCTGTGACCTCCTGGCTATAAGCTCCTGTCTGAGAAAGCCATGGTACAATTCCAATCCAAAGTCAAGCTGGAGAACCAATGCTGTGAGTCCCACTGTCAGAGAAGTGGGTCTTGGGCCAGAGTGGATGGCTGTCCCAAGCTCAAACAGCAAATGCATGCTTCCTCAGCCTTTTTGTCCTGTCAGGCCCTCTGTAGTTCCTACATGGATGAGGCTGATCTTTACTGATGCTGTCTTCCGTTCCTCCTTTCCTCACCTCCCCAAGCATCTTTAGAGACACACTGGAGAAGAATGTTTGACCAGCTCTCTAGGCTTTCCATAGCCTGATGAAGCTGACACAAAGTTAACATCTACTCATCACTGTGGGAATATAGATGCTTAATAAATTAGGCTTCGATCACTAAGTTCTAACAAGAAAATACATGTATGCCACCTACAACTTAAATATATAAACGTTAAAGGGTTACAGCCCAGGTTAGTGGGATACTAATGTCTCTGTCTCAGCCTGTCTTTGGGATGTACTATCATTGCTTGGCTAAATTTACGTTTAAATTGTCTCCAAAGTTTGGCTGAATTCTTTCTGTTGAGAGGACAACTGAGGAGGAATCTTCACCTGGTGACAATGACATTATTCCAAATATACAATGATCAAGAATTGGCAAAATGAATTCATAACAGAAAAAGTAGAATAGCCAAGTCAGAGAAAGGAATATCAACTGAGCAAGGAACACAGGGAACTTGCCAGGTTTTAGAAATATTCTGTACTTGGGCAGTGGTCATAGAGACATACACAGAAAAAAATAAAATCCTAAAGTCAAACAGTTAATATTTGTTCCCCCCCCCTTTTTTTTTTTTGGTTTTTTGAGACAGGATTTCTCTGTGTAGCTTTGGAGCCTATCCTGGCACTCACTCTGGAGACCAGGCTGGCCTCGAAGTCACGGAGATCCGCCTGCCTCTGCCTCCCAAGTGCTGGGACTAAAGGCATGTGCCACCATCACCCAGCTAATATTTGTTCTTATTCTTTGAAGTTATGCCCCAATTAAGAAGGCAAACATCTTAGACCTCATGCATGTTTTTTCAAGGTGCATTATAATTCTTTGGTCAACGATGGATTCAAATAACTTAAAATTTTGTTACTAATATATGGAAGAGTGGGGATTAAAATCCAACTCTCCTGACTCTAAAATCTTGCCACACAGTATAATCCAAACAGCATTCTGAAAATGTTGAGTACAAAGTAAAGCCTTTTAAAGAGGAACAGAAGGAAACAGTTGTGTTCTACAAGGGTTAAACTCTGTGTGCTGATGAGGAAATTGGAAAGCCAAGAAGGAAGAAGTGACCACTGTTTTTGGTGAGCTTCATCAATAATTCAAGGAAAAGGCAAGTTGCCAAGCTTTGGCCTTTGATGTCTTAGTTGGGAAGGATTATAGCCCAAGAAGAGAATGGGTCAGACAATGTGGCCACATGACTGTGCCAGGGCCATACTTGGGCTACTGTGAAATAATGGGAATCTTGACAAGGTTATGCAACATCAGCCAAAGGCCAGTTATTGTTTCTAGTCCTGGGTAACATTTCTATGTTATCAGGAACATAGGGTAGGTGTGTGTGTGTGTGTGTGTGTGTGTGTGTGTGTGTGTGTGTGTGTGTGTGTATGTGTGTGTGTGTGTGTGTGTATGTGTAACAGCAGAGCATTTCTGGGAATAATAACATGGCTATATTTGTTTCAAGGGAAAAGGCTCCTACATTCTCAACACATGTCCATCTGCTCACACTGGAGAGTAGAGCACTTGCTAGCCTGAATTTGACACGAGTCAGAAGAATGTCAGTAGAAAGGAGGGCCAGAGAGCACAGGATCCTACCCAACTCCATTCATTGAGCAACTGGGAAATGCAATAGAAATCTTGATGACTCAAGTATCGAAGATTGGAAGAAAAAACAGTCAAGCTACAATTTTTGTCTTGGGTTGCAGGGGAAAACAGACAACTTGGGAATCTAGCTGCCTTGCTTATTGGCTCATTCTCAACTCAAAGATATGCATATTGAAGTGAAGTCCCATTAAAGGTTAAGAATGCTCTTCAGTTAGCATTTATGAATCAGAAGATATTGGGGAGGGGCTTGTAACTTGTTTGGTTCTTAAGTATGAACTTTGTAGATAACAACATTGTGTCATAATGTCCAGAAGATTGGACACATCTGTGTATAGGGTTTTTTTTTTTTCTTTAGAACTGTCTGGAATCCTCTACAATGTATCTGTTGTCTTCCCCTGCTCCCCCCCCCCCCATGACTAACTTACTTTTAATATGCGGAGCTGCCAGGAGGACTAGTGTAAAGAAAACTTGAGGTTAATAATACGAGGGCATCAGACCCAGTATGGTGGTGGTGGTAAACACCTGCTATTACAGCTCCTGAGAAAAGGAGGCAGAAGGATCTCACACACATGGTGAGTTTGGAATGAGCCAGAAATACGTGAAATGCTGTCATGAACAAACATAAAATATGAGTGTAATATTCAAATTCCTGAAGCAGAATGTATTTGGCAGGCTTGATTCTTCACATCTTCTGACTGTGTTATAGACTATTTCCTGTGAGTCAGCTGTCCCCCCCCCTCCCCGCCACCCCGCCAGGGAGGGGGGTTGTCTTGGCAGGCCATGGCTCTTTGTGGCTTTCTTGGAAGGGCTATGTTTGAGCAGCAGAGGGCAGTATGAACAAATGCTCGTATGAATAGCCTCTCAGCCTTGATTGGACCTAGAACCGGGGTCTCTGGCTCTGTAGCAATGAATGCCATCATGAGCCCTCTCATCCCACAGGTGTGTCTTTGTATTACTTCTCTGACTTGTGTGAGACCAGAGCACTTAGTTTGAGTGCTTTGTTGTGCTTATAAGTAACCGAGGTTCTAAAAGAAGTTAATTCCTTCAACGATGCACTTGTAATTAGTAACAGTTCAGACAAGATGTTAGATCTGAGCCAGGGCATGGACTTCTCTATCTGCTCTATAAGGCTACTGCTAACCTGGGCAAGACCAGGGTAAATTAGAACTCACACAGCTTGTTTACCAGTTATAAAGGCTTTTCGTTAATATCCCTTCAATTGTTACAAGTGTCTGGAAAGTTGATTTGAATGATTTCTGAAGTGCTCTTGTTTTGTGGAGCAGGTTTTTAGAGGCGCTTCCTGCCCAGCTGCACATTCTTCCCACTCACTGGCTTATCACTGCGGTCTCAGGTGATAGGGGCATGGATCTTGACTATCTTGAAAAATGGTTGAATTAATGTCTTCACTTTTCATTTTTTTTTCCGTTTAAAATGCTAGCCACAACATAGCACACAGAAAAGTTACTTTATAGACATGCTTCAAGGTGTGTGAGCATGCGTCTTATCTACAGCAGAACACATCTTGTGGCTTGAATGTCTAAGGAGGGACAGAGCTGGTCCTTGTAGAGCAACACACTCAGCTACTAATTGGTTAAACAATTTCCAGGGTACAAACATTGCTTCCCCTTGATGGTCCCCTTAGACATACACAAGGCAGAATCACACAGGCCTTTTGTATTTATTGGTGGGTAAACTCAGGCATCGAATTTCATGGTTTAGACCAAAATCATATAACCAATGCTTATCTAAGAAATGTGATTGTTTGAGGCTCGCAGAGTGTACCCAAAATGGATGTAATGAGTGGTTACGTGAGAGCCAGAGCCGCCCTACACCCTTGTAAGAAAAGGGGGATGAATCCCAGAGGCTCCAGTTTCTGCTGCGTTCAAAAAAATATTCCCCAGTGTAGCCTGTTCTTCGTTACACTCAACAGATTTTCAGGGAGGAAGCTGCTCCATTTCAGAGCAGAAGTCCACCACACTGTCGAACTGACAAGCCAAGAAGAACAAAAACCTCAATTTCCAGTCAGCAGGGTAAAAAATTTCTGCTTTAGATACTTTCCCTCTTAATTTTTTCAAATGTTAAACCTGAAATTGAAGTTTTTATGATAGTAACACATTCCCATAAAAATTTGCTTATTTCCTCAATATTGGGTCTGTTCAGGTCTCCAAACCCAGAACACCAATTTTATTTCCATTTGATTCTTTTTTTCCCCCTGAAAAGTGCAAATTAAGTCCTTTTATATTATTCCAAAAACCAGGCTTCCTTTATTCCTTACATCCCTCTCTCCCAAATAATCACTCCTTTGTGAAGAACCAAACAATAGCAAACCAGTGGCGATCTGGACACTTCCAAGTCCTATATTTAACCAGCAAGCTGTTTATTCAGAAACACAATCTGACCTACTGGGTAACCAATTTTTGTTTAGTGTATCTGAGAGCAAGTACAGCCAGCTGCGTGGAAACCTCATCTGGCTTCCCATATACAACAGAGACCATTTAGTATAAAATAGGACACACCAAAATTATATCATTTGATAAAGTTCCAAAGTGGAAAATTAAAAGTTTAGACTGTATTTTTATCATTCCACAGACCCCGGGGAGGGGGGCAGGGGTGTGGTTGCTTCTTTTTTATTTTTTTCTTTGAAGTACAGTTTTTTCCCCCATTATCTTTAAATATACATTCTGGAGAACATTTTGATTATACAATATTGTGTTTCAGAATCAAATATTCTGTGGGTTGCTTCTAGCAGCCTGGTCTTTTAAGCTGATTCCAGAACAGGAATAAAATAGTTGGAGAACTGGGGTAGAGGGATGGGTGTCTGGGTGGTGTAGCTGTGTTTCCTTGTACCCTTAGCACCAGAGGTCTCCCTGCATTTTCCTTTATTGCCCCTTGTAAATTATTTCAGATTTGGTAAGTTACTTCAGATTTAGATCAACTGACCAGGTCATCCTTATGGCATTTTCTCTAAGATGCCTGCTGTACACTAGATTGGAAATCAAGATACTTGGAGATATATATATCTCCAAGTAAAAGGCTTTAGGTTTGGTTAACTGTTGTTAACTATAGTAATCCAAAAGCATTAATCCCTCACCCCCTCCATTTTTTTGAGCTAAGGCTTCCCTTTGTAGCCAGCCTGGTCTCAAACACTCCATCCACTTGCCCCAGGCTCCCAAGTGCTGGGGGGTTACAGGTGAAAGGTTCAGGCATTATGCTGGCCTGCCCCTGTTACCTGGTGGAACAGGCAGTACCCTGGTTCCATGGGAACTAAGTCTGCACGCAGGTGCAGAGGACCCCTTTAAAAGACAAGTCCCTGCCCATTTACGCTCTCTGATCCCTCTCTCTGTTTCCCCGCTCTGCTTTGTCTCTGCTTTCTCTCTACTCTGTCTCCCACCTATGCTCTCTCTCTGCCTCTCTATGGCGACCGGCCATGGCGGTCAGCCACTTACCCCTGTTCCTCTTCTCTTAGTCTCCCTACTCTGCTGGGCCTTATAATAAACATGTCTTATGTCTCATGTCTCAGCATTTCTCTTTTCTTCTTTTTAAACAAAAAGAATAACAACAGGGATGTGCCATTATGTTGGTTAAACCTCAGTTTCCTTTTCTATAGTATGCAGGAGACAGTGGAGGAGGGCAGATGAAGGAGGAGTTGGAGCCAATGAGCTTAAAACCTCTTCATGTTATTTATGTTTTTCAGTAGGTCAGGGAAGAAATCTTTCTGATTGTGTAATAGAAACCTAAGTTACCCAGTGTTTGACCCTTCTGAATTTCCTGACCATGCTCATTCTATGCATTTCTATAGATATTTAGTATACATTAAGTTCAGATGCACGCATACACGTGTATAACATATGTCCTCTGTTTTCAAAGGTTTAGCTAGTTAACATTTATTTAGTGGCCAGTATGATACCGATGTATATCATACTAGTATGATACCAATGTTATTGCAGCTACCTCCAAACATTGATGAGCTCAGTTAATTCTCACAGCAACCATCCAGGGCCTGTGTCGGGGATATGAGGCACAAGAAGACTGGATGTGTTGCTCACAATCAAGCAGACAGCACTCAGCTGAACTAAAACTCATACTCACTAGGAAATGTGGTGGTGACTACTGCAAAATGCCACTGTGCCCGTAACAGTTAGCCTTATGTTTCCTCTTAACAGAGATTTACACTACTAACTTTCTATTCTTTGCTCTTCACTGTAAAATTGAATAGAATATCAGTCTTCATTCACTGTTCTCTTTTTGTCTCCACACTTATTTCTCATCTCTGTGAACAAGCTTCTTGTCTCCCCCCTCTCTCTCTTGTTTTTTTCAAGACAGGGTTTCTTTGTATATGTAGCCTTTGCTGTCCTGTAATTCATTCCAGAGACCATGCTGGCCTTGAACTCAGAGATCCACTGCCTTCTGCCTCCTGAGTGCTGGGATTAAAGGCGTGCGCCACCACTGCCGTTCCCATCCTCTTTAAGGACCAGAGCACCTGGTTAAGTCAATCTGTCTCCAGCATTCCTTAGCCAACTCATGTGCCCAGAGGTAGACGCCGTTGCTGTTCTTCTCTTGTTATCAACCTAAATGCCTTCGTCTCTTCTCTGTTTCTATCACACACAGGTCCTCGTCTTTGGGACCTTATCATCATTTGTCTCACTTTGAAAATGTGGTTTGCTTCTCCTGGCCTTGATGTCATTGCTGGCTTAGTTCTCGCTGACTGTAATTTTAAGACTTGGAAAAATTACATTTTTCTCTGAAGGCTTTGTGATTCACCTAATAAGAAATTCTCTCACATTTCTCTAAAATCCTGTCTATGTGACTGTGGTCTCTGTCATGTCATGTGCTTTCTACATGTACTACTTTTTTTTATAGTGGTACTTGGGATGGAACATCCACTATGAGCTGCAGAAACAATGGGATAGACAGGTAAAGCTTCTGAAATTTTGGCTGTGTATACATACACACTGGAATACTACTCAGTCATAAACAGAACAAGAGCTTGCCATTTCCATCCATATGGGTGAGTCTGGAGGGCACCATGTTAAGCAAAATAATCCAGGTTTAGAAAGACAAAGACTAGATGCTTCTATTAACTTGTAGTATCTTTAAAAAAATACATATATGAGGCCAGCAAGATGGCTTAATGGGTACAGGTGCTTATTATACAAACCTGAGCACCTGGAGTTCAATTCCTGGAATCCATGTAAAGATTGGAGGAGTGGAGGAGTGATAGAAAATCATTGTGAGATAGAAGGAACAAGTTCTGGCTGTACAGTGGGCAGGGCAATTATTGTTCCCATCATACTGTATATTTCAAAAATAACCATAAAAGAGAATGCTAGTGTTCTCAGCACAAAGGAATGATAAATGTTTGAGGTGGCAGCTTCCCCAAATCTTGTTCTTGATGACACAGTGTATACATATATTGGAACATCACACCACACCCCATCAATACACTCAGTTATCTCACTAATTAAGAAATTAAAAATTAGGGCAAAGGAAGCCGAGGGACTGTAGAGGAAATGCTTATTTGAATACTCAATGCGGAGCGGAGGGGGGGGGGGTGACACTTGCCAATGATAGAAGACAGAAGGACCAGAGTAAATGTGCCTCTGTCAGGGGGACCTACGCAAGCTGGGGAGTTGCTACCCCCTGACCTAGAGGAAGGATCCCCCTTTTCTGTCTTTGGATCAATTTTTGTCAGACACTTGAGGCGAGTAATTGTTTAGGAAATATCTGCTAGTACTGTTTGGGTTGGGGCAGTTAACACTTGAGAAGTATTAACTGGTCTGTGATATAATCGGATTAGTTGGAGCAAGATGGACCTCCCCAGGGTGGGCCATGGCTTATGCATACGCTGTGAGACACCTGATAGCTGAAACATTGTATTAGGGACAGTCATCAGAAGGCTTGACGAGCGCAGCAAAACACGGCTTCCACGGAAGGAGGTCACATGGGTGGAAATCTGGGTAGGAGGCTGTAAGGGGTGGAGAAGGTATGTCCAAGTGGCCAAAAGAGGGGTGGCAATTTGCTTGTTTTCTCAGCTTTAAACTCCTCTTTCTGTGCTCTGTTCTATGATGACAGAGCTGGAATTTTGTAAACCAGACTCAGGTGTTCGCTCTCCAACTTCCAACTGGAAGAATGCAGAGCCAAAAGGAGGAAGAGAAGAAAGAAGACATGTTTGCTTCCATGTTATTAACATCACTGCTCCAGATGTGGCACCTTCCCCAGCAGTGACATTTCACACTGTTGTGGCAGTCTGCTCCAGCTCTAGCCTTTTTCCTCTTTGCAGAACCAGCCTTCCTCACCGTGTCAACTCATGATGCCAGAAGAAACCATGTGTGAACAACCTCCAATGTCAAGCTCCAGTTTCATGGTGTCCCCTCCTTTCAGCTCTTGAGTCCAATCTGTCCTCTTTTGTTCCTCTAGATTAAGGGTGTTAACTGCTGTCTGAAGCTACTATTTCTCCTGGTTAAACTTCCAGCAGCTGTGTGACCAATTCCTCATAATAACTCTCTTCAACTTCTGTTGAAAAACTCAGGGTGGTGTCTGTTTTTCCTGACTAAGTTCTTTTTCATTTATTTTTTACATTCCAGCCCCAGTTCAGCCCTCCCCCTCTCTTCCCGCTCGCCCCTCCTTCCTCCACCCCACCTCCCATCGGCTTCTCAGAGAGAGTAAGGCCTCCCCTAGGATCCTAAGTTTTTTGTTTTGTTTAAAGTGTATGAGTGTTTTGTCTGCACTTTATGCCTGTTGGCCACAGAGGTCACAAGAGGGCACTGGATAACCTAAAACTTGAGTTATAGATGGTTGTGAGCTGCCATGTGGGTGCTGGGAATCAAACTTGGGCTCTGGAAGAGCCACTGAGTCATCTCTCTGGCCCCTGGATAAATTTTTAGAAAATAATAATTTTTCTCAGGGTGTTGGTGGTACACGCCTTAAATCCCAGCACTCAGGAGGCAGAGGCAGGTGGATCTCTGTGAGTTCGAGGCCTGGTCTACAGAGTGAGTTTCAGGACAACCTCCAAAGCAATACAGAGAAACCTGTCTCAAAAAACAAAAAACAAAAATAATTTTTCATTCTGTCTCCCTCCCACCCTCCTCCCCCCTTCTCTTGTGTGTGTATACCATTTGTGTGCTGGTGCCCACAGAGGCCATAAGAGGGCATTGGAGGCCTTGGAGCTGGAGTTACAGGTGGTTCTGAGAAAGAACGTAGGTCTTCTGAGTGAGTAACAAGCACTCTTAACTTCAGAGTCATCTCTCTTTATATTCTTACTAATCCAGAAGTAGAGAGAGCTCTGGCTACTGAACTCAAAAGAGAAGTAGTCTGGAATCTAGACAAGGGAGTAGTGGGTCAACAGGTAGCTGAGGAGTTACTGGGAACAGTGACATGAGTCTTCTTGCAATCCTTAATTGGAATTAATACCTACATTTTATTCTTATTGGAATGTTAGAAAACACACTAATACATAAATTACATAAATTCACTGGTCACAGTTTAAGCAGCAAATGGGAATATATCCATGTTATAAAGACTCAGAGTGTTGCATGGATCCTAGGGCAGGGAGGGTATTTCTATCTCGGGGAGAATTTAGGATTGGGAACTGGAAAACTCCCAGGATCCTCATTAGTGTCATAGGTTACTCCATCCCCACTCCTGGGGACTTATTCCCTCTGTCTGGTTCCACAATCTATATGATACAGAGAATGGCATTAGGGTTGATATCGAGTCTTTCAAAATGAGTTGTGGGTAGGATTTTCTCTTCTCCACTTTTTAATTTTACAAAACAGAAACCACAGAACACCTTAGTATAGATTTCAGTTACGGCCATGGAAGTAGAGGTTACTTAATGCAAACACAGATCCAGGTAATCCACCCCGTATGAAGAGCAAGGACACTGTGGACCATGAAGACCTTCAAGTGTCTGTCAGACTTGGTCTTGGTGTTGATGATGATACTTGGCATTGGAGTCAAGATCAGAGTTTGGTCTTGATGGTTGTTTCAGATTGATTCTAAAAAGATGTGGGAGGGAGAACTGGGTCTCCAGGTAGGGATGGAGGGGCCCCAGTTTTACTGAGTATGGGGCTGAAGACTCAGGCCATAACCCACCACTCATCTCCATTAGATCTCTCAAGCATACCCCTGATTTCTCGGGAAAGTTTAACTCTACCTCTAGTTTTCATCCCATTGAAGAGATGAGGGCTGCCGTTGACTCAGCAAAATGTTAGCTTTCAGAGCTCTCCAATGCTGCTGACACCCCATGGGATGACTTTCTCCTGACTCCATTCCTCATTAATCTGTATTAAAAGAGGATTAATTAGAGCGGCTAATGGACTATGCTCCAGCTAGCCCAACAATGGCTGTCTCTCCATGGAAAGGCTAAGAAACTATTAGTTGTTCAGTCCACGAGGCTAGATGTCGCAGTTGGTCTCTAGTCAGTGTTGGAACCTGAGGAAGTGGGTTCAAAAAACAGTGAAGGAAAACCTCAACAGCAGAACAGATGAAGTTGCGAGTGAAACTGAGGGCAAGCAGGCAAAAAGCAAAACTCTCCTTCTTCCTTGTCCCTATGCAGCTTGCCACCAGAAGGTGTGGCCCAGATTTAGGGTGGGTCTTCTGACCTCAAATAATACTATCAGGAGAAATCCCTCACAGGGATGCTCAGCTGCTCCTGTTTTAGTTGATTCCAGATGTAGTCAAGTTGACAACCATGATTAGCCTCAAGATCAAATGCCTCAAGCTGCTCCCATAATTCCTCACAGGTCCGAGATGCTTTGCTGAATTTTCCTAGTTCAGCAGCAACAGCAAATCTCTTCAATGGTTCAAAAGGAAGCATTTTGTGCAATGATGCTGTCTTGGATAAGAAGGGCCTTGGGCAATGCCGATTCCACCTGTAAGTCTAACATCTGAGCCTTCCTAAAGGTACAGAGCCAGAAACTGAAAAGGAATTTGAGGGCTGCCGAACACTCCACACTGGACTGGCTCACAGAAAATTAACACTGATGCTATAAATTCTTTTCTGCTGTGAAGTACACTGTATATGAAAAGCAAGGTGGTGGTGTTTATGGTCTAACTCAGGACAATGGGATGGAATGACACACAAAGAGTAAAATGGCATAAAGTCTATAAACTGAGATGTTCTACAGGACAACATGACTTTAATACTTATTCAGAAGTTCCCCACCCAAGTGACAGTCACAGGTATCCCTGCACACATCCCAGTGCCCTTTGGACATAGATGAGGAGAGTGGTGCAAAGCTCTAAAAGCAAGCCTCAAAAAATGGAGAATGATTTGATCATAAAAACTTGGATACCAAGCAGACCCGTGGAGACTGCTGTTTGTCCTCCACATACTGGAAAAAACCCAGCCTGGAAGGGAGGCAGCTGACATTGTTCACGCTTCACAAGGAGGGTTATGGTTGTATATACAATGATTGCTCCAAACTCTGACAGAGAAGGGAAGATGCTGCTGTTCCTCAAACTCTGTTTTGCTGGGGCAGATGAATGTATGAGGTGCTGGGAGGTAATTGCTTTCTAATTGCAAGATAAGGTACAAATGGCAGTAGGGAAAGAATCAAGATTTGTATAAAGCAGACTATGAGTGTTGATAAACAACCGAGCTGTTGAGAGACGTTCCCCGGAGACATTTTAAAATAGGCTGCTTTCCTATCTAAGGATAGTGCAGTGCTCCAGCCTTGTAGCCGGGAGGAGGGTCGTATTCAGTATGATATGCCGAGAAGCAAATTGTCTGAACATTTTTCGTAGCCATCATTTTCTTCAGGAACCCAAAGCCAAGTTATGGTTCTAAGTTTCCTGGTCTTGCTTCTTCATGTTTCTTCTCAGGAGGTCTGCTAGGAGAGGAAAGAAAGAGCAGAAGGCAGAGAAACCTGATGGTGTGTCCACCAGAATCAGGTGCCCATCTGGTCTAGAGGCTCTTGATACCAGCTGGGCAGAGAGAATCCTCAACATTGTAAGAACTGGACAAAACTCAGATGCTACTGCCATTGGCCAGCCCAAACCTTCAAGTGAGCCATGCTTCTCAGGCCCCCCTCCTTATGTGTAACACAAGGATATTAATATTTGCATTGAGTACATTCTGGGGCTGTCTGAGGATCAGATGAAGTCATGTCTGCAATGGCACTCTTTAAACTGTATTGTATGTGGCATTGTTCAAAACAAAAGCAAAAGGAGTCTTATTTTCATTATTGACCTCCAACGTCTGTATTCTACTCCACAGAACAGTCAGCAGACATCCCCGTGTGAAATCCTCTCTTAATTTTCATTGCGTTCTCTGGGAGAAGTGCTCGGGGAAAGAGACAGTCAATGATGGGTCTCAGGAGTGGAAAATGATGGGGAAGGAAATGAGTTTCCTTCAGTCTCTGAAGAGCTAAGAATGATTTCCCAAGGGCCCTTCAGTCTTTCCTATTCACCGTGTAAACATACTTTATTGTTAGCATTCTAGAGCTCCACAATAGACTTGGACCAGTTGGTATCTCTGTACATCAATTCCTTCTGTGGATGCAGAGGATGTCAGGGTACCCTCCCAATGAAATCCTTGTGTGCACCAAATGAAGTGATAGATGTAAGGCTTCCTGGTACACTGTGAACACTTAGTGCATCTTATTTTATGTATAATACATTATGAATATTATATAATACTTGATTCATTATCTCATTGGATCCTCACAATATATCTGCTCATATTGCTCTTGGTTTTATGACCAGTTAAGGATTTGCTCAAGGTGATTCTGCCCTCTAGGTGTTTGAATTTCAGTCATTCCCCAAGAAGAAGATTGTCTATTAGCATGCGGGCGAAAACTTGGACTAGAAAAAAAACAGAGTTAGATTGATCTTGGAAAGACTTTAATGTAGAAAGACACCATCCATGTTTTGGTGCACATGGGTTTATAGATAGTTTGTAAGACTGTATAGATTTGATAATCATAAACCAATTTCTAGGAGGAAACTGAAAACAGGTTATGTGGCTGTTTAGATATTACAGATCCTACCCTTTAAGAAAAGGAGTATTTCATTTGGTCCCTCTCACTCAACCCTACTGTATGCAAAGTTCTGTTTTCACATTGGGAAGGTATAATGTTTTTATAGTCTAGGCTTTGTCAGTCTTTAGTAATTACTGGTATAGAATCAATTGGTGGTCTGCTTACTCTGTGTAGTGTTTTCTGATAATTGACTTGTGTGTTAATGTGGACCCTTGGAGCCATAGTCCTAGGACATCATGTGTCACCTCTGACCCCTCTACAAATGTAGAAGATGAACACATGAACCTTGCCTGACTAAAGCAAATTCTGCACCCCTAGGTTCTGGAATCAGGTTTCAAATACTCTAGTCATCTTGTCATGTTTATTTGGAGTGAAGAGGTATAAATTTAAGAACTAAGGTACTATTTTATGGTTACCACCTTTAGATATGTATGAAAAGAAACATAAAAAACCCTGGTTTTCTGTGTGGTGGGGGAGAGAAAGAAATGAATCCACAGGGAAAGCGAAGGGAAACAAGAAGGCAGAGAGAGAAATCATGGGCTAGGTCATTGGCAGACAATTTCTGTGAAAACGCACATGTCCTTTTAAGGACACGTTAACTTTCCTTTACTTCCATCTTTACTTTCTGAAGTAGCACACAGCCATCCAGCTTCTACACATTTACAGGTGAGATGGGATAGTTATTTCTGTCTCAGCATTTGTGTTCACTTGTATCTCGGGCACAAAGATGACAAGTTCTTGAAAAGTCATTTATCATTTACACATTTCCTTAATTGTCACTGTTCTTTTGGGGAGGGGTATTGGGAATTGAACCCAGGATCTTGCACATATTTAGGCAAGTGTTCTACACTGAGTCACGCCCCCCATCCCCTCCCCACCACTGCATCCTCACTATCCCACATAGGGAGATTCTATTTTTAGTGAGACCCTACTAATGGAATTGTGTATTGCTTCTCAGTTAATTCATTTTCAGTGTGAAAAAGTATCCCTGACTAAGATGTATTACCTTCTATGGAATATAAATAACTCTGATTGCTGTGACTCATGCCTCCCAAGCCAAACAAACCAGGGGGTAAAATCTGCACACAAAAGACTAATAAAACAGTACTTCTCCACATCTGTTTCCGAAGCACTAGGAATTCCAGTCTTACTCAAAACTTTCAAATGGTTCTAAAGTTCTCAGGAATTTTCTTTTGTGTTGATGCTCTCAGCTTTTAAGTAACACTTGCTACCCCCTTTCTCCCCAGTCCAGGAACAACTCTCCAAATTGACAAAGAGGCCCAGGTCTCCCAGCTCCACCAGAGAGGTCTTGGGAAACCTAGGCTTAAGTATGATTCTTCTGGGACTGGAGACCTGGTCTGGTGTTTTCCAGAGGACTCAGGTTCAATTCCCAGCACCCACATAGTAGCTCACAGTTCCATGGGGTTAAGTATCATCTTCTGATGCCCCAGAGTCCCAGGCACACATGTGGTTCACAGGCATACATGCAGACAAAACACTCATAAAAAAAAAAAATCTCAAAACAATCCCTCCTAATGCTATAAACGGCACTTAAGTATTTTAGTGAAATATTACTTTTAGCTTTTCCTTGCTCTTGTTTTGGTAATATCTGTTTCTTAGTGTTCACAATTAGACCTGAGATGTGGCTCAAATTAGTCTGAATAACAGGGAATTTGGGGTGATGTAATGGTTTGAATGACAAATGAAGCATTTTTTAAACTTACCTTTGGCCAAACTTATCTGGCTTTGTGTTTCCTCATCGTGTGTGTGTGTGTGTGTGTGTGTGTGTGTGTGTGTGTGTGTGTGTGTGTGTGTGTGTGTGTAGGCTAGTGGGTATAGAGGCCAGAGGCTGATGTCTAGTTTCTTTCTCAGTAACTCGTCACTTCCCCCCCCTCCCCTGAGATATGGTCAGTCACTAAACCCAGGACTTGCTGATTGGGCTATGCTGGCTTGCCACCAAGTCCCAGGGATCCTTTGTTCACCAGCCTCACTGCAATCTGCAATGATTGTAGGCAGTTACAGGGTTTTTGTTGTTGAATGTGGACGTGGGGATGTAGACTCAGTCTTCACGCTTGTGTGGCAAATACTTTTTTATTGGCCCATTTCTCCAGATCCTGGCCTTGCACCTTTCAAAGCCTCATGGTTCTCTCTACTCTCCTCACTTTCCCCCAGAAGTCTCCTTGGTCTGCACAAATAACTCCTGATGGAGCTGTTCAGTCATCCTTAGGCAGAGCCAGGGGTTTGGGTTTTGAAATCAGCAACGCTGGCTTTAGAATAATTATATACACATAAGTGAACAGTCTGGCCTGCTGAGTGGCCTCATGCAGATGCTGATGTCTGAGGACACACATACCTGTCTTTTGGCTGGGTGGTGGTGGCAGCACACACCTTTAATTCCAGCACTTGGGAGACAGAGACAGACAGATCTCGGTGAGTTCGAGGGCAGTCGGGTCTACAACCCTGTCGCAAAAAACAAAAACAAGAAAAAAAGATACCTGTCTATTATTAGGCTCAGCCTTTGCAAAGCTATCTCACGGTTTCTCAGCTTTAACTTGTGACCTCACCAAACATGGTTCGTAGACAAGGGGAGGCAGATTCTAAGTGTGTGTCTTCAGCCAGATATCCGTGGATGTCCCTGGCAAGCACCCAGTGAAGTGTCTGACCAGAGGTTTTTTATAAGTATCCAACTGAGCTAACTATCCTGGCCTCAGTCATCCTCACATCAGATGTCCTGTGCACTACATCGTTTGAAGGGCCCCCCCTTTTTTTTTTCCGAGACAGGGTTTCTCTGTGTAGCTTTGGAGCCTATCCTGGCACTCTGGAGACCAGGCTGGCCTCGAACTCACAGAGATCTGCCTGCCTCTGCCTCTCGATCTGCTGGGATTAAAGATGTGCGCCACCAATGCCCGGCTATTGAAGGGCCCTCTTATGACATTCATCTCTGTTCTATCCTTATCTTTGTAAAAAATAACCATAATTCTAGTTTTCTTCTCCTCGGTTGGAATTTCTTTCTGTCTTTGTCTGGGTGGTTGGCCTTGGCACAGCTGCTCATTCTGTGTCCTCTCCCACTGTGGAACATGGCTTTCACAGCCACTTTCTGACTCTTGGGCCTGTGCTGGGTTTATGACCCTTGAGTGACTCACCACTGACAGTATGAATTTTAATTTCATACAGTCCAACTGGGGCTTTCTGTGTGTCACCAGCCAAGCCCCTACTTACTGAGGTACACCATACCCTTTCCTGAGGAGCCCCACCTCTCCTGCTGTCTATTCTAATGGGGGCAGGGAAAAGCTGGCAATCGCTCAGAAACCCACAGGAAGAGGTATCACTATGAAGAGGCTAGCTCTTACAGGGTGTCTAAGTCTTCTGGGCTTACCTGTAGCCATCTGCTTCCCTCCACAGCTCTGCTTGCCCAGAGGTCACGATACACACAGAAAATCAAGACCCCCAGGTCCTGTGCTTTGTCAAGAGTGTTCCAGGCTCTGAAGAGTTAAGGACAGAACCTGGGTGGATAGAGAGGACTGTTAGTTATCATTTGGAGAGTCCAGCAAGGGTCCCTCCCCTGTTACCCACATACCACTTTCCCATGATGTCTCTTTCACTCTGACCACAGAAAGGAGGTTGGGGGGTGAGAAGAGAAAAAAAAATTACAAAATATTTAGAAGGTTTATAAATCTTTGTGTTTTCATTTAACAGCAGGAATCTCAGCAGCAGCCAACTGAGGATTGCATTTTTTTTTAAAGGAGCAAAACTGGATGCTAGGAGAGCATCCAGGTTCTTTTTCTTTTTCTTTTTCCTTTTTTTTTTTTTTTAATGGAGGAGATGGGGGGAAGGGATTAAATCAAGACTTTTCTTCCAGGAGGACTCAGCTCCGAGCTCTCATGGATAAAACACCAAAGATCGGCTCCATGCGTGTGACTCAACTGTCCAGGAAGCGTGAATTGGAAGAGACGCCAAACCTGAAGTTGTTCTTGTAGCTTCAGCTCAAGGAAGACTAACCAGGTCGGGGCGGGGGCGGGGGAGCATCCCATGATGGGGACCAAGTCTTAGATGGAGGGGAAGGGCACCAGGAGGCACGATTTGGGAGAAGGCAGAAGGGAGCTGCTTCTTTAAGTCTGTCCTATGGTTATACATATTTTTCTTCTATGAATGGGTTTTGCTGTAAATTATAGCTTTGCTCGTGGTCCCTTGGGTCAAAAGAAATGGTCTCTAAACAGAAAACAGCTCTGATTGGTGACTTGCCTTCTTCCCTCCCCAACCCCCTTCCTAATTGAAAGCAAATGTGTAATATATTGGATGCTGGGATCCTTGGCGCAGGCCCAGGAATCCTCAGAATGTGAGGTTTCTCTCAAAGGCATCTTGCATCAGCCTGTGGATGTATGCCTACCACGGGGCTCCTTCCCCGGCAAAGTGGAAAAAGAAGTGGTTCACAACAAATTCTTCTTTTGGGGTTGGGGGAACACACTGGATTATAACGGTTTTCTTCTTTTCAAAACTGGGCGTCCCTGGATGGAAGTAAGTGATGTGGCTCTTTTTTTTTTTTTTTTCCTCTTCATTTTCTTGTTCAAAAACGAAAGCTCTCTTGGTGTGGCAGGAAAAGTTTTAAAAGCGGCAGCGGACAGTTTGAATCAGGGAGGAGGAAGGTCGGGAGCTGAGCTCTACAGACTCAGGACCAAGGCAGAGCTCAACGTTTGGGGGTCTGGATTTGTGTCAGGGAGGGAAGAATGGGCGCCAATAACCAAAGAAGGCCGAAGCGAAGTACATGACTCCATAGCAGCTGCAAGGTACAATAAACAGCTTTAGCAGAGTTGGAAATGTTGGCAGGCAAGACCGGCCGATCGCAGAGTTGGGCTGTCGGACAGAGGAGGGCCACGAGCTGTGTTTTCAGGCGTTGAGTGGCGGTGTTTGAAGGGCCTGAGTTTTGGTGAGAACACGACCTAGCACCTTTTGGGATTTAATTGTGGGAAGGGCAACTGTGCTTGAGGGCTTTGGATGAGTTGTGGTGGCTTCACCTTTGGGCTCGGTCGTCGGCTGGGCGGGAAGGCGAGCTGCCTGGAGGGTATGCAGTGGGTGACTCTCCTCCTCCCCAGTGGTAGATGCTTTTCCTTTTGTTAGTAGGGGACTTGGGACTGATTCCAGTTGGAACCCAGAGTTCTGACCCGGGTTCAAGAGACCCATCTAAGGGAGAGAGTTCTCTCAGAGTGGCAGACATACTCAGGCCAGCCATTTGAGGAGAGTTGGGAGTGCTCAAGGCAGTGGCGGCTTTAGAAAGAACCATTTTAACCACTCAGCGGAATTTCCACATCCTTCCTAGGGGCAATTGGAGTCTGGAAAAGGTCTTTGCAATCGTCATTTCTTCTGAACACATTTCAAAAACGATAGCAGAGGACTGACTTGTTTAGGGTCTCATAGCACATTAGAAGTGGCGTGGAAAAATGCACTCAGCTGATGGCTTGAGTGCCTGTTGTGCGCCCTACTTCTCCCTCAGGCTTAGTTTTAAGATTTGGAAGAAACAATAGAGAAGATGGTAGCAGTGGTTATCAGCTAGCGGCCCTTGGTGTGTGTGTGTGTGTGTGTGTGTGTGTGTGTGTGTGTGTGTGTGTAATGAAACAAGATTCTAACATTTGAGTCCTTGCTCTGACCGTCCTCCATGCTTGGAGATTTACCTGTTATTTGATTGAGTCCCCATGATTCTGAACAGCATTTATTCCTGTCTTATGGGAAAGGATTTTAAGACACAGAGAAGTGAAAGGAATTGTTCAAGGAAACCCAACCAAACGCACTTAAAAGTTGTGAACATCCGGCTCTCGATCCTGTGCTCCCATCACCCCCTCCACATGACATGTGGACTTGCTTACTTCTGGAGTCAAATTCCATGTTTCACTGGGTGACCAGGAGGTGCCGATGTCAGGCTAAGGGAAGGGTTTGGAACCTGACCTTAGAGAAACACTTACCTGGGTGTCAGATGCAGTTAATATCTAGGTATTGGATGTCTGTTTAGCGTTGTTATGCAGAGAGCCCAGGACTTTCTGAGTTGGTAGACCCAGGTTAGGTTCTGTCTTTTCCTTTGACCGCTGTCTGCACTTCAGCTTCTGTGTTCTCCCATGGAAATAAGAACACCCTTGAGTTCCACTGTTATGAGACATGCACCTTAAGGCTATGGAGGGCTTCATTAGGCCAGCTCTTAAAATTGTACGAAATGTTAGTGGATGTGCTGGGAAGCAGCTTTTGTCATGCGGAGACTGGCAGTTCGTGCAGACTTGTGTGAGGGCATTTGGATGGGACTGTGTTTGAAACTCTGAAATGAGGGGCCTCTTTCTTCATTCCCATCTTTGTGTGTGTGTGTGTGTGTGTGTGTGTGTGTGTGTGTGTGAGAGAGAGAGAGAGAGAGAGAGAGAGAGAGAGAGAGAGAGAGAGAGAGCACATGCACGCATGTGTGTATGTGGTGTACACATGTATGTGGAGACCAGAGGTCAGCCTTAGGTGTCATTCCATTTGTGTTTTGAGATGGATCTTTTACTGGTCCAGTGCTCACTGAATAGGGTAGGCTGGCAGGCCCCTGGCCTCCAGGGATCCTCCTATCTCTGCCCCTGTGTTGTTGGATTACAAGTATGTGCCTTCAGCTGGCATTTTTTATGTTGATTTCAGGAGATTGAACTCAGGTTCTCAGACTTGTGTGGTAAATACTTTACCAACCGAGCTATCTCCCCAGCCCTTCATGACCATCTTTCAATGGAAATAATTCTACCTCGTGGAGAAATAGTCCAGATTTCCTCTCTGAAAATATCCTTTGTGGTCTGGTTTGTCCATGGTTCCTCATCCAAAGTGGAGACAGATGAAGGCCAGTAGATTACTTTAAGCATCTCCGAGATCTGCACCATCTCTGAATGAGAAATGCTTAATTAGGAGTTGCTTCAGAGGTACCTGAGGATGGGTCTGGGTGCAGGAGCATCTTCTCACTGGAGGACAGGTCTGGGTCCAGGAGCATCTTCTCACTGGCAGGTGCATCTCCTTCCATCTATTTCACATTGCCTGCTCTGTCACACTAAAGGTGACAATGGTCCTGAAGTGGGAGGGGAAGGCTAGCCTTTGGAACCCCCACCTCTGTTTCTGCTTAAGATCCAGTTGCTTTTCTAAACCTCAAAAGTAAGAGATCTTGAGAATGTCTTTCCATAATGTTAGGATCCACAGTCTTCCTGTCCAAGAACAAAGCAGAGGCATCATCTTGAGAAGTCTCACCTTCTCTCTCTCCCTAGCCTTTCCATATTACTTTCTTCCAGAAATGGAAGCCATTTGGATCTGTAGCTCCTATAGGGAATTTAGCTCCAAACTTTCCACATTATAGCATTTTAAACAGACGTTCTAATAAAGATAGCATGCCTCCTGTCTATCAGTGCATTGCCACATAAATTTAGCTTTAACTCAGGCATCCATCTCTGCTTCCCTGGGAAGATGTGCCTTCAGGTATTTTATATCACCTCACACACAAGCCAAAGCAAGCCCCCACTAAAAGTGGACGGCCACAACATGCTAGTGTGTGCTAGCTCACATCAATGTGGACTTGTCTGCAATGCAGGCACACTAGATTCTTTATGTGCTTGGCCTGCTGAAAGCTGTGCAGCATATGAATCAGTTGACTCTTTGCTGACAAGGATTACCCAGGCCATGAATGTGTCCAATGTTCCCAGGCATCCCAGCATTGCTCTGAACTCAGTCACTGGGTTCAAAACCTCAGTGTGTGTTCTTCCAGCTGATAAGATGATGCTTTGCTAGACTTTTTCAGCAGTAATTTGGGACCCCAGGTAGACCTGAAGGACTTCTAGACCAATGAAATAAGAACACCCAAAGGTGGGAAGTGGGAGTTGTTTTTTCGAGATATTATCCAGGTCATTCGAACTTGAATGCTGACATGAGTCCCAGGAATTTCAATTCAATTCTGTTAGATTTTTTTTTTTTTTTCAAAATAGCACAGCTTAACAAAGATGTCTAGATAATGGTCCAGTGATGTTTGCTGGAATTCCAGTGACCTGATGGTGAAACTGAGGGGCTTTAAGCTGTTCCTTTTACTCACTGTATTTGACTATATTTGAATATATTATAACCATGGTTGCATGCTTCACAAATGAGTTGCTTATAAACGATTCTCTTATTTTGATGTCTATTGTAAATTTGGTATCTGTTCTTAATGTTTTTGTGTGGAACCATTGAGTATTTCCAAGTTTCTGTAGTTTCTCAAGTGATGCAGAATCCTGTCATTTGACAAATTGTGTACTTGCTAGCTGGACTTTCCCTTTGGCATGTAAACACAGGGGAAGGTCAGCTTTGTCAGTACTGTCCTGGCCTGGAGGATGAATGTGAAAGTAAAGATGCTGTAAAGTTGAGTTTAGATTGATGCTACAATACTGAACTTCCATGGCTTTTCCAGAAACGAAGCGTTGTTGACAGCAGATTCTTGTCGCCATACTTCATGCCCACCTCAAATCTTTGATGCGCCCTTTGAACTCACTCAGAGGTTAATGCTGCCTGGTGCTTACAGTGTGAGAGATGGGGGAGGGCATGGATGGGAAGAACTTGCCAGCCTAGTGTCAGATTAGGAGGTTTCGGTCCCAGTGCTATTATTTTTCACATGTATTACTTGAGAACTCTTATTTCACGGAGTTACGGTCTCATTTGTCTTGCTCATGAACTTTTATTCTCCTTTTTTGGGGAGGTGGTCAGATAAGGTAATGATTTGGAAACTGGAAAGTATTGTTCATACAAAGATGGTAGGTGGGGATGCTCTTTGTTGTCCTTCATAGGAATTTGTTCAGTGAAGTTTGCTAAAGATTGTGTTTAGGGTCTTCTGTAAGGATGACCCCCCCAAAAATCCCTCAACCCTAATTTGTGTGTGTGTGTGTGTGTGTGTGTGTGTGTGTGTGTGTGTGTGCAAGTACATATATGTCTGCATGTGAACCCTGAGGTCAGAAGAGGGTGTTGCATCCTCTGGAGCTGAAGTCACAGGTGGTTGTGTGCTGCCTGATGTATGTGCTGGAAACTGAACTCAGGTCCTCTTCAAGAACAGCAAGTGTTCTTAACCATTGAGAGATCTCTGCAGTCTCTGTGTTTAGGGTCTTAATGACATAGGAAGCCAGAATAAATTGAGATGTGAGATGGATTAATCTAATGCTTTTTAATTTTTCTTTTTAAATTTAGTATATTAGGAATTCATAAAATTGAAGCAGAGATAACGTCTGAATTCTCCTCTCTAAGAGAAAAAGGTTTCTCATTAACCCTTTCTTCTCAAATGGTGCTATTTTTTAAAACTCACAGGTTTATTTTCATTAAAATTTTAACTGGCATATAAAAAGTATATTTCTACCTCTAGTGAATTGTATAGCATTCTGGCACCATCTATCTTAGTTTTGTTTTTCTCTATTGAAATAGTAATTCCCCAGCAAATATTTATTTGGTACCTACCTTATAAGTTCTAAGTTTCAGTGATTATAATCACTTATGGTCTTTCATTTCTTTCTGTTTGTGTATGTCTGCATTCCAGCCTGTGCAAATCTCTCTTTCCTGCAGTAGGCTAGGATGGCCAGCTAGTGAGCTCTGGAGGTCTGCCTGTCTATACCTCCCCAGTACTGAGAATTGCAAGCATGTGCCACCATGCCAGGCTCTTTTTTAAAAACATGGATTCTGGGACATCCAACCTAGGACCTTCTGCTTGTGCAGCAAGCTCTTTACAATGGCACCGTCATTGCTGCCTGCTCCTTCACGTCTTTCCAGTCATTACTATAGGTTCTGGGGTATGTCACATGCATTTGGACAAAGCTTGATTTGGAAAATTGCTATTCTGAGTTAGGTAATAGGATTTTGTGGTTTAAAGTTTGCTGAAATATGATTAAATAACACAGTCATAGTAATTCAGGAATGGTTCCTGCAAGTGATAGAGCCAGGTGTCTTACAGAAAGACTGAAAATTTTGTGTTTTACTTTTCACAATTTCCTTTTGAAAATCAATTGGCTTTATATTTTATAGCAACTCTATCCCTACAGAATAACTGAGGTCACAGTCCTGAAATCTCATACCCCTCCACCCTTCACACAGTTGCTCTGCTATCAGCATTTGGTATTGGTATTTTTATTTGATCAACTATACAATATGTGCTTATTAAACATTTCATGTTCTCTGTTAGTTATTATGGAGGCATAAACAAAGTAATCACATCTCTTCTTTTCAAATAATGTATAATATTACATGTCCATAGTTTAAAGTCTTGTTTATTTAAACAGCTGCTATAAACTTGGTACACGCCCAACAGAACTAGGACTGAGCCATCGCTTAATACCTGATGAATACATCAACAGATGAAAATGAAGGATCTAGAAGTCAAACATAGTCTTTGTCTTTACGACTTAGGAGACACAGAACACACAGCAGCAACAAGAAAATCTCAACAGAGGCAATACAAGTCAGTTCCTAATCTGGGATAGAGGAGATGGCACCAGCATAGGCAAGCAAACCCCTACCAATACCAATAGGCCCATCTCCTTGACTGGGACTGTGCTCCTTATCATCATTGTCCCATTGTGTTCTCACTGTCTTCCTTCTCATCACAATCATGCTTATCATTCCACATCTAATCAAAGGTTGAAAGCAATCTCCAACACCTCATGGCAAGGTGGGAGATGAGAGAGAGAGAGAGAGAGAGAGAGAGAGAGAGAGAGAGAGAGAGAGAGAGAGGTTTTGTGTGTGTGTGTGTGTGTGTGTGTGTGTGTGTGTGTGTTATTTTGGAAGATCTGAAGCACCATCACACTAATACATGCCACTCACCTTGCTCACTGGGAGTAAAATGAACTAATATTTGGGTTTGTAAAAGAAACTCACACAGTGGCAGTCCTTATGGGGGCTGCACCTAAATGCCTTGCTACAGAGGCTTGTAAGACTTAGAGGTCAACACTACAAGACCCTAACAGAGGAAGCAACCAATCTGAAGAAGAGAGGGTGGAAGTCAAATTCTCCAAAAAAGTGTTAAATATTGCTAGGTGACCAGGTGAAGCTCTTTTTGTTTGCTTTTTGTTGAGTCACACTTTCACTTTGCAGCCCAGGGCTGGCCTGGAACTCAACCATGTAGCTAGGCTGAACTTGAACTCAGGGACACACTTCTGCCTCATCTTCCCCAGTGCTAGACCTACCAGATGTGCATCACCACACCTGGCTTAGATGCTTTTCTAATTTTAGAATGTGTGGATTATGTTGCTTTAAAATTAAGATGGTGATGATGATGTAAAAATGGCATGAAAGGAAATTTAAAAAAATCCAAATTGCTGCTTGCTAGCCTTGGTTGGGTCATGGTGTACCCTTTTTTTTTTTTTCAGAAAAAATTGCCTTTCCAAGTTAAAAAAAATTCAAATCCCAACCCAAGCCCTAGCAAGTTATTCTTTGGATACTGATAAACTGATGGCAAAGTTTTTGTGGAGTGATGAGTGTGGTGTGCAAACCTGGACCCTGGCACTAGGGAGGCTGAAGTAAGAGGATCCTGTTCAAGGTTAATTTAAGCTATATGGCGATACCCTGTCTAATTATAAAAAGCTTTATATGGAGATTCAAAATAGCCAGAATGGCTAACTCAATATTGATGGAGGAAAATAGTTGGAAGGCTGGCAACACTTGACTTTGGGATTCTCTAGAAAGCTTCTATAATCCAGGCAGGGCAGCACTCGAAAAGAACAGACAAATGGTCACATGAACAGACTGGAGAAGCCCTAATAGACCCATGTAAATTCATTCAAAGAGGACAACGAAGTAAGGGCAATGCAGCAAAAACTAGGAAGCCTTTTCTCTTAGTGGACATAGTGAATCTAGACAATACCTGACATCCTTCACAAAAATTAATGCAAAATGTACCTCAGATCCAACTCTACAGTTGAAACTTCATGAAGGAGATAATTGATTAGCTAGACATCATTAAAATCAATAACTTCTGCCACAGAGAAACCCTGTCTCGAAAAACCAAAACGAACCAAAAAATAATAACTTCCTTCCTGCTTAAGACAATGTCAAGATAAATGAGGATATCAGCCACACAATAGGGGCAAACATTTGCAAAAGACATTATCGAAGAAACACAAAGAACCCAACAATAAAGAAAACAGACAGTTGGTTAAAAATGACGAAATGTTTGAAGTACACTTCAAGCAAGGCAGAGGGTAGGTGGGAAGATGTTCAACTGCACAGACCACTGAGAAACTGCAAATTAGGTTACTGCAATGCACACATGCAGTTTCGTGTGAAGCTAAATGCACTTTCACTAGAGGCTGTAGCATGTGCATGCTCTAGTATTTGATTACATGAACTGAAAGGTTGTAGCCACACAAAGTGTGCATGTGAATTTTTATAGCAGCTCTATTTGTGATTGTCCTAATCTGCAAGTAACCAAGATGTCTTCCAGTAGAAGAGTTGACATCTGGATCATAGAGCACTGCCCAGGGCTAAAGACAGTAGTGCCAGATTAATTATGGTTTTAATAACCTTTTAACAAATACTTTTGTTTTTCGAGACAGGGTTTCTCTGTGTAGCTTTGGAGCCTATCCTGGCACTCACTCTGTAGACTAGGCTGGCCTCGAACTCACAGAGATCCACCTGTCTCTGCCTCCCGATCTGCTGGGATTAAAGGCGTGCGCCACCAACGCCCGGCTAACAAATACTTTATTATTGAAATAATTTATACAAGCTAGGGGTGGTGGTGTATGCTTGTAATCCCAGCACTGGAAAGATGGAGACAGGCTGATCCCTGGGGCACACGGGCCAGCTAGCCTAACTGAATTGATGAGTCCCAGGTATGAAGGGAGAGATCTTCTCTCAAAAAACAAGACATGACATCCAAGGAATGCTACTCAAGGTTGATCTCTGGCCTTCACATACAAGCACACATATGTGCACAGACACTGTCTGACACACATGAATCTGTATACATGCATTAATAATTGATTATTAATAAATAAAATAGTTATTAAACAATATTAAGCAATAAATAAGCTATGAAGCCATGGGAAAACATGAGGTGAACTCAAATGCATTTGACTAAGTGGAAGAAGCCAGTCTTCACAGGATACATTCTGTATGATTCTGACTGCATTATATTCTGGGAAAGATCAAACCATGATGACAGTAAAAGTATTAGACACTACCAGGAACTGGGGAGGGATGAATAGGTAGGATTTGGGGGTGTTGAAACTATTCTGTGTGATACATGGATACATGTCATTATCCATTTGTCAAAACCCATAGATCACCAGTAACATAAGTGTACTCTAGGGCAAACTATGACATTGGGCATCAATGGTGTGCCCCTGTAGATTTGTTGACTATAGTGCCTGTACAGTGAGGGGGAACAACATTAATAGCAGAGGAGGTCAAACTCATATGAGAGCAGGGAGTGTATGGCAAGAATCTCCAATATTTGCTCTGTTTCTCTGTAACCAGAACAGCTCCAAAAACATGCAATAAAGAATAAACGTCAGGGCCTGGAGAGATGGCTCAGAGGTTAGGATCACTGACTGCTCTTCCAGAGGTCCTGAGTTCAATTCCCAGCATTCACATGGTGGCTCATAGCCACCTATAATGAGATCTGGTGCCCTCTTCTGGTCTTCAGGCATACATGCAGACAGAACACTGTATAGATAATAAATAAATCTTAAAAAATAAAAAATGAAAAGAGAATAAATGTCTTCCCCAAGCCTATAGGTCCTGTCACTATGATTCTGTCCTGTTGACCTCTTTCTTATCTGAAGGAAAGAGTTGTAATGTAATAATAGCCATAGGTTGCTTTTGCTTCAAAATGATTATGTGTTTCTGATAGGTAGCACCATTGTTCTGACTGTATTTTAAACTTGAATATGATTATTTTATTTACTAAAGCTATCTGAAGCAGAAACTTGAATATTATTGATAAAGGCTCATGGCAGGCATTTGAGCACTCCAGGGGATATTTGATGAATTAAATCTTGTCACATGACAACTATTACTTAAACAGCAACTATTTAAGTTATTTCAGCTACAACAACAGATAATCTCACTTAAAATCATCTTTTGGTTGAAAGTGCAGTAGGCCAAGGCTTAGTAGGGTACCTTTCTGATGTTAACGTTGCAAACTTATAACAGTGAGACCTTGTGCAACCATTTTTCACTTCTTTGTACTTAAAATGTTCTTTTATTGACTGGTGAGATAGCTCAGCAGTTAAAGGCACTGGTCGCCAAGCCAGACCACTAGAGTTTGGCTCCCTATGGACCCTCCATAGTGAAAGGAAAGAACTGACTCTTGCAAGTTGCTTCTGACCACCACACATGAGCTATGGTCCACATATGTGCACATACATAGACACACACGTACACACAATAGATAAATGTAAAAATGTAATGTCCGTATCTATAAAGAGCATTATAAAATTTTCTATAACTTCCAGTTTGGCTCTGTTAATCACTGTCTGGAACCGACACTCACACAGTAAAGCTGTGGGCTATACTCTCGTGGTCACCCCAGCCCTATACTCTGCAAATAGTGTCCTTTCTTCCTGTACTTAAGCTAAATAATTCTCTTCTCAAGATTCAAACTCCAGTTTCAGATTATCCATGTGACTCACATCTCATTTCTTGGAATTCCAAGGAATTTTTAAAAATTTTTGTCAGGATTATCCAGTTGGGGAAGGACCATGCATATCATAGGTGTTCTCTATAAATTACTTCCTAATATAACCCATAAGTGAGTTTTTATTGGCTTCTTAAAACAGACGAAGAGATTTTTATATGTCTACAACAGTTCTGATTTGTTGCTGGGAAAATTCTTAGAGGGGAGCATTGAAGCCTCACACGCTGTTTTTGAACACATAAAAGAACTTGATTTCTGTTAATTGGTTATGCCATCAGATCAGGGTAACCAGCAGTCAGGTCACGTGGAAATGGACTAGGCATTAAGTGTTCTGTTGGGAGTTCTGGGTTCAAATTCTGTTTCTTATAAATTGTAAAAATTGAAGAAAGATACTGCTGTATTCATGAATATAAAACTTAAAGGAAGAGAGATACAGCCTTTTCACAGGTGACAGAGGGGTAGACTCAATTCTCAGGAAACATTTCTTTAGGACTGTCCAACTTGCCATTATTACATAAATACTGCACGAATCTATTTTATAAGGAAAAATTTCAGCTTCTCAGATGATGTTATTAATATGCTATTAATAGATGTATAAATCTGGGGCTGGTTAGATGGCTCAATGGACACAAGTTCAATTACTAGCATCCATATGGCAGCCCATAAGCATATGTATCTCTGGTTCCGGGGCTTCCAGTGCTCTAGTCTGGCCTCCGTGGGCACCAGGGACTCACACGGTGCACATACACACATTCAGGGAAGCACTCATACAGATACAATAAAAATTTCAAAATATTTTTGAAGTGTGTAAATATGAAACTAGGTACTATAGGCAATTCTTGTGCTTGTAGCTCAAAGGCAACCATAAAGCTAAACTAAATTTATTAGTGAAATCAAACAAAACAACTGGTAGTTTCATCTAGGAGCATGGTTATAATAGGAGAGATGATGTGGTTCTATTCAAATTCATTAGCAGATGGAGTTGAACAGTGTCTCTTTCCTTATAACTCATGTTTATTATTTAAATATATCAATACTTAGGCAGAGAGAAGGCTTGCTAGTGTACAGGCACATTGAACAAATTGTCTTAGCCTCAGGGGTTTATAAATTCAGAAAACTTGAATCTCAACCAAAATGCAGTATTAGTTAATCATTAAATATGAGTTTTAAAGGGTATCATATGACCATTTATTAAATTGCTGTATTAATTACAGGTCTCATTTCTCATTTCTTGGGTCTTTGGTCAAAGACCCAAGAAAAGCATCTTAAAGAGGGAAGGGCCACTTTGGCTCACCCTTTAGGGATACAGTCCATCATGGGGCGGGGCAGGGTAGGCATGCATGGTGGGGAGTGTGGCTCTAGCTGTGGGGGCAGGAGTGTGAGGGAGCTGGCCACACTGGGTACATAGTCAGGAAACAGAGAGATGAACGCTGGTACTCTGCTTGCTCTGTCCATCCCTTTCTCTTTATTCAGTCTGGGACCACAGTCTATGGGATTTGTGATGCCCATGTTCAGGGTGAGATTTTCCTCCTCAGTTAACCCTTCCTGGAAATTCCCTGAATGGTTTGACTCCTAGGAGATTCCAAATCTAGACAAGTTGACAATGAAGATAAAGTAACATTGTGGTGATATCGAAACTACTACTAAATGGGCATCTAACCAATTGTTAATAGAACCAGGCATGAAATCATTCTGCTTTGTGTGTTTATACCTCAGCTCTCTGCTTATAAGCCAGTACTTGCTGGTATGTAAGATGTCAGAGTCCAAATCACGCATCTGCTTGCAGCAGGGCTTCTGTGGCTGAATAGATTAAATTGCCTCGTGCCAAGCAATGACTCAATTCTCCCACCGATTCTTCTATTTTCAGATTGGTTCTTGTTTTGACCTGGCTTTTGTTTGGTATTTGTACAATTATAAGCACAAATGAAAAGGTAGACACTAAGACTGAATGCATGATGGCACTTAGCTATCTCTTGTACTAAATGTCAAATTAGAGAACGGAAGACATAACATTAATTTTAAAGATTCTAGGTGTTTTGTGGACTTCAAGAATGCACTGACAAAAACACATGACAATAAAACCACAGTTGGGCTCTGTGGTGGCGAGCCTTTATCAAGTTAGCACAAGTTAGTCATCTGGGATACAGGAACCTCAACTGAAAAAGTGTTTGCATCTCAGTGTCTTGTAAGAACATCCGTGCAGCACCTTCTTGATGAATGATTGATGTGGGAGGGAGCAGGCCACTGTGCGTGGTGCCACTGCCGGGCGGGTGGTCCTGTGTTGTATAAGAAAGCAGGATGAGCAGACAACAAACTAGAAAACAGCCCCCCTCCATGGCCTCAGCATCAGTTCCTGCCTTGAGTTTGGTGCCTCAGTGACGGACCATAAGCTAAGCCAAACCTTTCTTCATCAAGTTGCTTTGGCCAATGCTTTATCACAGCAACAGAAGAAAGAGCAAACTAGGGCAGGCATGGTACTCCTCAGAATACCTTTTTTTTTAATTATCTGCTTTCCAGTTTCACTAATAGTAAGTGATGGGTGCTATTGTGCTCTGAGGTTAAGTTCAGCATTTCACAGAGAGTCTACTGAAACCTTACAGCATGGTGAGGTGGGGACTTTCCCTGTTTTGCCGTGGGACATAGGACCCTAAGAAAATGTTAGTTGCATGGCATGGAGGTGACTGGTTTAGAATTTGAACCTGCACTTTTATCATTGCATTATGCAAGATTTACCAACAGTTCATTCTCTGTATGTCTCCATTATACATTGAACCTTTTTTTTGTTTTTTTGTTTTTTTGTTTTTGGAGACAGTGTTTCTTTCTGGCTGTAGACCAGGCTGACCTCAAACTCACAGAGATCTTCCTGCCTCTGCCTCCCGAGTGCTGGGATTAAAGGCATGTGCCACCACCGCTGGGCCATTGTGAGCCTTTTATTGAGAGTAAGCATAATGACTGTGTGTGTGAATGCCTACTCCTGTGTGCATGCATGTGGATGGCAGAGGTTAACATTTAGGTGTCATTCTTCAAGAGCCATCTACCTTTAAAGTTTTTGTTTTGTTTTTTAGCCAGGGTTTCTCTGTGTAACAGCTCTGGCTATCCTGGAACGTACTTTGTAGACCAAGCTGGCCTCAAACTCACAGAGATCCACCTGCCTCTGCCTCCTGAATGTTGGGATTAAAGGAGTGCTCTACCACTGCCTGGCTTAATTTATTTTTAGCCTGGTTTTTGGAGAAAGTATCTCTCACTGACCTGGAGCTCACCCAGAAGATGAGGCGGCTGGTCAGTAAGCCCCAGGACCACACTGATCTTCAGCCCAGCCCTGGGATTACAAGTGTACACCGGTGGACCTGACCTGTTACATGGATATTGAACTCAGGTCTGCTTGTGTGGCAAACACTTTATTGGACAAGCCACCTTCCCATTCCCAAGCACAACTGCTTTAAGGTTAACCCCTAATAGGCTTTGCTTAAAAACAAAAAACAAAAAACAAAAACCAAACCAAACCAAAAAAACCTGGGCCAGTCTTTCATCTGGCTTTCAAATTTCAATACGTGCTTTAGAATCACCTATAATGCTTTTTAAAAACTCTATATCTCATTGTTTTGTTCCAAACAATGGATAAGAAATTTCCACACAGTGTCCAGGGGACCTGTATTTGTTTTAGCAGCTTTCCTCAGGTGGATCTGTTGTTGGTTGGGCACACACTTTGAGTAAAACTGCATTTGACTGCAGATGAGTCAAGTACCAGGAATGTTTGTTGTTATTTGTTTGTTTAAAATCTATCCTTATGTCTTGACATATTGATTGCAAAATGGTAGTGATACAATTAAAAGAATGAATGACAGTTGGATCTCTGTGAGTTTGAGGCCAGCCTGGTCTACAAAGTGAGTTCCAAGACAGCCAGGACTATTACAAAGAGAAACCCTGTCTGGAAAAACAAAATAAAAATGAAAGAAGGAAAGGGCAGTTGTCAAGACAGTCTTCTTGGGATGAATTTTGTTTAGATCAACCTCTTGGACTGTTTGGAGACATGTTACTTGACACACCCTGTCTAGACCCTCCCTCCTGGAGCACAGTGAGACGCTGGTCAGAAAGTAGCAGAAAGCTCAGCTCTGTCTTTATGAAAATTAGTGGCATTTTCTGGGTCCATAAAGATGAGGTAGGCTATGTTTTCTCACTATTTTCAAAATCCAAGGTCAATTTAACTAGAAAGATCTATTCTAAATGCCCGTGAGTCCTCGAAAGAGGTTCATTTTCTTAGTTTTTGACTTGAAGTTTTGTAGGCTTAAACTTGTCTGCTTAGCTTACAATGGTGAGATGAATATGGATTGCTTTATCCATCAAGAGAGATTTCTGAGTACTTTCTAAGTACACTTAACAATGCCTGATGTTTTCCCTTCCCACACTTACTAGGAGTCAGGAAATGCAAGAGTCAGTCAAAGAGCAAGATGTGTAGGACTCAGAATCCGGGAGAGTAGGAGTGGGTGGGGCGCTTGTTCCAGCTCGGCACTGGTGGTAGAGGCTGGAAGGTAAAAACCAGAAGAAATCTGAGAGGCAGAAACACAGAGCTCAACAGTCACACTGCATGGGTGACGAGGGCGGCAGTGGAAGACAAGCCCAGGGTGATGGGGAACTTGCTGGGGGAGCACGGATTGTGCTGTGTTCCACAGTTATGACTTAGGACATCAGCGAGGGGCCTCGGTTGTTGAAGAATTTTGAACGTTTTATTTCTCTGAAAGCAAATGTGATGTTGTCTTAGGAAGGTTAACAGGACGACATCTTGTAAGGGGGACTGGAGGGGAGAAGAAGTCAGATGGGGACTTTCATTAGAAAGCATCTTTTAGAGGTCCAGACGTTTTACATCAGGACGGTGAGAGGCTCCAGAAGACGTGGAAGGACCTGGCACGACTGTGTCTCCACTAACGCAGAACAGAAGTAGAAGGAAACTGACATGAGCTGATGTTGAGTGTATGAGAACCTGTGGCTGGAGCTGAGCGTCTTTAGCGTAGGACCAGAGTTCCAGATGACAGTGTGTGTGGCCGTCTCACCCTTTGCTGCTGGCAGTGCACATGGCTGTGGAACAGATGACGACTATTGTTTCTCTTTACTTCCTTTGTGTCTCCTGGCTTCCCCACCAAGAGGACCACTCCATGGGAATGTTTTGCTTGGGATGTAAAAAGGAATTCTTATGAAGGAGACTTAGAGTATGTTTTCCAAAGCGCAACCTTTGGGAACTTGAAACGCATTAGTAAATAACGAAGCAGCGGGGTAAAGGCGAGAGTCCCGTGGCTGAGGGAATTTAGAAACTACCATAGAGAGTTAGGTAGGTTTCTTTCTTCCCATATGGTAACAAAAGTTACCACGGGGCTTGGGAGATGGCTTAGATGGTAAAGTACTAATGAGCAATCATGAAGGCCTGAGTTTGGATCCCTAACACCCACGTAAAAATACAGTCATGGTGGTAGATACCTATGATCTCAGCACTGGGGAGGCAGAGATAGATTCCTTGGAGCTTGCTGGTCAGCCAGTCTAGCCAAACCAGTGACTTCCAGAGTCAATGACTCTTTTTTTTTTGCAGATTTTTTTATTTGAATTTGAAACAAGATTGTTTTACATGACAATCCCAGTTCCCTTCTCCCTCCTCTCCCCCCCTACCACTCCCCTGCCCCAACTAAAACCCTACCTATCACATATCCTTTCTGCTCCCCCTGGATGATGAGGCCTTCCATAGGGTGTCATCAGAGTCTATCGTGACCTTTGGGATAGGGCCTTGGCCCACTCCCGTGTGTCTTGGCTCAGGGAGTATTCCTCTACATGGAATGGACTCCCAAAGTCCACACCTATGCTGGGGATAAGTACCGAACTACTACAGAAGGTCCCGTAGATTTCCGAGATTTCCTCACTGAAACACATGTTCCTGGGGTCTGGATCAGTCCCATGCTGGTATCCCAGCTATCAGTCTGGGGAGCAAGAGCTCCCAATGTTCAGGTCAGCTGTTTCTGTGGGTTTCACCAGCCTGGTCTGGACCCCTGTGCTCTTCGCTCATCCTTCTCTGCATCTGGATTCCAGTTTAGTTCAGTGATTAGTTGTAGGTGTCTGCTTCTACTTCCACCAGTTGCTGGATGAGGGCTATCGGGTGGCATATAAGTCAGTCATCAATCTCATTATCCAGGGGAGGGCATTTAAGGCAGCCTCTCCTCTGTTGCTTAGATTGTTAGCTGGTGTCATCTTTGTAGATCTCCAGACATTTCCCTAGTGCCTGATTCTCTGTAACCCTAAAATGTCTCCCTCTATTATGGTATCTCCATTCTTGTAATCTTCTGTTCTTCCCCTGATTCAACCTTTCTGCTCCCTCATGTCCTCTGCATTCTTCCTTTTCTCCCCTTCTCATTCTCGTAGCTCCCTCCCCCCTCTTCCCATGCTCCCAATTTGCTCAGGGGATCTTGACCCTTTCCCCTTCTCCAGGGGACCATGTATGTCTCTCTTAGGGTCCTCCTTGTTTACTAGCTTCTCTGGCAGTGTGGATTGTAGGCTGGTAATCCTTTACTCTATGTCTAAAATCCACATATTAGTGAGTACATACCATGTTTGTCTTTTTGTGCGTGGGTTACCTCGCTCAAAATGGTTTCTTCTAGTTCCATCCATTTTCCTACAAATTTCAAGATTCCATTGTTTTTTTCCATTGTGTAAATGTATCATATTTTCTCTATCCATTCTTCAGTTGAGGGACATCTAGGCTGCTTTCAGTTTCTGGCTATTACAAATAGTGCTGCTATGAACATCGTTGAACAGATGTCCTTGTTGTATGAATGTGCTTCTTTTGGGTATATGCCTAAGAGTGGAATTGCTGGATATTGTGGTAGACTGATTGCCATTTTCTTGAGGAGTCGCCATACTGATTTCCAAAGTGGCTGTACAAGTTTGCACTCCCACCAGCAGTGGAGAAGTGTTCCCCTTTCTCCACATCCTCTCCAGCATAAACTGTCATTGGTGTTTTTGATTTTAGCCATTCTGACAGGAGTAAGATGGTATCTCAGAGTTGTTTTGATTTGCATTTCCCTGATGGCTAAGGATGTTGAACACTTTCTTATGTGTCTTTCAGCCATTTTAGATTCCTCTATTGAGAATTGTCTATTTAGTTCTGTACTCCACTTTTTAATTTGATTGTTTGGTGTTTTGGAGACTAGCTTCTTGAATTCTTTGTATATTTTGGAGATCAGCCCTCTGTCAGATGTGGGGTTGGTGAATATCTTTTCCCAGTCTGTGGGCTGCTGTTTTGTCTTGTTGACTGTGTCCTTTGCCTTACAGAAGCTTCTCAGTTTCAGGAGGTCCCATTTATCAATTGTTGATCTCAGTGTCTTTGCTACTGGTGTAATGTTCAGGAAGCAGTCTCCTGTACCAATTAATTTAAGGGTATAAGGGTATTTCCCACTTTGTTTTCTAATAAGTTCAGTGTGGCTGGATTTATGTTGAGGTCTTTGATCCATTTTGACTTAATTTTTGTGCATGGCGATAGGTTTGGATCTATCTGCAGTCTTCTACATGTCTGCATCCAGTTATGCCAGCACCATTTGTTGAAGATGTTCTCTTTGTTCCAGCGCATAAATTTGGATTGTTTGTCAAAAATCAGGTGTTCGTAGGTGTGTGGGTTAATATCAGGGTTTTCAACTCTATTCGAGTCAATGACTCTTAGCTCAAAAATAGGGTGGGGAATGATTAAGTAAGACAACTGATTCTGATCTCTGACCTTTCCATGCACACATGAAGAAACCCTTACAAGTGTACCTGTACCCTTCCCCCAGAGAGTGTTATAGAGAGGGTAGATTGTAGCACTTCACAAGGGTAATGAACCTTGAGCTCTTTTGGGAAGAAACCCCTCAAGAGAAAAGGAATGCACATTGTATGCTTGGAGAAATTAGGCACTGGAGAGTTACGTCTAAGATATAAGGCTCCGTGGAGTTTTGAAAGAAAATGGCCCCCAAATGCAGTGGCACTATTAGGAGGTGTGACTTGTTAGAGTAGGTGTGGCTTTGTTTTGTAGGAAGACATGTGTCACTGTGGGGTCAGGCTTTGAGGTCTCCTTTGGTCATGCTACACCCAGTGAGACAGACCACTTCCTGTTGCCTGCAAATCAAGATGTAGGAGTCACTCTCAGCTCTGTCTCTGGCACCATGGCTGCTGGCATACCCCCATGCCTCACCATGATGATCATGGACTAAACCTCTAAAACTGCAAGCCACCCAAATGAAATGTTTTCCTTCATGAAAGCTGCTGTGGTCATGGTGTCTCTTCAGAGCAATAGAAACCCTAAGGCAGCCTCTTCCACTTGGAGTTTGTAGTGTAAAGGAAACAACAGCCTGGGATTTGGGTCTGGAATCTTCTAACTGACCGTCTGGGGCAAGTCATTGGGCTCCTCTCAGCCTCCCAATCCCAGTTTCTGTAGGTTTTTTTTTCTTTTAATATTAGATGAATTATTAAGGTCCTTTCAAGTCCAGATGTCTGAAATCATGCTTATGTGCAGAAGAAGGGAGTGATCTGTGATTTTCCTGCTCTTTAATAACTGGTAGTGGATACAGAAAGGGGAGGTGGTGGGGACAGTGACACGGTGATGAATAAGATGTGGTTTGAGAGCCAGGGCTGATTATACGGCCAGGCCCAACACTGCTGCCTGTTACAGCAGAGACAAAGGAGTCTGAGGCTGTTCTCAGGCTTCTCTCACAGTAGCCTAGATGCAAAGACCATTCTGATTCCCTGTTACTTGCTCTCTCAGATGTTCTGAGATATTGGATAAATTAACCTTCTGGGTTTGGGGTTCATCTGCAAAAATAAGGAAGTTGGGTTGTGTCAGAGAACACATGGGTATTCTCCCCCTGCTTCCCCAGGGCAAGTGAACCCCAAGACTGTCGTCTGTTTTTTCCTCCTCAGGTCTTCTCACCCACATCAATGTCTGTCCTTGCCTTAGAGGGTTGATTAATGCACGACCAGACAGCACCACACTCAGTGAATGCCAGGCTTACCTTTCTGCCTCTCTACAGGCAATATATATCTTTTTCTCTCTATAGGAAACCAGTCTTTATGTTCAGTC